>NC_142460.1:91749385-92374385 GCF_049115385.1 Moschus berezovskii
GCTGAGCTTCCTGTGCTGGACAGCAGCTTCCAAGTAGTATCTATGGAAGCGTATCAATTTCATACCTGGTGCGGTATATGTGTCAATGCTACTCTCTACATTTGTCCCACCTTCCTTCCCCTCCGTGTGCACAAGTCCATTCTCTACATCTGCATCTCTATTCCTGCCCTGCAAATAGGCATTTCTTTTTTAATGACATATTTTAGGTGAAATGCAATAAAAAGTAGCCTCTAAATACCAGCAAATATTCATGAGACTACCCAGTATACAATAAAGAGGTAACTTTGAGCTATGGCTACACAGTCTATCAATGTGATTATTTTGCCTCTTCAATGGCAAAATCAGTCAAATAAAGTCAGATTAGAAGGCACTTTGTCAAACCATGTTAAATGTAACCAGTTTGACTTTATTGTTTTAAATCCTACTGATTAAATAGCTTTTTTTAGTTTTTAAAATATTCAAATGTCAGGGTGAAAAAAACAGTATAAGAGGACATATAATAAAAACTTGGTCTTATATCATATTCTTCCCATCAACCCCAACCCTGTTTTAATCTTTGATGGTTTATTGCAGGATGGGATGGGAAGGGAGGTGGGAGGGGGGTTCAGGATGCGGAACACATGTACACCCATGGCTGATTCATGTCAATGTACAGCAAAAACCACTACAATACTGTAATTAGCCTCCAATTAAATAAATAAGTTAATTTTTTTAAGTGTAAGCTTAAACTACTATTTCCTAATTTAGATAAAACGCTCCTGCTATTCAAGGTGATAATTTAATCCATATTGTGTTTCACCTTCCTTTCTTCCCTCTCCTTACTTATTTATATAGTTTGTCTGAGATCCTGTATAAGCAAACCTCTATTCATGTTCCATTTACTTTCCACATTATCACTTGGCTTCCTATTAAGATGGAAATTTTAGCACCCTTATGCTTTTTTATTCATTTTCTAGCTTTCATGAGATGGACCTACTCTTTTTCATTTCCAAAGCATGTGTATATTTATGTGTGTTTATTTAAAATTTTTACCATGCCTGTTTCTCTTGATCAAAGTTTTAGAATTTTTACTATATTACTAGTGCTTTAAAAAACTGGGTTTTGGATTTGTTGATCATCTCATTGTGTCTTTGTTGGTTTTCATAGCATTCTTCACTTTGATGATAGCAATTAGGAATTTTTTGTCTTCTATTTACTATAAAACCTCTCCTTCCTTCCTGATCATTGTCTTTCTTTGGTTGGCTTACACAGGTGTTTCTCATTCTGCTGGTGACTTTAAAAAAATTTTTTTAAACTAATTTTTATTGGAGTATAATTGCTTTACAATAATGTTGTGTCACTTTCCACTGTACAGCAAAGTGAATCAGTTAGATGTGTATATACACATAGCCATCAGCTATACGTGCTATCTAAATTATCCAAAATCAAAATATTTAGTTTCTCAGTCACACTAGCCACATTTCACATGTTTAATAGTCACATGTGACTAATGACTGTTGTATGGGGCAGTACAGATTACAGAACAACTCCATCACCCCAGAAAGATGTACTGGATTAGTTCTGGCCTAGAGCATTAGATATGAGTGGTCTTAGTTGGAATAAAGAATAGACCCTGGAGTTTCTAATAACAAAGACATATCCTTTTATTTCCTCATTCTCAACTTGATCCGAAGGAAATAGGAGGAAAAATGAACTAGCTATGGTTTATCTGCTGTTGGTACTAAAATTTAACAAGCTAAAACATTAAAACCAATAAAACATTAATAGTGCCTCTGGAACATTTGTCATCCTTCAAAAACACTTAACTTTCTGTGACAGTACTCTTTACAAAGGAAAGATACAAAGAGAGTGTTTCAAAATGAATGAGACGATCCGATCTGGGTTTTGATCTGCACCTTATTAGTTGTAACAGTGAATGTATCAGTTAATCTCTTTATACCTTAGTTTTCTCACATGTAAAATGATAATTCCTACCTCATTAGGTTTTGTGATGATTAAACACATGGATATAGACATACAGCACTCAGCAAAGGGTCCAGCATTTAATAAATGGAAACAAAACAACCTCTACAATCTGAACAGATTAGGAAGAATTTAGAATTAAACTGAGGTTTGACAGAAAACAACAAAATTCTGTAAAGCAATTATCCTACAATTAAAAAATAAAGAAAAGAATTTAGAACGAAATCTTTCATATTCACTAATGGAAACTACACCTAAAAGGCATCTAGTCTTATAATATTTTATACATTTTTCAAAACTGTTGTAGTAATTTAGAGGTAACAATCCTTTTCTGAGCATGCTTCCTTATAGAACTGGTTAACGGGAAGAAATCACAACATAGTACCACAGAAAATACAACATAGCACCATAAGCACAACTAGAGTCCTAGAGAATTATGAAATCTAGGGGTGGTCTTGGGCACCCCTAACACAAGTATTCATATCCCCAAACTCACCCTCTACTTATAGCCCACGTCTTGATAAAGCTCTCAGAATGTGGGAAAGAAAATTAAATTTTAGAGATAAAGAAACTTTGAGCTGTAAAGTGAATGTAGCCCTCTGTTTAAAACCAAACTACAAAAACAAACAAAGGACTATATAATTCCATTTAAAAAATACCTCCAGCTGAGAAAATGCTGCTGCTACTGCTGCTAAGTCGCTTCAGTCGTCTCCGACTCTGTGCGACCCCATAGACGGCAGCTTACCAAATAAACATGGTCTATTTCAAAATGTCAAGTGATTTGCCATAAAATTTCACAAATCATTTAATAAGACATCATAGACCATAGGTCAAAGCTTTCATTGAGAGTTCATGAGTTCTGCTTTTATAACTCTTAGAGATGGGTCATCAGTCTCAGTTTGCACATCTTCATTAATAGGGAAGGCACTCTTCTCAAGACAGTCCCTTCTATTCCTCTCCTGGTTCTAAACGATTTTACTGAATCTATCTCCCTACAACTTCATTTTATTGGTCTCAATTCAACTCTCCGGAGTCTCACAGAATGAGTAAAATATCCTTCTTTGAAAACCACTATCTTTGCCAGCCTGTCTTTCTATCTCACTGTGTGTATTTGCATCTCCTTGCACCTATCTCTTCTTTGTGGACATGTCAATCCCTTCTTAGAACATTTTCCAGTGTCTTTCCCATTCTTTCATCTTACCTGATTATAATACAACTTAAATATATTTAATTGCTTTTTTGTATTCGATGAACAGAATTTTTACTCTTAATTTCAAAATGAATGGCTGAAACATTAACTTTTTATAACTGTCAGGGAATGTTTTGTGCCAGTCAGAGGTTCTCTGCACACAAAGTTTCCTCACTCTCACTCTTACTGCAGTAAGGTGTCAAGTCTACCTACCTTTGATTTCCAACAATGAAGGGAAGGAGATCTTCCCATAAAACTGCAATTAGAAGAGAAGATGCACAACCTGTTTTCGAGCTTCCTTCTGGGAAATTTTTAACATCTTCCAAGAAAAGTCCCTCTCTTTACTCCAACCACAGACACTACTCACCCAGGGGTAGAGCTCGAGTCAGGTTAACAGCTGGAGGATCTGTTTCTGGAGGACAGTGCTCACAGAAGTCCCAACATGATGGGCAGAGCAGGTTTCCATCGTGAATCCACCCATTCATCTGAATACTCACGGGGAGGACCTGCCCGGCCCGACTACACAAATATGAAGTATCCTGAACCCAAACCTTCAGACCTTCTGGAGAACAAGAAACCTTCAAAAGGTTGGAAAAAAAAAAAAAATCAGATCAGCAAGATTCTAGTATGTGAGCCTTCTTTAACTGTAGGAAAATACAGTAGAATTTACTAAAAATGTTGGCTATAAAAAACAGTTTGGGATGTGGACATATTTTAAGCTCATATAAAGAGGGTTAAGTTATTCATGTTCTAAAAGGATTTCACTCTGTGGTAGCAGTTCTTCAACTTTGAGTCTAGTACCTTTTAAAAAATCTAATGAAAGCTATGGGCACTTTTCCTGAAAAACACAAGGTAACATACAGCTTTACATACAGTGCAGATTCACAGACCCTGGAAGCCAAGTCATCAATAATAACATTTCTGTAGATTCTAGTATCCTCCTATAATTCAGTTTAAATCTCTATCAAAGAGCCATGAATCATGTTACTTACTCTTTCTACGAGTTACTAAATTTTGTAAATCAAATTTTTATTAGTTTTCATAAGTAATATATGCACACTGTAAAAAAAAAAAAAAGCATACAATATAGAAAGAGTAAAAGTTTGCTATTTTTATCCCTACCCCAGATCCTCTGCTTAAAGATGAAAATGGTCACAGTTATTTAATACAACTGGTAACATCTTTCTTTTTTTTTTTTATTTTTTTTTGGTAACATCTTTAAAGGCAGCATTCATATCTCAAATACAAGGGGTAACTAATGAAATTAATTTTAAAAGGCAAACATATTAAAACTAACTTTAAAAATTTTTTTAATGACTATTTTCTTCAAAGTTGTTTTCTAGAAAGACTTTACATTATGCTACTTCATCTTAAATATTTCTGAAATTTCTCTCCTAGAACTATCTTCAAAGCAAGTGCATATTCTGAATATGTTTGATGGTGGCAAATTTCTACTTTGTAAGTAGATATAACTTCTGGAAATATCCAAAACTTGCCCAGTCCAAGTCTGGTAAATTGGTAAACTGTCTGTAAACAGCTGGTAAACAACTGACTAAACTGATCAAGACTAGGACAACATAGGTATGATGCAAAATACTGAAACTGACTTCTCAGATGGCTATTAATCTATTTCTAAAAGAAATTTAAAAAGGAGCTCCAAAAGTATATTTCAATGATGGAGTCATTTTAAAACAACTCTGTCATCAATTAAATTTAAATATAATACTCATTTGGAAATTTAAGTCATAATAAGCTATCAAGAAAATAAACAATAAAGTGTAAACTCTTATAAGTCTGTCATTCAATGACCCACACCTAGAAAGCATCACCACAGCTACAATGCAATGTAACCATTCTTTTCAGTGAGAATTGACTAGGCATTAAGCTTGGCGCTGAAAAAGGATACCGTAGAAGGCCATGACACAGTGCCTGATCTCAAGCAGCTTTAACTGAGGAAAGAAGGGTAGGATATAAAAATTCCCCCCCCCAAAAAAGTGTCAGACTCTTATTATTAAGAATCAATAAATGATATAAAAAAAAGAACAACAAAGACTGCAAAGTTTCACAGAAGAAAGAGCATTTATATTCTAAAGATGTGCATGGGGTTTGGCTCATAGTGAGGGAGAGATGCTGTGACCTGGTAGGCTGTGTCAGAGTTCAAGCGGGTGAGGAGGGTAACCAAGTACAAGTGGAAGAAGATGGCAAGAATGTGGACAGATCAAATAACAAGCATAATAAGGACAATGAGAAACCAGATTCTTCACTGTTGGAAAGAAGAGTTACAAATATGAGAAGGGAGAAAACGAAAATGATTATTTGGTGTTAAACTGGAATCAAAAATACTGGTGCAAACTCATGGTTATATGCACACATATGAGTATATATAAAATTACATATACAGATATATTTCCTAGCTCTGTACACCAAGAAGGCCTGAGGAGCAGCTATATCCCAATAGCAACAAACAATATACCTAGCACCCAGACTTGAGTTTCTAAACACCTCACTCTACTAAAAGAAATGAGAGCTCCTTGGAGAAATGACTGATTCCAGAGCTGGGGCAAAGAAAGTTAAGATGAACCTAAAATATCTTATGCTAGAAAGCAAGGAAATATTTTAAAAAGATAGGACAAGCCAAAAGGACACAGGAAACAATCCAAAGGGCTTCACTGGGCTAAATGTGGGGCAACCTGAATATCCAAACAATGATACTAATGGTAAAAACTATTGAATAAAATGCAATCCATGCATCAATACAGACTTAAATGTATAAATTAATAAAATGAAAGTATAAGAAATATGTTACTGATATAGTACTTTCCCCCCAACCCAAATACTAATTAAAAAGGGAATTAACTAAAAGAGAAAAACAGTTAACTTGACAGTGGAGATGCCTGGTAGATACCAGCAGAGACAAATCAAGAGTGCACCACCAAAAGCACACAACCACCCCTTCTGTGATATCACTGCTCAAAACATATTACACGAATTTAAACATGAGGAAACATTGGACAAACCCAAATTGAGACATACCCTAGATAAGAACTGGTTTGTAATCTTTAAAAGTATCAAGGTTGTGAAAGTCAAGAAGACTGTGGAACTGCTACACACTGAAGGGAACCAGAGATGTGACAACTACTCAATAGTAGTTAAATTAGTCCAGGTCCTATTACTAAAAGGACATTACTTGGACAATAGGTAAAACTTGAATGGGGTCCAAGAATTAGATGTATCAATGATAATTTCCTGATTTTTTTTTATAGTACTGTAGTCACATAGGAGGATGTCACATACATTTTAAAGTATTTGGAATGAAGGGGCAGACGTCAGCAATTTACACTTAAATGACTCATATTTTTGTACCATTCTTGTAACTTCTGTCAAAGCAAAAAAAAAAAAAAGAACAAAAAACAAAACAGCTAATTGTTTAGAAATCATATACATTTTCCCATATAACTGGTTAAATTAGCAAAATTAATTGACAACACTAGGTACTACAGGGAAGCCAAGTACATTTAATCTTTGTAGATGATACATAATCCCTTTGTGGTGGTGGTGGTGGTGGAGAGAATACATTGAAATAGGCTGAAAAGGTCATCCTCCTATTATAGTCTACACTGTTCCAGCTTTATCCCGTTTAACCTAATATTCTCACTTATGTGAATTTATTTCAAAAAATTGATTTTAATAAGGTAAAGCATGGAAATATAAAAGCATTTTTACATAGTGAAAATTAACTCAATATCTAAAAGGAAAATGACTTCCCTAATTATGATACTTTAAAATGATGCAATGTTGTATAGCTATGAAGAATAGTAAGTATTACTATTGGAAAAAACTTGGCAAAGGTATTTTGGCCTATATAAAAAGTACTAAGTAAAAACACCAAAACAAAACTATGTATTCTGGTTACAACTAGATAAAAATTATGTATCTAAGCAATAGATAAATCTTTAATAGAATGAATTTATCAGAAAATGGTTGCTGGATTATAGTTGTCAGATTGTAACTAGAATGTGTTTATTTTAAATTATTTTTTATAAGGTTTCAAAGATTATTTTACACGAATTATATGTGGTGTGTGAATTATACCTCAATAAAGCAGTTACCAAAAAAGTTAATTTTAAAGAAACTATAAAAATAAAAAGTTAAACTGCCAGATACATTAATCCACTTAGCTCTTGTAGGTGAAATGGCACAATGAATTCTTATTTTTCAGTTTTCAGGATCACACTCTGTTCCCTGACATCCATTAGTAGAGTATAGAATATTCATTAGGTTGAATGCTCCTAAATTATAGAATGCCTGCATCTTCATAAGTTCTATGGTGGTACAGTCATTTAATATTAGATATGCAAATAATAAATCAAGAAAATAGTAGTTTGCCCTCTTTGGATTTCTAATTTCAAAGAAAAAAAATCTACTGAAAACCAGTAGATTTATTAATTCTTAAATACATGCCTTCTTCAGATTTTACAAGATTCTAGTTTTTCCACTAGAAAGTCGTTTTTTAAGAGCAAAATTACATATTCCCTAATATTTCCTTAGGATAAATGCCCAGAAGCAAAATTATTATAAAACATGTTAATATACAGTAACTGTGTATCTTTTAAACAAACAGAAAAAAGCAAATTCTCTCAAAGAAATGACAATATTTTGACAAAACAAAAAATCCAAACTAATAGTTACAATAAATAAGCTAAAGTAGTAAACAGCAGAAATAAAAGATATAAAGTATATTTGAAAATATAAAAGCCATATAATGAGATACAATTATATAATATTTGGTATAATTATTAACAATCTTATGGTTTACCTGATAGCATCCACTCCCCCAGTCTGGGTAACTCAGCTTCCTTTCACATTTTTCCATGACAAATGCTGATTTCTGAATTAGACAAACTGAATGAGGTCCATACTTTTCAGCACCATAGTTTTTAAAAAGGTCTGAAGCAAACCAGAGAAATTTTCTTTATTAAAAATTGACTTTGGATTCAAAGAATAAGAAACTGAAGCATTCTACTCTAATGATTAAAAGTTGCTTTTAAAAATCACACGTTTTGTTAAGTGTTGGAGTTCCCTGGTAGCTCAATTGGTAGAGAACCCTCCTGCCAATGTAGAAGACATGGGTTCAATCCCTGGGTTGGGAAGATTTCCCTGGAGAAGGAAATGGCAACCTACTCCAGCATCTTGCCTGGAAAATCCCATGGACAGAGAAGCCTGATGGGCTACACTCTTATGATAAAAAGTTGCTTTAAAAATCAAACATGTTTCATGGAACTTGTCAATTAAAAAAAATTAAAAGAGGAAATTCCAAACTCAGACTGGATTCTCAATAAACGAGTTAGTAGGAGAAAACTCTTTTATCAGAAACAAGAGATAAAACTGGGCCTAGAGCACTGAAGTTAAATATACAGAGGAAATGGCACGAAGAATCACCTTCAGTGGTGGTCTAAATAGGAGTCACTTCCCAAGTGACCCATGAAAAGATGAGGCCAATGATTTAAATAATGATTTTTTGGGGAGTGCTGTTACCTTTGCAATATGTTCCTGTATTTTCAACTTATGCCATCTCCTGGAAGTCAATAAATGATATACTTATCTAGTCTTAGACTAAGCACAAACCCACAGAGTTATGGGGTAGACTGCTGCTGCTGCTGCTAAGTCACTTCAGTCGTGTCCGACTCTGTGTGACCCCATAGACGGAAGCCCACCAGGCTCCCCCGTCCCTGGGATTCTCCAGGCAAGAACACTGGAGTGGGTTGCCATTTCCTTCTCCAATGTGTGAAAGTGAAAAGTGAAAGTGAAGGCACTCAGTCGTGTCCGGCCCTTAGCGACCCCACAGACTGCAGCCTACCAGGCTCCTCCATCCATGGGATTTTCTAGGCAAGAGAACTGGAGTGGCTTGCCATTGCTTTCTCCGATGGGGTAGACTAAATGACCTCTAAATGGCTAATGGACAAAAACGGGGTGGAGTCCTTAAAGCCCAGGAATTGTTAAAAAAGAGAAAAAAAGTCTAGGAATAATTTTCTCTCTCTACACTTAAAACAAGTTTCATCTTTTGAAAACAGATGGTTCAATTAGTCCATTTTGAAATATTATAGAGATAAAACTTTATTTTATATCGGTTTTTAAAAATCTTAATTGTATAAGCTAAGAAAGAAAATATAAACAATAAAACAGAATTTTATATTTATGAGTATTTCAAAGTCTTCAAAGCACACAGTGACCATTTAAAAAAAAAAAAAGGAGAGGTCAGGCCAACCCTCAGGTCAAATCCTGAGAGCTACCTGTTTTCATAAAGAAATTTTACTGGCACATAGCTATACTTACTCACTTATACATTATCTATAACTGCTTTCACACTTAACAGCAGAGCTGAAAAGTTGTAACAGATCCATGGTCTAAAATATCTACTATCTTGCTCTTTATAATAAATATTTGCAAATTCCAGGTCTAAAACCATAAAATAAGATACTCTATCTTTGTCATAAGTGACAAATATGTGCATTGCTTTTGCTGTAACATGCAACTGTTGAGTAGCTATATCATAAGTCTTTAGGAATTTATTAAGTAGGTAAGTGATGGAAAAAAAATGACTATACAAATCCAGTTAAGCTGCCAGGCTTAAGAATAAAAGGAAAAAATATAATGAAAAATTTAATTTTAAATAATTTAATCTGTAATGAAGTATGGAATGAAGGGTAGGGGGAGAAAAAGGACCAGGTAATTTTTGATGACCATACAGAGGAAAACTATTTATTGCTCTTGATTAACAAATCAGACATGAGAACATTTTGTTTACAAAGGTGGTTAGTATAAGCTACAACTATTATTGCTGACGAACCAAATGCCATACGGTTTACTTCCTTGATGACCTGTTCATTTATATATACTAACAGGGAATACATAAGATGGCAACACATCTTACTAGTTATGGGACAACAGTATTATTCTGATATCTGAAGAATAACACGTTATGTCTAAGTAACATAAAATGTACACTCTTCAGGAGAGGAAAAAATAGGATACCTAATATGATATAATAAAAAGTTCTGCATTGGAAGATCTTGCACTGACATCAATTAGCGATATTACTTAGTATATCTCTTCCCTCATCTGTGAAATTCAATCACAGTATCTTCTCTATGTCTCTTATCAGGTTTTTAGAAGAATAAAATGAAATTATTAAAATCAAAGTGCTTTGCAAATGAAAAATGTCATGCAAATATAAGGTATCACTAAATGGTAGCGTATACACAAATGCACAAGTGCATCTAATAGCTAACAATTCTTTCTATGTGTCATAATTCTAAGCACTTAACTGTATTAATTCATTTAATTCTCACGACTCTATGAGACAAGTATTATCTCCTTTGCACACAGGAGAAAACTAAGGTGCAGAGAAGTTACTTCAAACAGGTAGATAGCAGTGGAATCACAAAATAAACTCAGACAATCTGGCTCCAGGGTCTATTTTATATTGTTGATATATACTATTTTGTATTGCTTATTTATACTTTCAATATGTATATAACATTTAACTTCACTAAACTACTGACCTGGTTGATTTTCCAGTACTCTACAATCTGAGCTGCGCTGATATTCACCACTTAAGTGCCAACTGAATTCCTGACTGAAAGGGCAGTAGTCAGCAATTTCTACTGAACCACCATAATAAGGCAGATCTTCTGCAGGTACTCCAGTGAGTTCATCAAAGTACTACAAAGAAAAATATATTAGGAAGGCAGGAGAGTAAGAAACATTCTATATAAACAACATGAAGCCCACAGGCAATTTACAGCAACCCTCTAATGCTGTATAATACAAAGGAGATATTAATCTATTTTTTTCATACAGAGTAAACACAGAAAGAATAATATACTACTGGAGGGGTATTTCAAGGTTGTAGTAGTTTTAGAAATAAGCAAGGTAAGTAAATTAGTCTAAGTTAAGTTTTTATTAGATGACAAGTTTGATTAATGTTTTAAAGGGATAAATAGAAAGAGTTTTAAGAGCTGACAAAACATAAAACGAATTCATAAAATTAAGATGTTTTAAATACAATGTACTTCAAATGTTTTTAGGAGACTTAATTTATATGTTGTTTTGAAAAATTTGAGAAAATGAATGAGATAACATATATAATACTTGGAAACACCAAAGCAACAAGGTACCAGAAAAATTTTAAAGATTTCACACTTCATACCAATTCACTGAATTACAGTATTAAGTGCAGAAATATATAGTCACTACCTTACAGTGTCTAAAGCACTCAATGGGGTTATAAACATATGTAGGAAGCTCAAAATTTAGAAGCAATCACTTTAAACTCACTTCTGAGATAATTTCTGACTTGTGGCTCCTTTGTATGGCAGGCAGTGTTAAAGCTTTTTTAGAAATAGCCACTTCAACAAAAAGCTTAAAGCCTACATCAGAGATTCAAACTGAACACATGGGACCATTGTCTTCGCCTTTTAGATACCATTAGGCAAACTTGTCTAGAGCAGAAATTCCAAGCCTTCTAATTAAGTGGATTAGAGTACTTTAGTTACTTTATTTTTTTCTTTTTAAAAAACATTTTTATTTTATATTGGAGTGTGGTTGATCAAGAATGTTGTGTTAGTTTCAGGTGTGCAGCAAAGTGATTCAGTTATACATATAAAGTATCTATTCTTTTTCAAATTCTTTTCCCATTTAGGTTATTAGAGTACTGAGCAGAGCTCCCTGTAGGTCCTTACTGGTTGCTGTTGTTCAGTCGCTGAGATGGGTCTGACTCTTTGCGACCCCATGGACTGCAGCATGCCAGGCTCCTCTGTTCTCCACTATCTCCCAGAGTTGGCTCAATTAATGTCCACTGAGTCAGTGATGCTATCTAACCTTATTGGTTATCTACTTTAAATATATCAGTGTGTACATGTCAGTTCCAAACTCCCAATCTATCCCTCCTCTCACCCTTCCTCCCTGGTAATCATAAGTTCTTTCTCTAAGTCCAAGTCTGTTTCTGTTTAAAATAAAGTTTAGTTATAAACTTTAAAATAAGTTTAGTTGTATTATTTTTTCTAAAGATCCTGCATATAGGCGATATATTTGTCTTCCCAGTCAGTTCCTTTCTTTAAAGAACCTTGTTTTTTTAATATAAAGATGAAGACTTTTGAAACAAAAAGAAATAGATTAAAAAATACATTAAAATAAATACTCTAAATGTCTCTTACCACTACTACAAGGCATTGCTAGATATTAGCTAATTGCTATCAATTAACACAGTTTATAAAGAAATGAAAAACTTTAGTTTTTTCTAACTTACAGAAAACAAATGGAGACTGACAAATTGAAAAACTTAAGAGCTTAACTCACTCTTCCAATTCAAAATGGAGACTTCTTTTTAAAAGGCTGATTCCTGAAATTGTGCCCCAAACAAGTATTACCTGGTATTCCTGAGGTAAAGGTTTTGGAAACTTCTGCAAATTGCACACTGCAACTGCCCTCTGGTCCTGTCTGCAAGTTAACTGCAATGGATTACTTCTGAGTGTGTTACAGTAAGGGTTCAGCATTTGTCTCCTGCAGACAAAGATAAAAATACCATGGTATCAAACTCTAAAGAAGATATTAGAAATCTATTCTAGAGTTTGTCTTTTCTGTTACAATTTCAATGCTTTTAACATTCTTTTTTAATTAATTGATTTTTAAAAATTTTTGGTTGCACTGGATCTTCATTATTGCATGCAGACTTTCTTCAATTGTTGTGAACAAGGGCTACCACGGAAGTCAAACATTTTATGATACATGGAAGTCCAGCGTTTTATGATTAATAGAACTTTCAAATAGTATGAGTTCAGTTCAGTTCAGTCACTCAGTCGTGTCCGACTCTGCGACCACATGAACCGCAGCACACCAGGCTTCCCTGTCCAACACCAACTTCCGGAGCCTACCCAAACTCATATCCATTGAGTCGGTGATGGCATCCAGCCATCTCACGCACCATCCCTTCATTCTTTCTGAAGTTACTTCTCCACTGATCTTCAGTATCATACTGGGCACCTACCGACCTGGGGAGTTCATCCTTCAGTGTCCCATCTTTTTGCTTTTCATACTATTCATGGGATTCTCAAGGCAAGAATACTGAAGTGGTTTGCCATTCCCTTTTCCAGTGGACCGCATACTAGTATACAATATCATTATTCCTAAAGGAACCCTCCAAAGTAGAACTAGTATCTTCATTTCACTGATAAATAAATAGTCTGAGACATTTAGCTTGTCCAGGATCATATAGCTGACGAGGGACAGAGATGGGACTTAAACTTCTCTCTCGAAGGTCAGTGCCTTGCCTATTACAGAAGTACCTGGTAACAAGCACTTCTTCTGTTAAAGATGTTAGTCATACTCTTCTCACCTGGGCTAGGTCTCAAAGCAGTTTTAATCACTCAGAGTTTCTACTAAGGAGTTTGAGGTCTGAGTTAAAAGCCTGCTATGAGGAAAGCTGCTCATAAGCAGTAGCAGGAAACACTGCAGCTACTTTGGGGACAGTTAGTTATCTCCAGTACAACAACCTGATGTGCTAGTGTTGTTGTTCCCAAATTTTCCTGCACCTTAGAATCATTTAGAGAAAATTTTAAAACCTCCATGCCTACGTTGCACTCCATACCAACCGAATCAGAATGTCTGAAGTCAGGAATCAGGCATTGGTATGACTTATAAAAGGACAAACTGATAATTTGAAATTAATCAAAATTAAAAAATTTTGCTTCACAAAAGCCGTATTAGGGCTTCCCTGGTGGCTCAGTAGTAAAGAATCCACCTGCCAATGCAGGAGACATGGGTTCAATCCCTGTTCCATGAAGATCCCACATGCTGCAGAATAACTAAGCCCATGTGCCAAACCTACTGAAGCCCACACACTACAGCCGTGCTCCACAACGAGAGAAGCCATCACAATGAGAAGTCCATGCATTGGAACCGAAGAGTAGCTCCTGCTCGCCATAACTAGAGAGTAGCCCCTGCTTGCTGCAACTAGAGAAAGCCCTAGTGCAGCAAAAAGCACCAACATAGCCAAAATTTTTTTAAATAAAAGGAACCGTGGATGGTTTCCACATATTTTGAAAACTGAATGGTTTAGACCACATTTTGAAAATAGGGACACTGGATAGAGAAGAAAATCAGAAGTAAACTGTTAGCAAAGACAATAGGAGGAAATGTATCCTTACTTTTGTCTCTGCTGATCAATCCAGAATTTACAGCTCCTCCTGACAAAGTCACAGCCCATTCCTCGGCCCCAGTCTAATTTCTCAGCCATGCTGTAATTAGCTTTATACCAGCTGTGGAAATAACCCAAACAAAGCACTTTATATTACTGTTACTTAAAAAACAACTCCAGCGTATCAATTACAAATCTTAACAATGAGCAAACTAGGACCTCAAAAAGGATTTTGGTGACCATCCCCACAGATAAGCATTTACAACCAAAGTCCCAGGATCGCTGCAGCAGGGACTAGGAACCTTTAGTCTTGAGGGAAAATGAGTACTTGAGGGTGTTTTTATATTTGAAAAACACCAAACCACATCATGTTTCCATTGTAACTTTCAAAGATGATATAAGTCACAGAGGAGAAAATGTTTAAGGTGTGGGACAAAGAGTATAAAAGGCAAAGAAACAAAGAGAATGAGAGAAAAAAAGAGAAGGGAATAAACTGGAATTCTGCTGCATCAGAAAAAGGAAGAAATGTTTTAAAATTAAGCAACGCCATGACTTCCCTAGTGATTCATACACTCCAAGATGCTTTTGCATCCTACCTGCATTATTACAGAAATCAGTATTATTTACAGAAGGGCTAGAGAAACAGAGCAGCAGGACCACTTCTGTTGGTCATTGCTTATTAAGGGATAAATGGGAAGAACCTTAAAGAAACCAGCATTATTTATAGAAGGGCTAGAGAAACAGAGCAACAGGACCACTTCTGTTGGTCATTGCTTATTAAGAGATAAATGGGAAAGAGTGATAATAGCACTAAAAGGAATCCAGCATTTTTTTTTTTCAAAAATATGAATTTCCCTACTTGGTCCACTGAAAACAGTAAGAAACAAGGACAACCCAGTAGAAATTAACGGAGTCCCTAGATTGTGATTTCTAAAAGCTATTCTCGATCAAAAGGAGCATTCCTGTGCTCCTTGGAAGACTGGCTAATGCCAGATCTAGAAAACAGAGCATGGGCAGATCAGCCTGGTACATCTTGCCATACCAAAAAGCCTTAGCTATCAAAAACTGAGACTCATCAAAATAAACCCAAGAGCCCACAAATAAAAAGACTCCCATTGGAGTCATTTTAAAACAGTATTCTGTTGCTTTATAAGAAAGTTCTACTGCCTTAAAAACCAGGAATCTCTACATAAATCAATTTCACTTGTAATTAAAAATACTGCTTATATAATCTTTTCCTTCATATCATCATGCCCTCTATTTATTAAAAAATAAATTTCATTTATTTAGTTATGAGGGATTTAGTTTTATTCTATTACATACCTCAGGGTCTCAAACATTTATTGAATGAATGAATGGAGCTGGTATAGGTAATGGAGAGCTAACTGAAAAAAATTTTAAAAACAAGTATATTTAAAAAAAACCAGGTATATTTATCTTCAGTGTAAAATATATTTTTTTAAGTTAATATTCATTTCATCTTAATAGTAATCTTAATATTCATTTCATTTTAATAAACAATTCAAGTAAAAGTCTCACAGCCGTCTTACCCGGTGTCCTCCATTAACGCCAGAGTGATTCGAGAGAGGACTCGGTTCTGGGTATGAGAACCAGTCATTGCTTCATTCTGAAAATCACCAACAGATCTTAATTAGAAGACTGGATTCCTTGCAATTCCCAGTAATTTCCGTCATTGTTTTGATGTATAGGCAAAATGTTGAAGTTGTGAGAGGCTGAAAAAAATGCTGACTTAAAATAGTAAAATATATAAGCTTTCTTTAAGATGACAGACTGAAGCTGAAAGCAAAGTCTACTCTCTCCCTCAAATATCTATATTGTGTACAATTTCCCTGTAATGACAGATAACTAGCATTTAGAACTCCATGATGAAAATGAAGATAAATATATGAAAACAGAAATATTGTAAAAACATTACACTATTAAGGCAAAGTAATGTTGGTGGTTGAGACAGATGCCCAGATAATGGAGTGGAGAATGGAATACTTAAAGAAAATGCTTTTATAACCAACTTTTTATACTCTGTGATCACAAAAATATATACTAGTATGAAAAACAAGTATCACAAAATCACAGGGTCAAAGGAGTTGCACGAGGGATACAAAATATCAAGGTCTACTATCTACCCAATGTCTTAATTAGTATATAATAAAATTCCAACAAGGAGGTCACCTAATGGTAAGGACTTCACTGTCTCTTAAGAAAGTACATTGTATCTTTGGGATGCTCTAATTCTTCTTTTTTGGGTAGGGGGTGTGCTGCATGGCTTGAGGTATATTAGTTCTCAGATCAGGAACTGAACCCACATTCTTGGCAGCAAAAGCATGGAGTCCTAACTACTGGACTTCCAGGGAATTCCCATATTTTGTTAGTCTTTATGTTGAAGGTTGGATTGCCATCTCAAGTACTTTAATTTCATCTTTTTAAAGCACACCTCAAGAACACAAAGTTGATTTCAGAGGAAAGGCAGCAGTTAATGAAACTAGTAAAACTACTACTTTCAAGTCTTCTATTGAAAAGTAAGTAAATTTTCATTTCTGGTCCATCTGTAGCTTTCTAAAGAGAATCACTTGAGAAAAACTGCTTAAGGAAAATAAAGAAACTGAAATTCCCATGTGAGATAAAAGTGTACACGTCTTCCGTAAGTTTCTATCACTGTTATTTTGTGGTCACCCAGATAAGGTCAGTATAAGCACTCATTTCATTCTTTTCATAATTTTGCTAACCTGGATCATGATGCATGGAAACTGCAACCGTTTACTTATTTAAACAGACCTCTAAAAAATATATTATTGTCATTCAGTCGCTAAGTTGTGTCTGACTCTTTGCGACTCCATGGACTGCAGCATGTCAAGCTTCCCTGTCCTTCACCATCTCCTGGAGTTTGCTCAAACTTCCTCTGACCCAGAAATTCCATTCTTTCTACATAAACAGATCTGATCTCGCATTAACTTCCTAGTTCTGCTCCCCTGAAAACCTAATAAGGGTGGAATGTCAACTGTGTTACTAAGCAACAGGACTTCAGGAACAAACATCACCTGATATGCTTCTAGACTTGGGATTATTGTAGATGAACATGAATACCTGTTGGTTAGCCAGAGTTTGGGACTTCTCTGTGTGCAGTGAGTCTTATAGGTATGTCCCTTACAGGTACCTGGAAGTTAAGTCTATGAAACTGTTAAAAAAACGATGGTGGTCCTTATTTGCAACATGGTACTTCTAAACCAGGCTGGTTCTTGTACACCTGTTATGGTCTTGTGCTTATCATGTTTGAGCCAGAGAGAGAAGGGAAGAGGCATGGATGATAGCCCTAGTGTGTAGAGCACAAGAGAAATGCCTGACTGCCATGCTAGCATGCTGTACTTTCTCTCTTGTATCCTTCTAGTATTTTTTGAATGTGACCTGTTTAGGGTTCACAGGTTTGACTGCTTTTTGAACCTAAGAACACACTGGAATGCCACTCCTGTACGGCACTGAAGATATAAATAAATCACCCATCATAACATTTTTAAGATAAAACATTTAAAACATAATTATTCACTGACATAGGATTATTGTCACATTCATATAATACTATGGTGGTTTAGTCACTAAGTTGTGTCCGACTCTTGTGACCCCAGGGATTGTAGCCCTCCAGGCTCCTCTGTCCATGGGATTCTTCGGGCAAGAATACTGGAGTGGGTTGCCATTTCCTTCTCCACATATAACACTATGTAGCTATTTAAAAATAAATAGATCCAAGTATAAAGTATATTCTACTAATGGATATACTTCTTTAATGTGAATGAGCTCATATGAGACTAGCAAATAAGGAAATCACATCAGTATAAGATGGAATCATGTTGGTTCATAACGATTTCTCCTGGTTTTTAATGTTTTATGCAGTGGAGCAACAGCAGCTAAATGAATCCCTTTGCTGTGTAACTGAAACTAACACAGCATTGTTAGTCAACTCTATTCCAATATAAGATAACAATTAAAAAACAAACAAAAACCAAAATACACCAAGACACCTGAACACAGCAAAAGAGGAATGCTGTGCTGTGCGTGAAGTTCCATGCTCTTCCAATTGGCTCGGGAGGGCCAGAGGCTCTGTCTTAGAAGTACTTGCTGCACTGTTTTTGTACACTTTACTCTTTTTACATTTTACTCTTGTCCCCATTATTTAGATTTATATATAGTCTCCCATCCATCTCCCACTGCTTTTTGCTGTTGTTTAAGGTAAAAGAAATATTAAAGTAAATAAATATAGAAGCTTATTTATTGGAAATACAATGTGTTTTTAGACTGAGCTAGTACTTTTATTATGACATTGCTTTTGTTAATGACTTGGTATTTGTGTTTCCCACAAATTGTTATTTTTTATTTTGAAGAAAGAGATTGCTTAGGAAAGCATACACTGTATTACAGCAGAAGCATCTGTAATTCCTTAGAAAGTATATCGTTAAATGGAAAAAGCTGCAGAAATGCATGAACCTATTAAAAAAAAACTACGTTAGTGTATCTATTTTCTTAAAGAAAAAATATGTCTAGTGACATTTTCAAATAAACTGACCTCTAATAACCGCTTTTCCCAGTGGTTGAGCTCAGTGCCCATACCACCTTGATTTTCAAGTTCCATTCCCTCAAGAATTGGACAGTTAAAGTGTTTTCGTGCTTCATCCTAAGAATCAGAAAATAAATAAATAAATAAACCCACAAAAGTACAACATAATGGCAAACTCCTTATCACACTGGATAAGATAAAGTAGCCACTAAGGAATTACTTTGATGAGAAGACAGAATGCCTTTTAAAAATATAGCTTTTAATATAATGAAATATTTTGACACTGTCACACTTTTCTTTGCTATTGAACTACTATTCTCTTATTATTTTTTCCTCTATTTGAAGATTTTGGCTAAGTTATATATTTTTAAAAGTTACAGACTGGTATGATTGCCATTTGTAACTTTTGTGTCAACAATGATTTTAACGCAGGTATAAACTGCTCATATTATGGACATAGTCTTTGTTGAGAAAAATAAGTTGTTCATTAGAAAACAATTTTGTTCTTTTGGTTTCATCTGTACATCAGTTAAGAGTATGAAGTATAGGGATGGGCGGTACTCCGAGAGCAGCGCAGAAATTCAGAGGTCAGAAAGAGCTGTATGCAGT
The DNA here is from genome assembly GCF_049115385.1 of Moschus berezovskii. Classification (NCBI taxonomy): domain Eukaryota; kingdom Metazoa; phylum Chordata; class Mammalia; order Artiodactyla; family Moschidae; genus Moschus; species Moschus berezovskii. The sequence continues at coordinate 91,768,904 of NC_142460.1, forward strand.
TAAGAGTTGGGTTAGGGAGAATAGGTTTCTGTCATTAAATAAATGAGTGAGATGATTAATTTTATGTATCAACCAGGCTGGGGCAAAGTGCCCACATATTTGATCAAACATTATTCTGAATGCTTCTGTGAAGGTGTTTTTGGATGAGATTAACATTTCAATTAGTGAACTTTAAGTAAAGCTGATCACTTTCTGTAACATAAATGGGCCAGTCAGTTGAAGGTCTTCATAGAACAAAGACTGACTTCACCCCTGAGCAAGAAGGAATTTTACCAGTTGACTGTCTTTGGACTCAAACTGCAACTCTTCCCTATTTCTTCAGGTTGCCAGCCTACCTCATCAGATTTTAGACAGAGAGTAAACCTCCACAACTACATCAGCCACTCCTTAAAATAAATCTCTTCATCTCTTTCTCTCTCAACAAACACATCCTGCTGGTTCTGTTCCTCTGGAGACCCTCCTGAATAAAACTGATTCCAAATGACATGACCAGCAATTATGCAAACAGTACAAGTCATCCTAAGGGATATCACAACAGAGCACTGGTATAACAACTTAAAGCAGTGGGTAGACTGGAGCCGTTAAGTCAGTCACTGCTAAATTTTTCTTCCTCAGATATCTCTTGGCCTGCAGCTTTACTATACTGCCTTTATGTTTCCTACTACAAGCTTTGAAATTTAATCATTAGTCTTAAACAATAATGATTAGTAAAGAAAGGACCATAATGAATGAAAAGAGCAGACGGCTCATGAGACATGAAGCTCAGTAATACTCACAACAACACGAGGTGTTACTAGAAGATTAACAGTGTGAGGAACTCTCTTATTATCGCGAATTTCCCATAATCTCTCCACTTTTCGAACTACTTTATCACTCCATTGATATAATCCAAGACTGCAATTAAAGAATAAAAATACAGTCCTTCTTGCAAATTTGTCACTTTAAATGCAGAAGTGTTTACGAATATCAATATGAAATTAAAATATCTGACCTTATATTTGACACCAAGTGCAAGCAAAGACTTGATACCATTTTCTAATTTAATCTTTTCAGTAACTTTAAGAGATTATCATCACTACTTTGCAGATAGAGAGACAGAAGCTTATAGAGATGAAGTAACTTGCTCAAATTCAAATAGCTAATACTGGGCTAAGATGACAGTGAATTATTTCCTCTTAACAAATTTATTGGATAAAACAAAAGCATGTCTAGAGAGATCTAAGTACTGTATATAACAAGATGTAACAGAAGGTGACATTTTAACTTAATTTTGATGTTGTTGTTTAGTTACTAAATTGTCTGACTCTTTGCAACCCCATGGACTGTAGCCTCTGTCATGAGAGGACAGGTTCCTGTGTCCATGAGATTTCCCAGGCAAGAATACTGGAGTGGGTTGCTATTTCCTTCTCTAGGGGATTTTCCCAACCCAGGCACTGAACCTGTGTCTCCTGCATTGCAAGCAGATTCTTTACTGCTGAGCCACTGGGGAAGCCCTTTAACTTAGTGAGAAAGTATAATTTACTTAACAATTGTGCTGTAAAGTAAATTATACATTTTATAATTGGTTATCCAACAAGAAAAAATATCCCTATTTTAGGGATAAAATCCCTTATTTTACTCCATATACAGAAATAAATTCCAGACAAATGACAGTAAAAATGGAAGAGTAAGGACCACTGAACTTCATGAAATCAAAAAGGAAAGTTTCAAAATTAGCCAAATGAATTTTTCTCAGAACTCTGGAAATTAACCAAAGGCTTGCAGCAATCCAGGAAGCACTTCTTTAAGAAAAATGGATGAATCTCAGTAAAAACAGCAAGCTTTGTGGCAGTTTCCCATGCCCTCTCTTCAGTTCTATAGCAGCCTTGAAAACCAACAGCCCACAGTCATGGTGAAAACCAGCAACCTGGCAGCCAGAGGGTACAGAACAGGGTCAACTGGCAGAATGTATTAAAAAACAAAATGATTCAACTATGCCTACAAGATACACAGTTCACACTCAAGGATACAAATAGGTTGAATATAAAAGGATTAAAAACATGTATCATGCAAACAGTACTCAAACAAAGAGCTGGAACATTTATACTAATATCAGACAAAATTGTTACTAGAGACATTTTATAATGAAGGAAGGGTCAGTCCACCAAGAAGACATAATAAACATGTATTCCGTTCCATTCCGTTCAGTCACTCAGTCGTGTCCGACTCTTTGCGACCCCGTGGACTGTAGCCTACCAGGCTTCTCCGTCCATGGGATTCTCCAGGCAAGAATACTGGAGTGGGTTACCATTTCCTTCTCCAGGGGATCTTCCCGACCCAGGGATCGAACCCAGGTCTCCCGCATTGGAGGCAGACGCTTTAACCTCTGAGCCACCAGGAAAGCCCTAATAAACATGTATATACCTTACAAAAGAACCCCAAAATACATGAAGCAAAAATAAATTCTAAATGGATTAAAGCTATGAACATAAAAATTCAAATAATAAATTTACCAGAAAAAATTTAGAATATTTTTATAATCTTTTAGAGCAGAAGAAACTTTCTTAAGCAAGAAAATAGATAAACTTAATAATGTAAAATTTAAAAACTTTTCTGCATGGTAAAAATACGATAAAAAAGTAAATGGGAGAAAACAATCTCATTTTGGAGAATCTATCTTGCACAAATAAAAGCACTACCACAAAAGCGTTATATTAATTATAGAAAATTATAATGGTCATCAATTTTCATTTTTGCCTATAACCTGCATCATTATTTTCTGGCTTTTTCCAAGATTACTTCTGCCATTGACCCTATGAATCTCTCATTCTCAACAATAAAACAGAATATAAAGAAATTAGTTTTCCCACCATTATTTTATGAAGATTTTATATATTATTCAAAGAATTATATGGTAAACACTTCATACCCAATAACTGTTACTTATTAATCCTTTGTTTTATTTGCTATATATCTGTTCATCTACTCATGACTTAGAAAGGTCATTCTTAATTCCTTTTCTTTTTCCACAGCAAGGCAATGTTTAAATATAAATAGTGAACAAAGCCAGAAGGAAAAGAAACAGTGTTTACAGTATTAATAATTCCAATATTCTCTTCACCATTCACATTTCAAGATTAATGGCTTCTCCAAATTAAAAGGTTAGGGCCAAATCCAACTCTATGTCTACCATCTGAATTTCTTATTACTCTGTTATCTCCATTTATACTGTAAGATTTTCTGCTTTTAAGGAATATCCAAAATGTAAGAAAGCACTGCAATTATCAGCTTAATAATGGTTCTTACGTGTGGGTATCTCTCTCCTCATCACTACATAGATGTTCCCACTCTCACTACTTATGTGTTTCCCATAAAGACCACGATTCTTAGGAAAAGACCAGACTTCTTCCATACTACCAAACAAATACAATCTAGGAAGTAAAATATCTATTTCTACATTACAATTTTGTTTTTTAACATGTACTCTAAAAAACTATGATGAATAAAGTATTATGTTTTTAATAATTATGCACTTCCAGCTGCCTATAAGTGAGAAGAGAAGGAGGTGACAGAGGATGAGATGGCTGGATGGCATCACTGACTCAATGGACATGAGTTTGAGCAAACTCAGGAAGACAGTGAAGGACAGAAAAGCCTGGTGTGCTGAAGTTCATGGGGTCACAAAGCAGACACAACTGAGTGACTGAACAGTAAGTTACCTAAATGGAGATCTTCATATGAGAATTAATTTTTTATTCTATATCTGTTTACCACTCACTACTCTAATTATGGAATAGTGTCAGTACCCTGAGGTTTTCTTATGTGCCTTCTCAATCTGTTCAACTTGCATGGCATTTAATAGCCTATGGCTTCAAGTAAAATTACTCATCTGTCTTTTATCATGGACTGTTTTTAAACTCCATACAACTAGACTATGACTTCTTTTGTTCAACCCTATAACTACTATATTCGTTCACATGATTACATGCAGCAATAATGTGTTCTTTTCAGGGCCTTGTAGTTTTTGATTATAGGAATATATTACAATTTATTTATTCATTCTTCTACTGATAGACCTTTGGGTGGTTTCCATTTTTTATTAATAACAAAACTGCCATTAACATTCATGTACATGTCTTTTTGTGGACATGTGCTCTTAAATTAGATATATAAATCCATGCAAATGGTTATAGTTCTGGGACTGATAGTCTATATAAAATTCATAATCTTTTTTTTTGGTATTTCTTAGTATTATTTCTTTTAGGCCCTGAATTTCTAGATCACTGCTAACATGCGAAATAAAATATAGTTTTAAAAAACTGTAAAATACAGTTTACAGTTAACATGTAAACATTGCAATGTATAGACAATAATTATTAATAAACCAAAATATAACCAACCCATATTCTCCCATGGCCTGACTCTCCTGTAAAGTAATATAAGCTACTACAGAGTGGTGGAAAAGAGCTCTGCTGGCAAGAAGAGTTTTCACTCTGGGTAAATCACTTAAGTTTTCTCCATCTCATTTGTTATAATAATATAGGATATACAATCTTAGGCTAGCCATAAAGCCACTATTATTTGTAGAAATTTAACATACAAGAATTCTCAGGTTCTAGTCTTAGCATCCTCCTAAAAGAGAATAAGAACAAAAAACCCAAATACCTATAGTTAAAAGGTGGGAGACCATCTGCAAATCTTGAAGTTAAAGGATTTCCATCTTTATCATGGTAGAATGCAAATAGCCCAGCAGAGAAACCCTGTAAGAAAAAGTTCAAAATGTCTTACAGTGAAAAATATCAAATCTGACTATAGATATCATAACATGCCACTATTAAAAGAAAACACTGATATAACCACATAAAAGCATCATGGCAATACTTCTGTAGGAACTTGCCATATACTGGAAAAGGACTGAAATTGTTTCATATTATGAATTTTAAATTCCAATTACTTGAGATAATTCTAAGTGAAAAAATCAAAAGCAATAGTAAAGACATTCTTTGGTTGGTATAGACAACGCATTTGTTTAAAGATGTGTTTATCACAGGTGGTCCTCTTTACATGAAATTACTAATAAACTCTACACCTGCAACCAGGGAATGCTACTATTGAGAATAATTAACAATACAATTCAGAGCAGGGGAGTGCGCTCGTAAGAATACTCATAAAAATTCAAAGACTTTGATCCCAAAGTCCATACTTAATATATATCTATACATAAAAAATGACTATAAATGCATATGTAGGGGGATGTATACTCTGTAAAAAAAGACTGGAAACATATATAGAAATGTTAGCTGTAGTTCTTTTGGTGGTAACATGTAAAATCATCTGTATTTCTAAAGATTTTCTTTACAGTGTGAATTTGTTTGTCTATAATCACATTTTTAGACAATATTTTTAAGAAGTCTTCAATTTTAAAAAGATAACAGATACTTTACATAAACGTATACAAAGTCCCATTTGCTATTCTCCCCCCTCCCAAATAAGATGAGGAAATGGGCAAAAAAAAAAAAAGAAAAAAAAATTATTGACATTGGACATCTCCTGTTTCATGCCTAAGATTTCTTTTCTTACTTTCTTTCCTAACCTAAATAACTAAAAAAAAAAACCCTTTTGTAACTACTAATTTAAGCATGTTTTAACACTGAAAATATGCTATAGTTTATATTCAAATAATTAATAATCACAAATGATCACGTAATCAATTTCTTTGCTTACATAACTGTGGTCTCTGTCTCATTCAAGGCTTGCCAAAATGATTAATGGAATCCAGAGTATTCCTTTAATTCCTATATTTCTTTTTTTTTAATCTCTGAAGATGCAAAGGGTATTTAATGGAGTCAGCTAAGAAAATCTAGTTTTTCATATACAATTCATTGAGGTAATATGAAGCTTAAAATAGTATGATGTGCCTCATCCTTTCAGTTCAGTTCAGTTCAGTCGCTCAGTCGTGTCCGACTCTTTGCGACCCCGTGAATCACAGCACGCCAGGCCTCCCTGTCCATCACCAACTCCCGGGGTTCACTCAAACTCATGTCCATCGAGTTGGTGATGCCATCCAGCCATCTCATTCTCTGTCGTCTCTGTCTCCTCCCACCCCCAATCACTCCCAAAATCAGAGTCTTTTCCAGTGAGTCAACTTGTCGCATGAGGTGGCCAAAGTTTTGGAGTTGCAGCTTTAGCATCAATCCTTCCAGTGAACACCCAGGACTGATCTCCTTTAGAATGGACTGGTTGGATCTCCTTGCAGTCCAAGGGACTCTCAAGAGTCTTCTCCAACACCACAGTTCAAAAACATCAATTCTTCGGTGATCAGCTTTCTTCACAGTCCAACTCTCACATCCATACATGACCACGGGAAAAACCATAGCCTTGACTAGACGGACCTTGTTTGGCAAAGTAATGTCTCTGCTTTTTAATATGCTATCTAGGTTGCTCATAACTTTCCTTCCAAGGAGTAAGCGTCTTTTAATTTCATGGCTGCAATCAGCATCTGCGGTGATTTTGGAGCCCAAAAAACTAAAGTCTGACGCTGTTTCCACTGTTTCTCCATCTATTTCCCATGAAGTGATGGGACCAGATGCTATGATCTTCGTTTTCTGAATGTTGAGCTTCAAGCCACCTTTTCACTCTCCTCTTTCACTTTCATCAAGAGGCTTGAGTTCCTCTTCACTTTCTGCCATAAGGATGGTGTCATCTGCATATCTGAGGTTATTGATATTTCTCCCGGCAATCTTGATTCCGGCTTGTGCTTCTTCCAGCCTAGTGTTCCTCATGATGTACTCTGCATATAAGTTAAATAAGCAGGGTGACAATATACAACCTTGACGTACTCCTTTTCCTACTTGGAACCAGTCTGTTGTTCCATGTCCAGTTCTGATTGTTGCTTCCTGACCTGCATACAGGTTTCTCAAGAAGCAGGTCAGGTGGTCTGGTATTCCCATCTCTTCCAGAATTTTCCACAGTTTATGGTGATCCACACAGTCAAAGGCTTTGGCATAGTCAATGAAGCAGAAATATATGTTTTTATGGAACTCTCTTGCTTTCTCCATGATCCAGCGGATGTTGGCAATTTGATCTCTGGTTCCTCTGCCTTTTCTAAAACCAGCTTGAAAATCTGGAAGTTCACGGTTCACATATTGCTGAAGCCTGGCTTGGAGAATTTTGAGCATGACTTTACTAGCGTGTGAGATGAGTGCAATTGTGCGGTAGTTTGAGCATTCTTTGGCATTGCCTTTCTTTGGGATTGGAATGAAGACTGACCTCTTCCAGTCCTGTGGCCACTGCTGAGTTTTCCAAATTTACTGGCATATTGAGTGCAGCACTTTCACAGCATCATCTTTCAGGATTTCAAAGAGCTCAACTAGAATTCCAGCACCCCCACTAGCTTTGTTCATAGTGATGCTTTCTAAGGCCCACTTGACTTCACATTCCAAGATGTCTGGCTCCAGGTGAGTGATCACGCCATCGTGATTATCTTGGTCGTGAAGATCTTTTTTGTACAGTTCTTCTGTGTATTCTGTCCACCTCTTCTTAGTATCTTCTGCTTCTGTTAGGTCTATACCATTTCTGTCCTTTATCGAGCCCATCTTTGCATGAAATGTTCCCTTGATATCTCTAATTTTCTTGAAGAGATCTGTTTTTCCTATTCTGTTGTTTTCCTCTATTTCTTTGCATTGATCACTGAGGAAGGCTTTCTATCTCTCCTTGCTATTCTTTGGAACTCTGCATTCAGATGCTTATATCTTTCCTTTTCTCCTTTGCTTTTTGCCTCTCTTCTTTTCACAGCTATTTGTAAGGCCTCCTCAGACAGCCATTTTACTTTTTTGCATTTCTTTATGGGGATGGTCTTGGTCCCTGTCTCCTGTACAATGTCACGAACCTCCGTCCATAGTTCATCAGGCACTCTTATCTATCAGATCTAGTCCCTTAGATCTATTTCTTACTTCCACTGTATAATCATAAGGGATTTGATTTAGGTCATATCTGAATGGTCTAGTGGTTTTCCCTACTTTCTTCAATTTAAGTATGAATTTGGCAAGAAGGAGTTCATGAACTGAGCCACAGTCAGCTCCTGGTTTTGTTTTTGCTAACTGTATAGAGCTTCTCCATCTTTGGCTGCAAAGAATATAATCAGTCTGATTTCGGTGTTGACCATCTGGTGATGTCCATGTGTAGAGTCTTCTCTTGTGTTGTTGGAAGAGGGTGTTTGCTATGACCAGTGGGTTCTCTTGGCAAAACTCTATTAGCCTTTGCCCTGCTTCATTCCGTGCTATAAGGCCAAATTTGCCTGTTACTCTAGGTGTTTCTTGACTTCCTACTTTTGCATTCCAGTCCCCTATAATGAAAAGGACATCTTTTTTGGGTGTTAGTTCTAAAAGGTCTTGTAGGTCTTCATAAAACTGTTCAACTTCAGCTTCTTCAGCGTTACTGGTTGTTTCCAAGGCAAACCATTCAATATTACAGTAATCCAAGCCTATACCTCATCCTTTTCAGTTCAGTTCAGTTCAGTCGCTCAGTCGTGTCCGACTCTCCGCGACCCCATGAATCACAGCACGCCTCATCCTTTAGAACATTCTAAATCCACGTTTTTTTCTTCCCTATTAAGTTGAAAATGTTTCTAAGCACACACATTTCAGAAGGCATATCTAGTACTGAAAGTACCAGGAATGACTGTACTGACAGTTAGATCATATATAACTTTAAGAGAACAAGTGTATTTGTTAAACATTTAATTCTTACCATCCTCCAGAATGGTTTTTGAGACAAACTAATATTTTTAATTTCTTAGGTTTTTGCAATTTTTATAATACAAATATACAAAAAAAAGTTTAAAAATCTAAAAGAAACTTATGTTTACTCTTTAAGAGGATTTAAGATATGTTTTGCTACGTTTTCTTTAGACTTTTTTTTTAAAGAAATTAAAACATTGCAGAATATTGTTGAAGGCCCATTACCTTGACCCTTTCTCCTCTCTCTTTTCCCAGAGGTAACTACCACCTTAAAGTCAACGTGTATAATATGACAATACAGTTAGTTGATTTCCTGTCAATATAAATAACTTAAAAATATCAGTCAAATTTAGAATCATTTTCATCATAATTACATTAGCAAAATTACTGATTTGTTTTTTTGCAATTTCTATTCACACCATTTGAGTGATGCTGAATTGTGCTTCATTTGTTTCATCTTGTTCCTGAAATAAATTTTTATTATTTTTATTAAAAAAAAAAGTTAATGTACACAGTAACTCTCATGCAAGCTTTTACATTCAATGGTGTCTGACTCTGAGATTCCCTGACTCCTAAAATAAATCTCAATATGTTCTTTTATACTTCTTGACCAATTGGACCTTTTCGTTTGTGACCTGCCTGTTTATAATCCAATTTACCTCATGTCTGGGACTTCTGCATTCATGTTCACTTATACATTAGATTTTAAACCTGCTGGGTTTTTTTCTGGTTCTCTCAGCATCAAGTATCTATAGTTTTTGGAGCTTAAAGCTGAAAATGTTTTTTAGAATGTTTGTCTTTCATCACGATAACAGGTCAACTTACTTTTTTAGTAAATGGAAAACATGATTCATTTTAGAATCTCCTTACTTGTGCTATCTGTATACACTAGAGTTTCACTGAATTATTCAGGTATTTGCTGATTTAAACAAACCATACATGATAGCTCATGAAAAATGATTAATAAATAATAGCCACTAATTTTATTATACCTTACTATGTAGAGCATGGTGGTAAACCATTTATATAAAGTGAAGTGAAGTTGCTCAGTCGTGTCCAACTCTTTGCGATCCCATGGACTGTAGCCTACCAGGCTCCTCTGTCCATGGGATTTTCCAGGCAGTAGTATATGCTTTATCTTATTTAACCTTCAAGAAAAAAATCCCACTCTAGTATGTACTACTATCTTCATTTTATAGATGAAACAAAGACTTATAAAGGCTAAATAATTTCTAATAGACCCTCAAGATTTTTAGCAGTAAAGCTAAGGTAATTCACACCTAGATCTGTGTGATCTATTCTCTCTCTTAATCACTGCATTTTACTCCCATCTATTATATTTTCTAAACATGTGAAAGACATCAGGAAGACATTTCCTAGGTCTTAGGCAACTTCATTTAATTCCCCAGACACTGTGTAAAAGTTTACTACTTTGGACTGATTGGGGAAAAGCAAAGAGAAGTTCTGAATCAGTTGGTATATATACAATTTAGAAAATCTAAATAGATCAAGAAGACTTTTAGAAATGAGATCTCTAGAAGAGAGAAGACAGATCTGTAACCTGGTATCACTTTTTTTTCCTTAAAGATTTATTAATTTATTTGGCTGAACCAGGCCTTGGTTATGGCATGTGGGGATCTAGTTCTCTGACAAGGAATTGAACCTGTGCCCTCTGCATTGGGAGCGCAGAATTTAAGCCATTGGACCATCAGGGAAGTCCCTAGGTATCACTTTTAATTACTAAGTCTTTTCTTAAGAAGCTTAATCATTTTTTCAAAACTCCTATTTACCCAATGGATTTACTTTAATTATTTTAAGTAGTATAACTCAACCTAGCCACTATCCTAATCACTAAAAATTCTCTATCAGCTATTGGTAGAGGCCTAATCAACTAGGTTTTATTGAACACAATCTAAAAAGCCACATAATCTTAAATTTTAGTATATAATTAAAATGAGAGTATAATCAAAAACTCAAGGCATGAAGGAAAGAATAATAGTTAACAGCAAAATTTACCAGGGCATGAATAATCTCATGTTTCACTGTGGACAGCATCCCAACAAACTCCTGAGGCTGGGTAGAGATCATATTTGGACACAGGTTAGCATATCCTGCTATTGGCCTGTTAAAACAGACATTAAATTTTTAATTATATTCCACAACAGTGTGTTCTATGATATCTATTTACCTATATTTTTCTATCAAAAACTGATTAAGGTCAGAAAAATCTTTGTTAAATATCAAATGTCATTTTATAACATAACATCTAACTTTCACTATATTTTATTTCTAAGACTTATACCGGTTTTTCCCTATGATACAGCTAATCAACACTTGTTCCCACGAAAGGATAGAATCAGTTAATTATACTTCAGTGTGAATTTGTAAAATAGGTCAATATGTACCAAAAACGGGAATGAGTTGGAAAACTTAAATTCTAACACTATTTTACTCGCAAAACTCATTTCTGACTTCAGCATTTCACTATATGTACAGGAACAGGGACAGACAAGTAGGTAGAGAGGGAAAATAGTTTAGTTATATAATAGGACAGATAATAAGCAAATCATTCAGGTTGCTGCAAGTTACAGAACGCTCTTATTTCCATTTCACTATCCTCCTTCTGTCCCAACAATGCCTTCATTAATATAAAGATATTTATCTTCCTATCATCATCTTTCTTACAGTATTTTATACCTTCCAGAATCTACAGAATTCTGTATCTCTTTACGAGCCTAGAACTTGAGAATCCAAGAGCTGACTGGGACCTAGAGTAATTCAATTTCACCACGCATCTAACTGTCTTTCAAAAACTGTGCCAAATAGCAATATAAGGAATCCCAAGGTTTTATCTCCCAACACTACCTTAACATTTTACCACAGAAATATCACAAACCTCCCCAAAGAGTGATAGCCTATTTACAAAGTAACAGGCTTTTGTAGGTTAAAAAAAAAAGCCTTATGTAGGTAAAAAAAAAAAAAAAAAACACACACACACACAGTGCACATCTTTTTTCATATTTGAAAACAAGAGATTTACACTTAGAAAATTATGACTATAATTTACTCACCGAAATGTTGCCATGGTGACCTCTAAAATATAAAATAAATGTCTCTGTCAGGCTCAAACCCTCAGGGACTTCTTAAGCATTTAGAATAAAACAGCCCTGTCTGCTTCTCCCTCCAGTGCATCTCCTGAAGCTCTCATCCTCAACACCAACAGGTAGACACAGCTTTTTCCTAACATAAGCTCTTATCCAGCTCTTTATGTGGCTGATGCTGATAACTGTCAGCTTATATCTAAAGTTTCACTTCTTCAAAGAGGTCTTCTTTGTCCAATTCATCTAAATTATGTCTGCCTCCTTTTGTTCTCTTTTATCTTGCAGCACCCTGTCTTTTTCTACAAAGTATTTATCATATTTGAATTTATCATATTTATCATATCATATCACATGTCTCTTTCTAATTGTATTTAACTAGTACCTGACTCCCTCTGTAATCTGTAAATTCCACGAGGCAGGTACATGTGCCTGTTTTGTTCACCTAGTCTGCTGACACTCAAATATTTATGGAATGAATTAATGCAATATAGCAGTTTTGAAGGAAAGTGCCACTTCCATCATAAAAGATTCAAAAACACCAACATAAGATATTGCTCTTTCTTTTAACATCAATATTATTCTAAGAAACCAGAATCTTCCCCAGGTATGAGAAAACAAACATGAGTAGCTTCAAATTCACTGACACAAGGAACATTTATTCTTTCAGCTAGTCATTCATACCTAAAGTGACCCAAATGTTCAAGTGCCTTAAAGAAAAATAACAGCAGGGCTTTGAAAGTGAAACAATCTCTGGGCTATGGGATTCTCATCTATGTGATAACTCCTATGCTGGATTCTCTCCCTAAAAGACAATTAAATACTTTAAGTACTTTCAGTATTATCGGGTGCTAAAAAGAGATGAACTAATCTAGACCCATCTCAACATGGGATTTTATACCCCTCTCTCTCTACTTCCCCAGGGAACCCATTCTGTTCCTAATACATAAAGTTCACTTTTGTTTTGTTTTTTTAAAGTTCACTTTAACATGTCTTTTGTTTAAAAAAAAAGTAATAAAAGCTCACTGGAAAGAGTTATACGTCCAAACTATAGAAATGCATGAAGAATGAAGTAAAAATTCCTTATTTTACAACCTACCACCACTAAATTCCACTATCACAAGTAACTGCTATTAACCATAGGGATGTTTTATATTTAGAGTGACCTTCAATCCCAGTTTGCCCAGAACTGAGGGATTTCCTAGGTTGTGGGGCTTTTAGTTCTAAAACAAGGTTACTTCTGAGAAAATTAGCATAGCTAGTAATCCTACGGAGAAGGCAATGGCAAGCCACTCCAGTACTCTTGCCTAGAAAATTCCATGGATGGAGGAGCCTGGTAGGCTGCAGTCCGTGGGGTCGCTAAGGGTCGGACACAACTGAGCGACTTCACTTTCACTTTTCACTTTCACACACTGGAGGAAATGGCAACCCACTCCAGTGTTCTTGCCCGGAGAATCCCAGGGACGGGGGAGCCTGGTGGGCTTCCGTCTATGGGGTCACACAGAGTCGGACACGACTGAAGTGGCTTAGCAGCAGCAGCAGCAGTAATCCTATTTTTGACTTTTACCTTAGCATGTTCAAATCCATAAGCAGATTTTTAAAGCAAGTATGAAATCACATTATGTACACTGTTCTGCAATGTTTGATACTCAACAGTATATTAAAAATGAAATTGCGTATGGGTGTATGCACAATTTATATGGCTTAGGTCAAATTAAGATAAAGAACCATGATTTTGCAACATTGCAATTATGAAGGTATATTTCTCAAAGACGTCTACTTTGAGATGTGTCTCATTTTATTAAGTAGCTTATTCATTTAGCACTTCAAATACTATATTTGCTTGATATTGGGACACTATTAATTATAAAATATCATAAATTTAATGATAGCTTCTCAGGAAAAAATTGAACATTCTATTAAATACATATATTCTTTTCTAAGAATACTAAACAGTACATATACATCTGCATAACCATCTAGTACTTTCTTCTTCAGTAATGTATTAAATATTTCACTTGAAGCATTCTCAGCATTCAGAAGCTAAAGATTTTTGAGTTTATTTCATGGATCAGCAAGCATATGGTATCATGCCAACAGACTGCTTTCATAATCCATGATGTTTATTTTGGCCTCAGTATTGATAGTATTACTCTAAAGCATATATTAGTATTTCCTTTGTACTGTCTACTTGATTCTACTAATAATTTCACTTTTTTCCCTTAAATTAATTAGATATTGATAGAAGTGAAATGGCTCTTTAAAGTCAGTTAGTATTTTGACTGGTAGATGAATGTTCAGGAACTTACCAATGGTCCTTACAAACAATGAACAAGTCACGTTAACTCTCTTAGATTTGAGAATGTCACACACAATCTATACTGAGACATGTCAGTTTCTACTGCCTTTAATTGATTTGTCTGGTGTGTGACAGGCAATCCTCTGTATACGTAACAACTTTATTTCAAGACTGCTTCACTGAGAAAATTTTTTTTGAAACATTTTCTAGATAAAAAGGAGGATTCTAAATTTTTAAGAAATAACTAAGTTAAGTGAGTGAATGAGTGAAGTCGCTCAGTCGTGTCCGACTCTTTGAGACCCCGTGGACTGTAGCCCACCAGGCTCCTCTATCCATGGGATTCTCCAGGCAAGAATACTGGAGTGGGTTGCCATTTCCTTCTCCAGGGGATCTTCCCGACCCAGGGATCAAACCCAGGTCTCCCGCATTGCAGACAGATGCCTTAACCTCTGAGCCACCAGGGACATATCAAGTGATACGAAAATTAGGTGAATAGTTATTTTCAGCATCTTAAAAGTTTAGCACAGAAGTGCTAAAATTAAAGTTCAAACTGTTTCCTTAGAGAAGTATTCATCACTTCCAAAGAAAATTCTATTGTAGACTTTTTCTTTATTCATATTACCATATGCATAACAGTCCTTTAACTTGATTTCCCCACCACACCCACATCCAAGCAGTATGCTGTTTCTTACTACTGGAGGTGGGTAATCTGGCAAATTGCAAACTCCCTGTACTCTAAACACTCAGCATATGCTTTGAGAGTTCTTTTAAATTTATTTACTTTAATTGGAGGATAATTACAATATTGTCCTGGTTTTTGCCATACATCAATAAAATCGGTCACAGGTGCACATGTGTCTCCCCATCCTAACCATCCCCCACCGCCCTCCCCACCCTGAGAGTTTTTATTTTTTAATTGGAAGCTAATTACTTTACAATATTGTGCCCACTCCGAGAGTTCTTATTAGATCTTGGGAGTAAGTCTCGGGGGGGAAGCTTACCTGTCCATTTTTGCTTCCTGCTGACAATAGGCTGCATAAGAGATGATGTTTTCATGGCTGCACCTCTCAGTGGCCAGAGCACCAACATAAAGAACAAAGTCTGCATCCCGGACTCCCTCTTGGTCTGGCACACCCACTGCTCCACAGGGCCACTTACCCCCACAACAGACTCTGCATTGCTATGCCCACAGGGGACAACAGAAAATCAGACCAGAGATAAGGTTAACTTCAAGGGCTTTTAATTTACAGTAAATCCAGACTTTAAATATGTATGATTTAATTTTTATTTATTAATTCTTCAACTTTTATCAAAATCCATACCTCTCTCTGGGGTTTTCCAGGTGGCACTAGTGGTAAAGAACCTGCCTGCCAATGCAGGAGATAGACACAGGTTCAATCCCTGGGTTCGGAAAATCCCCTGGAGTAGGGCACGGCAACCCACTCCAGTATTCTTGCCTGGAGAATCCCATGGACAGAGGAGCCTGGCAGGCTACACACAGTCCATGGGGTCGCAGAATCAGACATGACTGAAGTGACTTGGTACACATGCACGCACACATGCATACCTCTCTCTACTTAGTTCCTATCTCTAATTTTAAATTTATTTTATTAAAATTTCTACTTTATATACAATGATCATAAATGTATACTATTAATTAAAACAAACAACTGCTATTTATAAAGGGCATCCCACCAGGGTAAAAAAAAAAATAGAAAAGGTTTTATTAAACCCTGAAACTAGGTGAAAATTACAAGGAACCTTCTTATAAATATATTTTTTAGCAATTTTCTGTGAATCTGTGGTTATTTCAAAATTAATAAAAATCTTTATCCACTGGAAATACATTCCTATTATAAAGTAATTCATGTATCTTATTAAAAATTTAAATACAAAAGTATATAAGGTAAAAAGTTAAAGTCATCTTTATAATGCTACCCTTGTTTCTAGTTTTCTAAGCAAACTTTGCCATTTTAACACCTGCTTTTTAGAGAATTTCTATCAAAGTTCCTAAACAACCATAATCTCCAAATTATAAATAGGAAAATCAGTAAATGTTGGGTTTTTTTAATATATAAGTGATGTTTGTAGAGACAGAAAAAACAGAAATTCTCACTTCTGCTTACTGTTGCTTCTCTAACACATATATTTATAATTTTAAAATTCAATTACTTTAATCTGCTAATAGTTGACGTTATGAAAAGCTGTGATTTAACAGCATTCTTTTCCAAGATCTTTCATTTCTTAAAAAAAAAAAATTTAGGAACCCCCCCAAGAAGATAAAACAGAATTTGAAAAGACAAAAGAATTAAAAATAAACAAAAATACTTTAGGAAAAAAGAAATGTGCCTTAAAATGTCTAGTAAATGTCTCTAAATGTCTTAGGACAAAAGATAAATATGTAATTAACAAGTTCTTTTAATTTTGAAACACGTCCCTAAAACCCTTTATGCTCTTGAGGAATTTGAAAAAAGAAATGGAAGCTGGGTAAGTTAGCTGAATTAGTGCCAATATAGGGTTCGAAAAGCCTTTGGTGAGCTTCAGATACCTCAAGAAAAACTTACAAAGTACACTTCAACCATATGCTTGATTTTCCTTACAAAATCAATGTTCAATAACATATTTATTTTCTACAAGTAATGAGAGAACATAGTTAAATAGAGAAAAACATCTAAAGTATGTATAATTATGTTGGTTTTCTAGTTTATGCATTTAAGTTTTTCTATTTTTTCTGATACAAATAATATATGCTTAATATGAAACATCGTAAAGTTACAAAAACATATAACTTACCAAATAAAAGTCCCCCACAATCCAACTCAATGAAAACCATTAAAATTTTAATGTCTCCAGATTTTTAATATATGTATATTTCCAATTATTTTATAACTTTTTATATGTGTGTACATAGTTCTTATTTTTATTACTTATGCTTTTACTTCAGCTTTATTGAAAGGTGAAAGTGAAAGTCACTTGGTCGTGTCTGACTCTTTGCGACCCATGGACTATACAGTCCATGGAATTCTCCAGGCCAGAACACTGGAGTGGGTAGTCTTTCCCTTCTCCAGGGGATCTTCCCAACCCAGGAATCAAACTGGGGTTTCCTGCATTGCAGGTGGATTCTTAACCAGCTGAGCTATCAGGTAAGCCCAATAAGTTACAGTCGCTTAGTTGTGTCTGACTATTTGCAACCCATGGACTCTCAAGGTCAGAATACTGGAGTAGGCAGCCTTTCCCTTCTCCAGGGGATCTTCCTAACCCAGGAATCGAACCCAGATCTCCCTCACTGAAGGTGGATTCTTTAAGAGTTGAGCCACAAGGGAAGACCAAGGGTGAAAAATTGATAATTTATAATTTTTAAATAAAATAGGCTAACTACCCACACTGATTTACCTTAAAAAATTTTTTTAATTGAAGTATAGTTGATTTACAATGTTGTGCAAATCTGCTATACAAAATAACTCAGCTATACACGTAATACACATTCTTTTTTTACATTCTTTTCCATTACAGTTCATCACAGGATACTGAATATAGTTCCCTGTGCTATACAGTAGGACCCTGTTATTTGTCCATTCTAAATTTAATGTTTGCTACAATTTATTATATAGAGATCGATTTCATTCTTTAACAGCTATATAGTATTCCATTATGTGGTTATGCCATAATGTAACTAGTACAGGTATATTTATAGTTTTGCAAATACCCTTGAACATATATAGTTGTAAGTATTTTTATGGAATACATTTCCATGATGGGTTGAACCTTACTTTTATTTGAAGAGATAAGGTTAAATTGCCCTTTAAAAATACTGAGGTATACAGCTGCTAAAAGATGTTTTGGAGAGCAAAGATAAAGTTCTAAGCAGAAATGATTCAGCAACGCCAGAGATAAACTGAAAAAAGAAAAGAAATACCTAAATTCATTTGAAAACCAATGAAAGAATAAAATCAGCACACCCAACTGTGATTTTTTTCAGTAGAGAATGAAGCTTTTGAACTTAAGTCTGTAAAAACGTCCAGAAACAATCACAGATTGAAAATCTGTCCTAAGTTTATCCTAAAGAATAAAAATGTTGCAAAGAGCAGGGTGAACTACCTGAAGGTGCTCCTCAGGCACTATAATGGGACCACATTTTGTATGCTCTGCACATTGCTCAGTACAGCATCTATGGTGATCATTTTCCTTCCGGAGGTATTGGTACTGGTTTGTTGCACATTGTCTTCAGTTCATTTTTACATTAAAGTTTAATTACAAAAAACAAAAAACAACATTAGTTCACAGCAGTTAAAAACACTGTAAAAAACTAGTAGCTGCTATATTTAGTTCCTTAATCACTACTATTTTAGTTAGAAAAGTAGTCTCAGAAAGAATTTTGGTTCCATGGGAAATCCTCCTAACGTGGGTTTACAAACACTTCAAAAGCCTATTCTGTACACATGAGGGAGGAAGGAAGGGGAGATGGGGCAAAGGGTACAACTACACCCAAAGAAAAGACCCAGTGGGCCCCGTTACAAGGGAAAATCAGGGAAAGGATGAGTACCTAGCATGCTCTTTTATTCTTTTCAAATATCTTACGGTTTGGTCTCTAAGAACCAGCATAATAAAATACCTCCAGTATAAATTTCAAAATTTGCCATACTGACAGAATGAAGAGGGCAGACTGCTAAACAATTGAAGAAAATCACCTGTGTGAAATGTGACATACCTACTAAGCAATATAGTGCCCGCAGGTCTACGAACCTGGAAAGTCTTCTCTAAATAAGAAACGGCTTGTGGGAAAAGTTTGTTCTAAATAAAATTTGAAATAAAAAAACAGTCAGAATTACAACTAAGAGATAAACCATATTTAAAACACGCAAGCACAGGGTATTAATGACAAAAGGAAAAGAAGGAAAAAGCCTTGCAACTCAAATACAACACTGAGTCAAAGGTTGTGTGGCTAGGGGTATAGGGGAGAGTGAGTGTAGGCGCAAAGGAATTTCTTCACCTTCTAGTTTAGTTTTAGAGGAAAGAGCACCAGAAAGTTCCTTCCCTATCCTATTTAAATAGAATATTATAAAACATAAATCACAATGATTAATCTAACTTACTTTAAATTTGAGACTGCTTTAGATGACTCCAACATTAATGTAGTTCATGTTAAGAAAATCTTGTATGTAGAAGATCTACTTTAACTTTACTTTAACTTCACCAATTTCTGTTGCCCATGAGCTGGCTTAGTGTGTGTGTGTGTGTGTGTATGTGTGTGTGTGCGCGCGTGCGTGTGTGCATGCTTAGTGTGTGTGTGTGCGCCCGCGTGCCTTTGTAATAGTTAAAAAAAGTGTGTGTGTGCGCCCACGTGCATGCCTCTGTAATAGTTAAAAAAGTATGAGGCCAGCACCTTTATAAACAACCTTGGTATTTCATACTATCAGGCCAATTATTCTTCAGGAGAATGAGCATTTACACCAACAAAACTGTTTTTGATGTTTTTAAAAAGTCATCTTTTCCATCCTATCCTAAGCATGCTCTGCTCCCCTAAAACCTAAGAGGACAAGTAAAAAAAATGAGAATGACTTAATATCACATCATAAAATGAGAAAACTTAATAACAAATATGAACAAAGTTTTAGTGAGTACATAACAACAACATATTTGTTAAAATGAGAAATACACTTACCGTCTTTTATTTATTCATTCACAAAATAGTCATATATATATTTTTCATTATTGAAGTAAAATTAACATATAATAAAATGCACCATTTTAAGTGTTAAATTCAAGTCATGAGTATTTATTACATACCTTTACAAGGTGTCTTTTCTCAGGGAGCAACCTGAAAATGATGACATAAAACATAAAGATTGCCATGCTGAGGGCAAACCACTGTCTCATTTGTTCAGAATATATCTGGCAGGAGCCCCAGATCTCAGAAAGCATTTCAGAGTTGATCAAATACAGTCTTGTTCATTTGGGAAGTTAAAGACAGGGAAAGACATCAACTACTCCCAATAGCTCTTCATAAACTACTACAGATTCATAATTTATCTCTTTTCTGAACCTCTCTTACTCTAAATTAAAAATCAGGCTATATCATCTCTCTGGTTAATAATTTTACACATGTTCTTATTATTGCATACATTAGTATTTCCTCTTATCTTTCCTTCAAGTACTTATTGTGGCCAGGTCTCTTATTGACCATATCCAAGTAGATATATGCTGGTTCTGTTTAAATTATTCAAGATGCATAGGTTTAAATCATATCTCATGGCCTTCATCCTTCTAAACTAAAAAGCACAGGTAACAAATCAAAGTATCTTCAATAGTTTGATTCTTAATAAAAAAGATGACAGAATAATGGTGTACTTACTCTTCAATACTTTTATCGTAGATAATCTTAATTCTTAAATGTTCATTAACATCTCTCTTTACAACATGATTTTTAAGATGGACCTTATTTATGACCTGAGAAAAAGGAATAAATTTGAAAATATATATAATAGATTAGCTACTTAAGGACTCAACAAACCAAATTTCAAATGTAATACTCAGGGGAAAAAAAAAGAACTAAATAAATCAAGAGATAGTTCATGCTCATGGATACAAAAACTCAGTATTATCAAGATGTCAGTTCTTCCCAATTGCACCTATGCCAATCCCAATTAAAATTTCAGCAAGCTATGTTGTGAATATCAACAAACTAATTCCAAAGTTTATATAGATGGCAAAAGACCCAGAATATCCAACAAAATGTTGAAGAAAAAAACAAAGTTGAAGGAATGACACTACTTGACTTCAAGATTTACCATAAAGTTACAGTATCAAGAGAGTGTGGTACTTGCAAAACAAGAAACAAATAGGTCAATGAAACAGACTAGAGAGCCCAGAAATAAACCCATATAAATACATTCAACTCATCTCTGACAAAGGAAAAGGGCAAATGAAACAATGTCTTTTCAACAAAGGCATTGGAACAACTGGATATTCATGTGGAAAAAAATGAATCTAGAGTCAGACCCCACATCTTTTATAAAAATTAACTCAACATGGGTTAAATATCTAAATGTAAAATATAAAATACAAAACTATAAAACTCTTAGAGAAGATACTATAGGAGAAAAACCAGATATTCATGGGTATAGTGACGACTTTTTAAATTTTTTAATATTTATTACTTATTTTTGGCTATGTCAAGTCTTAGTAGCAGCACATGGGATCTTTGGTTACAGCACGAGCTCCAGAGTGCATGGGCTCTGTAGTTGCAGCTCACAGGCTTAGTTGCCCTACAGCATGTGCAATCTTAGTTCCCTCACCAGGGCTCAAACCCACATGCCCTGCATTGGAAGGTGGACTTTTAACCACTGGACCAGGGAAGTCCCTATTTATTATTTTTTTAGTTGTAGCATGCAAACTTTTAGTTGTGGCACGTGGGATCCAGTTCTCTGACCAGGGACCAATCCAAGGCCCTCTGCACTGGCCTCCACTAGACCACCAGGGAAGTGCCTAGTGATGACTTTTTAGATACAAAACTAAAGATATAATGCATGAATGAAATAATTGATAATTTCAACTTTATTAATAATAAATTAAAAACTTCTGCTCAGTGAAAGTTAACATCAAGAAAATAAGAAGACAAGCCACACACTGGGAGAATATATTTGCAAAAGACACATTGGATAAAGGACTATTATCCAAAATATACAAAGAACTCTTAAAATTCAACAATAAGAAAATGAACAACTGAAGTAAAACAAAGGCCAAAAACCTTAACACACACCTCACCAAAGAAGGTATACAGATGGCAAATAAACACACAAAAAGATGTTTCACATTACATATCACTAGGAAAATGCAAATTAAAACAATGAGATATCTCTATATGGCTATTAGAATGGCCAAAATCTGGAACATATACTATACCAAATGCTGCCAAGGATGTGGAGCAATAAGAATTCCCATTAATTACTGGTGGGAATGCAACATGTACAGCTATCCTGGAAGACAGTTTTGGCAGTTTCTTACAAAACTAAACATACTCTTGCCATAACCACTCAGTAGTCATGCTCTTTGGCATTTACACAGATGAGTTAAGAATGTAAATTCACACAAAAACCTGTTCCTGGATCTTTATAGCAGCTTTATTCATAATTGCTACAGCTCAGAAGCAGCCAAGATGCTTTTCAATAGGTAAATGGATAAATAAACAGTGGTATATCCAGACAATGAAATAGTATTCAGAGTTAGAAGGATGAGCTATTAAATCATGAGAAGACATGAAGCAAACTTAAATGCATATCACTGACTCAATGGCCATGAGTTTGAGCAAGCTCTGGGAGATGATGAAGGACAGGGAATGCTGGTGCGCTGCTGTCCACACAGTCACAGAGTCGGACATGACTGAGAGACTGAACAACAGCAAAGTGAAAGAAGTCAATCTGAAAAGGCTACATACTGTATGACTCCAACCAGATGACATTTTGGAAAAGGGAAAACTATGGACACAGTACAAAGATTGGTGTTTGCCAGGGACAGAAGGATGGCAGAGGAATAGGCAGAGCACAGAGGATTTTGAAAGCAGTGGAACTACCATGTATGATACTGTAATGATGGCTATGTGTCATTATGCATTTGTCCAAACCCACGGAATGTACAATACCAATAGTAAATTCTAAAGTAAATTATGGACTTTGGGTGCTTATGATGTGTCAGTGTAGTTTCATCAATTATAACAAAAGTACCACTCTGATTAGGGATGTTGGTAATAGGGGAGTCTTTGCATGTGAAGAGGAATACAGTACTTGGGAAATCTCTGTACCTTCTTCACAATTTTGCAGTGAGTCTAAACCTGTTTTTATTTTAAAAAATAAAGTATTTAATTTAAAAAAAAATGAAGATGAGAAGACAATGAAACGAATAGTTAAAGCACTAAAAGAAAGATGTTCAATACCGAAGTTTCTCTCCAATGAGATAAAAGATAAACTTTTACATCTCACAGACAGGTGAGATACAAATTCTAATCATAAGCAAGCTGAAATGGCTATACTAATATCAGTAAAGCAGAAAAAGGCAGAGAGTATTACCAGTAATAAAGAGTAACATTTTAAAATAATAAAGGATTAATACATCAGAAATTCATAACTATAAGTGTGAATGTACCTAGCAATAGATTCAAAATCCATGAAGCAAAAACTGACAGAACTAAAGAAAAAGAAAAACATTTATAATCATAGAAAATTTTAAGATCCTATCAATTAGACAAAAAATTTTAAGAACACAGAAATCTATACCTAATATTTTATAATAACTTAAATGGAATACAACCTTTAAACTTGCATAAAAAACATAGAAATCTGAAGTGTACCATCAGTTACCTTACCTTACTGATATGTACAGAAAACTTCACTCAGTACCTATAGTATACTCTTTACTAGGACACAGAAAAGCTTAGTGGGATAGAGCATATGCTGAAGTATATGTAAAACAATTTCAAAGAACTGAAATCTTACAGAAGACATTCTCTGAATTAGAAGTTAATAACCATAAGCTATCTAGAAAAGGACCAAATATTTAGAAATTATATTTTAAACATTTTTAATAACCCATGGATCAAAGATAAAGTTACTAGGAAAAATAAAAGCATTTGAACTAAGTGATAATTAAAATACAATGTATCAAAATTTGTGAAGTACAGCTAAATTTGTATTGAGAGAAATACAGATCCAATGTTTATAGTAGAAAAGAAAAAAAGAGCTCAAAAACAATGATTTAAGTCTCCTAATAATATGAGCAAAGTAAATCCACAATAAGGAGAAAGGAGAAATAACAAAGAGCAGAAAACAGTGAAACAGAAAACAATAATTAAAGAAAATTACCAAAACTAACAGTTGGCTATTTAAAATTATTAATAAAATTAATAAGCTCCTAGAAAGAATGGACTAGAATAAAATAGAATAAACACAAATTACCACATTGGAAATGAAAGTGTGGCTATCACTCAGATTCTGTCGACATCAAAAGGATAAATCTATTATGAACAACGTTATGTCAGTAAGTGTAACAATTCAGATGAAATACAGTCCTTAAAAAACACAAGTTACCAAGACTGACACAAGATCAAATAGACACTATGAATAGACCTGTATCAGAGAAACTGGATTTATCTGTTCCTACCAAGTGGTTTCTTGGGGCCAGAAGTGAAAACATGACTTTTCTGTAAATGGGCACAAGGATTCTTTCCAGAGTGATGAAAAAGTTCTAAAACTGGATTGTGGTGATGGTTCTATAACTCTGTAAATTTATTAAAAATCACTTATTTGGATACTTAAGTGGGTGAATTTTATGGTATATAAATTATAGCTTAATAAAAGTGTTAAAAAAAAAAACTTTTCATAAAGAAAATTGTAGGCCCTGATAGTTTCAGTTATGGATGGCATCACTGACTCAACGGACATGAGTTTAAGCAGACTCCAGGAGATAGTGAAGGACAGGGAAGATATTAAGAAAGACATTTTCTACAAACTCTTAGAAAATACATGATAGAACTTTCCAACTCATTTTGTACAGTCAGCATAATTTTGATACCAAAAGCTAGTAAAAATTTCACTGAAAAGGAAACTATAAACCACTTATAAACATAGATATAAAAATCCTTAATCTATGAGGAAACTGAATTCAGAAGTGTATTAAGAAGGATAATACATCATAACCAATTAAAATCTATTCCAAAAATACAAGGTTGATTTACTACTGGAAAATTCAATGTGATCTACTACATTATACATTATATAATTCCATTTATTTAAGCTGAATTCTAGAACACGTAAAACTAATTTGCTGTAAATTCTAAATCTAATACAAAAAAAATTAAAAAAAGACAGAGAAGGGAGAGACGGATTGGCACAGAACAGGAGAAAATTTTCTGGAGACTTGAAAATGTTCTATTCTGTATTGTGATAGGTTGTTGGTTTTACATGAATGTAAATGAGTGTATTTGCTACATTTTAGTATATATAAATTTTACAGGAAAACAAAAAAACTTGTTAAAGTAACAATAACAGTGGGTGGATGGAGAATGGACAGAAGTATATGAAACAGAATAAGAGAACAGTGGTAAGTGTTGAAGCTGGGTGAAGGGTCATGGGAGTTCATTATACTATTCTGGTTTTGGTTTTAATTTACACAGTAAAAAATAAAACCAAACTTAAAAGTTTTTGGTTGAGAACAAGTTATATGAGTCAAATGTTTTGTCGTTCCCCACCATTACCAATATAAAGTTACTGTAATTTCCTGTTGCAATTAACAGAGATGCAGTCACTACTGTTACAATGAATGGCACTTGCCTATTCTTTGTGTCCAAATTAAAGCAAAGAGAATGGCTATGAGGACTTGTTACAACATACTCTATGAAGAAACAGGAAAATTTATTAGGAATGAGACCTCTCAAGAATTTTAATAGCTTGCTTTTAATATTCGAAGCACCATCACTATTTAGTTTGTTCAGCCAAGAGCCATAAATAAGAATAGTGGAGGGAAGTTTCAGGAAGAGTTTTCAAGCTCTGTACCTTTATTTTATTTGCCCGCACCGCACAGCATGTGGGATTTTAGTTCCCTGCCAGGGATTGAACATGTGTACCCCCGGCAGTGGAAACTTGAGTCTTAGCACTGTACTGCCTGGGAAGTCCATTTTCAGTTCTATAAAGAGAACAATGATCTCTCCAAAAAGCTAAGGGACTGCCTCTGGCGACAACTTCCCTATTTGTGGAAATGTTCAAATAGTTATAACTAAGAGATTTGTACACTGGCAATAATCACAAGAAGAAAACAGCTATTAAGGTTCCTTCAAGTACAGAGATTTTGCAGTTCTTTGAACTACTTTCTCTTGATCTAAATTCAAAGAGAGAAGTGCAGGGCTTTGTGGGAATGTATTTTAAAAAGAATTCACTAGGTAGGTGGGAGAACTGAGGAGATGTTGTTTAAGGGTACAAATTTGCAACTAGTAGATAAGTAAGTCCTGGAGATCTAATGTACAACACAGTGATTACAGACTACAGTACTGTATTATAAACTTACAAGTTGCTAAAAGACTAAAGAATAAATAAAACAATTCAGCCAGAATGCAGTATCATGGTAAAAGCTGTAATATAGCCACAAACACCAAACTTAGTATTCTGGCATATATAGTTATAACAGCATGCAGAGAAATTTGAAAATTATCACAAAAAATGAATGGTCTTAGATTTCTGGGCTGAACTGAAAATTTCCAAATTAATCTTTTTTCATTAAGTAATAAGACAAAATATTAATATAAAATCAATCACAACATGCAGCCCTGCCCCCAGGTACTGTGTCTCCTTTCCTCAAAGAATACTGATTACTGTGGCCCTCCTCTAAGTACTGTACAGAAATCAAAGTACAAGACACAAACCTCATATACTAAGAAAATTACAATTCAACTACCAAAGCAAGATATGCCTGAAAAATAAGCTGTCACCACATAGCGGGACTCAGTTAAGTGCCAGAAAAGAGTACAGCTAAGACATATGGTAAAATGGAAAGAACATTCTGCTGGGGTGGTTTCAGCAGGCTGCCTTGCGATTAAGGAACTAAGAATGAAAGAATTTAGACAGGAAGAAAAATATAATGGGAGGGAGAAAGGTATTTCAGGGCAGGAGAACAGGGTAAAGCAAGCAATGTGATGAAGTAACTTTAAATCTGAATTTTGTCTCCAGAGAACCCCCAATATCTCCGCAACGATTTTGTCTAGCTCTCCAATCAATTCTTTTTCAAATCTTTAGGTCAGTGGTTTCCAAAGTAAGGTCCTTGGACAAGAAGCATCATCAACGATCTGGGAACTTCAACTGCAAATTCTGAGGCTCCATCCGAGATCTAATGAGTCAGAAGTGGGCAGCGGGAGGGAATGAATGGAGCGGCCAGTTGAATTTTAACAAGTCCTTACTCCGGGAGTTAGTGATGGACAGGAAGGCCTGGCGTGCTGTGATTCATGGGGTCGCGGAGAGTCGGACACGACTGAGAGACTGAACTGAACTGAACTGAGGACACGACTGAGCGATTAAGCACAGCACAGCATAGTAGGTAATTCTGATGCACACCCAAGTTGGAAAACCACTGCTCTAGGACAACTTGCTAAGCACAACTCTCCGCACGGGAAAGTGATGATGTTCTTTTCGAGTGGCGAACTGAGCCACTTTGCTGGGTGCGGGAAGGGAGCAGATGGCTGGTCCCAACCCTCTCAGAGTTCAGTCTCTGGCCCAATCTCGCTTTCTCCTCCAGTACACCCTGTTCCAACACGATCCTCTCTACCGTTGCCTCCCATATTACTTTACCCTCACAGGGCCCCTCCGTCGCCCTACCTCAGAGTCAGAGGGGACGTGGTGCCGGCATGGAGGAGAACTGCGCAAGGAGACAGGAATAGATGTGGTGCTTGCCCGGAGCCCACCCAAAAGAAGTAAAACACCTCGGACCCATAAAGGACCACTCCAGTGCCACCGGCTCGGGCCCAGGCCTGAATCCGAGGAGCCCGCTCTTCTGCCCGACTCGGCAGCCATCTTCAGGCCTAGCGTCGTTACCATGGAGTACGTGACGCCTCCGCGCCCAGCGCCAGCCCCGCCCCTCGCCTCTCCAGGCAGGTGGAGGGACGCGGCGGCCGAAAGTTGCTTTTTGATTGGCTGGCGTCACCGGTAAGAAGTTCAACGCGGAAGATGAGAGTCGCATCACGATCAGCGCGTCTCATTCGCGTGAAGCCGGCCAATAAATGCCACCTAGCGGCCCACGTGAGTTGCGCTGTGAGAAGATTAGTTGGTGTTGATGGTAATAAGATGGTGATAAGTGCGTGTCCTTACTGAGGGAGTTTAACTTTTTAATTCAGTTATCCAGTGAAAAGATATGGACCCACCAGGTGCCAGGAGCTTAGACATAAATAGATGCAAAATCTTATGATTTAGCTCTCTGTTTAGAAGGTAAGTGGAATGTACTTTTCAATTTTACTTATCCCGAATCACCGATTTTAGGACCTACCTTATTTCAAGTTGAAGGTAGTTGATTTATAACATCGTGTTAAATCCACTTAAAAAAATTTTTTTTTGTCCTCCCCTTGTGGCTCAGCTGGTAAAGAATCCGCCTGCAATGCGGGAGACCTAGGTTCGATCCGTGGGTTGGGAAGATCCCCTGGATAAAGGAAAGGCTACCCACTCCAGTATTCTGGCCTGGAGAATTCCATGGACTGTATAGTCCATAGGGTCGCAAAGAGTCGGACACGACTGAGCGACTTTCACAGTAGGTGGGATCTAAAGTTTCCTGACCAAAGGATCAAACCCCACCCCCTGCATTGGAAAAGTGGCTTTTTAATCACTGGACCGCTAGAGAGGTCCCAGACCCACTTCTTAGTCATTCTGTACAATGAATGTTAAGAGTTGGAAATGCATTAACCCCGGTAGCTTACATGGCGAAGAATCTCCCTGCAATGCAGGAGACCCGGGTTTGATCCCTGAGTAGGGAAGATCCCCTGGAGAAGAGAATGGCTTACCTACTCCAGTATTCTTGCCTGGAGAACTCCATGGACAGAGGGTGACAGTCCATGAGGTTGCAAACAGTTGGACAACACTGAGCAATTAACACTTTTAACCCTTTAGAAAACCTGGTAGATCCTTGCTATTAAAAGCTTAAAAGCTGAGCTGCGAGGAACTATAAAAAACTAATCTCCTTGTGGCCCAGAAAAGAAACCAAAAAACTGGGAACTGGAAGCACTGAGCTTGTAACAGTCACTTCAGGAATTGAATATTGTAAATTACTATATACTAGGAACTGTAGTAGGTTAAAAAAAAATTCCCAAGAATTTATACTTCATTGGATAAGATTATATACTTAAAAAAAAAATGGGTGGGGAATCCTACACAAGAATAGTGACTGCATTAGATGTGTCTGTCATCCCACTAGTGGAAGTTGAGACTTTAAACCAAATTTATCACTTTTAGTATGTGCTCTCTACACAAAACCAGAAATAAATTCCGGGTTGTGAATAAAGAAAGAATGGTACCAGTTATCAAGTTCCTAGAGATAAGAGCAGTGTCACACTTGTGGAGTGGCAGTTTTAATAGTTTAAAGGACAAGGTGCTAGCCGTTTTAGTTCATTTCTGTAAACAAGCAATTCCTCCAATGTAACTTTGTCTTGAGGACAGTCTGCACTAAACCAAACCTCGCTATGGGAGCAGATAAGCACTCTCACAAGTGCTACCATTATATCAGTTTAAGAGTATGCATGAATTTAAGTGCAAGGCTAACTTCCAACTGCATTTACTCTGGTTATCCTACGAACTCTCAGCTTGCTTTAAGTGCCTACCACTTCTTGTTTATCCACCTCATTACTCTACCATTGTCCCCGGATCTATCCATTGAACTCCTACAACAGAGATAAGAATTTTGTTCTCCTCTGTACACCTTTCCAGACTCCAATAACTACCTGCCTTCCTAGACATGTTGACAGGTAATTCTTCAGCTTTCTTGAACTCATGAACTCCCCTCCCAACCATCTCCTGGTCCCCCAAATTTTTAATCTGTTCAGCAACCAAAGCTGAGAACATTACTTTTGAAGACTCCTTTCCACAACTGGCTTTAAAATTTGGTTAATGTTTAGTCTGTTTCAGTGTGCAAATATCTTGGTTAAGACTGCAAAGCCTACCTGGTTTTCCCTTGTTTATGTTGGGTTGCACAGGGATCTAAAATATGAATTTTGTCACCTGTCACTCAAGCTCATCAATGACACTCTGAGAATATTGTTGGGACATCCTTGGCGGTCCAGTGGTTAAGACTCTTTGGAAGCACACAATCTAAAATTGGGATACTACCAAGATTAGCATGGTCCCTGCACACGGATAACACACAAATACGTTAAGTGCTCCATATTAAGGAAAAAAAAGACTGTTTCCTTCCACTGCAGGGGGGGGCGTGGGTTCAACCCCTTATTGGGGAACTAAGCTCCCATATGCTATGGGTGACACAGTCAAAAACAAAATTTAACACTAATATCCTGGCATCTGATAGTTTTAATTGGTTCCTCAAATGCCTTCTGCTTACACATCAAATCTGTGCCATTTCCCTTTTGAAATTGTAGGGAGAGATGCTTGGCAAGTGATATTTCAAGCATCTCTTCCTCTATTTGAGGACCCCAAGAGTACTACCTAACACAAAAAGTAGGTACCTTATGTGGTTATTTGAGGTTAACTAAAGCTCACTGAAGGTCTGGTATGTGCTCTTCCTTACCTTGACCCAACTTTCCAAGTTCAATTTCTACTCAATAAATTTGAAATGTGGCGGCCTTGAAAGGGTGAGGAACGCTCAGTGACTCCAAACTGCTGCTTCTTACAACACGCATTGTTTCCCTTACGGCCATGCTTCCCAACGGTTGCTGCTGGACAAGACTGGCAGTACAAACACATATCCAATTTCCCTGACTCTTCCAACAATTTTGGCTTCAGGGCCACCTTAAACTAAGTGAAATGTAGAACTGCTATGTGCTACTCATTTTTAAGAGTTCTTAGAGAAGCCCACATACAATTTTAAGTCAAAAAGGGGCTCAGTTTGTCAAACTCCCTTTATATCATGCCAAAATATCTCAGTCCTGCAGTCTACTATATTAAAACATGGAGCCAAAAGAAAGCAACACTGTCCAGGCAATCCTGACCACCCTCTACTAAGATTTTTTTCTAAAGTTTATGGCATTTTCTTTCAAGTTACATATTATTCCCAATCAAATATTATATAAATACTTGAATGCTTTGTCCAGTCACAAATCCAAAATATATCTCACCCACGTTTGTTCAAATAAGTCACCAAATACCATCAATATATTCCACAAATTTCTCCCATCTACTGTTTTTAATCCCCAAGTTTCCCAACCAATCTGTATCAAACAAGTGCATGCTATTACAAGGTACTTTAGATCAAAACAAGGTTCTTTCAGTGTAATGAAGGAGACAGTTACCAATACCACACTGCCAAAGTTGAAATAAAAGTAAGAATTATAGATCCATTTGATGTGGAAATCTGGAAAAGTTTTACATATATATCAATACTGGCTAAAGGGACTTCCCTGGGCGATTAGTGGCTAGGACCCTGCACTCTCACTGCCAAAGGCCTAGGTTTGATCACTGGTTGGGGGACAGAAGAAACCCATAAGCCACACAGTGCTGCCAAATTAAAAAATGTTTCCATAGGCTAGATTCCAGTGCTCCATCACTAGAAACCGTCCAAGATGCTCCTTTCCACTGTTTCCAACTAAAAATCACTTGTAATCGTCCCCCTACCATTTAAGGTCTTGTATTAAGACACAAGATACATCCATCCTCATCAAAACCC
This sequence comes from Moschus berezovskii, assembly GCF_049115385.1. NCBI lineage: Eukaryota > Metazoa > Chordata > Mammalia > Artiodactyla > Moschidae > Moschus > Moschus berezovskii. The sequence continues at coordinate 91,800,370 of NC_142460.1, forward strand.
TCCTATAGTTCTATATTCTCTAGGCTCCTGTGTACTCTGTATATGCCTGATAACCACCACCATTTTAGGATTTAGCAACTGTATTCAGGACAAAGAGTTTTTTAGGCCATTTAACAAAAGCACAACAGGACAAATCCACACTTTTATTTATTTTCAAGAAGTTTATATCCTCGAAGGGTACAGCATCTGGGGGAAAAAGAACACAAGGTGCATGTTATATACAAGAGTTATTGAATACCACATCATAAATACATCTCTCATCCTATTACCTATCTCTCTGAGAGGCACCCAATGACTCATATCCTCATGGGAAGGGAACTAATGTTTATAGGCTTCAGTTTCTGAATATTAACTGACTAAGAATCAGTACTGGGAACACTGACAGTCCATTTAATTTTGCTTCCTCTAACAATATGGGAGCTTCCCAGGTGGTGGTAGTGGTAAAGAATCCACATGCCAGTGCAGGAGACAAGTCAGAAAGATACCATGAAGAAGGGCATGGCAACCCACTCCAGTGTCCTTGTCTAAGAAATCCCAGGGACAGAGGACTCTGGAGGGCTTCAGTCCATGAGGTTGCGTTCGGACATGACCGAAGCAACTTCACTCACGTGCATTAACAGTAAAAACCTGCTCTGATGAAAAATTTCAACTGCTAAGCAGGGCTCAGTAGTGCCCTGTGTCCCCAAAGATGTAGCATATCTATTAAAAATGCATCGTAACTAAAGAAAACAGGAGCTATCCTGTTAGAAAAACCACAGTATCTGGAATTGAAGGCTTTGGCTGAGGCCTTGGGATGTGAGCCGTAATACCCATTTCAAGACTGTCATGATGAACAGATGGGAAGTATTAAGAATTATGTCAAAAAAGATAATTATGCCAGGAAAAGGTATACTGAATTTTCATTTTCTAGCAATTACTTCACCACTTCCAGGCAGCTTTAGCAATTACCTGAAATTCAGGCACAATCCATTTGAACCCTTTGCCTTCACTTTTCATATAATGCCAAGAAAATATTCCATGATACATTTTCACAGTAGCTGCTAATTTTACAGCCTGAACTATTGGTGACATTTTATTATCACAATAGTCCTTAGTGGTCCAAGCCGAACCCCTTGAGCTTAGTTTGATTCCACAAGGTTCCACACTGGTAACAATGTACTTACCACACGGATTCTGTGTCCAATGGCCTTAGCAGGAAGGTTGCTTCGGAATTTGGCACGAACCATGCCACTGTTTCCATGAGCTCGAGTTATCTTTCCCCAGATTACTCTGGTTTTGTTAGGTTTTCCACCAGGAGTTACTGTGTTGCTGATTTTAAAACAATTAAAAATAAAAAAGGCGTAAGAACCCACAGAACCAATATAGTGTGGTGCAAAATCAAGGTGACTCCAAGATCAGTGGCCCTCAACCCCAGTTAACCACTTAATTCACTTGAGCAATAAAGGCTAATGGCTCTTATAGTGGAGAAAGCAGAGGGTAGACAAAAAAGGGAACAAAAAATGTGAGTACAGGGAGAGAAACTTGTTTGTTATTGTAAACAGCCAGGGAAGGCCTTACTAAAAAGCTAATGCTGGAAAAAAAGACTGGAAGGTAAGGGAACAGCTTGTGTTAAAAAACGGGAGGTTGTGTCCCTGGCTTGGGGAAAGGCAAAATATTACCAAGATGAATCTTAGCTGGGTTAAGAGAAAACATGGAGAGCCCTAAATGCATAAAGCCTTAGAAGCTCCTTAATGACTTCAACTTTTAACCATATGAGACGGGGACCAGCTGGAGTTTCAGCAAAAATATAGATGATTTGACTTATAATTAAAAATCTCAAAGGATCTCTCTGGTTGCAGCAGGAAAAGGGGCTGAGGGAGATGAAAGCATTCCCCAAAGATCTTTTTAAAAACAATGAAAAAACAACAGTCCACCCATTTATTCCACCTCTCCCTCAGCCTCTATCCCAAAAGTTTTAACTGAGTTGGAATGGGTTTAAGAACCAATACTCTAGAGAGAGAATATCTTTAAGCATCCATAAAAAATATAACCTCAAGAGATCAACAAAATGAATTAAGGTACATGAAAAATGCTCTACAAAACCTTATATATGAAGCTGACTCCTCCTTTGAAACAATTAACAGCTGTAATTTTTCTAAGTGCAGTAGACATCTACATCCAACACTACCCTAAAGTTGCTTAAAATCCCAAAGTAAAAACCACAACAGTATCAATTACCAACTTAAAATGAGACAAATCAAGTAAAAACTCCGAAGAGTATAACACTATAAACTTACTTCTTTGCTTTGTACACATAAGCACATCTCTTGCCCAGATAGAATTCAGTTTCATCTCGAGCATATACACCTTCAATTTTCAGGAGAGCAGTGTGTTCCCTTTGGTTCCGTAGACCCCGTTTATAGCCAGCAAAAATGGCCTTGGACCACAGCCTAAGACAAAATACATTGTTAATTCTAAGCTGTTAAAAGATTTCATTTAACTTCAACAAGCAACAGGTATGGTTTGACTTGTGATGACCCCCATCTAAATCTACCTATACCAAACACCTAATTTTTTTTTCCCCACCAGACTTAAACTCACATTTACGATCACGCCTAATAAACAAGTACACTATAAGTATAAAACAATGATATTTAAAACACATACCTTCCAGACATATTTGTCGTTTTAGAAGTCCCGTTCCCAACAGGCCTTAAAACAAAAATAATCAGTTTAAAACCTTGCAACGCCCGTTTCCCACCTACTAGCTTCCGGTGGAACAGCACCCCAAACTCAATGCTGGATAAGTAAGCAAACGCCAAAATGAAGATAAAAACTAAAGTGGCAAGATTCTACAAGACATAACTCCTAGAAACACCAAAAGAAAGTCTTAAGAAAATTTATGCTGCGGTCACTGGGAAAAAATGAAGGTCAAGAAGCCAGAGATGAACGCAGAGAACACTTTTACAGATTGAACGGGAAAGAAAAGCTAAGGGAAGACACAGTAAACATGCAAAAAACAGGTTTGAGGTGGCAGTAAATGGACAAAGAACTCTGCCTAGAGGTGCCGCTGTTGCCAGACAAAATGCATCTATTTTGCATTTTATTCCGCTAGGGCCTGGAAGCGACTGGGGTTACTGGAGCACCCATTCTCGGAGGTCAGGGGACCAGCACCATCAGTCCCATATCTCCTCCATCCTGTCCTCCCTGTTGCTGGAAATCATACAGATCGTTAGCTGGTAGAGCCTCGGAGTCGCACCAGTGTCTCGTCCGAGGGATATAGCCGAGCCTACCCCACTTATTTGCACCCAAAGTTCAGCTGCAGAACTCCACACACCTCCACAGGGTCCAAGATGGCTGAAAGAGGCCCGGGAGGACCCGCCGCGTGGCCTTGTGGGTAAACACATCTCCGCCCCGCCCCCGTTTAGGTAACTTCCGCGACCGCCAAAACAGTAAGCCTCAGAAATCGCCTTCTGACTGAAATAAACCACGTTCAAAATCACCTGTACAATTCTTTTCCTAAGTCCTTTTATCTTTGTAAGCTGCAAAATGTATTATTTTGGAACACAGGGAGGCAAAATAGTAGCCAGCTAAAAGAGAAGAAAAGGTCCTCCGAAGCTGTCCGTTGCCATAGAAACACCTTAGCTTGGTTCCGACTGCGTCGAGGGGTGTAGTTGGCAAAGTGAAGCTGAAGGGGAGGACAACCTACGCTTCGAGTACCCCAGAACTGATTCGCCAACAAGAGGGTATTTTTCCTTCTTACCACTTAGGAGTAGGGCAAACGGAAGCTCTCGGATCCTAGCCTGGAAGAGAAAGGCCGCGAGCAAGAAAGCAGGAGGAGAAAGCTCTTACTTCTCTATGCCTTTCCTACCCCTTTGCGTGCATGAGTACTCAGTCGCGTCTATTTGCGACTCTACGCACCGTCCTCAGCCAGGCTCTGTCCTGGGATTCTCTAGGCAAGAATACTGGAGTGGGTTGCCATGCTCTCCTCCAGGGTATCTTCCCCACCCACGGAGCTTACCTGCATCTCTTGCATTGGCCGGCGGGTTCTTTACCACCAGCGCCACCCGGGACGTCACCTTCTCCCTTTCTGCGTCCCTATTCAGTCGTGTATGACTCTTTGCGACCCTATGGACTGCAGCGCGCCATGCTCCTCTGTCCATTGGGTTCTCCAGGCAAGAATACTGGAATGGGTTGCCATTCCCTCCTCCAGGGGATCTCTCCGATCCAGGGATCGAACCAGCGTCTCCTTCGGCTCCTGCATTGCAAGCGGATTCTTTACCCATTGAGCCACCTGGAAAACCGCCACCACCCGTTTAATCCTTTCCTCTTTTTACTCCTTTATATCTTTAGAGAAATTACTTAAGTTCTTACCGCCATTCTTCGTTCTGACTCCGAGGGTGAAGAGCACAGCCCTGACAAAGCCTTGTTGCCTTTTAAGGAGAACTCAGTTGCCAAAGGGCTTTCCTGGTGGCTCAGCGGTAAAAAAAAAAAAAAAAAAAAATCCCCCTGCCAATGCAAGAGACGCGGGTTCCATCCCTGAGTTGGGAAGATCCCCTGGAGAAGGAAATGGCAACCCACTCCAGAATTCTTGCCTGGGAAATCCCATGGACAGTGGAGCCTACCAGGCTAGAGTCCATGGGGTCGCAAAAAAGTTGGACACGACTTAACAACGACAACAGTTGCTAAACTCCAAGTGCCCATCACCTAACCCACGTGCAATTGGTCTTCAGTAAATATTTGTGCACTGGAATGGGATTGCTTAGTGGATGCCAGAGATTTACCTTTCCGAATTATTGCACATTTATTTGTGTTGCCCTATGGATTCATTCATTGTTTTCAACAGTTTGTTGAATGACTGGCTACCATGTAGGAAATTTTGTTCTTGGCTTGGAGGACACTGCAGTAAACAGAACAACAGAAATCTCTGCCCTCATGGAGCTTACATCCTAGTAGGAGAGCAAGACAAGGAGCGAGTAAAATGTAAAATATATGGCACATTAGAAGGTGGTGTGAGAAAAAAATTGTTCATGGAGCTTGGCTTCACTTGGGCAAAGTGGTAGATACATAGCAAAATGCCACTGATTGAAGCTGGTACCTGATGGACCAGTAGGACTTTATGAGGTAAAGAGGTTAGGGGAAGAGTGGTTCAAGCTGAAAGAATAGCATATGCAAAAACCCTGAGTTAGAAGGAGCATGATTCCTTAGAAGAAAGAAGCCCGTTGAAGCTGGAGCCATGAGAGCAATAAAAGGGCAGTGCTAGATGGATCTGGAGAGGAACAGAGGAGTAGGCCCTATGGTCCAAGTTAAGAATTTTAGTTTTTTTCTCAAGTTAATGGGAAACCATTGAGAGGTTCTAAGAAATACAATGAAATTTTCAATTCTATAAGATGAGCCCTACATTTCAAAAAGATCACCCTTAATTTGGAAGCTATTAGAGTACTTCAAGAAACAACAGCTAGATTCATTAGGATATTGGGGGAGATAGAAATTGAAAGTAAAATCCACAGGACCTGGTGATGATTTGAATTGGGGGAATGCTGATGTCAGGATGAAGGAGGAAGCAGAAATGACTCCTGAGTTTCTAGTGTTGAGGAATGAGCAGCCAGAACTTGAAAGCACTGGATTCTACATAAGTGTAGGCCTATATTACTTATGTGAGGCATACTTACTGATGCCCCAGGCCTAAAAAATGGAAAAATAAGGAACAATGCAGCAAAAGAACAAAATCTTAACAGCATATTACTTGCTTCTAAGACTGCCCTTGTACTGGAAAATTTAGCTAGTTTGGAATATCTTTTTTTTTCCAGTTTATGTAAAGATTCTTTCAGTTCAGGCAGTCACTCAGTCGTGTCTGACTCCTTGTCAAGTCGGTGATGCCATCCAACCATCTCATCCTCTGTCATCCTCTTCTCCTCCTGCCCTCAGTCTTTCCCAGCATCAAGGTGTTTTCAAATGAGTCAGCTCTTCTCATTAGGTGGCCAAAGTATTGAAGTTTCAACTTCAACATTAGTCTTTCGAATGAACACCCAGGACTGATCTCCTTTAGGATGGACTGGTTGGATCTCCTTGCAGTCCAAGGGACTCTCAAGTCTTCTCCAGCACCACAGATCAAAAGCATCAATTCTTCTGTGCTCAGCTTTCTTTATAGGCCAACTCTCACATCCATACATGACCACGGGAAAAACCATAGCTTTGACTAGATGGACCTTTGTTAACAAAGTAATGTCTCTGCTTTTTAATATGCTGTCTAGGTTGGTCATAACTTTCCTTCCAAGGAGCAAGTGTCTTTTAATTTCATGGATGCAGTCACCATCTGCAGTGATTTTGGAGCCCAAAAACATAAAGTCAACCACTGTTTCCACTGCTTTCCCATCTATTTCCCATGAAGTGATGGGACCAGATGCCATGATCTTAGTTTTCTGAATGTTGAGCTTTAAGCCAACTTTTTCACTCTCCTCTTTCACTTTCATCAAGAGGCTTTTTAGTTCACTTTCTCCCATAAAGGTGGTGTCATCTGCATATCTGAGGTTATTGATATTTCTCCCAGCAATCTTGATTCCAGCTTGTGCTTCTTCCAGCCCAGCGTTTCTCATGATGTACTCTGCATATAAGTTAAATAAGCAGGGTGACAATATACAGCATTGACATACTCCTTTTCCTATTTGGAACCAGTCTGTTGTACCATGTCCAGTTCTAACTTGCTTCCTGACCTGCATACAGGTTTCTCAAGGGGCAGGTCAGGTGGTCTGGTATTCCCATCTCTTTCAGAATGTTCCACAGTTTATTGTGATCCACACAGTCAAAGGCTTTGGCATAGTCAATGAAGCAGAAATAGATGTTTTTCTGGAACTCTCTTGCTTTCTCCATGATCCAGCGGATGTTGGCCATTTGATCTCTGGTTCCTCTGCCTTTTCTAAAACCAGCTTGGACATCTGGAATATTCTTCCAGTTTTGCATATAAAATGTTGCATGGGACATACTGGTACCACCCTCCTAAGGATCACTTTGTTGTAGACAAGATCATACTGGAAACTTACTATTCACTGTTTGCTCTGTATATGGCAAAATTCTCCATAGTCTGTTCTCAGACTGTAAAGCTTATTTAACCAGAAAGGACTTTCCTTTACTGAGGAGGGGTAACATATTGATAGCAGTATTAAACTTATTTTCAGGATAAATAGTTTTTCTAGGTATAATGGCGGGTGTTTTTCTGGATGCAATAAATACTGTTACTCTAGCAGATCAGGGGAATGAACCATCAAATATTTCAGTAATCAGAATAACAGAAAAGTAAATCTGTTGTATATGAAGATTACCAGTTAATACTCAGAATATAATTTAAAAACATACAAAAGACATATTGGACATTGGTGGTGGTTGTTGAGTCGCTAAGTCGTGTCCACGTAGACTGAAGCCTACCAGGCTCCTCTGTCCATGGGATATCTCAGGCAAGAATTCTGGAATGCATTGCCATTTCCTTCTGTAGGGGATCTTTCTGACCCAGAGATCAAACCCTGCATTGCAGTCAGATTCTTTACTACTGAGTCACTAGGGAAGCCCTACATTGGTATTAATTTACTTTAAGAAACACGAAGGCTGCATTTATTTGCCAGTAGTTAAGCTGGCTACTAAATAGACCTGTGCCATTTGATGGCAGTGTTTCTTCCATCTCTGAGACAGCTCTGCAAAGCTAGAGGGGATAAGCCACAGCTCTTGTATTTCTTTTTCTCTTAGTGGGAGGGTATAGAGATAAATGTCATTCAACACTCCCTTAAACTAATCTCAATGTTTTTTACCACTTCAGGTGATTGCATTTCCGTGAGATTATAATGTACCAAGGAAATTAAAACTAACTCAAGAAGAATGGAAGAGTATGTTCCAAATTCCAATTTATTATATATATATATGAAATGATTTATATTAAATTTCTGTGTATTATTTACCCTAGTTGTGTAACAAATTACTCCAAAACTTAGTGACTTAAAATATAAATGTTTATTATTTCACGTAGTTTCTGAAGGTCAGGAATTTGGGAGTAGCTTGGTTATATGGGTCAAGAATTGAGGAGCAGCTTAGTGGGATGGTTCTGTTTTGGGGTTTCTTATAAGTCGAAGTTGGTCAGGGCTGCAGTCATCTGAAGACTTGACTGTGGCTAGGGTATCCACTCCAAGATGGCTCGTTTACAGAGTTGGCAAGTTGATGCTGTCTGTTGTCAAGAGGCCTTAGTTTCTTACTCTTGTGAGACTTTTCATAGGGCTTCTGAAGTATCCTCATGACAAGGCATCTGGATTCCCACAGAGTGAGAGATTTGAGAAAATGATAGAGAAACTTTAATGTCTCAAAATCACCTAGCTTTGGAAGCCACAATATCCTTTTGGTTAGGTTAGTCCTATTCAGTGTGGGGAAGACCACAGAAGAGCTTGAGTAAAAGAAGGTGAGACTCCTATGGGCCATCTTGAGAATGGCTACTACATTCCATGTTTTGCTAACTGAAACAGAGCAAGGCCCTGTAGGGCTCCCAGGCATGGAGGCCTTTCTGTCTCCCATTTCTTGTAGGCAAGACTCCAGCATTATAACTTTCCGTGAGTTCCAAAGGGCAGATTTGAACAGTTGCTAATCAAGGGTGTACATGCTAAGTCACTTCAGTCATGTCCGACTCTTTGCAACCCCATGGACTGTAGCCCGCCAGGGTCCTCTGTCCATGGGGATTCTCCAGGCAAGAATGCTTGAGTGGGGTGCCATTTCCTTTTCCAGGGGATCTTCCCTACCCAGGGATTGAACCAGTACCTCTTATGTCTCCTGCACTGGCAGGTGGATTCTTTACAACTAGAGCCACCTGGGAAGCTAATCAAGGGAAAGTGAAAATGAAGTCGCCCAGTCGTGTCCGACTCTTTGCAACCCATGGACTGTACAGTCCATGGAATTCTCCAGGCCAGAATACTGGAGTTGGTAGCCTTTCCTTTCTCCAGGGGACCTTCCCAAACCAGGGATGGAATCCAGGTCTCCCGCATTGCAGGTGGATTCTTCACCAACTAAACTATCAGGAAAGCCCAGTCAAGGGAGAAGCAGCCAAAAATCACCAGAGGCAAGATGAAAGGGACAAGAGAAGCTCATCAAGATTAGAAGACCCACCACCTAAAATAAGATTAAGGAAGTGCAAGCTCTGCCCACACTCTAATCTTGTTAGAGACCCCACCTTTGACCCTCATCAAATTCTCTAGGGTTGGGATTCTTGGTTTTTTGAGACAGAACATAGTTTTAGGTTTCTCTTTTCCTGGCAAAGCACTAAAGCTAGCTATCCTTTTCTCAACCCCAAACTCGGTCTCCAGGATTTGATTTGGCACCCGGTGTACAGAGAGGGCTCAGCTTTCAGTTAGCATAACCATGAGACAGTTTTGGTTAGCATCTTAAAATGTTGGTAGAAAAAAAGTTTATTTACCTTAAGTTCAAATTGGTTAAGCATAGTCAAATAGCAGGGGCTACACATCTTTAATAAACAGTAAGTTGCTTTTCTTGGGGAAGTCAGAATGTTACTGGGGGTTATTAAGCAGAATCATCTGCAAAGTTCTTCTGTTCATTCTGAGTATATGGCAAAATGGACTTTACAGGAACCCATTTACATGCTGCCTGTGTTTTTGGATTTAAGTCACTTAAACATTTGATGGCTGACTTAATTTTTCCTTCCTTCTTTCTTTAGCGGCCAACTGGAAGCCTCAAATCTTCCTCCAGAAGCTTGGTTTTCTGAAGTGATGGTGTCAGTGACAGGAGAACCACCTGATACTGCTGTAAAAGAAAAGGAAGAAGCAGCCAAAGAAGCAGTCACAGAAATCAGCCCAGAAATCACGCAGCCACTCTCCATTCTAGACGTGCTGAGGATCTCTGCAGTTCTGGAGGACACCGCAGACCAGCTGTCCATTCTAAACTATATCATGCCAGTTCAGTATGAAAAAAAACAAAGCATCAGCATGGTACATACATTCACCATTGCTTCATTTTTGCTTTCTCTTTATTTCTCCAGCATTTTCAGTACCTATGCCATGCAATTTAACTTGGGAAATAGCACCTTCTAGTCAGGTAAAGAGCTACAGTAATTATCTGAGATATGTACTCTCAGTTAATGGAATGAAATAGACATAGCTCAAGGTACATCTCACAAAATATCCTTTTCTCCTGATATATTGGCATTATTTTAAAAAGTCTATAGTTAAGTCCGTATAAATACAATATATAAACTGAGGAGATAAATAATTGTGTTGTCTTATTTGTCTTGTATTGGTATTTGTCAGCTGGCAACCCACTTCAGTAGTCTTGCCTAGAGAATCCCCATGGACAGAGGAGCCTGGCAGGCTAAAGTCCATAGGGTCGCAAAGAGTCGGACTGAGTGATTAAGCACAACAGCACAAAAGCTAACTGAACACCAGGGGGAGGAAATTCAACTGGACCCTGTCAACATTATTTTCATCTAAAATGATTTTGTCATCGCTCAATATGTTGCCATCTGCTTTTCTGAATATCCAGCCGCACTATTGCATTAGCCATTACATTTTCAATGATGTTATGGATTCCTCCCTCATAGCACCACTGAGTTATCAAAAAACTCAACTTGGAAGGGAGGTTTGGGAGGGGGAACTCATGTACACCCGGGGTGGATTCATGTCAATGTATGGCAAAACCAACCAATATAATATTGGAAAATAATTAGCCTCTAAAAAAAAAAAAAAGTGTATGGTAGGCAATAATAAAGATGACAGTAAATACCAAAAAAAAAAAAAAAAACTCAGCTTGGTAGAGAGCAAAATCTTTCATAAATTCTTAAGCCATAAACAATTTTTAAATACAAATACATATTTATTAAGTTTAACAAAATTATATAATTTGTACAGAATATATTATTTGTGATTCTGTGATAAATGCAACTTGCTATAAAAATGAGAGGGTAAATTAATTTTCATGTCTAATAGAAAAGAAGTCCATATTTACTGTGACTAGAAAATTAAATTTCCCTTTAATTGCCCCTTACAATTTTATAATTATTATTACTACTGCTATATGTATAAACTGGATTCACAAAACTTTTATTAGAGTTTTGAAAGTGGATTTGAAGTTACAGGATCATTATGGTTGAATTGTGCAATAAGCAATTCATTTCACTTTCTCAGTCTTAGTTTTCTCATTTATGAATTGTGGAGTTTTAACTAAATGAGCCATTCTAATACTAATATTCTGTGAGTTTTAGGGTGATTTTAAAACATTAATGGGTATTACAGGAATTTTACAACAAATTAGTTTCCTTATTTTATGAAAAGCAAAGACATCTGGAAACCCATGAACTAAACCTTTCAGTGCACTTAAAATGAGTCTAATTCTTAATTGTTTGTTAACAGATAGTACAGAAGAGACACTAACCTCACTAAATATCTTCAGTTAACAAGATAATATTTTCTCAATGATATTTACTGTCAGGCTTTAAAAAGGGTAATTTTCCATCATAGAAACTCAAGAGAGAAAGAAAATCACAAATTTATAAACAACATTCAGTAGTGGTCACCATTCCAGTACATAAAAGAACAAAACTTCTCCAGTTTTATTCTGGTTTATGATCTTCACCCACAAAATTTTCTGACGTAACAGAGAGAGGCCCTGCTTATGATTTTATAGAAATATAAATAGTAAAGGTTTGTACTCTTATTCTGATTAATAGAGCTTAAAAGCCCCTTTCAGAATATATTATATAACTTTTAAAAATGTGACTCTTAAAATAATTTTTCATTTTATAGTATTATAGTTGTTCTCACTCATAAATTTTTATAGTATCATTGCCCTGCATAAAATAAATATTTAAAAACCTTAGTACTAATGTGGATGTTTTCTTTCTTTAAAAGCTTCACATTGTTGAGCTTTACAGTAACAACACTGGGGTAAAAGTTTAGTTAGCATTATCCCTCTTCCACAACCATTTTTATAGCTAAAGAATCATGGAATGGAATGATGAAAAACATACTAATGTCCTAAGTTCTTTGTTTTGTGCAGTTCTTCTGTGTATTATTGCCACCTCTTCTTAATATCTTCTGCTTCTGTTAGGTCCATACCATTTTTGTCCTTTATTGAGCCCATCTTTGCATGAAATGTTCCCTTGGTGTCTCTAATTTTCTTGAAGAGATCTGTTTTTCCTATTCTGTTGTTTTCCTCTATTGCTTTGCATTTATCACTGAGGAAGGCTTTCTTATCTCTCCTTGCTATTCTTTGGAACTCTGCATTCAGATGCTTATATCTTTCCTTTTCTCCTTTGCTTTTCGCCTCTCTTCTTTTCACAGCTATTTGTAAGGCCTCCTCAGACAGCCATTTTACTTTTTTGCATTTCTTTTCCATGGGGATGGTGTTGGTCCCTGTCTCCTGTACAATGTCACAAACCTCTGTCCAGAGTTCATCAGGCACTCTATCTATCAGATCTAGTCCTTGAATCTATTTCTCACTTCCACTGTATAATCATAAGAGATTTGATTTAGGTCATACCTGAATAGTCTAGTGGTTTTCCTTAATTTCTTCAATTTAAGTATGAATTTGGCAATAAGGAGTTCATGATCTGAGCCACAGTCAGCTCCTGGTCTTGTTTTTGCTAACTGTATAGAACTTCTCCATCTTCGGCTGTAAAGAATATAATCAATCTGATTTTGGTGTTGACCATCTGGTGTTGTCCATGTGTAGAGTCTTCTCTTGTGTTGTTGGAAGAGGGTGTTTGCTATGACCAGTGTGTTCTCTTGGCAAAACTCTATTAGCCTTTGCCCTGCTTCATTTCGTGCTCCAAGGCCAAATTTACCTGTTACTCCAGGTGTTTCTTGACTTTCTACTTTTGCATTCCAGTCCCCTATAATGAAAAGGACATCATTTTTGGGTGTTAGTTCTAAAAGGTCTTGTAGGTCTTCATAGAACCGTTCAACTTCGGCTTCTTCAGCGTTACTGGTTGGGGCGTAGGCTTCGATTACTGTAATATTGAATGGTTTGCCTTGAAAAGGAACAGAGATCATTCTGTCATTTTTGAGACTGCATTACAAGTACAGCATTTTGGATTCTTTTGTTGACCATGATGGCTACTCCATTTCTTCTAAGGGATTTCTGCCCACAGTCACTGACCTAGAGCCAGACATCTTGGAATGTGAAGTCAAGTGAGCCTTAGAAAGCATCACTGTAAACAAAGCTAGTGGAGGTGATGGAATTCCAATTGAGCTATTTCAAGTCCTGAAAGATGATGCTGTGAAAGTGCTGCACTCAATATGCCAGCAAATTTGGAAAACTCAGCAGTGGCCACAGGACTGGAAAGGGTCAGTCTTCATTCCAATCCCAAAGAAAGGCAATGCCAAAGAATGCTCAAACTACCGCACAATTGCACTCATCTCACACACTAGTAAAGTCATGCTCAAAATTCTCCAAGCCAGGCTTCAGCAATACGTGAACCGTGAACTTCCAGATGTTCAAGCAGGTTTTAGAAAAGGCAGAGGAACCAGAGATCAAATTGCCAACATCCGCTGGATCATGGAAAAAGCAAGAGAGTTCCAGAAAAACATCTATTTCTGCTTCATTGACTATGCCAAAGCCTTTGACTGTGTGGATCACAAACTGTGGAAAATTCTGAAAGAGATGGGAATCCAAGACCACCTGACCTGCCTCTTGAGAAACCTGTATGCAGGTCAGGAAGCAACAGTTAGAACTGGACATGGTACAACAGACTGGTTCCAAATAGGAAAAGGAGTATGTCAAGGTTGTATATTGTCACCCTGCTTATTTAACTTATATGCAGAGTACATCATGAGGAACGCTGGGCTGGAAGAAGCACAAGCTGGAATCAAGATTGCCGGGAGAAATATCAATAACCTCAGATATGCAGATGACACCACCCTTATGGCAGAAAGTGAAGAGGAACTAAAAAGCCTCTTGATGAAAGAGGAGAGTGAAAAAGTTGGCTTAAAGCTCAACATTCAGAAAACTAAGATCATGGCATCTGGTCCCATCACTTCATGGGAAATAGATGGGGAAACAGTGGAAACAGTGTCAGACTTTATTTTTTTGGGCTCCAAAATCACTGCAGATGCTGATTGCAGCCAGGAAATTAAAAGACACTTGCTCCTTGGAAGGAAAGTTATGACCGACCTAGATAGCACATTAAAAAGCAGAGACATTACTTTGCCCACAAAGGTCCATCTAGTCAAGGCTATGGTTTTTCCAGTGGTCATGTATGGATGTGAGAGTTGGACTGTGAAGAAAGCTGATCGCCGAAGAATTGATGCTTTTGAACTGTGGTGTTGGAGAAGACGCTTGAGAGTCCCTTGGACTGCATGGAGATCCAACCAGTCCATTCTAAAGGAGATCAGTCCTGGGTGTTCATTGGAAGGACTGATGCTAAAGCTGAAACTCCAATACTTTGGCCACCTCATGCGAAGAGTTGACTCACTGGAAAAGACTCTGATGCTGGGAGGGATTGGGGGCAGGAGGAGAAGGGGATGACAGAGAATGAGATGGCTGGATGGCATCACCGACTCAATGGACATGAGTTTGAGTGAACTCCGGGAGTTGGTGATGGACAGGGAGGCCTGACGTGCTGTGATTCATGGGGTCGCAAAGAGTCAGACACGACTGATTGACTGAACTGAACTGAACTGAACTGAAATTCTACCAAAAGTGGGAGTAATTGATGTGAACTTTGGAAATAGTTCCCTTGCAGGGAATACTATTCTTATTTTTTTCCCTTAGGATCTAACACCCTCCCGTACAAGGAGGTGAATGGACCAGAATATTTAGCTAGTTCCTTTAAGTTCCTTTCTAAAAACTCATATTTATTTCTAGTAATCTGTTCGTCAGGCCGTTAGACATATATGCTTCCTTTTCCAGATGCCCAAGCACAAAGGTAGAGGAATGATGGTTAGGGTGATCAGAAAAAACAAACTTTGCAGGCCTTATGTTTCCCATTCCCTCCCTAGATTAGAAAATCTAGAGTAATAACCATCCACATACTTAAAGCTTTCTTTATGCATAGGTAAGTTTCAATTTAATTGTTGGAATTCTATGGTTTCTGTTCTGTTTGTAGTCAGTCATATCAATTTTAATTTAAAGGAGTATTTTAAAATTTAATTCTTATTTAAGGTGGCATTTTGTTTTGTACTTGCATATGTATGTTTTCCTCAGATCTGAATCTTTGCTTGCTGTTGATAAAGGAAAAATGCTGTTGAGTTGTGTTTATTCATCTTTATTGATAGTTTTTTTTTTGAAGTTTAGCTAAGGAAGACCTAGGTTTTTATGCAAATAAAACTCTTCTGTGTATAGGATCAGCACAAGAATTTAAGTAATCATATCAAATGTTGAACTTACATGGTTCTGTGTAGTGTTCTAAATGCCCTTTTTCTTTCTTTTTCTCCTTCCTTCCTTTCTTTTTTTCTTTTGTCAATAACTGCAGGATGGCAAGTACTATTATTATCCCTATTTTATCAATGGGAAAATGGAAGCATAGATATATTAAATAGTTGTCTAAAGTCAATGTGGTTTAGTAACAGGGCCAGGATTGAAACAAGGAAGTCTGGTTTCAGAGTCCCATATGAACTGCATAACCACTATGTTATATGGTTTCCCATTGGCTCAAGGTTTTAGCCACAGATTAAATAGGAATCATCAATTGAAAGATGTATCCTGTCCCAGTTGAAAGATGGTAATGCTTACCTCTTACTATTCAAGTTTGGGTCTGAAAAATAAATTTTTTTGGCTTTTCCCCACATGAACTTCGAAATCTATACCACACCACTAAATACACTATCGGCTCCTACTCTTTGGTATGATTCTCTTTTAATTCTTTATACAGTGGGCCCTCCATATCTGTGGGTTCCACGTTTGCAGATTCAAACAACCATGGGTCAAAAATATTCAGAAAAAAGTTCCAGTAAGTTCCCAAAAGCATAACTTGAATTTGCTGTGTGTTGGCAGCTATATACATAGTTTGTACATTGTTTTAGTATTATAAGTCATCTAGAGATGATTTAAAGTATATGAGAGGATGTAAAAAGGTTATATACAAATACTATACCATTTTACATAAGGGACTTCAGAATCTGTGGAGTTTGGTCTCCTTGAGGGCTGGGGTGCAGGTGTGGTGGTGGATCAGACCAATCCGCAGTTACCAAGGGATGACTATATTTCAGATTCATGTGTTCAGCGAACATTTGAGTCTTTGCTGTACCCTGGACATTGTTCTAAACAATGGGATTATAAAGATGGCTACATTTATTTACTATTATCTTGTTCCAAAAAGAATTTGAGGTGCACCAAGATGTGTAAGACACTGTCCCTCTCCTCATGGAATTTATAATTTAATGGAGATATTTATACAAATAATTACGAATGGTAAATGTCTGCTAATAGAGATGTTTCACAGAAAACTGTGTCTTTGGTCATAGTCTTAAAGTTTACCAGTTTGGGGAATGACAGAGAGTGGGAATGTTGTCTAAAGGCAGGAAGACACAAAACAGCAGAGCATGCAGTTTGATATGGCTGAAGAAGAGGATAATTTTCTGGTACTGATATTACAAGAGGTTTAAAATGTAGGAAGAGGCCTTCATATAGCATTGTTTCTTTTTGTTTTAAAAATCTGTCTTAATGTGAAACATCATTTATTGTTTTTAGAAGAATAACAAAGAAATGCTTTTAGAAGGAAGAAGCTCAGAAAAAGTTCCACCGGCATCAAAATCCTCAAAAATATCCAGTTCATTGGTACATAAAGAAGAACCCAAGTTGCCTGAAATCAGACAAGGAGGCCAGTTTAACAAAGTGCAAGATCTTATCTTCAAAAAACCCACAAGGCAGACCATAATGAATACAGAGACACTGAAGAAAATTCAGATTGATAGGTAAGGAAGGAGAGCACATTTGGAAATGTGATAATGTATTTCTAGATGGATGAAGAGTGAGTACAGGGGTGGCTGACTGCTCTCTTCTCTTAACGGACTGGTCATTATATCCAAGTGACTGCAGATAATAGAATTAGCCAAGGGCTATCTAGGGCGAAGTGTGGTACAATTAAAAGTATTAATATGGTGGCTATATGGTTGGGCAAGTTATTGAGCCTTTGTTTACAGTTTTTAAAAATGAGAATAATGATAACTTTGGAGGGAGGTATCAGCCAAGTGCTTGGCAGAGATTGGTGGCTATTGTGATGCTTTATTCTCTAGTAAGAGATAGATACTGTGAAAGTAGTCTAATTTTAAACTGTTTTAATCCTGAGGATTTCTTAAGCAGTCTCAATTTCCATTGTCTTATTACTCAGTTTTTCATTGTCATCTGGCTTGCTGACAAATAATCCTGTTAAGTTTAAAAGAAAGTATAACCTTATGATAGTAATTTTTGGTAAATAAGGGTTTATAGCAATTACACTGGAGAAGTCAATGGCAAGCCACTCCAGTACTATTGCCTAGAAAATCCCATGGATGGAGGAGCCTGGTAGGCTGTAGTCCATGGGGTCGCTAAGGGTTGGACACGACTGAGCGACTTCACTTTCACTTTTCACTTTCACACATTGGAGAAGGAAATGGCAACCAACTCCAGTGTTCTTGCCTGGAGAATCCCAGGGACGGGGAAGCCTGGTGGGCTTCTGTCTATGGGGTCACACAGAGTCGGACACGACTGAAGTGACTTAGCAGCAGCAGCAGCAGCAGCAGCAGCAATTACACAGGGCCACTAGCCAAATCCAGCCTGTACTCTGTTTTTGAAAATAAATTTTACTGGAATACAGCATCGCCCATTTTATATATTGTCTATGACTGCTTTCATGGGATAACAGCAGAGTCTAGTAGTTTTAACAGGGAAAAAACATTTACTATTTGTCCAGTTACAGAAAAACTTGCTGACCCTTGCTTTAGACCCTCGCCAGAAGGGTATCATCTCTTGTTAGAAATAATCTGGTTTCACATTTGCATCATTAAAAATGGTGTCCTGTTTGTAAGCTGCTAGTTAATGTCCTTTCATTCTCAGTGTGTGGGATCATAGTTTCTCAATTGATATGACTTCATCATATTTATTTTCTCAATATAGTTATTGAATTTTTTTGTGTGAACTATTGGTAATAATTATGTAAAACAGTAAGTATACTTCTTGCTGATTCTATATCAAAACATTAAATAACAGTATTTAAAATTCTCTACCTGGGAGAGAATACTCAGTGGACTAGGAGTGAAGAATCTGAATTAAATAGTTCTAGCTCTTTTTCCGGAGAAGGCAATGGCAAGCCACTCCAGTACTCTTGCCTAGAAAATCCCATGGATGGAGGAGCCTGGTAGGCTGCAGTCCATGGGGTCGCTACAAGTCAGACATGACTGAGCGACTTCACTTTCACTTTTCACTTTCACACATTGGAGAAGGAACTGGCAACCCACTCCAGTGTTCTTGCCTGGAGAATCCCAGGGATGGGGGAGCCTGGTGGGCTGCCGTCTATGGGGTTGCACAGAGTCGGACACAACTGAAGTGACTTAGCAGCAGCTCTTTTTCAAGCTAGTTCTGTGAACTTGGGCAAGGAAGGCATTTAATCTTCCTGAGTCTGGATTCACTCATCTCTAAAATATGTTGTATTAGCTCTTTATAGAAACATTTTTAAGTGATTTAACTTTTTCAAAATTATGAAATATTTCAACAATGCAGAAAAAAGTGAAGAAGAGTTGACTCACTGGAAAAGACTCTGATGCTGGGAAGGATTGGGGGTGGGAGGAGAAGGGGACGACAGAGAATGAGATGGCTGGATGGCATCACCGACTCGATGGAAATGAGTTTAAGTGAACTCCGGGAGTTGGTGATAGACAGGGAGGCCTGGCATGCTGTGATTCATGGGGTCGCAAAGAGTTGGTCACAACTGAGCAACTGAACTGAACTGAACTGATGCATGTTACCACCAAATCTTAACATTTTACATGATAGCTTTAAGAGTTTTTTTTTTTTTCAAATAAAATATGTCAGGTACAATTGAAGCCTCTCATTCTAGTCCCCTCACCCTTCCCCCAAATATTTCTTCTGAATTTGTTGTTTATTGTTCTCTTGTATATGTTGTGATACTTTTATTAGGTATGTAAGTATTTTATTTAAATGATACATATAGGTGGCTCAGATGGTAAAGAGTCTGCCTGCAATGAGGGAGACCTGGGTTCGATCCCTGGGTCAGGAAGATCCCCTGGAGAAAGAAAATGGCAACCCACTCCAGTATTCTTGCCTGGAGAATCCCACGGACAGAGGAGCCTGCTGGGCTACAGTCCATGGGGTCACAAAGAGTCGGACATGACTGAGTGACTAACTTTCACTTTCACGTTTATTATTTTACATGTTCTTAAATGTTGTATACACAATATCATGCTGTACATTCCAGGTCTGTTAGTACTCAGTATGTAAACTTTTTCTGGTTAAGGAGTTTCTCTTTTTTGCTAAGAGTTGTTGTTTTTAAATGATGTGATGATCATTTCACTTTTTTCTCCTTCTGTCCTTATTAATGTGATGATTTCCATTAGCAGATTTTCTAATACTAAATTATTTCTGCCTTCCAAGAATAATTCAAATTTAGTTATGATGGTCCTTCTGGGTCTTAACTTGTGTGATTTCTATAAGCCCTTTTTGAATGTGGGGAAATATATCTTACCGATTCATCTTTTTTGTTTCTCCTTACAGGCAATTTTTCAGTGATGTAATTACAGAAACTATGGAGGAGTTGCAAGAAGAAGGCACTTTCACCAGGCTCCTGAAAGCTTTGGGCAAAGAGAGGGAAAGCAAAATGCATTTCTATGATATCATTGCCAGGTGAGAGTAACTTTAGGTTTATTTGCTTTGTTGCATTTTAAAGTGCTATAAAACTCTTACTGGAAGTCTTAGATTTCTAAAGCAAATCAAGTTTTTGCTTTTAAGGGGAGATAACTAGAAGTCAGAAAGTTGGGTTCTATTCGGAGTTCTGCTGAAACAATAGCTCAATTTCTGGGCTTCAGTTATCTGTATCTATAATATATATAGTACAATATATGTACTACACAGATGGGTAGTGCATAATCTATGGTTTGTTTTGGCAATGACAATCTCAAGATTCTAGTTAGCAGGATTTCTCTGCTGCTGCTAAGTCACTTCAGTCGTGTCCGACTCTGTGCGACCCCATAGACGGCAGCCCACCAGGCTCCCCCGTCCCTGGGATTCTCCAGGCAAGAACACTGGAGTGGGTTGCCAGTTCCTTCTCCAATGTGTGAAAGTGAAAAGTGAAAGTGAAGTCGCTCAGTCATGTCTGACTTGTAGCGACCCCATGGACTGCAGCCTACCAGGCTCCTCCATCCATGGGATTTTCTAGGCAAGAGTACTGGAGTGGCTTGCCATTGCCTTCTCCGAGGATTTCTCTAGATGCTACTTAATGATAAGGGTTTTTTGTTGTTATTGTTGTTGCTATAGACTGAATGTTTGTGCTCCTCTAACTTCAATTTTTGGAATCCTAACCTCCAGAGTGATGGTTTTGGGAGGCTGGATGTCTTTGATCAGTGAGTAGGTCTTAAGGATGGAGCCCTCATCAATGGGATTAGTACCCTTATAAACAAGACCCAGGAGAGCTGCCTTCCTCTTCTGTCATGTAGATACAAATGAAAATGGGCAGTTGTGAACCAGGTGGCAGGTTCTCACCAGACACTGAATTGGATGGCACCCAGATCTTGGACTTAATAGCCTCCAGAACTATGAGAAATGAATTTCTCTGTTTATAAGCATTCCAATCTATGATATTTTTATTATAGCAGCTCAAGCAAAGATAGGTATTTTTTTTAATTGTATTGTTCTGTTATTTTATTTTAAACCTAAATAAAGGGATTGCTGGAGATAAGCAGAATTCTGTTCTGAGGGCAAACAGAAACAACATAAAATAGTTAAATTCTCACTCAGACAGTACTGAGTTTGAATTCTGCTCTGCCATTTACCACTTGTGTGACTATGGCAAGTGTGTGAGTCTGTATATTCTTAGAGACAGATGCCAAGATGAGATTATTAATGTAAAGATTTTTATCAGGGAAACCCTTATGTGAGAGAAAACGGGGAGGGAGCCTTTGGACTCAGTGCTAGACTCACCCTAAGTGAAGGAGAGGGAAGGTTGGGTGGATGAGACCACCCTGCAACTAAGGATGATTTGGCAAGGTCATCAGGGAGTCCTTGAGCCAAAGTCAAGCATCAGAAAAGTCCAGAGTCTCCTAGGAAGGGATGGCCTTATCCCGGCCACCCTCAAAACTTGGCTGGGAGCAGTCTGTGGGAAGGATGGTCTCAGAGCACACACAGTGGAGGAATTCTGAGCCGAGAGCTTAGATCCTTATTTGCTTACATTGCCTGTACTTGGAGGTCTGTGGGGCACATTCTCAGGTCCTCTGCAGCAAGTTACCTCAACTCTCTACATGCATTTTCCTCATCTGTAAAACAGGAGTGATGACAGAGATTATGTCACTAGGTTTTAAGAGGTGCTCAGAATAGAAAAGATTCTTCTTTTTCTTCTTCCTGTTCCTCCTCTTCTTAGCTTGTTATCAGCAGCAGAAATTTTAGATACGACACTGATAAGCCAGAAGATCCTCTTCCAATTTACTAAAATCACAGTCCTTTTTTAAAATTAATTTACTTTTTTTATTGAAGGATAATTGTTTTATAGAATTTTGCTGTTTTCTGTCAGACCTCAACATGAATCAGGCATAGGTATACATATGTATCCTCCCTTTTGAAACTCCATCCCATCTCCCTCCCCAGACCACCCCTTGAGGTTGATACAGAGCCCCTGTTTGAGTTTCCTGAGCCACACAGCAAATTCCCAGCTATGTATTTTACATATGGTAATGTAACTTTCCATATTACTCTTTCCATACATCTCACCCTCACCTCTCCTCTCCACATGTCCATAAGTCTATTCTCTATGTCTGTTTCTCCATTGTTGCCCTGTAAATAAGTTCTTCAGAACCATTTTTCTAGATTCTGTATATATGTGTTCAGTTCAGTTCAGTCGCTCAGTCGTGTCTGACTCTCCGCGACTCCATGAATCACGTTAGAAGGCGGTATTTATCTTTCTCTTTCTGACTCACTTCACTCTGCATATGGGTTCTAGGTTCATCCACCTCATTAGAACTGACTCAAATGTGTTCCTTTTTATGGCTGAGTAAATTCCATTGTGTATATGTACCACAACTTCTTTATCCATTCATCTGTCGATGGACATCTAGTTTGCTTTCATGTTCTAGCTATTGTAAATAGTGCTGCAGTGAACAATGGGATACACATGTCTCTTTCAATTTTGGTTTCCTCGGGTATACGCCTAGGAGTAGGATTGCTGGGTCATATGGTGGTTTTATTCCTAGTTATTTAAGGAATCTCCATGCTGTCTTCCATAGTGGCTGTATTAATTTACATTCCCAGCAACAGTGCCAGAGCATTTCCTTTTCTCCACACACTCTCCAGCATTTATTGTTTGTGGGGAGCCTGGTGGGCTTCCGTCTATGGGGTCACACAGAGTCGGACACGACTGAAGTGACTTAGCAGCAGCAGCAGCAGCAGCAGCAGACTTTTTGATGAGGGCCATTCTGACTGGTGTGAGGTGATATCTTATTGTAGCTTTGATTTACATTTCTGTAATAATGAATGATGTTGAGCATCTTTTCATGTGTTTGTTAACCATCTGTATATCTTCTTTGGAGAAATGTTTGTTTAGGTCTTTTTCCCACTTTTTGATTGGGTTGTTTGTTTTTCTGGCATTGAGTTGTATGAGCTGCTTGTATATTTTGGAAGTTAATCCTTTGTTAGTTGTTTCATTTGCTGTTATTTTCTCCCATTCTGAGGGTTGTCTTTTCACCTTGCTTATAGCTTCCTTTGCTGTGCAAAAACTTTTAAGTTTAATCAGGTCCCACTTGTTTACTTTTGTTTTTATTTCCATTACTCTAGGAGGTGGGTCATAGAGGATCTTGCTTTGATTTATGTCATCAAATGTTCTGCCTATGTTTTCCTATAATAGTTTTATAGTTTCTGGTCTTACATTTAGGTCTTTAATCCATTTTGAGTTTATCTTTGTGTATGGTGTTAGGAAGTGTTCTAATTTCATTCTTTTACAAGTAGCTGTCCAGTTTTCCCAGCACCATTTATTTATTGCCCCATGGTATATTCTTGCCTCCTTTGTCAAAAATAAGGTACCCATAGGTGCATGGGTTTATTTCTGGGCTTTCTATCTTGTTCCATTGGTCTATATTTCTGTTTTGGTGCCAGTACGATACTGTCTTGTCTGTAACTTTGTAGTATTATCTGAAGTCAGGAAGGCCTTGATTCCTCCAGCTCCATTCTTCTTTCTCAAGACTGCTTTGGTTACTCAGGTTCTTTTGTGTTTCCATATGAATTGTGAAATTTTTTGTTCTAGTTATGTGAAAAATGCCATTGGTAATTTGATCGGGATTGCATTGAATCTATAAATTGCATTTGGCAGTATAGTCATTTTTACAATATTGATTCTCCCTACCCAGGAACATGGAATATCTCTCCATCTGTTTATGTCATTTTTTATTTCTTTCATAGGTGTCATAATATTCTCTGTACAGTTCTTTTGTCTCCTTAGGTAGGTTTATTCCTAGATATTTGCTTCTTTTTGTCACAATGGTGAATGGGATTGATTCCTTAATTTCTCTTTCTGATTTTTCATTGTTAGTATATAGAATTGCAAGTGATTTCTGTGTATTGATTTTGTATCCTGCAGCTTTTCTAAATTCACTGATTAGCTCTAGTAATTTTCTGATACTATCTTTAGGGTTTTCTATATAGAGTATCATGTCATCTGCAAACAGTGAGAGCTTTACTTCTTCTTTTCCAATCTGGATTCTCTTTTTTCTTCTTCTTCTCTGATTGCTTGTAGCTAGCACTTCCAGAACTATGTTAAGTAACAGTGGCAAAAGTGGACACCCTTGTCTTGTTCCTGATCTTAGGGGGACTGCTTTTAGTTTTTCACCTTTGAGAATAATGTTTGCTGTAGGCTTATTATTTGTGGCCTTTACTATGTTGAGGTAGGTTCCTTCTATGTCCATTTTTTGAAGAGTTTTAATCATAAATGGGTGCTGAATTTTGTCAAAGGCTTTTTCTGCATCTATTGAGATTATCATATAGTTTTTATCTTTCAATTTGTTAATATAGTGTATCACATTGATTGATTTGAGTATATTGAAGAATCCTTGCATCCCTGGAATAAACCAAGCTTGACCATAGTGTATGAGCTTTTTGATGTGTTGCTGAATTCTGTTTGCTAAAATATTGTTGAGGATTTTTGCATCTGTCTTCATCAGTGATATTGGCCTGTAGTTTTCTTTTCTGTGTATTGTCTTTGTCTGGTTTTGGTATCAGGGTGATGGTGGCCTCATAGAATGAGTTTGGGAGTGTTCCTTCCTCTGCAATTTTTTGAAAGAGTTTTAGAAGGATAGGCATTAGCTCTTCTCTGGGTTTGATAGAATTCTCCTGTGAAGCCATCTGGTCCTGGGCTTTTGTTTTTGGGGAGATTTTTGATCACAGCTTCAATTTCAGTGCTTGTAATTGGGCTGTTCATAATTTCTATTTCTTCCTGGTTCAGTCTTGGCAGACTGAACTTTTCTAAGAATCTGTCCATTTCTTCCAGGTTACCCATTTTGTTGTCATATAGTTGTTCATAATAGTCTCTTATAATCCTTTGTATTTCTGCATTGTCTGATGTAACCTCTCCTTTTTCATTTCTAATTTTGTTGATTTGATTCTTCTCTCATTTTTTCTTGATGAATCTGGCTAAAGGTTTGTCAATTTTGTTTATCTTCTCAAAGAACCAGCTTTTAGTTTTATTAATCTTACTATTTTTTCTTTCATTTCTTTTTTATTTATTTATTTTATGATTTATTTCTTTATACTAATTTAGTTTTTTTTTTCTTCTTTTTCCAGTTGTTTTAGGTGTACAGTTAGGTTGTCTAGTCGACGTTTTTCTTGTTTTTTGAGGTAGGATTGTATTGCTATAAACTTCCCTCTTAGAACTGCTTTTGCTGCATCCCATAGGTTTTGAGTTGTTGTGTTTTGTTATCATTTGTTTCTAGAAATTTTTTTATTTTTTCAGTAACCTGTTGGTTATTTAGAAGTGTGTTGTTTAGTCTCCATGTTTTTGTGTGTCTTACACTTTTTTTCTTGTAATTGATATCTAGTCTCATAGCATTGTGGTTGGAAAAGATGCTTGATATGATTTCAAATTTCTTAAATTTGTGGAGGTTTGATTTGTGACCCAAGATGTGGTCTACCCTGGAGAATGTTCCATGTGCACTTGAGAAGAGGGTGTATTCTTTTGCATTTGGATGGAATGTCCTGAAGAGATCAATAAGATTCATCTCATCTAATGTTTCATTTAAGGCTTGTGTTTCCTTATTCATTTTCTGTTTTGATGATCTGTCCATTGGTGTGAGTCTCCTACTTATTATTGTGTTACTGTCAATTTCTCCTTTTATATCTTTTAGTGTTTGTCTTATGTATTGAGGTGCTCCTATGTTGGGTGCATAGATATTTACAGTTGTTATGTCTTTCTCTTGTATCTATCCCTTGATCATTATGTAGTGTCCTTCCCTATCTCTTGTAATCTTCTTTATTTTAAGGTCTATTTTGTCTGATATGAGGATTGGTACTCCAGCTTTCTTTTGCTTCCCATTTGCATGGAATATACTTTGTCCTCTCACTTTCAGGCTATATGTGTCTTTAGGTCTGAAGTGGGTTTCTTGTAGTCAGCGTATATATGGGTCTTGTTTTTATATCCATTCAGCCAGTCTGTGTCTTTTGGTTGGAGCATTTAATCCATTTACATTTAAGGTCATTATTGATATATATGTTCCTATTGCCATTTTCTAATTGTTTGGGGTTGATTTTGTAGATCTTTTTTCTTCTGTTGTATTTCTTGACTACATAAGTCCCTTTAACATTGGTTGTAAAGCTGGTTTGATGGTACTGAATTCTCTAAACTTTTGCTTGCCGGAAAAGCTTTTTATTTCTCCATCAATTTTGAATGAGATCCTTGCCAGGTACAGTAATCTTGGTTGTAGATTTTTCCCTTTCAGTACTTTAAATATATCCTGCAATTCCCTTCTGGCCTGCAGAGTTTCTGCTGAAAGATCGGCTGTTAAGCATATGGGGTTTTCCTTGTATGTTACATCTTGCTTCTCCCTTGCTGCTTTTATTTATTTTTTATTTATTTATTTTTGGTTTCATAGTGGACATCCTTGCTGCTTTTAATATTCTTTGTGTTTAGTGTTTGTTAGTTGGATTAGTATGTGTCTTGGCTTGTTTCTCCTTGGGTTTATCCTGTATGGGACTCTTTGTGCCTCTTGGACTTGATTGACTATTTCTTTTTCCATGTTGGGGAAGTTTTCAACTATAATCTCTTCAAAAATTTTCTCATAACCTTTCTTTTTCTCTTCTTCTTCTGAGACCCCTATAATTCGAATGTTGGTGCATTTGATACAGTCCCAGAGGTCTCTGAGACTGTCATCAGCTCTTTTCATTCATTTTACTTTATGCTGCTCTTCAGAAGTTATTTCCACCATTTTATCTTCCAGCTCACTCATTCATGCTTCTGCTTCAGATATTCTGCTATTGATTCCTTTTAGGGTATTTTTAATTTCAGTAATTGTGTTGTTTGTCTCTGTATATTTATTCTTTAATTCTTCTAGGTCTTTGTTAATTGATTCTTGCATTTTCTCCATTTTGTTTTCAAGGCTTTTGATCATTTTTACTATCATTATTCTGAATTCTTTTTCAAGTAGTTTGCCTATTTCCTCTTCATTTATTTGGACTTCGTGTTTCTAGTTTGTTCCTTCATTTGTGCAGTATTTCTCTGCCTTTTCATTATTTTTTTTCTAAGTTATTGTGTTTGAGGTCTCCTTTTCCCAGGCTTCAAGGAAAGTTGAATTCTTTCCTTGAAAAAGGTTGAATTTTTTCTTCCTTTTGGTTTCTGCCCTCCTAAGGTTGGTCCAGTGGTTTGTGTGAGCTTCCTGTAGGGTGAGAGTTGTGCTGAGGTTTTGTTTGTTTGTTTGTTTTTCCTCTGATGGGCAAGGCTGAGTGAGGTGGTAATCCTGTTTGCTGATGATTGGGTTTGTATTTTTGTTTTGTTTGTTGTTTAGATGAGGTATCCTGCACAGGGTGCTACTGGTGGTTGGGTGATGCCGGGTCTTGTATTCAAGTGGTTTCTTTTTCGTGAGTTGTCACTATTTGATACTTCCTAGGGTTAGTTCTGCAAGGAGATCCAACCAGTCCATTCTGGAGGAGATCAATCCTGGGTGTTCACTGGAAGGACTGATGCTAATACTGAAACTCCAATACTTTGGCCACCTCATGAGATGAGTTGACTCACTGGAAAAGACTCTGATGCTGGGAGGGATTGGGGGTGGGAGGAGAAGGGGATGACAGAGAATGAGATGGCTGGATGGCATCACCAACTCTATGGACATGAGTTTGAGTGAACTCCGGGAGTTGGTGATGGACAGGGAGGCCTGGTGTGCTGTGATTCATGGGGTTGCAAAGAGTCAGACACGACTGAGCGACTGAACTGAACTGAGGGTTAGTTCTCTGATAGACTGGGGTCTTGGAGTCAGTGGTCCCACTCCAAAGGCTCAGGGCTTGATCACTTGACAAATCCGCCCTCCTGAGCCCAGCATGGAACATGGGGTTCTTCCTTGCTTCAAGGTTCTGAGCCAGAACCTGGTGGGGGTATGGACAGCAGCCTCTGGACTGACCAGCCCCTCAGCAAACTCCAGCACTTTCTGGTGTTAGGAAAGGTGTCCCCGGGTCCTGTCACCCCTGTGCACTGAAGCCAATCTATTGACACCTGGGAGGAGGTGAGAAACTTGCATTGGAAGCTTCAGCAATCAGCATTTGAGAAACTCCTCTCCATTTTAGCACCATCTCCAGGACGCAGAGCTGAGAGACAGTGCAAACTGCAGCATGGTGAGAGAGCAGAGGGAGAGCAAAATCACAGTCTTTTTAAAAATGCTATTGAAATTTTGCTCCATGGACCAGCACCATTAGCATCACCTGGGAACTTGGTACAGATGCAAATTCCACTGAATGAGTTGATAGAATATTGGATAGAGCCTAGGAATCTGTTTTTTAGCCTCCAGGTGAACCTATGCACACTGAATTTTGAGAAACACTTCTCTAAAATACAAATTATCCTTATTTTCCCTAGGGAGGAAAATGGAAGAAAGAAGATAAAATCTCTTCAAAAACAGCTGCTTAATGTCAAAAAAGAAAGGCAAGCTGAAGTACAGGTAAGAATTATCTGGACAATGCCAAAAGTTACTGAGTTATAACAGCTAAGTAGAAATCATCTTTTTCAAGCAAAAAAAGAAGTTATCTATAAGAAATTATTGTTTTCCCTGGGTTGCCTTTAATATTTATATTAAAAATAAAAGGAGAGCAGATATTTGGTGGAATGCACAAACATGTCCAGAATCGAACTTTGAGAGACTAACCCTCTGGAGCTCTTAGTCTGTTCTTACCCCTCCCAACCAATCCAACAATATCACCCACTCCTTCCTTCCAGGAGACCTTGTCTCAGGCAGTTTTTTGTAGGCCAAGGTCCCAGATCGGAGATTATAGTCCTAGGTAGTACCTTAAGCACATCACATACTCCTTACAAGGCTTCTCTGGTGGCCCAGATGGTAAAGAATCTGCCTGCAATGCAGGAGACCTGGTTTCAGTCCCTGGGTTGTGAAGATCCACTGGAGGAGGGCATGGCAACCCACTCCAGTATTCTTGCCTGGAGAATCCCCATGGACAGAGAAGCCTGGTGGGCTACAGTCCATGGGGTCACAAAGGGTCAGACACAACTGAGTGACTAAGCACAACACAAATACTCCTTACACCTGATGGTTAGGGTTAATAATGTCATTTGTATTATATTTCAACTACAGAGAGGATTTATTGAGCTTTTCTGGTCGTTAGGGCCTTACCTTATGTCTAATTTACCTGTATAAGAAAATGCACTGCAAGTTTTAAGCAAATGCTTACAAAATTGTGTTTGAGCAGTTAGAAATTAGTACCATGACTATTAAAATTAAGAAAGTTATGAAGTATGGCCTGATACATCAGCTTTTCATTGCCTACCTATTTGGACAAGCTTATACTTTGGATGTGGGTATCTTCCTTATTTCCTACAAAGAAGTTAGAAGAATATTAAGAAAATATATTTGGAAGAATTGTCTAAAGAAGGTCACTAGCCTTTCTATTGAGATATTATCTTTAGGTCTTCTGACTTGCTTAGCATCCTCTCTTATTTTCTGTTATCAGTTTTAAAGTATCTTTGTTATCGATTTTTACTTCATTATCCCTATTAACCCTCCGATTATAGCTTACGTTCTTTGAAAACCATTTTTGCACCACCGTCACCTCCAAAAACTTTATAAAAACTGGTGTACACTTAGGCTTTCTCTCTAATGAATAGACGTTTTTCAGAAGTTTCTTAACTTTTTTTCCCCTCAAAAACTCTACCATTATTTAAAGTTCCTCTTGTATTCCTTGAGTATTAAAAAAAAAAAGATATTTATATTAATGTCCTTTTAAGACTCCAAACCAATTAGTATCAAAAGAGACCTCAGCTTTGGCCTCAGCCAATCAAGTCCCCTATGCTACTATCACAACCCCTTTTTTCTCTTTCTTTATATTATATTTTGACAATATAATTTTTCCAACAAGTAACACTTGCTTGTGAAACTTACCTTCTTGGATTGAAGTCTCAGCTGTTACATTCAGGCATAGTAAAACTAAAGTAGAATATCACTCAGATATTTTGATCATCAGAAAAGGAGTGAAACCAGGACTAGAAGACTGAAGGCAAACCTTGAACAAAAAACAACTGGCAAGATGAAATCAAGTAAAATCTCTAGAGTTACTGAAGAACCAGTGGTCAAGTCAAGGTTGGAAAACAAGAAGACAGGAAGTACATGGATACAGGAGACTTGTGGGTCAGAAAATGATGTCAGCAATTAAGGTGGCAGGCTTGAGTGTATGAAAGCATGTGTGGAGATCACTGGAATGCGAGGGAATAATTGAATTATGAAGCTGTCCAAGGGACTCTCAAGAGTCTTCTCCACCACCACGGTTAAAAGCATCAATTCTTCCGCTTTCAGCTTTCTTTATAGTCCAACTCTCACATCCACACATGACTACTAGAAAAACCATGGCTTTGACTAGACAGACCTTTCTTGGCAAAGTAATGTCTCTACTTTTTAATATGCTGGGGTGGTTGGTCATAGCTTTTCTTCCAAGGATCAAGCATCTTTTACTTTCATGGCTGCAGTCACCATCTGCAGTGATTTTGGAGCCCCCCAAAATAAAATCTGTCACTGTTTCCATTGTTTCCCCATCTATTTACCATGAACTGATGGGACCAGATACCATGATCTTACTTTTCTGAAAGTTGAGTTTTAAGCCAGCTTTTTCACTCTCCTCTTCCACTTTAATCACAAGGCTTTTTAGTGCTTCTTCGCTTTCTGCCATAAGGGTGGTGTTATCTGCATATCTGAGGTTATTGATATTTCTCATGGCGATCTTGATTCCAGCTTGTGCTTCATCCAGCCCGGTGTTTCTCATGATGTACTCGGCATATAAGTTAAATAAGCAGGGTGACAATATACAGCCTTGATGTACTCCTTTTCCTATTTGGAACCAGTCTATTATTCCATGTCCAGTTCTAACTGTTGCTTCCTGACGTGCATACAGATTTCTCAAGAGGCAGGTCGGGTGGTCTGGTATTCCCATCTTTTTCAGAATTTTCCACAGTTTGTTGTGATCCACACAGTCAAAGGCTTTGGCATAGTCAATAAAGCAGAAACAGATATTTTTCTGGAACTTGCTTGCTTTGTTGATGATCCAACGGATGTTGGCAATTTGATCTCTGGTTCCTCTGCCTTTTATCAATCCAGCTTGAACATCTGGAATTTGACAGTTCACTTGCTGTTGAAGCCTGGCTTGTAGAATTTTGAACATTACTTTACTAGCGTATGAGATTAGTGCAACTGTGCAGTAGTTTGAACATTCTTTGGCATTGCCTTTCTTTGGGATTGGAATGAAAACTGACCTTTTCCAGTCCTGTGGCCACTGCTGAGTGTTCCAAATTTGCTGGCATATTGAGTGCAGCACTTTCACAGCATCATCTTTGAGGATTTGAAATAGCTCAACTGGAATTCCATCACCTCCGCTAGCTTTGTTGGAGTGATGCTTCCTAAGGCCCACTTGACTTTGCATTCCAGGATGCCTGGCTCTAGGTGAGTGATCACACCATCGTGATTATCTGGGTCGTGAAGATCTTTTTTGTACATTTCTTCTGTGTATTCTTGCCACCCTTAATATCTTCTGCTTCTGTTAGGTCCATACCATTTCTGTCCTTTTTTGAGCCCATCTTTGCATGAAATGTTCCGTTGGTATCTCTAATTTTCTTGAAGAGATCTCTAGTCTTTCCCATTCTATTGTTTTCCTTTATTTCTTTGCACCAATCACTGAAGAAAGTTTTCTTATCTCTTCTTGCTATTCTTTGAAACTCTGCATTCAAATGGGTATATGTTTCCTTTTCTCTTGCGCCTTTCACCTCTTCTTTTCACAGCTATTTGTAAGGCTTCCTCAGACAGCCTTTTTGCCTTTTTGCATTTCTCTTTCTTGGGGATGGTCTTGATCTCTGTCTCCCATACAATGTCATGAACCTCCGTCCATAGTTCTTCAGGCACTCTGTCTCAGATCTAATCCCTTGAATCTATTGCTCACTTCCACTGTATAATTGTAAGGGATTTGATTTAGGTCTAGTGGTTTTTCCCTGCTTTCTTCAATTTAAGTCTGAATTTGGCAATAAGGAGTTCATGATCTGAGCCACAGTCAACTCCCTGTCTTGTTTTTGCTGACTGTATAGATCTTCTCCATTTTTGGCTGCAAAGAATGTAATCAGTCTGACTTTGGTGTTGACCACCTGGTGATGTCCTTGTGTAGAGTCTTCTCCTGTGTTGTTGGAAGAAGGTGTTTGCTATGACCAGTGCATTCTCTTGGCAAAACTTTATTAGCTTTTGCCCTGCTTCATTCTGTACTCCAAGGCCAAATTTGCCTGTTCTTCCAGGTACTTCTTGACTTCCTGCTTTTGCAGTCCAGTCCCTCATAATGAAAAGGACATCTTTTTTGGGTGTTACTTCTAGATGATCTTGTAGATCTTCATAGAAGACAGATCAACTTCAGCTTCTTCAGCATTACTGGTCAAGGCATCAACTTGGATTACTGTGATATTGAATGGTTTGCCTTGGAAATGAACAGAGATCATTCTGTCATTTCTGAGATTGCATCCAAGTACTGCATTTCAGATTCTTTTTTATTTTTAATATGATGGCTACTCCATTTCTTCTAAGGGATTGTTGCCCACAGTAGTAGATGTAATGATCGTCTGAGTTAAATTCACCCATTCCAGTCTGTTTTAGTTCACTAATTCCTATAATGTTGATGTTTACAGCATTGGACTTTACTTCCATCACCAGTCACATCCACAACTGGGTGTTGTTTTTGCTTTGCTCTGTCTCTTCACTCTTTATGGAATTATTTCTCCACTGATCTCCAGTAGTATATTGGGCACCTAAAAACCTGGGGAGTTCATCATTCATTGTCCTATCTTTTTGCATTTTCATCCTGTTCTCGGGGTTCTTAAGGCAAGAATACTGAAGTGGTTTGCCATTCCCTTTTCCAGTGGACTGTGTTTTGTCAGAACTCTACACCATGAACCGTCCATCTTGGGTGACTCAAAAGAGTTTCAAATTCTTCTAGCTTATGGAAGATATATCTCTATATTTACTAGTGTATCTATCTATCTATATTTTCAGTTGTCCATCATTCAAAATTTAAGGAAAATGAGAATTCCGAGGCCCAATGGGGAAATAACTCCTTTTTGGAATCCTGTTCTGAGAGTATCTTTCTAGTGCTATATGCCTTAGTGGCAGCTCCAGCATTGGAAAACAGTATGGCGATCCCTCAAAAAATTAAGAATAGAACTACCATATGATTCAGCTGTTCTTCTTCTGGGTATTTATCCAAAGAACATGAAGACACTAATTCAGAAAGGTATATGTACCCCTGTGTTCATTGCAGCGTTGTTCAGAACAGCCAAGATAAGGGAACAACCTATATTCACATTGACAGACAAATGGATAATGAAGGTGTAGTACACGTTTCAGTTCAGTTCAGTTCAGTTCAGTTGCTTAGTCATGTCCGACTCTTTGCAGCCCCATGAATCACAGCACGCCAGGCATCCCTATCCATCACCAACCCCCGGAGTTCACTCAAACTCATGTCCATTGAGTCAGTGATGCTATCCAGCCATCTCATTCTCTGTTGTCCCCTTCTCCTCCCGCCCCCAATCCTTCCCAGCATCAGAGTCTTTTCCAGTGAGTCAACTCATTGCATGAGGTGGCCAAAGTATTGGAGTTTCAGTTTTAGCATCAGTCCTTCCAATGAACACCCAGGACTGATCTCTTTTAGAATGGACTGGTTGGATCTCCTTTCAGACCAAGGGACTCTCAAGA
Organism: Moschus berezovskii; assembly: GCF_049115385.1. NCBI lineage: Eukaryota > Metazoa > Chordata > Mammalia > Artiodactyla > Moschidae > Moschus > Moschus berezovskii. Next base: position 91,833,933 of record NC_142460.1, read on the forward strand.
GTCTTCTCCAACACCACAGTTCAAAAGCATCAATTCTTCGGCATCAGCTTTCTTCACAGTCCAACTCTCACATCCATACATGACCACTGGAAAAACCATAGCCTTGACTAGATGGACTTTTGTTGGCAAAGTAATGTCTCTGCTTTTTAATATACTATCTAGGTTGGTCATAACTTTCCTTCCAAGGAGTAAGCGTCTTTTAATTTCATGGCTGCAATCAGCATCCGCAGTGATTTTGGAGCCCCCCAAAATAAAGTCTGACACTGTTTCCACTGTTTCCCCATCTATTTCCCATGAAGTGATGGGACCAGATACAACAGTATATAGAAAATGGATACTTCCTAATTATACAAAGATGGAATCTTGCTATTTTTTATAATATGGATGGACATTGAGATTATCATGCAAAGTGAAATAAGTCAGACAAAGATAAATACTGTATAATTTCACTCGTATGTGGAATCTAAAACAAACAAACAAAAATAGATGAACAAACCAAACAAAAACAAGCATGTAGAACAGAGCAGTCGGTATCAGAAGGGGAAAGGGTTGGGGGTAAGAAATGGATAAAGCAGGGTGGAGTGGGGTCAACTGTATGGTGACGGATGGAAGCTAAATTTTTGGTGGTGAGCACATTGTAATGTATACAGAAATTGAAATATTGATATAATGTTGCACACATGAAGCTTACGTAATGTTATAAACCAATGTTAATACAATTAAAAAAAGAAAACAAGTTGCCAAGCACTTTGTAACCTGGGAAGAATTTTCAAACACATTGTCAATTAATCCTTATAATTACTTGCTAAGATATTTCAGGCAGGGTGGATATTAATGTTTCTATTTTAAAGAAGGTGAGACTTGGAGAGTTTAACTGAGGTGTCCTAATTCACACAATTGCTGGGGCTTGGGTGGGAAGTTAGGTCTTTTGATCATTTAGTCCAGTGCTCTTTCCACTAAAATGAAATAGTAATGGGAAATCTGTGTGGATACCCAAATAATGTGCCTAGGGAAGAATCTCACAATCTTAGAACTACTTGTTTTTAATTTTCATTTATACTATCCATGATTATTGGGTAAATTTCTCCTAGTGTGATAGTAGAAAAACAGATCCAGTTCCTTATTGATACATAAGTACAAAAGCTTAAGCTGCTGACTGAGCTGAATGGAGGTAGAATGCATTTTAATTTAGAAATCTGGTCTTAACCTCTACAGAATCGGAATGAATATATTGCTCACCTCAAGGACCAGTTGCAAGAGATGAAGGCAAAAACCAACATGGAGAATCGCTATATGAAGAGAAACACAGAACTGCAGATTTCCCAGACTCAGAAAAAATGTAGCAAAACAGAAGAGCTCTTGCTGGAAGAGATTGAGGTGATCACTGTTAATTAGGAATGAATCTAGTGCCTGGCTTTCAAACTGTCGCTCCCGATATCTCAGCCGACAAAGGAGGTGCGAGAGGGAGACTTCCCTGATCTTTGTTCTCTCTCTCCAGCAACCCTAACATTTGAAGTTAAGACCAAAAAAGGATGAAGACTTGCTATTTTACAAGCAGAGATTCTGATGGGGTATAACCTACATCTCCTGATTTTTTGTAAGGACTTTGAAATTGGTTGCACTTTTTTCTATTGGTCACTTTATCCTTATTTTATGAAGCCACTTGCCATTTCTTCTGGTAATTACAGGGAGAGGGCAAAACAAGATACTCAGTAACTGTTGGTTTTTGCTGCTACTTTTCTTACCCAACCAGTATTTTTCATCCCGCCATTAAGAAATACAAAATTTAGAGAGCTGAACTCCATGCACACCTAAATTTATATTAATAGATATGAAAAGTCACAGTGAAAAGTATCAGTAGAAAGAAACAAGGGTAGACCATCATTTTAGAGGAGAAAGGCTATATTCCCCCCTGCATGGAACACATTCAGTTCATTCAGCGCAGTGTTGAAGAAATTTTGCGCTTAAGTCATAGAAGTAACCTACTTCAAATAACATATATTTACATTGAGAAAACTCAAAACTTATTTCCAGATTTCTTTAAGTCATACCCTCTCTTAAAGACATTTAATTTAATTAAAATTTTAAAATCTTTTTATATATCTCAGTACCAAACTTGTCTTATTCTAACTTAGAACTACAGATTTTCATTTCCAAATTACAGATAAATAGTAACATGTTGTATACTTCCTGGAAACTTTTTCTAAAAATAATCATTTGTGGAGGAGGCTAAATGGCTAAAAGAACAAGATGCTGGCGAGAAGGAGCAAACATTAGTCAAGCATGTCATCTGCATGCAGTAGGAGGACTCCTGTCTTTGAGTCCCCTGCTTATCGGAAAGCTTATTTCCCAAGTGTGGCTTAAGACTATGACAGCAAACATTTTTTTTGCACTCTGGAATATCCTTTTGTAGGCCTGAGAACCTTGTGCCCTTGAAGCACTGTTTCTCTCTTTATATGGACACCACTTTCCAGGCAACAGGATTATGGCCTTCTTGCTCTGGGCTGTTGCCTGTGCCTAGCACAGTGCCAGACATGACTCAGATGTCTTGTGAACATGAATTGAATTCAGGGAAACTGAATTGCTGCTCTGGAGGAATACTGTGGAATTCTTAGGATCCCAGATGGTAGAGAAAACTTGTACTACTGTCACAGCTATACCCCTAATCTTGAGAATTCACTTCCATCTGTTGGGAAGAATTCTGATGTTGGTTTGTTATTCACAGAAACTACGGCTGAAAACTGAAGAAGAGAACCGGATTCATGCAGAGATTGAAATATTCCTTAGAAAGGAGCAGCAGGTGGGTCCCCAAACCTTTCTTATCCTCTGAAGTGTTTGTTTCCCACTTATAAAATACCAAGGACAGCAAAACAATTTTTTTTAAGGAAAGAAAAACTGACCGTAATCGTACCAGCCTAATAAAAGAGCTATATAGCCCATGTTTTCTGTATAAGTTATCCATCTGGATAAATGTTTTATAAAGCTGTAATTTGTGTACAGGTAAAATTTTGCCCTTTACCTTTATCATTTAGTATTATATAAGGCACTGTTTTCTTGTTCTTATATTGCCTCATAGTCATAATTTTAAATTTCTTGATTTTTTTAAAATATAAAAATAACATTCTACAAAAAAAAAAAAAATAACATTCTTAGTTGCGTGAAGATTTTTAAAAAATTGCCAGTTGTTTTTTCACCCATTTTTTTCATTTTATTATAATCTCCTTGTAAAATACTTTTAAATGGTTTTATAATGTTCCACAGAGTAGTTATTCTATAATTTATTTGTTACTCTCTGTTCTGGACATTTAGGTTATTTCCAAAGTTTCATTATTGTAAACAATGCAGTAATGAAAGGTTGACCCAAATTACTGTTTTCTTCATTGCAATTATTTGCTAAAAGTAAATCTCAAGTATGAGATTATTATTTGAGAGACTGGTATTTTGTGACTTTTGATAAATATTGCTAGTAGTCTCTGTTTTACACTGACATCAGCAATGGATACAGGTACTAATTTGAAGGTATCCTCAACAAAACTAACTGCTTTAGATTTTTTTTTTAAAGTCTGCTAGTTTAATGAGTTGTTTTGTTTTGCACTTTTGTTTTGCTTACTAATGGAATTGACCATTTTTTTCCACATATTTATTTACTCACTTTATTTCTTATTGTGTGGATTATGAAATTATTCATATAATTATACAAATTATGTGGTTGAAATGGTTTGAATTAGTATTTCCAATACTAGTAACAAAACAAGCTGAATGGAAGGAATCTTTCAAAATATCTCTGTTGGCTGAATAAGGAAAAAAATTTCCAACTTAGTCATGATATAGCCTACCTTTGAGAAAGCTGATGAAGTTTTAGTAAATAATTCCAAATTTGTGGTTAAAGAAAATGATTTCTAGATGCGGTCTCTCAGGGATTTACTGAAGAACGTAACAGTAGGCTATTAGAACCTGTACCCCTGCAGATTCAGGATTACGAATCATGTCACCTACCTCAAATGTTAGATATGGAGCAAATATTTGATCACAGTCAGATGAGCTGATGGATAAATGGATGTTGGATGGATAAAGTCAGTGTTACCCATATCTTCAGCCTAATAACATAAGCAATACATAGATACTTTTTAATGAAAAATTTGAAACAATGCAGAAATATATAGATTTTTAAAAGCGAAAGCTCTCTTAATTACTCTCCTTTTCAAGTATTTCTTCCATATCTTTTTCTTTTCATGTATGTTCTTGTGTATATACCTAAATGTTTACTTGTTTTTAGTATTTATTTATATTTGTTTTTGACATAAATTGGATCATAGTATATATATTTTTCCAGACCCAGTTTTTTAAAAAATTTGCATTGTCTTTAATTTTTTCTAAAGCAGTATACTTGTATAATATGCCAAAGAGGGGAAATACCAAGGTTTAGGAAACCATCTTTCTCTCAGTGGACATGCCTCTAAGTGCATGGTATATGGAAAGGCTATTCATTTTTTATATTGTTCTAGATTCCTTATGTCCCCTCATATTAGTTTTTAATGGTTTTTGAGTTGGTTCATTTGGATTTTCTAGGTGGAAAATCTTGCAATTGTTGTCCAGTTGCTAAGTCGTATCTGACTGCAACCCCATGGACTGCAGCATGCCAGACTTTCTTTCCTGTCCTTCACCATCTCCCTAAGTTTGCTCAAACTCATATCCTTTGAGTCAATGATGCCATCCAACCATCTCATCCTCTGTCACCCCCTTCTCCCATTGACTGTAAATAATAGCAGTTTCCTATTTTCCCTCTCATTATTTATATATCTGTTTCCATTTTGTGGCTTATTGTATACATAGAATGGCAAGTGTAATGTTTAGTACTATTACTAAAGTAATAATGTGGCACTGTTGGTTTTAATGGTGTTTCAGTCAATATTACATATGAATTCATTCATAGTAATGATGAGTTTATCATGTGCAAGTTAGGGTTCCTTGGGAAAAAATAGAACCCTGAAACTTGAATGGGAATTCCTGGTATGTAATTTACATTCTTGAACCCCCAAGTCACCGTAAGCCTCTCCTGTTGGTGGAAGTAGCCTGCCCTCCTCTGTCTGAGGAGATTAGTCTTATTTTCCCTGAAAACCCTGTGATGATAACTTCATCTGAGGCAGATGCCTTGAAAAGGGATGCTATCTCTCAAGAGGTAGTGCAATCACCCCTTTTGTCCGTGGTTCCATCACTAGAGTCAAATCTCAGCGGGTTCCGGGCTCATAGATAACCCAGATGACTATAACTTAGAAGGACATAACTTACATTCTAAAAGAATTATAAGACTTTACTGATATATATTGGCATAAGCCCAGGAGACAGGTATGAGAATGGATTCTAAGGTTGTTGGGCCAAGGAAGGTAGAATAGAACACTGGATTGGGTCAAGTTCATTGATGTGGACCTGTTTACTAGAGATTCTGGATTTAATGTGTTAGCTTGTGCAGCTGGAGGTGACTCTTAACAGTTTACTTGATTGGTTAACTAAAACCTGGACTCATTTAATGAAGTGGAGATGTCAGTGCTTCTTTGCTATAATGGAGGAGAGAATTCAAAAGACTTAGGGAGATAGGAATACAATGTGAATTTATCATGTGTGGCCTAACACCGACTCAAAAACCCACCTCTAACAAGTTTCTGTGAGACACTCCTTCCTAGAAGGCAGTCCTTCACTAATGCATTCAGTTCAGTTCAGTTCAGTTGCTCAGTCGTATCCGACTCTTTGCAACCCATGGACCGCAGAATGCCAGGCCTCCCTATCCATCACCAACTCCTGGAGTTTACCCAAACTCATGTCCATTGAGTCGGTAATGCCATCCAACCATCTCATCCTCTGTCATCCCCTTCTCCTCCTGCCTTCAATCTTTCCCAGCATCAGGGTATTTTCAAGTAAGTCAGCTCTTCGCATCAGGTGACCAAAGTATTGGAGTTTCAGCTTCAACATCAGTCCTTCCAATGAACACCCAGGACTGATCTCCTTTAGGATGGACTGATTGGATCTCCTTGCTATCCAAGGGACTCTCAAGAGTCTTCTCCAACACCACAGTTCAAAAGCATCAATTCTTCTGCACTCAGCTTTTTTTATAGTCCAACTCTTACATCATACATGACCACTGGAAAACTATAGCCTTGACTAGACGGACCTTGGTTGGCAAAGTAATGTCTCTGCTTTTTAATATACTGTCTAGATTGGTCATAAATTTTCTTCCAAGGAGTAAGCGTCTTTTAATTTCAGATGCTGTCACCATCTGCAGTGATTTTGGAGCCCCCAAAAATAAAGTCTGACACTGTTTCCCCATCTATTTCCCATGAAGTGATGAGGCCGGATGCCATGATCTTAGTTTTCTAAATGTTGAGCTTTAAGCCAACTTTTTCACTCTCCTCTTTCACTTTCATCAAGAGGCTCTTTCGTTCTTCTTCTCTTTCTGCCAAAAGGGTGGTGTCATCTGCATATCTGAGGTTATTGATATTTCTCCTGGCAATCTTGATTCCAGCTTGTGCTTCATCCAGCCCAGTGTTTCTCATGATGTACTCTGCATATAAGTTAAATAAGCAGGGTGACAATATGCAGCCTTGATGTACTCCTTTCCCAATTCAGAACCAGTGTGTTGTTCCATGTCCAGTTCTAACTGTTGCTTCCTGACGTGCATACAGATTTCTCAAGAGGCAGGTTAGGTGGTCTGGTATTCCCATCTCTTTCAGAATTTTCCACAGTTTGTTGTGATCCACACAGTCTAAGTCTTTGGCATAGCCAATAAAGCAGAAATAGATATTTTTCTGGAACTTGCTTGCTTTTTCGATTATCCAGTGGATGTTTGCAATTGATCTCTGGTTCCTCTGACTTTTCTAAAACCAGTTTGAACATCTGGAAGTTCATGGTCCACATATTGCTGAAGCCTGACTTGGAGAGTTTTGAGCATTACTTTACTAGTGTGTGAGATGAATTAAATTGTGTGGTAGTTTGAACATTCTTTGGCATTGCCTTTCTTTGGGATTGGAATGAAAACTGATGTTTTCCAGTCCTGTGGCCACTGCTGAGTCTTTCAAATTTGTTGGCATATTGAGTGCAGCACGTTCACAGCATCATCTTTGAGGATTTGAAATAGCTCAACTGGAATTCTATCACCTCCACTAGTTTTGTTTGTAGTGATGCTTCCTAAGGCCCACTTGACTGCATTTCAGGGTGCCTGGCTCTAGGTGAGTGATCACACCATCATGATTATCTGGGTCGTGAAGATCTTTTTTGTACATTTCTTCTGTGTATTCTTGCCACCCCTTCTTAATATCTTCTGCTTTTGTTAGGTCCATACCATTTCTGTCCTTTTTTGAGCCCATCTTTGCATGAAATGTTCCCTTGATATCTCTGATTTTCTTGAAGAGATCTCTAGTCTTTTTCACTCTATTGTTTTCCTCTATTTCTTTGCATTGATCACTGAGGAAAGCTTTCTTATCTCTCCTTGCTGTTCTTTAGAACTCTGCATTCAAATGGGTATATCTTTCGTTTTCTCCTTTGCTTTTCACTTCTCTTCTCAGCTATTTGTAAGGCCTCCTCAGACAGCCATTTTGCTTTTTTGCATTTCTTTTTCTTAGGGATGGTCTTGATCCCTGTCTCTGGTACAATGTCATGAACCTCTGTCCATAGTTCATCAGGCAGTCTATCAGATCTAGTCCCTTAAATCTATTTCCCACTTCCATTGTATAATCGTAAGGGGTTTGATTTAGGTCATACCTGAATGGTCTAGTGGTTTCCCCCACTTTCTTCAATTTAAGTCTGAATTTGGCAATAAGGAGTTCATGATCTGAGCCACAGTCAGCTCCCTCTCTTGTTTTTGCTGACTGTATAGACCTTCTCCATCTTTGGCTGCAAAGAATATAATCAGTCTGATTTCGGTGTTGGTCATATGGTGATGTCCATGTGTAGAGTCTTCTCTTGTTTTGTTGGAAGAGGGTGTTTGCTATGACCAGTGCGTTCTTTTGGCAAAACTCTGTTAGTCTTGACCTGTTTCATTCCGTGCTCCAAGGCCAAATTTGCCTGTTACTCCTCTGTTTCTTGAATTCCTACTTTTGCATTCCAGTCCCTCATAATGAAAAGGACATCTTTTTTGGGTTTAGTTCTAAAAGGTCTTGTAGGTCTTCAGAGAACCATTCAACTTCAGCTTCTTAGTTAGGAGAATACCTGAATCCTTGAAAAGCCCTGTGATTGCGTTCTTATGTAGGCCAGGTAAGACCAGGGGTGATACCACTCCTGATTTCAGTGGAGTTGATAGGATCATGGAGTGCCAGAGGACATGTGGCTGCACTTAACTACAGGGAGGTACTGGGATAAAGCATTATCTATACAACAGAGAAAAAGTCCAAATCTAGTAGCCAAAAACTTGATTTGAGTCACCACAATGAAGAGCCATGGCCTGTCACCCAGTTTCCAAACTAAGTAAATTCACAGGCCCAGAGCCCCTTGATTGAGGGCAGCAGGTCTCCCTGAAGGTGAACTCAGTAGCAACTGTTCGCTTGTACAAGTAATGCAAGTGAATCTTCCTCTAACCCTTACCCAAGGGACCTACTTATTAGAGTGACTATGCACTGGAAAAAAGAAAATACCCAGACCTTTTGAGGTTACTAAACACTGGCTCTGAATTGATGCTAATTCCTGGGGATTCAAGACAACACTGTGGACCCTTCTCAAAATGGGTGATTATGATGGTTCGGTGATAGGTGGAGACTTAAGTCTGATTTACTCTGGGCTCACTTTTCTATGGATCCACCCTGTGGTTATTTCCCACAGTTACTGAACATATGGTTGGAGTAAAACATAGTTAGTAACAGAATTTTCACCTTGGCTCCTGATTCTTGGAGTGAGGGCCATTATGATAGGAAGGGCCTAGAAGAAACCTCTGGGACTTCCCATCCTTACCAAGATAGTGAACATAAGCAGTACTCTAGTCTCAGTGTAACTGCTGAAATTAATGCCAACATCAAAGGCTTTGAAGTAGAGGTAGTGACATTGATCACATTCCCATTCAAGTCAGCTGTTTGGCCTGTGTGGTTGAATGATCTTGGACAGTGACTGTGGACTAATGTTAATATAATCAAATGGTGACTCCAATTGCAGATACTGTTCTGATGTCATATCTTTACTGGAGAAAATCTTGAATGGCAGCTATTAACTTGACTAAACTCCCTGTCTCCAAACTCATTTGGAAAAAACTGCAGAAACAGTTTACTTTTACCTGGCTGGGCCAGCAGTACACACTCACAGTCACATCAGGGCTGTGTCATTTCTGCTTCGTCTGCCACATTATGGTCTGCGGAGATTATTGGCTGCTTTGACTTTCCACAAGACACCCTAGTAGTTTACTGCGTTATGCTGATTGTATCTGATGAACAGAAGAAGCAAGGATTTTAGATGACTTAGTGAGACACGTGAATTAGAAGGTGGGAGACAGACTAGTTTCAATACTAATTCTGTATCATTATCGTTCAGTTAGGGGACAGAAACCACATTGGTAATTTGAGCAGGGAACATATTAAAAAAGAATCACTAACTGCTGATAAGGGATTGGCTAAAAAGGAGGGATACAAGGGAACTCTAGGGCTGGAGGACAGTGTCCAAGGGAGGAATAAACAGATATTCGCTTTGTTGCCTGGGTCAGAGCTGGTTTACAGCTCGTGGGGTAAAGCTGGCAAGCAGGGAACTGTAGACTGTTTGGCAAGCAAGACTGTCAGTTGTGTTAGTAAAACTTGGTGAACAAGTGCCATCGAGTATGTCACATCCATGACACCATCAGGTGTGCCCAGAACCAAAGGAGGAAGCACAGGGGAACCAAGGAGAGAAGCTCTTCTGTCATGTCCCTCTGGCACCCTCTGCTGACAAAGCTGAATATTGTGCCAGTTTGCAGAAAGAAGCGTTTGCTGCAATCATCCAGTTTTACAAAGCTGGTCAGGAAGGGTGATTTGGAATTGAGAGGCAATAAATTGATAACTGACACAAATGGAAATTTTATGACATTTGGGCTGTAGGTTTATGGTAGGTAAACCTTATCAAGTTAATAAAGTTTCCTTTTAGTCAAATCTTGCTAAGTTTTTTTTTTCTTCTTATTCAGAAATGAAGATTGAGTTTTATGAGATGGATTTTTTTTTAATCCATTGAGAAGATATGATTTCTTTTAATGTGTTAATAAGTTAAAATATATTAATAGACTTGTTGATGTTGAGTCATCTTTAAATTTTGGGGATAAATCTACTCTGTTCATAATTTATGATTCTTTTACTAGACTGTTAGAATTGTAGATTTTTATTTTGTATTTATGTATTCCATAAATGAGATTATTCTATAGATTCATTTTTGGTGCTTCTTTGTTGTACTGTGATCAGTTATGCTAGCTAAATAGAAATAGAACAAAATAGATTATTACCTGTTCCTTGAAACTGGTAAAATTCAGTCATAAACAGTCTGGTTGGGTAAAGGAGAGATGTTTGGCTCCCTTTTCTGTTTTTTAAATGATTATTGATGCCTTTAATTAGAAAAACTCTTTTTGAGTCATTTTTGGTAACTTATGTCTTCCTGGAAATAATCCATTTCATTAAAACATTCATTTTGAATTTATTAGTACAAAGATAGGCACTGTAGTCTCTTACAATTTAAATTTTATTTCTGAACTTATCTTTTCCATCCTTTATTTTAAAAAGTTTGTGTCTTCTCTGTTTCTTGCTAAGACTTGTCAAAGGTTTGATCACATTTTAATGTTTTATTTCTTTTCCAAATAGAAGCTTCAGCACCCCTGAAGTTTTCCCTCCCGCCCCATTCCCAATCAATAAGCCAACAATCCCTCCCCTGCAAAGTAACCATTATTCTGACTTCTTTCCCTATATATCAGTCATGCTTTTTCTTGAACCTCATATACATTATTTCATACAATATATACTGTTTCATGTCTGGCCACATTTTAATGTTTGTTTTTTTTCTTCCAAATAGAAGCTTGAGGAGAAGCTAGAGTTCTGGATGGAGAAGTTTGATAAGGACACAGAAATGAAACAGAATGAACTAAATGCCCTCAAATCTGCTAAGGCCAGTGACTTGGCACACCTTCAAGATCTTGCAAAGACGGTAAGGAAGGGGGAGTCTCAATAGCATTAAGGCAGAGCACGGAGGAGTGGGTGGGAGCTAGGCTGCAGTAGCTGGGGTACAATTTTTGGTCACGAAGTGGAGGTGTGCCTGTCAACCACTGGGATTCTTTTCCGCTGATGATGATGTCCTCATTGATGGGACAATAACAGCAACAGCCAACACTTGATAGGGCTTAATCTGGCCTGGGCACTTTTCTAGTATTTTACTTTTAAGTTGTTCAAGTCATGCCCAACTCTTTGTGACCCCATGGACTATACAGTTCATGGAATTCTCCAGGCCAGAATACTGGAGTGGGTAACCTTTCCCTTCTCCAGGGGATCTTCCCAACCCAGGGATCAAACCCAGGTTTACATACATAACTTATTTTAATGCTATCCAAAACCCCTTGAGCTAGAGACTATTTTAATTTCTACTTTAAGATCTCTGAAGATAATTTATAAATGATTTATAAAAACCTTCTGATTATGGTTTCATCATTGAATAAGTGTCAGTCAGTTCAGTCAGTTCAGAATAAGTATAGAATTTCTCAAATTTCTTTTCAAGGATGGTTATTTGTAGGTGTGCCTTCTATTAGTTTTTTATTATTTTGATGTCATTAGCCACATATCAAGTTAGTATTTCATTTTTATTAGAAGACTTTAAAGCAAATTTATTCAAGCTGAAAAAATTCGGGGGACAATTATAAAGCTAACGTGAATACTGACAATATAGGAATCAAGTAAATTTTTTTTTGAAGGGTTTAATTTGGTATGATTCATTTTAAAGTTTTTAATTAAAAATGTAGGGCTGGGGAGTTCTCTGGTGGTCTAGTAGTTAGAATTCTGGGCTTTCACTGCCTTGACCCTAGGTTCAGTCCCTGGTGGAAGAACTGAGATCCTGCAAGCGATGTGGCATGAACAAAAGCAGCAGGTCTGGGTGGGCCACAGCTTGGCTGGGTCCTGTAACACATGATTAATGTCTGCTTTTACAGATAAGGGAATATGAACAAGTCATCATTGAAGATCGTATAGAAAAGGAGAAGACCCGGAAGAAGAGAGAACAGGATGACTTGGAATTAAGGAGCATCATAAAGGTAAAAAACCATACTTTGCATCTTGGGGCCTTTTCAATTCTGTAATTGGCCAAACCCTGAGGAATGCAAAGCACCTCTTGTTTATTATCAAACACAGAACAAATCTGTGAGGAAGCATGACTTAATCATTGGAATTTGTCATAGTCCGCGGTGCAGGGAGAAAGTTAAGAGGATATGCCCCCCAGTTTTTAACCTGGGAAAGAAGAGGTGGTTAAAAGTGGAAGCAAAGCCTAGAACTTGTGCCCACAGGTCAAACTTTTAAATACTATTTCTAATCAACAGAGCTCTTAAAATAATTTTTTAATATCTCACTGCTTCTTAAGATCCTATTTATGTTAGCCCAGACTATCTGCTAGCTTTTCTCAAAAAAGGTGAAAGGGTAAGTAGTAGTTCAGAAACAAACGTTTTATATGAACTTGTATTTATTAGTGATGATGAAACTGGCAAGTCAGATTTTGGGAAATATTTTCAAGCAAATATAACATCAGCTGCACTGAAAGTGTACTGTTGAGGACTGCCCTTCTCTCTGAAAGAGTATCTGCTGAGACCCTGTGGTGTGCAAGCTGTGGTTTGGGATGTATATTAGGGGGTGAATTAAGGAAGTAAGCTTTAAAGTGTAATACATTCAGGACCAGGTATTTAAACCAAAACTTGAGCTTTGCATTAGGAGAGAGTAAGATGTATAGTTCAGTTCAGTCGCTCAGTCATGACTGACTCTTTGCGACCCCATGAATCACAGCACGCCAGGCCTCCCTGTCCATCACCAACTCCTGGAGTTCACTCAAACTCATGTCCATAGAGTCGGTGATGCCATCCAGCCATCTCATTCTCTGTCGTCCCTTCTCCTCCCACCCCCGATCCTTCCCAGCATCAGAGTCTTTTCCAGTGAGTCAACTCTTCGCATGAGATGTATAGTTAGCAAGTGTTTATTGAGCTTCTATGGTGTTTTCTATTTGTTGAGTTTCTCGATTTAGAGCAAAACCTTAGCTGAAGACCATTTTTGTTTTCATTAGTGGATTTGTTCCGTCTTTGGGATTTAGTCTGATTTTAAAGCAGCCCAGACTGTATTCAGAACAGTTGTATCTAATGACCACGATATTGAAGAGAGCTAACTAAATCCTTTTTGAAGGTGAGTTTTGATCCTTAAACATCTATTTCTGCCTTATTGACTATGCCAAAGCCTTTGACTGTGTGGATCACAACAAACTGGAAAATTCTGAAAGAGATGGGAATACCAGACCGCCTGACCTGCCTCTTGAGAAATCAGTATGCAGGTCAAGAAGCAACAGTTAGAACTGGACATGGAACAACAGACTGGTTCCAAATAGGAAAAGGAATACGTCAAGGTTGTATATTGTCACCCTGCTTATTTAACTTATATGCAGAGTACATCATGAGAAGCGCTGGGCTGAAGGAAGCACAAGCTGGAATCAAGATTGCTGGGAGAAATATCAATAACCTCAGATATGCAGATGACACCACCCTTATGGCAGAACGTGAAGAAGAACTAAAGAGTCTCTTGATGAAAGTAAAAGAGGAGAGTGAAAGAGTTGGTTTAAAGCTCAACATTCAGAAAACTAAGATCATGGCATCTGTTCCCATCACTTCATGGCAAATAGATGGGGAAACAGTGGAAACAGTGTCAGACTTTATTTTTCTGGGCTCCAAAATCACTTCAGATGGTGATTACACCCATGAAATTAAAAAACGCTTACTGCTTGGCAGGAAAGTTATGACCAACCTAGACAGCATATTAAAAAGCAGAGACATTACTTTGCCAACAAAGGTCCACCTAGTTAAGGCTATGGTTTTTCCAGTAGTCATGTATGGATGTGAGAGTTGGACCATAAAGAAAGCTGAGTGCCAAAGAATTGATGCTTTTGAACTGTGGTGCTGGAGAAGACTCTTGAGAGTCCCTTGGACTGCAAGGAGATCCAACCAGTCCATTCTAAAGGAGATCAGTACTGGGTGTTCATTGGAAGGACTGATGTTGAAGCTGAAACTCCAATACTTTGGCTACCTGATGCGAAGAGCTGACTTACTGGAAAAGACCCTGATGCTGGGAAAAATTGAGGGCAGCAGAAGGGGATGACAGAGGATGAGATGATTGGATGGCATCACCGACTCAGTGGACATGGGTTTGGGTGAACTCCGGGAGTTCAACTCCAGGAGTTGGTGATGGACAGGGAGGCCTGGCGTGCTGCGGTTCATGGAGTCGCAGAGTCGGACATGACTGAGCGACTGAACTGAACCAATCATTAGAGACTGAAATGCACCAGGAAACCTACTGAATCATCCATAGTTTAGTTTATCTGCACATTTTTGACTGAGTTACCTATGGTTCAGGTAACTAGCATCCCTTTTGGAGCAAATGGTTTTTAGATTTGGGGAACTTGAATGTTCATAAAGAGCAGCAGTACAAGGTAATCAGGTTTCTACATGCAAAGGAAAGTCAGGTCTAATCAGATTCCTTTTATTTTTACTCCTTGAGAACTTTAGAGTGTAGGACTTCAAGCTGCAGAACAGACTAGCACTGCTCTAAAGCATGCTTGGCCATTTCTGTGCCTCAGAGACCATCTTCACAGAAGTTAGTTTATGAAAAAACAATCCCCTTACGTAGAAAAAAAAAAAATGCAGCTTGTCAGGCATACTACAAAGTATACTCACTTCTCTGTTCTCTTTCAGCTCCAGGCCTGGTGGCGAGGAACCGTGGTGCGGAGAGAAATTGGTGGTTTCAAAATGCCTAAGGACAAAGATGAGAGCAAGGATGTAAAAGGAAAAGGCAAAGAGAAGGATAAGAGGAGAGGCAAGAAGTGACCAAGTTATCTTTTCTGTTGGTGCTCTGGAGATGGGAAGGAGGACCTGAAGGGAGTAAGAAATATCTTTCCCCCTCACAGATTAACTCATCTATGGGTTGTTTCTTATTTGGATACTCCTAGGTGAGGCTTGGTTACACGAGGTCACTTTGCCTGCTATACTAGTTTTCAAACCCTGAATTAGGATTATACTGTGATTTAGGGCTTCTTCATAACTTGAAAAAAAAAAAACCCTCCCCCAAAAAAACTTCTGGGCAGAAGTATTTCTAGAAGTCTTGTGAAGATCCCTTTTGCTCTTGCTCACCAAAAAAAAAACAAACACATAATCTTAGTTATAGTGATGCGTTAAAACGTCAGTAATTCCTGTAACGTCTCTGACTATTCAATTTGCCTATTGTGAAAAATGATACTCAGTAGTAAAAGCAAAAGTGAGGTGTTCAGTAGGAACTACAAGGTGACATTTATCAAGTGTTTAGCATAATACATACACAGTAGTTTTAATAAATGTTGTTGCTTGCTTTTTAAATTTATTATCACTTTACTGTTTTTTTTTTTTATGGGGAATGTCACATAAGAATATGTATCTTATTATAAGCTGTTTCAGCTCCTTTTCTGGGAAATAGGTAGGGATATAAATGATAAATGGAAGATAGAAATGAGATGTCAGGATATACAGCCCATACATAGGAAAGACAGGAGATATAGGTCAGTGGGGAGATGAGTTTGGAGATATTTTTGATAAATGAGATACTAGGGCTGCTTTGCTTATTACTCAGTGACTGTCATCTTATGGGGTATTAAGACTGAAAAAGGTAACGCATGTGAAAATCCTAACCTGTGCCTGGCACAACAAGCTTAGTCATGTTCTTTTAAAAGTACATGAGCCCACTCATGGGGTCACTCTTGGCTCGATTAATCAGAACTGTCTTGGAACATTAAGACAATTACAGAGCAGTTGGAAATTTCTGAGAAAAGCTTTCCAGATATGTAATACTTCAAAATTAAGCCATATCTAACTCCAAATATAAGATAATACTTGTACCTACACTTTCTTAAAAAAGTACATTTTTGATCTCAAGGGGCTATTACGAGTTTCTAACAATGTTCCATCAGAGAATTTACCTTTTTATTTTCCAAGGAAACCATGTTTTAGATATGAACATTTTCACATCAGCCTTTATTTCATCTATTGAAGTGTTGTTGTCTTTTATTTTAATGTCAATATGTAAAGTGGCATACAGGCAATTTAAAATAACATACATGATACTGACATATTTATTCTTAGAACTTATGCATTATTATTTACACACATACAAATATAGGACAGTGTTTTACAAATTTTTTTACTAATTACATGTTTATAACATTTTCAGAAATAAAATGAAATCTGCTATAAACCATCTTATTGTGATATGTATATAGTTTCTAAATATCCATGTTTTCCTTCATTTCTATAACCATTTAAGCGCTTAGTTTTAAAAAATTCATCATACTCATCAGCATAGTCATCTATCATTAGTCATCGCTGGACTGTTACCAAGTAGAGAAATCAGACTCCTTGATTAGCTGTAAAGCTATATTCTCAAAAGCTATTGAGGAACGTGGCCTACAGCTACTAAGTGTCCTACTCTATTCTAGTCAAATACAGAGGCCCCTCCTCCCATGAGTTGTTTTCAGAGAAAATTGTTTGGAGTGCTAAGCAAGTATGAGGTTGAAAGCCCAGAAACCTACTGGCTTAAAATCTCCACAGCTGACAGGGGCCCTGCTGGGCGGGAACTCGGCCTCTTCTTCATTCACTCTTCAGTGTTGGGATGCCCGCTGCTTTAGTAGGAAACTCATAAATGGTCAGGTGGATGTGTTACAAAGTCATCTTCAGCTTATGTTAGAGTCTAGCAAGGCTAAATGTTAAATTTTCTTTCCAGCTTAAAAAAAAGAAAAAAGGTATATACAAAATACTGAGTACAAAAATCTTCCAACATGACTTGTTTTGCATCTTGACATAGAAAAGACATTTAATATATATTTTTCTTTCATTATTAACCAAAACTGTACACAAATATTTTCTAACAATTCAAACAAATTTGAATTAGTTTGATAAAACATATGAATAAGATTTCATGCTAAAATATAAAATTTGAAATAAATTAAAAATTCCAATTATTCCCATGGGAAAATTAGTCACAAATGTTCCAAATGTTGCATTGTGTATGTTGATTGGGATTATTCCTTGCATAATATGTGACAAATAATGGCCTTTGCTGAGTTTCATTTCAAATTGTTCTCTATAATCTGGAGATTATACTGAGGTTTAACACTGACTAGAAGTAAAAATAATTAAATTCTAAAAAAGCTGTATGATTGGTGGGTCTATTTGGAACTGTAAATATAATGGGGTCTGGCTCTAAGCACTTAAAATACATTTTACTTTTGTAAAGACCCTGAAGGATTGAGCTTTGAGCTCAGATGTTTTGTATTATATAAGGTTAAACCTGTGATGACAATGAGAAAACATTACTTTGACCAGATACACAACATGACTTTATCCAAAGTTATTTTTAGATGCTGTTACATGATAAAAAAGAGAGGACATTATGCTTAAATACATGCACTGGTAAAGAAACTCCAGAACAATTAACAACAGGAAAAACCTAGATAACTAGTATCTTCACTTACTCTATTTACTCGGTTTACAAAGGCAGTGAATACCAGAGGATATCACTGACAACTAAAAGGGGCTCAAAATATGGGGAGAAAAAGACCCAAGTGGCTTAGATTTGAATAAAGGTTTTGTGTTTTCTGAGCCTTGGGTCCTTTTTCTGCACTCACAGTTTAGTAAATAAGGCACTGGTGGGGGAGCTAGATGAAAAGATAGCAGCTGTTTTAAAATGCTACAAGTGCTTTAATTCAGCTACGGAAACTGGCCGTTAGCTGAAAGAAATTTGGCTTTTTCTTTATCTTCATAATTATCTGTTAGTTGGGGAGCTGGAAGTGAATCTGCCGTGTGTGACTGGAAGATGTTCGCAGATCCAGGTATCCTGGGAGCAGCTTGGGGGGAGGGGAGAAGGGGTGCTCAGAGAAGTCAATACACAGGACGCAGAGTGCCACGTGCTACCAGCCTGAAGATCTGGAACCTGTGTGTAGAGTGCGTGATTAGAATAACAGTGGGATGATATATGGATCCAACCTCTAAATGGTGCTGGGGGAGACCTAGGACACTGGCCTTAAATACCACAGTGTTTGTTTCATTGGTTCACTATGAAAAATCTGGAGTGTTTACATTTTTTTTGACAGAACAGTTCAGGTATAATACAGCTTTTCATCTTAAATGTGGCAGAGAAACACAGTGGAGTCATCACTCCCTCAAATTATACAAATATCTAGTCTGGAACACCTGGAGTGGTTGTTGAAATGCAGATACCCAGGCTCACTGGAGACCCACTGAATGGGAATTTATATTTTAACAAATTCTCCAGGAGATTCTAATGAACAACCACGTTTAGAAACTTGTGGATTCCAGAGGGCTTGGAAACAGGTAAAAATAAAAGCATGTCTGTGCCTTCCAGAGAGCCAAATACCTTCCGAGAAATCAGTCTTCAGTATATAAAAGAGCCCACTCTAGAAAAGCACAGCCAGGCTGGGCGTCAGTGTTGGGTTCTCAGTAATGAAGTTTCATTTGTGAAAACCAACCATGTCTTCATAAACACTTCAATACATGTGGCTATAACCTCCCCTAAAATGGAGAAATGAAGCAAAATATTCCTGTCAGGAATCATGGAAACAGTCCCTTTTAAGAACACGTAAGCGCTTTGTTAAGCAGACGGCGGGCAGCAGCAGTCACGCTGTCCTGTTCCATTTTGGCCAGGCCAATGCCCAAGCTGCTGGGAGTCCTTACACAGCAGATAACGGGTGCTGCTGCTGCTGCTGCTGCTTGGGTGGGGCAAGTTCCAGGAGAGCCTGTACCGTCACGGCAACCTGGCTCAAACCTTTCTCTTCTAAAATGTGGAGAGGCAAACATAATTGCTCCTGAAATGGGACAACGTGACATAAAAACAAAAGAGAAAAGAGGATGAACGTCACAGAAGTGAAAAGAAAAAATAAGCATCTCTTCTCTCCCTCATAATAATGAATTGAGATATGAAAAGTCAGTATCTGGGAATCTGACCTCTGTTCATATGAGTTATACAGAAATGGTACCTGACACTCACTGTCACTTTTATTGTTATTATTAATACAACTAAAAGTACATACAGATTATTTTGAATATTGGAAAATAAACAAGTCACATACACTTATACATACAACAGAGGATAAACATACTATGATGGAGTAAAAGCAACATTCTTCATTCCTGATGAATAAAAAAGCAATGCAGATCAGATCAGTAAAATGAGACAGGTGAAAACAGAAAAACAGTTCCAAGTTACCAGATGGTTTAAGCCTAAACCTAAAGATACAAAATTGTAGGAGAAAGTGCTTTGGAAATTACAAACCACAGGAATGCAAGACAGTTTCATGGCATAACTCAGACTGCATGAGACAGGAATGGCCACTATCTACATTATAGTCCTGACTATGAGAATCAGGGTGCTCATACCAGACAGCCACCACAGGAAGAAGCTGAAGTATATTCTTGAGATTTATGTGCATTTGAGAAAATTCCCCCCCACCCCCACCACACTGGGTAATTTATGGAAGGTTCAGTTTGAATCACTTAAAAATATGAATTATAGAATTTAAATACAGTAATCGTATCTGAAAAAGTGTTTCATATCCTGGTATTTAATGGATTATGCTGGAGAACAATGATGTAAGTTTAGTCAAAAACATCTTAATTAACATATATCTGAAAAGTGTTTATGTATTTGCTTAAGGAAGTTAAATTGCTTCTTTTTTATTTACCTCATTAATGTGTTTGGTTAATCCTTTCATATAAGAAAAAAAGGCATATCATAATAACATCTATCACTGGTTAGATGAAAGAATGATTACTCCCTAAGGAATGAAAGTGGAATTCTGGCTCTACTGAAGAAGTGACTATTTATTAAAGAAGATTTTCCTCAGCTTTTCACTGGCACTTAATACAGGAAGTTTTACAAAACCAGTTGCAATAAAAAATATAACAAGTATGTATTATGAGCCGTTATTGGTATTCTTGCTTTACTTTCTTTTTATTTAATACTTACCTTGATAAAACAAGACAAATGGAATCTTTTGATCTTATAAAACTAGCAATGTTGTGTAAATCTTTTGAGTACAACTGCAAGTACAGATTAACTTTACTTAATATGAACCTGCAGAGTGTTCTGCCTTTGGAGGAGACACATATTTCCTCTGAGGCAGATTTCTTGATCTCTACTTTCTGGAGTGCCCTGAGACCTGTGAGCCCATGGTTTAGACATTCCCTCAGTGGCTTATGCTTTCCAGATGCACATTTGCCTTCCAGCTGACTTACGCACCATTACTCCCCCCAAACAACACACCACACCATGTGTATTATCAGTGGTTTTTTAAAGGGACAAAACTTGACAAAACTGATCCCTGACTCAGAGACACCTTAAAAACAACGTCTCCCCCAAACTCTGAAAGGCACTACTACTACTGTATAAAACTGAACTTTTAAACACAGTGTTCAATGTTTCAGCATTGACAGTAAACAGTTTTTAATGTATTAAACACTTTTCCCATTTAATATGAAAGAAACCAAAGCAATCAGATCCTCAGACTGACTTCTACATGATGTTATTATGTTCCTCACAATCTCCCTTCATACCTCAGTTCAGCTGTCCAATTTTGTTAACAGAGTTCAGGAGATTCCTGAATGTTCAGAAACACTGTTTATGAGAACCAGAATCTGAATGCAATATAGTTTCAAGCATTAAGGCTAGAGGCTAATATACTAAACATTCTGAAAGAGACAATATTCATTGCCTTGGTACAAAACAGAGATTGCTGCCTAATACTTTACCTGCTAGTGTTCAGATATAATCTCAACAGCCTATCAAATACAAGTTCACCTATTAACACGGTTCAAATATATTGGAAAATACATAAATTCCAATTTTAAATTCTAAATAGGATTCCAGAAATGAAGTTTAACGAAACATAATAAATATGCTGACAGGTGCCAACCCCTGAGAGGGCAGCTCCAGCTTGTGTACTATTTTCAGTGTACACAATGGGCTCAGAATAGCAATCTAGGGAACCAACATTATCTTTGGACTGATCATCCTAATCAAATTAAAATTATTAAGATGAAATGGCCAGTGCCTTCCAGATGTCCAGACAGCAAACACTTATTAGGTGGGCCCTGTGCCTACTAATAAAAAGAGATTTCAGGATTTCAGGGCACGGTTCAATATGGAGATCTAAGTGACCAGGTGCCTTCCCAGAACAGAAAGAGCACAACTGTTTCCTTATGAACAGCTGCTGAAAAGTTCAGCAACTCATAATTTTAATATTTCTCACAGTTGCAGTACTTAAGTTGTGCTGACGCATGGAAAAACGGCAGATGGAAATTTTACTATGTCATTTGGAAACAAAATTATGGGTCATACTTTATCAATGGGCTCAGGATTGTATTAGTAGAACCTGCTCAGCATTCATGATGAGAGAAACAAGGCCTCTCAGGCCAGGAGCGGAGAAGGCAACGGCACCCCACTGCAGTACTCTTGCCTGGAAAATCCCATGGACGGAGGAGCCTGGTGGGCTGCAGTCCATTGGGTCGCTAAGAGTCAGACACGACTGAGTGACTTCACTTTCACTTTTCACTTATTGGAGAAGGAAATGGCAACCCACTCCAGTGTTCTTGCCTGGAGAATCCCAGGGACAGGGGAGCCTGGTGGGCTGCCGTCTATGGGGTCGCACAGAGTCGGACACGACTGAAGTGACCTAGCAGCAGGCCAGGAGAATGGATGAATGAGCAGAAGAAAAAATGCTGATCTTTTTACTCTTTGTTAGCATAAAAAATGCTTCCTAATGTCATGAACTGCTCGTCTGGGCACAAGAGGACAGGATTTATCTACTTTATTGATTAGCTCTTTGATGGCCAGAAAAAACACATATGTAAATACTTTTCAGTGAGAAACAAACCTCCTTTACCAAGCATAGGAATGAGGTGGAAAAATCACTGGAATGCACTCTTTCGGCTAGAGGGGGAGGATCCAGTAATAAAGCATACAGAGAGTTAACATTAAAGTACAATAAAATGCCACAAAACCCAAAAGCTGGATAGACAGAGACACAAAACTGGATTCTTCTGAATGTGCCCCAAGAGAAAGTAGTGTTTCAACAGTTCTTTTTACGCTGAGGTTTAGCTGAAGGATGTCAGAAGGGGAACAAAGATTGTCCTGTCCAAAGTGTGAGCAGGAAAGGAAAACAGAAAAACAAAGTCAGTGGATCAGAAATACAGATTTGAGTATAGAATTCAATATGATCATCTCAATCATATTCAAAGAAACATGCCCTGTAACATTGTTTATTATGATGATCAAAATAAAATGCTGAAAAACAAAACCACAAAGAATCCTCTAAGTGCTGAGCTTGATTTTACTACTAAACAGCAGAATAAAATTGTTGGTGCCTAGTATGAACATTCAGAATAAATAAAGAGAGGTGGATGCTGACTTAGGGTTATATAAGGTCTGAGGGTGGTGAGTGAGTGAGGCAACCTTTTTCTTGGCTCCTTCTTCCCCATTAACAAAAAAAGAATAGGTCAGAAAGCAAGGACAAAAACTTGGGGTGCACAGAGAAGGGAGAAGTTTTCAGAGAAAGCCAGGTGAGTCATGAAGGTTCAAAGAATGAAGAAAGTATGATAAGGGAAATTTATTACCCGGAAGTCAGGTTGTATTAAATGACTTGGTGTTTCTCTAAAAATCAAATCAAGTCCAGTTTACTAATTACTAATCTAGAGTTGTAAGGGGCCTTAGAGATCATCCAAACCCTCCAGTTTACAGATTAAGCAATTAAAAGCATTACTGGACTTGATAACAGTAAAATATTCTTTCACACATAACATATAATAACTCTAGGACATGATATACTGGACTCAGAAGTTTTTACCACCCATTAGATTTTTTTGAATGCGTCATATGATAAAAGAGAATATCCATATCCTTAACCTTATTGGAGGTTTTCAATAGTCACTGGTATTCTTCAGTGTTTCATAATTTAACTTGTAAACATATAAAAAGTTATACTGAGAAGGGAAATCATTCATCTTTACACTTGTTTTCTAAAAGGACAAAGGATGTGACAATTTTTTCAATACTTTATGTTATCTATTTTCAAATGATCATTATTACATCCCTGATTTTATTTACAAGTCAAACATACTGGGTGGTTGTGTTTAGGTAAAGGTCATAATGCCCAAAAGTAGGGGAGAACAAATGGAGAAGAAGAGGTATAGGTTTCTTCTTCCCTTCCCTTGGCAGAAGGAACTGAGAATGTGAGTTTAAAGCTATGAGTTTGTATTTATTCATTTTCTTCATTTCATTTAAGGCAAACAATTAAGTGTTTTAGCAGAAGTAGCAGCAGAACAGGAATGCATCTAAAAGCGGTAGTGATGGTGGTGGTGAGGCTTGGGTGAAAGGCAGAAGTGGAGAAGGACAAGGTGGCCCGTGTGGAATGGCCACTTCCTCTTTCTGGTGGAGGAGAGGGATGGGAGGGAGGATGTGTCAAGAACTCCAGTCTAAAACCACCCTGGAGAAACACCCAGTCTTTTAAATTGCATTTTTTTCTGTCTCCTGCCTTCAAATAAAAACTGTTAACCACTGCTTGGCAAATAGTGGATTAAAATGCATGCTTTAAAAAGCACACTGTTACAGTGTAAAGTGATTATCAGACAATTTAAAATAAATTAAACAAATAAAAGGCACATTGATTTTGCTGACTGATGGCAATTACATTCTGAAAGAATTTCAGTGTATGGACTTTAAATCTGAGACAGATGACGGTTCTGTAAAGTCCAGAGTGCATGTACACTGTAAGAAGTCCTTTAACAGTCTGACACAGGCTAAGTGTGCCAGTACGTCTAGCTGTGTGGGGCCGTTTTCAGCACCTTCTCTCTAGGTGTGCACTGCCTCTTTTTAATCACTCCTATTCGCCCTTTGGTTCCCATTCCCTGCCTGCACCAACCCGTGCCACATTCTCTTGTTCAAAGACACTGTGCTAAGAAACTGGGGAAGCTACTGGCATGCCAGTGATGGTCAGGTAGGAACAAATTAAGTAGGCATAAGGGAAACCCTGAATGTTAAACTGTACATGGGAATATTAGAACCTGCCTGTTAATATGGAGAAATGTAGGCAATTTATCTAGAAATCTTATTAATGCTCTCAATATGTTTAAATATGGCTTGTTCTAAAAGAGATGATAAGCCTTTTAGAGATCAGTATGATATGCAGATAACAAATTTGCTTTGAATTTGTCCACAGGAACAAAAAAGATCCTTGCTATCACTAAATGTGCATTTCTGTTATTTTATAACTCAGCTTAATAAAACAAAATAGAAAAAAGTGAAAAGTAAGTAGCAGAATAAAAATCTACTTAATAAAAGGAGAAAAAACACTCATGGGAGTCCACGCTGCCTGATGCAGCTGCTCTGTGTAGCTGGGCTCGCTTCCCCTTTGTAAAAAAGCTGAAAGGGAAAGGTGCCCATTGGACAAGTGATGTTATGACCTTCTCAATTCATGTTAAAGAGAGGAATGGTGAATTGGGTAAAATGAGTCACTGTCAATGAAAGCCCTTGGGACAAGAGCTTAGCTTCGAGAGAAACAGTGGAGTTGTTGAGTTGAGGCCAACACTGGGTTTCTGACAGCTAATTAAGAAGATGATAGAAGAGAGTCATGTTTTTCTCTTTGAATACTGGACAAAATATGGTGACAAGAACTGTAATGGTTGTGGTTAATGAAAAAAAGTATCAAATGGCACCAGTTTTTAGTTCTTTAAATTTATCTATATATCATGTCATTATATATAATATTTTTTAAGAATACCTCACTTAATTGTTTTTTAAAGGGTAAAAGTTTAACTATTTATACCATTAAAGGGCAATAAAGCTATAACTAAGGAATCTGGAGGCCAAAAAAACCCTCAAGAGCAGGACCAGTGCCTAAAAATGGCCTCCTGTATATTCAATTCCAAAGAGCCTTAGTAGGAAAAACTGGTAAAATCTGTAACTTAGTCAACAACGCTGTCTAGGTGTTTATTACTTTGGATGACATACCATGTTTATGGTTACGTTAACAGTCCAGGAACCTGTATATCGTTGAATATACAAGTGAACTATATATAGTCATCTCTCTGTGCCAATTTTGCAACATTTCTCAAAGTCTAAAGTTATTTCAAAATAAACATTTTAAAAAAATATTAAAGCAAGTGTTAAAAAACTGAAGCCAACTGAAGCATTCTTAGTCTAAGAAGCACATATTCTGAAGCATAGCCTCTACTGTGTATGAAGTTGTCTACAAGTCAATGAGCAAGTGGGGATATTTAGAAAATTTCAAAATAACTATTTTTGATTACTTGGCACTAATTACTTACACTGAAATTAATTAATATGTATATTATTTCTTTGCTTGGTTCTTGGAAATAATTAAGGAACACGGATCAAAAGCATGATGACTGACTCTAGTAATACAATCATGTTAGTAATTATCAGCTTAGCACAGAACTATCCTATAAGATATTAAATACCTGCATTTCTAAAAGGTTTTAGGAATGTAATACCCAAATTTATTTAGCAACATAAGAAATAAAATTTATTACCTGAGGTACACCGATTTTTCTGCAAGCTTCTAGGAAATTCTCCACATTTCGTCTGCATTTTGCCATTGTTAATTTAGGCTGCAAAAGAAAGAAAACACAGTATTATTAGCAAAGTTTAAAAAAAATTTGCTAACTAAAAACACTACTGCCAATGGCTTCATAAATTCAATGTTCTAGACTGGAGGGTTAGCAAACTTCTTCTTAAAGATCAGATAATAAACATGTTAGGCCTCAGAGCCATATGATCTGTTGCAACCATTCAAATCTGCTAAGAGATTGAAAGCAACCAGAGGCAATACATAAACAAGTGAGTGACTGTGTCCTAATAAAACTTTATTTACAAAAATAGCTACTGGCCTATGGCCCACAGTATGCCACTCTCTATTTTATAGACACTGGGCTTTGATTTTTATAAAGCAAGTACTAAACAGAAATTTTAGGAGGATGGCTGTCTAATTTTTTTCCACGTTAAAATATACACCAAAGAAAATCTGGAGGAATAGCAAAATTAATTACCTACAGCTAGGTCAATCAAGTATAATCACGATTGGCACTTTGGTTCATTTTCTGTCAGTCTTTTTAAAGAAAATAATAATAATAAAATCAATAGCTCTTGCTCATAAATACACTACAGATGTATCATGTCGCTATTCAATGATTATATTTAAATATGTGAATTTTAAAAGATTGGATTAAAGAACCATTTTCCAAATGGTGAAAATTTCCCATAGGAAAATCACTACTAAACTTGTTTTTCTGAAAATATCTCTTGACAACTAGAACATAGCTGCACTGCATGACCTAAAGTTGTGATAAATTTTTTTGGTCAAGTGGGTTATCTTATAAGAAAGAAATATGAATCCCATTTCCCAAAGTGGTTAACAAACTCAGCTGTTCAAATTCATCTGCTGGTTTAAGCATCAGGCATGGAAGCCAACATCTCACCTAGAGCCAGACATTCTGGAGTCCAAAGCCAAGTGGGCCTTAGGAAGCATCACTATGAACAAAGCTAGTGGGGGTGATGGAATTCCAGTTGAGCTATTTCAAATCCTCAAAGATGATGCTATTAAAGTGCTGCACTCATGTGAGCAAATTTGGAAAACTCAGCAGTGGCCACAGGACTGGAAAAGGTCAGTTTTAATTCCAATCCCAAAGAAGGGCAATGCCAAAGAATGTTCCTACTGCACATTTGCAATCATTTCACATGCTAGCAAAGTAATGCTCAAAATTCTCCAAGCCAGGCTTCACAGTACATGAACCAAGAACTTCCAGATGTACGAGCTGGATTTAGAAAAGGAAGAGGAATCAGAGATCAATTTGCCAACGTCTGCTGGATCATAGAAAAAGCAAAAGAATTCTGGAAAAACATCTACTTCTGCTTCACTGACTACACTAAAGCCTTTGTGTGGATCACAACAAACTGGAAAATTCTTCAAGAGATAGAAATACCAGACCACCTTACTTGCCTCCTGTGAAACCTATATGCAGGTCAAGAAGCAACAGTTAGAACCAGACACAGAACAATGGACTGGTTCAAAATTGAGAAAGGAGTAAATCAAGGCTGTATATTGTCACCCTGTTTATTTCACTTATCTGCAGAGTACATCATGTGAAATGCCAGGATGAAGTACAAGCTGGAATCAAGATTGCTGGGAAAAATATCAATAACCTCAGATAATGCAGATGACACTACCCTTATGGCATAAAGTGAAGAGGAACTAAAGAGCCTCTTGATGATGGAGAAAGAGGACAGTGAAAAAGCTGGCTTAAAACTCAACATTCAAAAAGTGAAGATCATGGCAAATAAATGGGGAAACAGTGGAAACAGTGACAGACTTTATTTTCTTCGGCTCCAAAATCACTGCAGATGGTGACTGCAGCCATGACATTAAAAGATGCTTGCTCCTTGGAAGAAAAGCTATGACCAACCTGGACAGCACATTAAAAAGCAGAGACACTACTTTGCCTACAAAGGTCCATCTAGTCAAAGCTATGGTTTTTCCAGTAGTCATGTATGATGTGAGAATTGGATCATAAAAAAAGGTTGAGTGCCAAAGAACTGATGCTGTTGAACTGTGGTGTTGGAGAAGACTCTTGAGAGCCCCTTGGACTGCAAAGAGATCAAACCAGTCAATCCTAAAGGAAATCAATTCTGAATATTCACTGGAAGGACTGATGCTGAAGCTGAAGCTCCAATACTTTGGCCACCTGATGTGAAGAGCAGACTCATCAGAAAAGACCCTGATGCTGGGAAAGATTGAAGGCAGGAGGAGAAGGGGACGACAGAGGATGAGATGGATGGATGGCATCACTGACTGAATGGACATGGGTTTGAACAAGCTCTGGGAGATGGTGAAGGACTGGGAAGCTTGGCGTGCTGCAGTCCATCAGGTCGCAAAGAGTTGGACATGACTTAGGGACCGAACAACAACAAAATTTAATATTATATCCCTGTTTCTTTGATTAACAAGAAGGTCCATGTGTTTAATTTCTCTAAGTGGTTTAACACTTATAAAATAGTTTTATTTTTCCTATATGTATTTTACATGCTTAAATGAAAGGCGCTGTTTGAGTGATCAAAATAAAGATCCTCAGTCACCTATATTCTCAAATTTCACTTTCCACATGAGCTCCTTGCTATTTCCTAAGTATTTCCCTGGAATATATGAACAATGACAGATTTCTTTTTTATTATTAAAAAAAATTATGTTTCTTAACTCAGTTGACAGAAACTAGGAAGAATGCAAAGTATGAATAAGCTGTTCCCCTTCTGGCACTGCCAAATAGCATGCCAATTCCTACTCTCTTAATCACCACCTCAGGACCCAAACCAAGTCTTTCAAGTCTTGGAAGCATAGCTGACTTGGCAGTACTGCTACTCCTCTTTGTCTTTCTACACAAAGTTGAAAGCCTGTTTTCTGAGGTCACTAATAATAAAAACTGGCCACCTATTTTCTTTAGAAGCAAATGCATGACTCTATTTTTGGATGTGCTAGAGGGAAAAGGGCCATATCAGTCTCCTGGGACCTTGGTAACAAAGCAGCTTTTATAATTAGACTAAAAGGTCCTTGGGAGGCTTAAATGACTTGCATCTGGAGAGGCAGGAAGATGAACGTCCAGAGTGGAAATCCAGAGGCCTGGATACAACTGCAGTTAGAGTAAAGGATTTGTATCAGGAAGCATGTGCTAAATAACAACAAATGACCAGAAAATGAGATTCTGTAAAGGTTAGACACTGCTAAGCATATTACAAATGCATAGTATCCATTCAGACTCATCAAAGGAGATGTCACAACATCAAACAATAATCAATGCAATGTGGAAACCTTGATTACATCCTGCTGTATTTCTGTATATTGATGAGGGGAGAGAAGGCAGAACAGCCATGAAAAGATATTCTTGGAACAACTGGGGATATGCAAATATAACCTGTGGATGCTACTGGTGTCTCATCCAGTGTCTCTACTCAGCCTGTGCATCTATCCTCCTTTCCTACCCCTACTCCCTGCTGGCTGCTAAGGGCTCACAGCTGTCTCTTCTCAGTTTCAGACTGATCCCACAGGAAGCTCTGTGAATGAATCACATCCCACTCCCACCAACAGGGTATAGCACCCACATCCTACAATCCCTGGTTTCAAGCTATGGGTAAGAGCAAAGTGGCCTAGGACATTCTCAGAAATATTTAGGGGTAAGGTGTTATAAAATCTGCAACTTTCAGATGGTGCAATTAAAATACACACACAAATACAGACAAAGCAAGATGCAATGATTATCAGCTCTAGGAGTTTTCTTTATGTTATTCTTTCAGTTTTTCTGAAGGTTTTAAATGTTTCTTAATAAAAAGTTAAAGGAAAAAGGAAACTTGTGTCAATCCAAAACTTGCTCTTTCTCTTGTGGGTTGCCATCCTGATATTCTGAAGTTCATGCCTGACCAGCAGTCTCAAGAAAACCTGCTATTTATCTAGAATGCACATTCTGCACCTGAGGTTGGTCCCTGAATCATGTCACTTCTAACCCTGAAATATTCATCATTCTACACTGCAGTTATAATCATATTATTCCTTGTAAATTCCTTCTGTGTTTCCTGGTTGTCTACACTAAGACAAACTTTTATCTCCCTGACATGGGACATGAAACTCTTGCCACACGGCCCGTGGCTTACCTCTCTAGCTACATCCTCTGCCATTTACACTCACAAACTTGTAAATAATCTACTTTAAACAACTTATGAATTCCTTTACTATGCCATGATCTTCTTTAGCTTTTTAATCTAGGAATACTATGTCAAGGATGACATTCTCCCTCTCTGTAATGCTGGCAAATTTCCACTTAAAGAATTAGTTCAAATTTTACCTCCTCTGCTGGCAAGGCTTTCCTGAACTTTCCAGGCAGCACTGAAGTGGTCCCTTTTTTGTATTCCCATAGCACACTTCTGACACAACTCTTTTATAACACTTACCACACAGCTGTAAGTTACTGTTTACAAGCCTGTTTTTTCTCTAGTAGATGAAAGACCCAGAAGGCAGGGGCTAGACTCTATTCATATTTGTATCCTTAGCACTCTCATAATGCCTGCCTCTTGACAAATGTCTGGTGAAGAGCCAACTTTTTTTAAGCATTAAACTTACTACAGCTGGTGAGGGAACGTGAATGCTTGGGACAGATCGAGGCCGCACATGATTGGCTAAATGGCAAAGAACGACACCATCGGTTAGAGCTGCTCCAAGATCACAAGGCAGAGATACCTTCAACCGGTACTCAATATGCTAAAAATCAAGATAAAAAGCAATTAACTTAAGTACCACAATCTCTTATTTTATCTTTCTATCCTAAGTCAGTAATTCAAGGAGATCCAATATACACGTATACACATGTATGTGTGGGGTCAACATACGCATGGATGTATGGCAGTAGGTGACAGTGCTGCCAAGTTCCATAACAGAATTCATTTACAATTTTCTGATTGAAAAACAAAAAACTAGATGCAATTTTAAAATAAACACTACATATGATGTAAGTGTGGTATGTATATGTGCACATATACATTAATTTTTACTAACTCTAACAAGATTTCTTTACATTGAAGCAGAAAAAAATTTTTAAATAAGCAGGACCAGGGGTTGACCTTTATGGAGTAACCCATCTCATTTTCCTAATAAATAGCTGGAAAAATTAGCTGAAAAAATTAATCACACAATGGGCATCCAGCACACAATGGACAGTTGTTGACTCTATTAAAAATGTGTAAGTCAAATGAACAAGTGATGCCAGGATCATGGGTTATAGCAATATCACTTAAAAAAGTATAACTCAAAGGCAATGTATATACTTTCCGTAGTTGATCTATTAATTCTAGCTCTTCTTCTCTCTGTCTTGAATTTGATCTTGTTATCGGATCTTTCAAATCAGTGGTTGGTACAGAAGATGAAAGGAGGGGTGAAGCATGACCTAAAAAATATTGATATGTGAGACAGAAAAGCGACTGCTAGTGTTGCAAAATACTCAGATCCACCTGATCAGTTTCCTTGAAAGTACAGCACTTTCTACTTCTGTACTGCCTTTTAAAAAAAGGTTTTCATAATGGAAATTTTAAAATATGCACAATAATAGGGAGAATAGTATGAAAAACTACCAAATGTCCATTATCCATTGGGCTCAACTATTTTGTGTTTGATCACATCCATTTAAAAATGTTTTTATTGAATATCACACCCCCCAAAATTACACAGATCATAAGCAAAGAGCTCTCAATAAATTATCAGCACAAAGTAGACACAAGCAAGTCAATAAATGGAAAATTACCAACACCCAGGAGACCCTCTCCTGTTCTCTGCCCATTGGTACCCAAGAGTTATTTCTAACACCATGGGTTTTAACTATGTATACTTCCTGGCTTCTAATACCACAGATTAGTTTTGTCCATTTTTGAACTTTCCATAAATAAAACCATATTATATATGTGTATGCTTCTGGGTCTGGCATCTTTTGATCAACATTATAAGATCTATTTACGTTGTTGTATATATTAACTTGTTCATTTTCATTGCCTATGTGGTATCCTGTTGTACAAATATACCATAATTATTTATCCATTGTATTATTGATGGACATTCAGTTTGGGGCTATTATGGGTGTTCATTGGAAGGACTAATGTTGAAGCTGAAACTCCAATACTCTGGCCACCTCATGTGAAGAGTTGACTCACTGGAAAAGACTCTGATGCTGGGAGGGATTGGGGGCAGGAGGAGAAGGGGACGACAGAGAATGAGATGGCTGGATGGCATCACTGACTCGATGGACATGAGTTTGAGTGAACTCCGGGAGTTGGTGATGGAGGAGGCCTGGCGTGCAGTGATTCATGGGGTCGCAAAGAGTCAGACACGACTGAGCGACTGAACTGATGAATGTTTTTGTACATATCTTTTGGTATAGATGTTACATATTTCAGAAAGCAAAGTTGCTACTCATAGGATACATCAGGTTGGCCAAAAGTTTGTTCAATAAAGTTCTTCATGAAAATTTATTTTATTTTTATCTAAAACCAAGTGAACTACCCGACCAACTCTACAAGTATTCAGCATTAGCAGATAATATAAACAGTTTTCCATGCTAATTTACAGTCCTACCAGCAGCGCACCTCTGGTTTGAGTTTAAATCTCACTGTATCTATCAGTTACATTAACAGTAATTTTGGGAGTGAAATGTCTGTTTCCACATCTAGGTAACTTTTTTGGGGATCAGCAGAGATTTGCCATATTAACTAAAAACCATGAGACTAAGTAGATCTGTTTTTAAATTACTGATTCATTTCTTTAACAATATAGAAAACACCTTTTACCAATGGAAAAATCTAAGAGGATGTTACAGGGAGAAAAGACATTCATTCCCTGAAGCCCTAAAGAGTATTTTTTGTTGTTGTTCAAACACTATAACCTGCTTTTAGGTGATACTGAGAAACTTTCTGAACAAAATGAGCAAGATTAAGATTCTCTTCCTTTAATATCAGTGAGATCACAGACAAATGCAGAGCTTAAAACTTTGTCTCAGTGACACCATAGGGTAGAAGTTTGTTTATTATTATTTTTTGTTTTTGTTTGGCCATACCACACAGGTTGCAGGATCTGAGTTCCCTGACCACGGACTGAACCCGGGCCCTGGCAGTGAAAGTACCGAGTCCTAACCATTGGATTGCCAAGGAATTCCAAGGGTAGAAATTTAAAAGTATGTTAACAGCTAATGTCACTGTATAACCACCTCCACCCCATCCCCGTTTTAGTCACTACCACCTACCTTTATTTGTTTCTGTCCTGACAGCTCCTCGGAAAAGGAAGCTTTCAGGGCGCTGGGGCTGGTTTCTCTGGATAGCAGCAGGAAAAGAATATGCAGGGGAATGATGAACTGAATCAGCATGGAAAAGCAAAATAAAATTAAAGGAGATGGAAAAAAAATTAAATATAATAACAGACGTGACAAAAGTTCAGTAAATGATAGATGAAAAAGCAATGTTATATGTTGCAATGATATAAAACAATAATTTTGGTTATTAATAGAAAAATCTGGTACAGAAAAGTAACCCTGATAGCAGGAGGGCTGTCTGTATGTACTTTTATTTTTTAGGCCACACCACATGGCTTGTGGAATCTCAGTTCCCCAACCAGGGACTGAACCCAGATCATGGCAGTGAAAGCCTGGAATCCTAACCACTAGGCCACCAGGGAATTCCCTGTTTGTTTGAATCTTTCACTGTGGTGCACGGACTCTAGTTGTGGTGTGTGGGCTTAGCTGCTCCACGACATGTGGGATCTTAATTCTCCAACCGGGGATCAAACCTACACTCTGCACTGAAAGGTGGATTCTTAACTACTGGACTACCAGCGAAGTTTCATGTATGTATTTTTAACTGTCATGTTATTCTTGGTGTATCAATAAAGACAGAATGAATGTTAATATATTAAATATAGTCTTGTGCCAACCTACAGCCCTGCTAGCAAATACTCAAGTTTTTCTATCAAAAGGCTGAGCAGCTGAACAACCACTTGAATTAAAAAATGAAAAATGTGCAGAGTTTCCATATTTGTGCCTGATTTCTCAGAAAAGGAAGCCACAGCCATTTAAGAAGTAATTTATCAGGAAAATCCTGGTAAAGAATTATAATCAGGATGTGGTTAATTGTACTTTTGTGTCTATTACCTGTTTCTGTTGTAGGTGAATTTGATACAGCATTAGATCTGTCATCATTCTGTAGAGAAATAAATACATCAATAATTATTATTCAAGAAGAGGTAATTTCCACATTTGTGGTAACTTAGGGATTATAAAAGAAAAAAATCATGCAACTCTATTCAAAATGAAGAATTTGGTATAATAAATTAATTTTGAATATTTTTTTAATGCCAAATCTCTTACTTGGTTCTACAGAATATAAGATTTAAGTAATGCATTCTCTAATGAGAGTCCTATTATGTAACAGGTCTTTCCTAAGACTGTGAAAAATTAAATCATCCTAAGGCAGAAAATTTTATTGGGAAATGTATAGGAGAGAATAAAATTTTATTTTACAATAGTGTTTTTCTGGGATACTTTCTAAAGTATTTCTCCTCTACTCCTCAAATAATGAATGTTTTAAGAAAGAGTAATGAAGGTTTCTTCATTTCAGCTAGGAAATAAGATGGTGCAAGATGATAACTGTATTTTGAGGCTAGTATTTGAATCCAAGATCTTTTTGATTTATTGACCAAAGGAACTATAAAGGAGAGAGAAGTAGCTCAATTGGTATAAGGTATACCTAAAAAAAGGGACTGGAGTTAAGCTAATTAAAAAAGAAGTATTGGTTAGCTGGGTTAAAGATATTAAAGACATGGCAGAGGAGTAAAATCAACAAAAGCTAGAATTAACAAGTTTTTCAGGCCTTGATATCTAGTTATATTCAATGATTAATGAATTGTACTCTATAATTTATGATAACTGAGACATTTTTGAACAGAATGACTTTAAAGCACACACATACACATATACACACTCCCATGCTTTTTTCTGCCTTTTGGGTTTCAGTATTTT
Source organism: Moschus berezovskii (assembly GCF_049115385.1). NCBI lineage: Eukaryota > Metazoa > Chordata > Mammalia > Artiodactyla > Moschidae > Moschus > Moschus berezovskii. The sequence goes on from NC_142460.1 coordinate 91,868,788, forward strand.
CAGAAATCTTTTATCTCAAATTATAGCTGGACAGGTGAGATTAAGGATGAAAGGAAATTTTAACTGCCATAAATAAAATAATAAACAGAAGCCATGCTGTTGAGAAAATTCCTGGATTGATCTGAAAGACAATTTTGAGGTAATGATGCCTTGATTTGACACTCTCAGGCCAAGAATTAAGCTTAAAAAGTAAGCTGCATTCTTGACTGAAGAATTGTATCACATCTTCATCAGTGAAAAAGACAACATGTTCATCAAGTATAAAGATGCCAGTAAACTAAGTTTAGGATGCTGAGAAGAAATGGGAATTTAAATAACAAGTTTAAAGTAAGAGCAGCAGGCACTAGTAAAGGGAATGAATAGGCAAGTGAGGCAAAAGCTGGATAACTTTGTAAGGGAACAAAAGACTATCCTTATCTTCAAAGAATATGAGATAGGAAGGAGAAAGCTAGTTAGCTAAACAAAGACCTGTTGAAGGACCAATGGTACAAATTGAAAAATTTTTTCAAAGAGATTATTCCAGATACAGAGGGAAAAAAAAATTTTAAAAAACCTATTACTGTGAGACAGAAACTTTTAACACATGTAGGAATAAAATGATAAAGTTAATAGGCAACTCTACGAGATAAGGTTCATGGCATCTGGTCCCATCACTTCACGGCAAACAGAGGGGGAAACACTGGAAACAGTGACAGACTTTATTTTTTGGGGCTTCAAAATCACTGCAGATGGTGATTGCATCCATGAAATTAAAAGACGCTTGCTGCTAGGAAGAAAAGTTATGACCAACCAAGACAGCATATTAAAAAGCAGAGACATTACTTTGCCAACAAAGGTCCATCTAGTCAAAGCTATGGTTTTTCCAGTAGTCGTGTATGATGTGAGAGTTAGACTATAAAGAAAGCTGAGTGCCGAAGAATTGATGCTTTTGAACTGTGGTGTTGGAGAAGACTCTTGAGAGTCCCTTGGACTGCAAGGAGATCCAACCAGTCCATTCTAAAGGAGATCAATCCTGGGTGTTCACTGGAAGGACTGATGTTAAAGCTGAAACTCCAATACTTTAGCCACCTGATGTGAAGAACTGACTCATTTAAAGACCCTGATGCTGAGAAAGACTGAAGGCGGGACAAGGGGATGACAGAGGATGAGACGGTTGGATGGCATCACTGACTCAATGGATGTGAGTCTGAGTAAACTCCGTGAGTTGGTGATGGACAGGGAGGCCTGGCATGTTGCAGTCCATGGGGCTGCAAAGAGTCGGACGACTGAACTGACCTAGCTAAGGAAGAGCTGAAACACATTCCACTGAATGGCAGCCAATGTTCTCACCTCCAGAAGTACCAAAAGATAACATACAGTTGGGTGTAATGAAAAACAAAGCCAGACTAGAGGGGACTTATAAAATGGGGACTTTTAAAATATATTTTTATTGAAACTGTAAATCTGATTTGCATTCCAGTATACTAAAATAATTAGCTCAAATCATGCTGATACCCTGACTGTAACAAATTAACTTTCCTCTTATATACCTTCCTAGAAAGAATTTTGAAAACAGTCCCTCAGATAATTTTCTGTGTTGTTCCAATAAGGAATGTACTGAGAAAGGCTAGCAAAAGGTTAATGTAGAAGAGAATTAGAAAGTTTTTTCAGGAGTCATTCAGGTATGAGTAGCTTCAATAAGAACCAGAAAGAAGGTTTATCAGGTTTACAGGTGTAAGTTGGGGTTAGCATCTGGAAGGACATGACTCAAGATTCTGCAAGTATTCTGGTAAGCTAGAAAATTTTAAATGTTCACAAATAAAAATTAAGCAGGCAAACAGAAGACACAATATTTAGAAATTATTATCATTTAGGAGTATAATTAAAACACTTGAGAATTACAGTGGGTACTGAGAAAAAATGAACACCAAAAAGGAAAACCCCAACCTAACAGGGTTAAGATATGTTTCATGCTCAGCACCACGTGGGCTCTAATGAGGGAGACCATGGAGCCCAAATGGAGGGCAGAGAACTTGTGACAGTTCATAAGGACAGACAGGCTTGGAAAGGTACATAAAAGGGCCAAAGCTTAACTTACAGAGAAGATAAGGGAGGCACCATTTTCAATTATAAAGATTCTCCCTACATAAGAACTACTAAATAACTAGAAAATCTCCACTCTGAAAAGAAAAGAAGAAACAGGTGAGGTGTAAATCACAGGAGGACAGATATAAGTTAGACAAGGAGAGGACTGGTTGACAATAAGGATTATTAATCATTTATGTATCAAATGATAATAAGCATGGAATTATCATCCTTAGAGGGAAGCCTTCAAAAAATAAAATACCACAGGTTTTTTAATTTAGACTTACAGGTCAGATGATCTCCACTGTAACTTCCTACTTAAGTACAAAAGCAGCCATAGCCACATGGGAGTGGCTGTGTGTCAATAAAACAGAAACAGGTGGCCTAGGGACCATAGCTTACTGACCCCTACTATAAAAGGGTTTTGGCAGCAGACAGTCTCCCAGTTTGGGAGACTGGGGCTCAAGTTATTTCATGCACTTAGCCAACAGAGTTAATTCAAATAAAAACTCATGATCAAAGTAAAATAGTAATAAAGTTAAAAAGTAAACTCATGATCAAAAAATTCTTTGATATAAAATTAGAATATTTCAAGCAAAATCTCAATATAAAGAATTAATGAAGGCTATGTTTCTGGCATAATAAAACTTGCAAAAGTTCCTAAATTACAATAATCAGATATACTGATACCTGAAGAGGCCTGAAGGCAGAAGAATGAGGCAGGGTAGCAGCATAACCCACTTGATTCACACCTGACAGCGACTAAATTGCAAAAGAAAAAGAGAAGAAACAGAAGGCAGCATTTATGTTAGCAAAATGTCAGACAGTCAGGCAGGCAGGTAGATCTTCTCAGTAAAAGCAGAAAAGGAAAGGTCACTGACAAACTTTCAAATGGTTCACTAAGACACTGACAGGGCAGATAGAGAACACCTGGGAGAAAAGGCCTGTAATTTAACACAGTATTCCTATGACAGGGGAAACAAATCCAGTCAAAGAGTTCATTTTAACTAACCAGAACTGGCATGAATAACGGCAATATTTTTTCAATATTAATCCAAATTAGATTTATTATAATTCAGTTTAGTGGCTCTGGTGTCAGATGCCAGGCTATAGAGTTTTGCATCACACCTTAAGGATAAACCAGCATTTCATTTCTGCTTCTGTGAAGGTTCAAATGACCTCTAAAACATACAATTTTCCTTTTGTTTGAATCTTTTATCCTTTCACCAATCTATGAATACATACAACTAGTTAAATATATTAGAAATACTGTTATAATCTATTATACAGAATTTTATAGATAAAAGCTGTTCAAAACATGACAATTTTTTTTACTGGTGGGGAATGGAAATCAGAGAAGACAAGACTTTCACAAAGGGTGCTTGGGTGGGATTTTACCTGTTAAAAATGCCGAAGGCTTAAAGATATTAAAGTCTTTGTAAGTTATATAAATAAAAAAAGTTAAACTATTATCACAAATACCTGAATCATGGAATAAATGAACAGGAACACAAGTGGTGTTTAGAAAAAGGTAAGATGGTCAATAAAATAAATACAGCTATAATTTTAATGAGTTGATAGCAATTTTTTTTTATGTGTGCCAAAAAAAAGGACGTAATACTCACAGTAACATTATCTATCTTAAGGCAGAAAAAAGTGAAGAAAGAAATGTACCAAGAACAGACTGTGACAGCAGTCTTACATTTTATATGCTTTTACTTGTTTAGATTTCCTGGGCTTCCTTATAATCAAATGGACTTGAATTACTGTCAATCTCAAGTATGTGCTGTGTGCTTAGTCGCAGTCATGTCTGACTCTGAGACCCCACAGACTGTAACCCACCAGCCTCCTCTGTCCATGGGGATTCTCCAGGCAAGACTACTGGAGTGGTTTGCCATGTTCTCCTCCAGGGAACTTCTCAACCCAGGGAGTGAATGCCGGGGATCAAACGCAGGTCTCCTGCATTGCAAGCAGATTCTTTATCATGTGAGCTACCAGGGAAGCCCAATCTCAAGTATAAAAAGGCTAAATGGCACTATGTTGGCAAAAGAGGAAAAAAAATGAATGGAGAGAAGAGGAAGTGAAATGAGTCCAAATCTTTGCTAGTATCTAGCACTAAGTTCGGAGAAGGCAATGGCAAGCCACTCCAGTACTCTTGCCTAGAAAATCCCATGGATGGAGGAGCCTGGTAGGCTGCAGTCTGTGGGGTCGCTAAGGGTCAGACATGACTGAGCGACTTCACTTTCACTTTTCTCTTTCACACATTGGAGAAGGAAATGGCAACCCACTCCAGTGTTCTTGCCTGGAGAATCCCAGGGACGGGGGACCCTGGTGGGCTTCTGTCTATGGGGTCACACAGAGTTGGACACGACTGAAGTGACGCAGCAGCAGCAGCACTAAGTTGGCAAAGAAGGAAAAAAGGAATGGAGAGAAGAGGAAGTGAAATGAGTCTAGATTCTTGCTAGTATCTAGAGATGGGCTAGACATAGATGTAACATATACGAAAGCAACGAGCCTCAAGGGCAACCCTAAGAGAATGCTAGTGTAACAGATATTAAACATTTCTTAATACTTATATCAAATCCCGTATTTTGAGGTCTTTAAATCAAATTCAACATTTACTTGCTCTATCATCAGACCTTCTCATCACAAAAACTATTTTTTTTTGACAACTTTTTATTTTTTTCCTGACTGTGATTTTATTTTTTTGTTTTGGCCACACCATGCAACTTGCAGGACATCAGTTTCCTGGACTGAACCTGGGCGACTGCAGTGAAAATACCTAATCCTAACTGCTTGGCTACCTTAACAAATGAACAATTATTACATGTAAAGAATACATAAAACTTCCAAATTATTCAGGAATAACTTATTAGTAATTAATAACTAATATATCCCAGGAATTATGATAGGGATTTAGTATACATAGGTAAATGCAACAGAGAATATCCCCATGCCCATGAAACTTATAATCTAACAGTCTATCGTTGGGGGAGGGATATAAAAAACAATAAACTCCCACCTAAAAGTACTATGAAGACAAGTAACAGTGGAGAACTGATTTGGGGTAAGCAGTGTTGCAGAAAAGCCATTTTAAGGATGTGACATTTAAGCTGATACCGGATAGATCAGCAGGAGTCAACCAAGGGGTATATGTAGGGAATGAGAGACATTCCATGCAGAGGGAACAGCATTTGCAAAGATCCTGAGGTGGAAAAGGGTTTCTCATATCTGTAGAGCAGAAAAAAATGCTGACACAGCATGATACCAGAGATGAGAGACAGATAATGCCCAGAGTGCACAGAACTTACAGGCCATGTTAAGAAGTTTGTAACTTATTCTAAAGGGTTTGCAGACCACATTAAAGAAGTATATGAACTTTATTCTACCATGTGAAGATGATACTTAAGCTCTTAAAAGTCATTTAAGAGCAGTTTTGGTTAAGATCAGAGGAGAGGTATGATTTAAAAAATGGCTCTTTGTGTACATGCTGGACACTATTTGACATGCAAAAATATCTGAGACATGGTTCCTGCTTTTAAAGGCCATCTAATTTAAGCCAGACATGAATACTATTAAGTAAAATACACGTGGATGTGTTTGAAAATGGCTGAAATTTCAAATTTCACGTTAAGGGGGGATTTTATGGCTGTTTTTCCAAATTCCACTTTTTCCTTGATAAAAATGTCTGGGCATTCAGCACTTACTATACGTGTTATTAAATCTTATCTTCAGTTCCCCAAAGTGTTTTCAATTATAGTACAGGAGGCAACATAGCACGGTGTTCATGCAGGTTTTAAGTCAACTCAGATCTAGATCTGAACCAGCCTTGTACTTATTAGCTACGTGATCTTGGAGAAGTCAATCTGGACAAAACATTCTGTACCTCAGTAATCATTTGTAAAATGGTGTTAAGTTTACCCTTAGCTCTTTAGGCTGCTCTGAGGATGAATGACATAATGCTGGTACAGTGTCTGGATCATCACAGGCTCTCAGTATTTTTCTACATTAATTTATTATTTGCTTCTCAAGCCAATTAACTTCAACTAAAACCCCAGAAGCTTATTTCTTTCTAAGACTGCCCAGTTAAAATGTGTTTTATTCATCATAAAGGAAATGATGATTACAGAACACAGAGATTTTTGACAGTGAAAGTTTATGTAACAGGAATCTCATGCTGACGTATGTAGTTCATGCAATAGCATGCACAGCAGCAGCAGTCACCAGCTCCTAAGACAGGAATTGCTACAGACAATAGGCTTTTGAACTGCTGGTTTTCAACACTACAGTGAAAAAAGTAACATAAAACATGATGGGAAAACCAACTGTGTAAATGGTTAGAACCCTCTTGCAAAGCTGATAAAAATGAGGCTCTTCAATAAAGTTCTCATTTTATACTCATTTTCAGCTGATGAAACCGACAATAAGTAAACCAATGTGTTTTAAGGTATCGTCTAAATTTGCATGTGTTCAATAAAATCAAATAAAATTAAAAAAGAAAAGCAAACTAATGTTAACAAAGATCAGTAGATAGCATTTCAAGTTAATGTTTCCCTGAGTTTATAAAATGAAATGGGTATGGAGGGATAATCTTGAGATGGAAGTATTTTTTAAAAGTTTGGGATTTTCAGTAGCTTAAAATACATAATAGAATAGGGTGTCAAATATACAGTCGTATAATTAGCATCATGAAGTAATAAGGGAACCATTCATCATACAGGTGACTCACAAAACAAATTAATGATTAACAACGTACATCTGTAATTAGAAATTACATTTTTTTTTGAAGTAAGAGAAATCATTTTAATATATACATTTTCACTTCAGTCAATTCAACAATGATTGCTAATAGGCATGCAGGCCCACTTAGTTTGCTTCAAATTTGTTTATTTCTCAACATGCAGCAACCTTCCTAATGAGACAGTGAGTTGAACTATTTATTCTTAAAAAGTACAATGTACCTTGTCCTCAAAGAGTTTTATCAACTTTAACATTTTCAAAGAGCCCTATGAGGCTGCTCAATATGGTAGTTTTCCCCTGAAATTTCCTATTTGGGGGATGGCAAAACAGTCTAGAATCTTCCCCAGTCTACTGGTTGCTTGTATTCATATCACAGCTTGGCTGGCTAAGAGGTAGAGACTGAATAATATGTAGATAGCCTTCAAGCCCAGCTGAGTGAGACAGCTTCATTTTTAGAAAGGAAACCAAATCATGAAAACCCTAACAGTATGATTTGTTTCACGGTTCTTTTAAGAAGGGACGTAATCCTCATGCACAGGATTCTTTATGGCCTTCTAGAGTTTTCTGCTCCAGCCAGCCGTTCTCTAGCCAGGTGACTTATTGAACTTGCTGCAGAACTGAAAGCATGAAGTCTCTGACTACTTTCAAAGTTAGAGGTGGTGTTAGTCTTCTCATTTCCAGCCAAATGGATCCGACCACACTTTCAACCCTGGTGGCTGCACGTCTTCTTGAACAATACCAGCTCGATTTATGGCTTGTTCCTTCTCTGGGTCTGAGCATCTGCTTAAACCTCCTTGTCTCACTTCCCTGTAGCTCCCTATATTTGAAATGTTTTTACGGGATTCCTAATGTAAAAATATGAGATTCCCTGGTGGCTCAGCAGCAAAGAATCCATCTGTGAATGCAGGAGACACAGCTTTGATCCCTGGATCAGGAAGATCCCTGTACTCCTCCAGCCGCATTAGGGGCCGGAGGTAGATGGGGTAGAAGGCAGAGCCGATCAGGGAGATGAAGCCGCCGAAAATGAGAGCAGTGCGCAGGTTCTGGGACATGGCTCCAGCCGGGGCTACCCGGATTCTCCGAGTGCCCGGGACTCTCTAGAAATTACATTTTAAAAACTATTATGTCCTCTCCTCCAACACACATACAAAGCCAATATGGTTCTCAATGCAGATGTTTTACTTTTGAGAACACTAACAAAGGTATTTGAATCACATCTGCAGAATACTTGGAATACTGGGTAAATCATGAAAAGTAATGTAGGGAGACATTCTAACTACTTGTAAAGCATTCAGTAATGATGCTCATCATGTTTTATGGTATTTAGATCAATTCAGAAAGAAAAGTACAATAGCTATTCTTCAATCTTGAGACACAGCAATGTAAAACTCCATTTTGTGCAAGGTTCTTACCACTAACAAGGCACTATCATCAGTGTGCTGAGACCTTCTGGATGGGAAGGGACACTGGAGAGGTGGAGAAAAATGAAGCAGTGTCAAAACCAAGCTATGCACACACATGACGAATTTCACAAATACACATGCAGAGAGACATATTAACACATACTTGTAAAGATGCTAACATACAGGAACACATTCACAGTCATTCAGAATTCAAGCATCATAACAGCTAGTAAGTTGTAATGATTTTCTTCTAAAGAACTTAAACAATTTCAAATGTGATTTTATTGCCTAAAAACTTTCTAAAGGGAGGAGGGAACAGGAAATTAGTCTCTGTTCTAAGAAGAGAAAGCTGAAGTACAGATGCAGCAATAACAAAGAATTTCTGGTTATTTAGTGAGCTAGTGATAATTTCAAAACAATAAACCCAAGAGTCATGCCTCCTATTCAAAGCATCTCTTCATTACCTTTCAAGACAAAACAAGGGTACAATTGGAAATTTTAAACTGTACATGTCATTTTCCTGAAGAGATTTAAGTTTTATATAATGAATTACTCCAGAAGGATCATTAAGAAGGAATTGTTTGGGTAAAAAAGGAAGAGTATATTAACACCAAATTCTGACTGTCAAAGGTTTGTACAGTTATTACCATGAGAAGAAAAGACAACTGAAAATGCTTGAGTGAATCTTTCAGGTGTTACACCAATGCCCAAGTTCTCAAATAAATGAACAAAAATAGTTATTACATGTCTAAGATTTTAAAAACTTTATAATGGATAATTTAAAACATTTCCAATATATTTTACCAATCTAGAAACACTTGTACTACGAAAACACTGTGCTGAAAACTGATGCTCATAAAGCCCCATGTGTTAGGTTTTCAAATAACTTATTTTACAAAAAACAAAGTCATCATTCACATGAAAAAACATGTTAAAGCATTCTTAAGGAAGTGGTGATCATAAACTCAAAAAATAAAAAGGCAAAGACAAAGGAAAGTAGCTAATGAAAAAGCCAACTACAAGGAAAATATTTAGTAAGCATCAGTTTAACAAACCAAAACAGGTGCACAGATTTTTAAAAAGGTTAATAAGCAATTAATCTTACATGTCAATTTATAATGAAAATGTACAACTTACGATAAAATTAATGTGTACAAAGTATAACCAATAACATACACACTTAGGAAATGAGCTCTGAAGTAGAAATACTATGGAGAGCTTTTGGTTTAATACTGACACCAATCACCTGTGTTAGATACACATCTCAGGACCATCTCTCATTTCACAGTAGCTTTGAAAATGGATGAGGGAGATGATATCTCTGCTGGGGATGCAAGGAGGGTAATAAATAACCTCCAGATGGATGTGTATAAATTTAAAAAAAAAATCCTCATCTATAGATTGTGATAAACTTCCTGGCCCATGTTTTTTTCTCCCTAGTAAGTAGATTTTTGTGAAGGGAAAAAAGAAAATGGCAATAATTTGATCACTAAAAACATATGATAATCACATGCAAACGATTTCATTTTCACTGCAGTAATAAAAAATTTCAAAGAAAGGTGATTATATAAACTTACCTCACCAACTAAGGGGGTGTGTTGTTTTTGTGGACTTTGCGATGCTTTTTGCTATATACCCCACAAGAAAGGGAAGTTGGTTAGAATTTGGAACAATGGAAACGAAAAATTCTATTTATTAAATAACCACTCACATTAATTTCTGTATCTCTTATGTATGACACTTTTCTAAATTAACTAGTTACAAGATGCCAACCTTTCCTTAAGTAGCTTATGTTTTAAATGCGGAAAAGCAGTAAGCTGATATACAGTACTTTTCTGTGTATACAAGCATCTATAAACAGAACATTTTAAAAACTATGCTTTTTAAAATATGTACACGGATAAAAACATATTCACAGAGTAGTGATCTCTCACTAAATTCTCTCAATGAAATCATTCTTTCTCTAATGGCTTCAAATGTTATTCCAATGCTAACAGCTTTAGCTCTCTCCCATCAGCCAAATTTCAGGCTTGTATTTTCAAATGTTTGTGGAAACTCTCTACCTGGAAACCCCACTGTCATCTTATGTTCTACATAACCAAAAAAACCCTATCATTTCCGGTAATAACTGGCTCTTTCATTTAACTTGCTAATTTCTGTTATTACATCAATTAATAACCTCACAATATCTGCACTGTGTTTTATAATGTTCCTACACACAGTATCTCAAGTGATTCTTCTTATTCTGTGAGATAAACACCATAATCATATTCATTAAAGATGAAAAAATTGAGGATAGAGAGTTTATATGGTCTGTGCAAGGTCACAAAGTAAGCAGCAGAACTCAGATTTGTACCTATGTCTTCTGACTCTAAATCTGACCTTCTTTCCCCAAAGCTAACTCCCATTAAAACCATTCTTTCAGCCTCAAAATCTTGCTTTGGAACCTTTTTTCCCCCCATTCATTGTCAATAATTTTTCAACATTCACTACACATCTATGTATAAGACATAATGATGCTTCTTCTAAAAACTCTTAATTGTTATTTTATAAAACCCTTTGTGGTAGCAAGGGGTGTAGCAATTACCATACTAATAAAAGTACTAGGTGCAGCCACAATTATTCTGAAATAGTTGATATTTAACTGTTAAATATTACACAAATAAGGAAAAGAAAGGCATAGAATGGCTCAGTAACTTTCCAAAAGTCAAGCAAATAGCTAGTAGCAAAGCTAGATTCAAATTCAGGTATTTCTGATACTAGGACCTTACCATTGGACAACACTGCTCTTCTTTAGGAAACTTAGAGATTGTCTAGTTTTATGCCTTCATCTAATTACTGCAATTACTCTCTATTTCATTTTCTTTATTTCCTCATTTTTAAATATATTCTAACATGAGATTAGTTTCTCAGAAGTACCTTCCCTCTCATGTTTTTCTCCTGCTTAAAAACTAAAATTGCTCTTGTCTGCCTAACTGTTCAAGATCAAACTCCAATTTGACCTTTAATCAAGGCTATCTACAATGTAATTCTCTCTTACTAGTTACATGATTTCTACATAAGGCAAAAATATAAGAATTTATCATGTGTATGGTAGTTAAAGAAGATACACTTTGGCTAGAGTTATGAAACAAGAGAAAGCAATTAGAGGATGAGTGATTCATCTGTTCAATCATTTAAAAAGTATTAAATGAGTTATTTTATGTAAAATGCATAGAACAACACTGAGGACAATATGTGTTAGCCATGATCATTAACTGACAGTACAGCATTCTGGTCATTGACCAAGGATTTGAGACAGCCTGTCCCCCTTTTTCTTTCCAGTTTTATTGAGATGTAAGAATCTGCCTGCAATGCGGGAGACATGGGTTCAATCACTGGGTTGGGAAGATCCCCTGGAGGAGGGCATGGCAACCCACTCCAGTATTCTTGCCTGGAGAATGCCCAAGGACAGAGGAGGTTGGTGTGCTACAGTCCGTGGGGTCGCAAAGAGTCGGACACGACTTGAGCGACTAAGCACATAATTCACACATAGCATTGTATCAATTTAAGGCAGAAAGCACCATGATCTGACTTACAGAAGTCATGAAATGATTACCATAATGTTTAACGAGTATCTACCATCTCATACAGATTCAAAATAAAAGAAAAAAAAAACCAATGAAATGATGAACTCTTAGGATTTACTTTCTTAACAACTTTCACATTTAACATATATGCTGTATTAATACATTACATCTCTAATTCTTATTTATCTTATGACTGGAAGTTTGTACCTTTTGGATACCTTCATCAAATACCCCCACCCCCATGCCATGCCTCTGGTAATCACAATTCTGACTTCTTTTTCTATGAGCTTGTCTATTTTTGAAGTATAACTGATTAACAACACTATATTAGTTCCTGGTACACAATATAATGATTTGATATTTCTATATCAAAGTGATCACCATGGTAAGCCTAGCTACCATCAAGATTTTTTTTTAAAGCAACTATTCATTTTCCATCTGCTTCATTTCCATTTTCTATTCAGTCTATCTTGATTAGAATCTTTGATCTGCCACTTACTAGCTGAGTATTTAACCTTAGGAAAACTCTTATCCTCTCTGGGCGTCAAATATCATCACTGCAGGCTTTATACATTTAAAAAAACATAAGAATTTATCATGTGTATGGTAGTTAAAGACGATACACTTTGGCTAGAGTTATGAAACAAGAGAAGGCAATTAGAGGATGAGTGATTCATCTGTTCGATCATTTAAAAAGTATTTACTGAGCTTCACTGTTGGCGAAGGCTTGATTAGACCTAGGGAAACACCAGTGAATAAACATGATAGAAAGAATATGTCCCTTTCTTCATGGAGTTTATAGATAAACGGGAGAGACAGATACATATATATGGGCCACGCCACTAGGCTTGTGGGATTTTAGTTCCCTGACCAGGAATCCAACCAGGGCCTGTGGCAGAGAGAGTGTAGAGTCCTAACCACTGGACTACCAGGGAATTCCTGGGAGAAACATATATTAAACATGTGAAAATATAAATAATTATTTTAAAAAGAAAAAAATATCTAAGGTGATTACAGAACAAAAGGATATAAGTAATACAGGCCAAAAAAGTGAACCAGATTTAGAGACAACTATAGAGTCTGTTTAAAACAGAAGTATTAATAAGGATTATTAACTGAGTAGCTGGAGGGACTGATGCTAAAGCTGAAGCTGCAATACTTTGGCCACCTCATGCGACAAGTTGACTCACTGGAAAAGACTCTGATGCTGGGAAAGGTTGGGGGCAGGAGGAGAAGGGGACGACCGAGAATGAGATGGCTGGATGGCATCACCGACTCTGTGGACATGAGTTTGAGTGAACTCCGGGAGTTGGTGATGGACAGGGAGGCCTGGCGTGCTGTGATTCATGGGGTCGCGGAGAGTCGGACATGACTGAGCGACTGAACTGAACTGAACTGAACTGAGCTGGGGAGAAAACAGAAAGGAAAAGAATCTAAGCTGACTAAGGTATTAAGCCTGTAAGCCTTGCAAATTTTTGAGGTAAGGAAGTTAGTGATAGGTTCAGATAACAATAGTTTAAATCTTCATGGCACTTTACAGTTTACACAGCATTTTCACTTTCATGATGCACTAGAGATTTAGGAAACAGCAGCTGGACAGTAAAGTGATACATCTAATGACAGACAGCTAATTAAGAGTAAGAGACTACCACTGTCCTAAAAGCAAGATCAATCACTTCTGATTATCCTCAAGCCTACCTACCTTTGAGGACAATTAATCTAATCACAAACAGGAGATAGTTATACTATTTACTCAAGAATCCTTATGATTATCAATTTTTTCCCCCATGAAGACAATAAAATCTGACAGCCTCAGTGAAACAAATATGCACTTGATTCTAAGAAACTTTAGGAGTACCATTCAATGAACCCAAAGAACTCACCTTGACAAAGTCCAGGACAGCATCTCTTTGAATCTGCTTGGTCCTTATTTTCTCTTCCTCATACTGTAGGGCAGCAAGTTGTGCCTCTCTCCGAGTACGTTCTACTAATTGTTCTCTTCTCCGATGGAGTTCCAGGTCTGTCTGTGAAAACTGGAACAAGAGGATCATTTTGCATATGCAAGCAGGGATAAAGATCAACTTACTAATATTCTTTATCAATTTTGGGAAACTACTGCTGACCCAGGCAATTTTTACTTTGCATTCACTGAGTATTTCTTCAGATGTGCTTATTGCTAATTTTTTCCCATTTCTGCACTGTGTTCTTATATGTATTATAAAGACTTAACTTTCTCTCTGGTGTCTAAAACACTGCTACTCGTATCAGGTGCACATATTATGTTAATTGTAGATTGAAGAGACAGGTAATAATATTTATAGATGTTTGGGAATTAACTGCAATTTAAGTATTATAAAATAAGAAAATGATCTTAATTTAAAAAGAAACTAAAACTGGAAAATTTTTTTTTTTTACCTGATTGTGACTTGGTGATAGTGATAAGAGAGAAGATGGCTCAGCTGGAACCCTGATCCAAAAAAGAAAAATAGAAAAGAAAAAACTCTTTGATAAGACAGATAAATAAAAGATAAGTAGAATTTTACTGTTAATGTAGCTTTCTATTAATCAGCAGGCAAACTGTCTGGTCAACATTGAAAGACCAACTGCATTTTATAAACTTGAGCCCAAGTCATTAAATTAAGCTACAGGAACACCTGATGTCTCCAACTCATATTTCATGTGATGATATCACCGATCAAGCTATACATAGTGAACAACTGTCTATGTCAGCCAGTGCTGATGATAGTTATTTGAGATCACTTTTCAAACAGTATTGTTTCTTTATAGCTCACAGAACTACATCTTCTTTATTACTAGGACTGAAACAAAATACATATACATGGAGATGGTTTATACACAAAGCCACTTTATCAACACAATTCTGGAATACTACAGAACCTATAACTTTACGTGTAGAGCACATCTACTACCATTTTTAATTGAAGAGCAATTTTAGTAACAAAACTGAAGATTTTGTTGATTTTTATCTTTAAGAAAAATATGAAACCTGATTTGATGCTTAAAAAAACACAGTAAAACTTGCTTTTCAGTTTTATCGGTGTTAATTCTTATATTTTGGTATTTATTTCCTGTTGTACTTCCTAAAGTTTAAAAATATAATATGTAAGAAAACAAAAACTTAAGCTAGACTATTGTTCTTTCATGCTACAGTTTTTTCTTATATTGGTTCCAAATCTTTGAAGTATTCACAAATTTTTGTTTTTAATTTCTAGGCATTACAAAACTTTGACAGAATTCTTTATTATTTTTAAAAGGAACAGAATAAATTACTTAATGGCTACCAAATAAATTATTTAATAACTTCCTCTACAAGATTTAAAATAACGTTAAAGGTAGAGATTTAAAACTTCCTTAACTTTCTATTAATCCTCACCAACCTTTATCTTAGACACGCCTAACCAGAGCACACTCAGTCACAAGTCTTGCAAGAAAAGAGAGGAGTGTATTGGTAGGATAAGATTTTTAACTGGGATATAACCAATAAAGAATGAGAGATTAGTGACTCCAGGACCATGTACTAGAATAACTGGTATTAAGTGCAAGTTTGTCCCAAAAGACCAACTTCACTGTTAACATTTCTTTTAGCTTTTATTGGCCATCTATAAACTATACCAGACAGGATCATATAAAACCATCTCAAGCCCTGATTTGGACATTTTTCTTCAATAATGCTTTTTAAGCAAAACTTTTTACATCCTCATCCTTTTTATATCCTCATTTCTTTATCCTCTTTTTTACACCAAACCTCTTTAAAAGTTGGTTGAATTCACTGTTTCCACTTCATCTCATCCCAATTTATTTTGAACCCACTCCAATCTGGATCTGTCCTCACAACTTCACTGAAACTGCTCTCGTCAGTTTGGGAGATTTACATGTCCAAATCCAATAGTTATTCTCAGCCCTCACCTTCCTGAACCTATCGGCAGTATGTGAGATTTGCTTCTCTTTCTCCCCACATGTCCTGAGGATGTCTCTGCACTTAGCCTCTGGGACACGACCTTCTCTCTCCTATTTCCATAACCATTCTTGCTTGTCTCTACTACCATACCACTGTGCTCATTTCACACGCTAGCAAGGTTACACTCAAAATCCTTTAAGACAGGCTTCAGCAGTATGTGAACTGAGAACTTCCAGATGTACAAGCTGGGTTTTGAAGAGGCAGAGGAACCAGAGATCAAATTGCCAATATCTGCTGGATCAGAGAAAGCAAGGGAATTCCAGAAAAACATTCACTTCTGCTTCACTGACTATACTAAAGCCTTTGACTGTGTGGATCAAAACAAACTGTAGGAAATTCTTAAAAGAAAGGGGAGTACCAGACCATCTTACCTATCTCCTGAGAAACCTGTATGCGGGTCAAGAAGCAACAGTCAGAACTGGACACGGAACAATGGACTGGTTCAAAATTGGGAAAAGTTATATATTGTCATCCTGCTTATTTAACTTATACACAAAGTATGTCACACAAAATGCTGGGCTGGATGAATCACAAACTAGAATCAAGACTGCCAGGAGAAATATCAACAATCTCAGACATGAAGACGATACCACTCTAATGGCAAAAAGTGAAGAGAAGCTAAAAAGCTTCTTGATGAGGATGAAAGAGGAGAATGAAAAAGCTGCCCTGAAACTCAACATTTAAAAAACTAAGATCATGGCAACCAGTACATTACAAATAGAAAGGGAAAAAGTAGAAGCAATAACAGATTTTATTTTCTTGGGCTCCAAAATCACTAAAGATGGTGACTGCAGTCATGAAATTAAAAGATGATTGCTCGTTGGAAGGAAAGCTATGACAAGTCTAGACAGCATACAAGCAGAGACATCCCTTTGCCAACAAAGGTCCATATAGTCAAAGTTATGGTTTTTCCAGTAGTCGTGTACAGATGTGAGAGTTGGACCATAAAGAAGACTGAGGACTGAAGAACTGACGCTTTCGAACTGTGATGCTGGAGAACACTCTTGGGAGTCTCTTGAACTGCAAGGAGATCAAACCAATCCAACCTAAAGGAAATCAACACTGAATATTCACTGAAAAAGTGAGTGAAGTCGCTCAGTCGTGTCCGACCCTTAGCAACCCCACGGACTGCAGCCTACCAGGCTCCTCCATCCATGGGATTTTCCAGTCAAGAGTACTGGAGTGGGGTGCCATTGCCTTCTCCATTCACTGAAAGGACTGATGCTAAAGCTGAAGCTCTGATACTCTGGCCACCTGAGGTGAGAGCTGACTCACTGGAAAAAACCCTGGGAAAGACTGAAGGCAACAGGAGAAGCGGGCAGCAGAGGATGAGATGATTAGATAGCATTACCCACTCAATGGACATGAACTTGAGCAAACTCCAGGTAACAGTAGAGGACAGAGGAGCCTGGTGTGCTGCAGGCTATAGGGCCGCAAAGAGATGGACACAACTTAGCGACTGAACAATAACAACAAACAATCTAGTTGTTTAAGCCTTAATTCTCTCCCCTTTACTCTCAATTTATATATCTAGACCTGCTTACCTGGTAACACCACCAAATTTCTAGCAGCATCTCAACTAGAACATAACCACAACTTAATTTTCATCTCACACTTCAAAACTGTTTTGCCTTATTTACACTCCTTAGTGTTCCGTGAACACACCAAGTGTGTTCCTCTGTCATAGCTTCTGCCTAGACTGTTCCTCCCTTAGATTGCCAGAATCCTTGATCCCTCTTTGGGGTTTCGATCAAAATATCATTACCCCACAAAATTGCTCTCGCTTTCCCCTCAACCTGACTCAGTATTAACTCTTTCATCCTGCTTTATTTTTCTTTGTAGCACTGAGCAGTACCTGACAAGTATTTGTTACATATATTTGTCTGTTGTTGCGTTGTTAAAGGTTAACTATGTGACATCAGGGACCTAGAACATAACCAGACTATTACAGAAATATTGTTTAAACAAATGGCCGTGGTATCTTCCTCTCAAAAATACGGGATATTGATACAAAAATACATGTTTGTAATTATGCATTTTTAAATCTTGAACTTATTTGAGCTGGGTAAACCAGAACTGTACCTCTGTATGACAGACTCTGAACTGCCCTTCTGCTTTTCTTTGTTCATCATATCACATTTACTATAGCAGCTTTTCTAGTTTTGTCTAGGTAACATGAAACTAAAAATATCCAGGTATTTCTTTAATACTATGCTGCTTCCAGTAGAAATTAACGAACTTCATAGCACCAAGCCTGACATCATCTCTCCTGAACTAAAATGCCAATCAGGTTGTAAGTGAGCCCTTAAAATTTTTTTTGATATGTAAAATAAATGACAGCTTTGTTATTTTAACTAAAAATTTATTTACTCCATCTTAGCAAACAGTTATAAAGCACCTCCCAATTTATCATAATACTCTTAACATACCTCCTTACCTTTCTTAATCCTCAAGCAGATAGTGTCTGTGTTTGTGTGGGGGAGAGGGAGGTAGGAAGAAATGCACATGGTGGGTGATGGGAGGGGAGAATTGGGAGGAAAAAAGCAAACAACTTTTTTTTTCAGCAGTGACTAACAAGCAAGTAGCAGTCTATAAACTAACTTAATTCCTTTCAGTCTTTGTTACAGAAGGATTGATTGACACTTTGTAGGTTAACATATTCCTCAAGATGGGAAGCCCCAATGGCTCAAGAGGTAAAGATTCTTCCTGCAACGCAAGAGATGCAGGAGCCGCAGGTTGGATTCCTGGGTTGGAAAGATACTCTGAAGAAGGAAATAGCAACCTGTTTCAGTATTCTTGCCTGGAAAACTCCATGGACTGAGGAGCCTGGCAGGCTACAGTCCACAGGGTCGTTAAGAGTTGGATATGACTGAGCACACACATGAAGCAATGCAACAATACTCAAGTTACAGGCAAGGCTTGTGAGCCTTAGAGTTGCCAGCCATTCTGAGGTGCTTTTGTTTTTCTAGGTTCTAATTCATGATTCCATTTGAGGAGGATAGGAACTCTGAAATTCACAGCTATTTCCCAATACCTAAAAAAGTACTTAGCACATATGAGATATTTAGCAACATGAGGTATGTATTGATCTTAAAGCTCAAATGATGACAGATAAAAGTATAGAGTTCTTACCCAAAGACTGTATTGATCTAAAGATTTGAAACACCTAGTTAATAGTAATCATTGATTCAGATTCTAGCATTGTGGCAGGTTACATATTCTGAATGACTCTTCCAATGGAAACAAAAAAACTGTTCAATAAAGTAATCTTATAAAATGCACTGCTGAAGTGCACCCCCCCCCCAAAAAAATCCACAGGTTCTAAAAAGAAGTTAAAAGACAGGAACTCTGGATTAAGGTTTGGTAGGCAGATTTTTGGCACTCATGATCTCCTCCCCTGGTGCTACTCCAATAAATATGTTACATATCAGAAAAGGACTCTGCAGATGAAATTAAGGTTACTAATTGGTCGACCTTATCCAGGTGGGCCTAGTATAATCAGAGTGTTAGTTAGTGTTAGTCGCTCAGTCATGCCCGACTCTTTGCGACCCCATGGACTGCAGCCCTCCAGGCTCCTCTGTCCATGAGATTTTCCAGGCAAGGATACTGGAGTTGGTTGCCATTTCCTTCTCCAGGGGATCTTCCCAACCCAGGGATCAAACCCAGGTCTCCTGCACTGTAGGCAGATTCTTTACCAACTGAGCTACAAGGGAAGCCAAGTCATTAAAACCAGAAGAGGAAGGCAAGAGAGTTTGTGAGGTGTGGCAGAAAGGGAAATCAGATTTAAAATGTGAAGATCTGACCCGTCACTGCTGGCTTGAGATGGAGGAAACCATGAACGAAGAAATGTGGGTGGACTCTAGAGCAAAAATGACTCCCAGCTAACAGCTAAGGAGGTAATGGAGACTTCAATCTACAACTGCATGGAACTGAATTCTGCCAGCAACCTATATGAGCCTGGAAGTGGATTCTCCTCCAGGGCCTCTAGGTAAGACTCTAGGCTAGCCAACACCTTGACATTTGGCCTTGTGAGGGCCTAAGCAGAGAACTGAAACAAGCCTGCCCAGACTTCTATCTCTCAGAACTGTAATATAATAAATAGGCCTGTTTTAAGCAACTAAATTTGTGGTAATTTGTTATATAAGGGTCAGAGACATTACTTTGCCAACAAATGCCCATCTAGTCAAAGCTATGGCTTTTCCAGTAGTCATGTATGGATATGAGAGTTGGGACTATAAAGAAAGCTAAGGGCTAAAGAATTGATGCTTTTGAACTGTGGTGCTGGAGAAGACTCTTGAGAGTCCCTTGGACGGCAAGGAAATCAAACCAATCAATTCTAAAGAAAATCAGTCCTGAATATTCATTCATTGGACGGACCGATGGTGAAGCTCCCAATACTTTGGTCACCTGATGTGAAGAACTGACTCACTAGAAAAGACCCTGATGTTGGGAAAGATTGAAGGCAGAAGAAGGGGACGACAGAGGATAGATAAGATGGTTGGATGGCATCACCAACTCAATGGACGTGAGTTTGAGCAAGCTTCGGGAGCTGGTGATGGACAGGGAAGCCTGGCGTTCTTAAGTCCATGGTGTCACAGAGTTGGACATGACTGAGCAACTAAACCTAACTGAACTGAAGCATCAGAAAACTAAAACTTTAGTAAAGCAACTGAGCAAAAAGCTGGCTTTCACCTTGAGGGTGTGTGCCATATCCTGGAGATCTTGAGCTTTACTTATGATGGACACAGAAGGTAGGAGGGGCCAAAAATAAAGCAGAGGTCTATCCAACATGGGGAAATATAATAAGAAATCCCCGCATGATACTGGAATCTCAAATAACCACATTTTCAGTAAAGGGACACACTGGCAACTAAAAGGTCATTTTGAGATGAATTTCAAAGACATGAAATGTGTCTAAATCTTCATGAACTAACTAACAAGATTAAAAAGGCCAAGTTATAAGATTTCTTTCTTTCATTATTCTCCCTACAGTTTCTGTATTCATCTATAGCTCTGCCTTCTAAACAACTTTAATATCCTGTCAAGTATAAGTAACGAATGATGTATGACACTTTCTACACAACAAATTTAATGCTACTTAAGAACAGACTTATCAAGCCTACTTTTTTAAGATTTCAAAAAAAAAAGCAAAAAAATCAAAGGCTGAGAATTTTTCAATGATTGTGATACAGTTTATGACAAGAAACCTTTTAGAGTTCAAGAATAAGAAGCAGTTTTCTCAAGAGAAAAAAAAGCAGCAGCAGCAGTACTCTAAATGGTCAAGCTAATTTTAGAAATACCCTGTGAGGCAGTAATTATAGATAAAAGATTACTTCAACTGAGATGGGAATGAAGAATATGTCATTTTCTCTATTGTTCTGTCATCTAATAAAAAATTTAGGTAAAATCGCTGGACTCCTGAAATTCATGCAGCCCTATTTATGCATAAATCCAGGTACATCATTATAAACTTTATTAAGTATCTTCAAATAATTATACAGATAATGGTTTAGGTAATCTGAATTTAGAATTAGTAAGTCAGTTTTACTTCTTATTCTAGAGCACAAAGGTACATTTCTTCTTCTTCTTCAGTCGCTCAGTCATGTCCGACTCTCCGCGAGAAGAGGTGGCAAGAATACACAGAAGAACTGTAAAAAAAAGATCTTCACAACCAAGATAGTCACGATAACATGATCACTGACCTAGAGCCAGACATCTTGGAATGTGAAGTCAAGCGGACCTTAGAAAGCTAGTGGAGGTGATGGAATTCCAGTTGAGCTATTTCAAATCTTGAAAGATAATGCTGTGAAAGTGCTGCACTCAATATGCCAGCAAATTTGGAAAACTCAGCAGTGGCCACAGGACTGGAAAAGGTCAGTCTTCATTCCAATCCCAAAGAAAGGCAATGCCAAAGAATGCTCAAACTACCACACAATTGCACTCATCTCACACGCTAGTAAAGGTACATTTCACTTAGCTCTTAATACATTGTATTTAAAACTCGGAGAATCTAAACACTTTCATTATACATATATCTACACAAAACCAAAATCATTTCATGCTCTTACTACCGAGTTTTAAGACAGAAACAAATGACTAGCACTGGTTTTTCAAACCTATTTTGATGTGAATATCTTCTCATGTCTTCTGTTTTTTGAAATTCCCTCATGGGTATTGGCTTTATTGGTGACCCCTAGGCCAAAAACAGAAAAACAGATCAATTTAACACATGTATCCAGAAAAGTGTAATTACACAGTTCACATTTCAATGGCATTTAGGAATCAGCATATTATATTACACTAAAAATATTTTAACAAAATCTTGGAATGTGAATTTTCATGTTTAGAAGAATTATAGGCTGTATCACTGCTTTGGTAAACAGAAAACTGTTCACAATCCAAAAACATTTATTTTTTAAAAATGTAGATTTTACTCTCACTGTATTTTATGATTTATAATGACCATACAGTAATATTTACAAAACAATAAGATGTGAAAGTTGGAAAGAATCTTAGAGGTCGTTGAGCACAAACTCTCCTCTAGAACAGGAACTCCTACCGATCCTATCCTGACTTTTGCTCAGCCTCTCTTGACTATTCCTGGTAACAGCAAGTTCACTGGGGAGATTACATTTCTTTACTTCATCATCATCATAAATTGTACTTATGTTATGTTAGACAAATAGTCCTGGGGATGCTAGTAGAATATCAAGATAAAGTAAAAAGTAATTTCTTCCTTTTTCTTTAAAGATTTATTTAATTATTTTATTTATTATTTATTACCCATTTATTGTGATGGGTCTTTGCTGCTGCATGCAGGCTTCCTCTACTTGCAGTGAGTGTGGGCTACTCTTTGTTCTGATGTGCGGGCTTCTCACTGAGGTAGCTTTTCTTATTGCGGAGCACAAGCTCTAGGAGTGCTGGCTTCAGTAGTTGCAGCACATGGGTTCAGCAGTTGTGATGTACTGGTTTAACTGCTCGGCAACACATGGGATCTTCCTGGACCAGGGACAGAACCAGTGTCCCTTGCACTGCAAGGTGAATTGTTAATCATTGCACCACCAGGGAAGTTCAAAAGTAATTTCTGTTTATGGTAAAATATAGTATTAATTGGGGCTTCCCTGGTAACTCAGTGGTAAAGAATCTGCCTGTGATGCAAAAGATGCAGGAGACCCAGGTTTGATCCCTGGATGGGGAAGATCCCCTAGAGAAGGGCATGGCAACCCACTCCAGTTATTTTTGCCTGGAGAATCCCATGGACAGAGGAGCTTGGGAGGGCACAGTCCACAGGGTTGCAAAGAGTTGGACACAACTAAAGTGACTTGAACACGAGCACGATGGTATTAATTAGGGCTTTCCTGCTGCTTGTGGTAAAGAATCTGCTTGCAATGTAGGAGACCACCTGCAATGTAGGAGATGTAGGTTTGTTCTGTGGGGTGGGGGAGATCCCCTGGAGAAGGAAATGTCAGCCCACTCCAGTATTCTTGTCTGGAAAATCCCATGGACAGAGGAGCCCGGCAGGCTACAACTTAGGGACTAAACAACCACCACCACCACGGTATTAATTAAAAGAGAAATAGTGGCAGTGTAGTAAAGAATCTGCCTGCAATGCAGGAGACCCGGGTTCGATCCCTGGATCAGGAAGATCCCCTGGAGAAGGAAACGGCAACCCACTCCAGTATACTGCCTGGAGAATTCCATGGACAGAGGAGCCTGGAGGGCTACAGTCCATGGGATTACAAAGAGTTGAACATAACTGAGCGACTAAAACACACATTTATAAACTGAAGGGTAAAGGTCATTTAAAAAAATTATTGATGAAAACTTAACTGGTTTAAGTTATATGGCTTATATACTGAAAAATATAAATCAAAGATAGAGACACCATGTATTTTGTCAAGTGATAATCTATAAAAACAATATAATCCTACTTGAACACCAAAGAAAATCAACAAAATAGGTATTCTAGAAGGGAAAAAAACAACCCAACTTATCCCCCCTAAAAATCTAAAAATCAAATGGAAAACTATTTACAGTCTATCTCCAAGAAAATCTTAGGTGAATTACTCCAAAGGGCTAAAGCTGATTCCTGTAAAGTCTAGGCATAAGGATCATATTAAATGAGACACAATTCTAGAATCTGGATGAGAGAATATTTATTCTAATTTTAGTGAATTTGAGTTTTTAAGTAAACAGAAATCTTAGTATGCTACCATCAGTGACTTATCACCCAGGTTTTACAATACTGTGATTACTTAAAATTACTGCAAGAGGTGCATGAAATTTTCATGACAAAAATGAATGTAACAGTTTAATTAAAAAAGTAAATATGTTACAGTCTATAAGCCATACCCCATTTTATCATATTTCTATGCATGTGACAGGTATTATGATAAAACTTAAATAATAGCAGAGTGTTTAAAATCTCAAATAGTTTTTAACAACCCATTTTTAGGCAGTATCCAAGAATATAAAAAAAAATATTTCTTCACTGGTTATTAAACCATTTAAAATAATACTGCTTCACTTTATTTTTAATATATGCGTGGTGGTTTAGTCACTAAGTCGTGTTAGACTCTTGCAACCCCATGGACTGTAGGCCGGCAGGCTCCTCTGTCCATGGGATTTTCCAGGCAAGAATACTGGAGTGGATTGCCATTTCCTTCTCCAGGGGATCTTTCAGACCTAGGAAGCGAACCCAGGTCTCCTGCACTGCAGGCAGATTTTTATATATGCCAAGCTTCAAAAGCCTTATGACACAGAAGTTCTAAAGAGCCTTATGACAGAATCAAAAAGACTACTATACGTAATAGGTAGATGGAATCAAAAAACATATTACAAATTAGCCAATATAATGGATTAAAGAAATGATATTTTTCACCAGCAGTGTAACAGGCATTTTCACTTTTAGTAGAAATACCTCATCTACACAGGATAATTAACCATAAAATAGTCAAAGAGAAAGACTACAAGAAAAGAAAAAGGATTCCCTTTAAGATTATAATGTGGGCACTGTTAAATTTTATTGCCAAGTAGATGCCCTTTGCTCTAGCAGAAAAGCTCATAGCCTGAACCATAAGTAGTTTCGTTAATCACCCGTACACACTGCTATCTGTAGGCTGCAGGACTTTGATTCACAGCAATGGACATTATCGGCTGGTTTCACCTTTTGAGATGTCAGTCACCCATAGTCAACCATGGTCCAAAAATATTATATAGAAAATTTCAGAAACAAACAATTTATAAGTTTTATACTGCATGACGTTCTAAGCAGTGTGGTAAAATCACAAGCTGTCCCACTCCATCCCACCTGGGTTACGAATCATCCCTTTCACCAGGGTATCCTGCCTGTTAGTCAGTTAGTAGCTGGATCAGTTAAGTTTCTCTCAATTATCAGATTGTCACACTACAGTAGTGCTTGTGTACAAGTATCCTATTTTATTAATAATGGCTCCAAGTACAAAAGTAGTAATGTTGGTAATTCAGATATGCCTGAGAGAAGTTGTAAAATGCTTCATTGAAGTGAAGAGGTCAAAGTTCTTGAATAAGGAAAGAAAAAAATTGTATTCTAAGGTAAGATCTACAGTAAGAACAAAGCTTCCATCTGTGAAGTTGTGAAGACAGAAAGAGACATTCATGCTAGTTTTGCCACTGCACTTCAAACTGCAGACGTTACACAACCACAGTGTGTGTAAATGAATTCTTAGTTAAGATGGGGAAGGCATTAAATTTGTGCAGTGAGACACTAAGAGAGAGTGTGAGTGTCCACACATCCAAATTCACATAATTTTTGC
The DNA here is from genome assembly GCF_049115385.1 of Moschus berezovskii. Taxonomy (NCBI): domain Eukaryota; kingdom Metazoa; phylum Chordata; class Mammalia; order Artiodactyla; family Moschidae; genus Moschus; species Moschus berezovskii. The sequence continues at coordinate 91,894,337 of NC_142460.1, forward strand.
AACAGTATACTGTTGCAACTACTGTATTATTATTAAGTTATTATTCTTAATCTCTTACTGTGCCTGATTTATAAATTAAACTTTATCATAGGTATGTATATATAGGAAAAAACATAGTACATATAGGGCTCAGTACCATCCATCTACTGGTGCTCTTGGAATGTATTCCCCCCAAATATGGGGTGGGGGGAATAATGTATCTATCAAACTTTAAATACAAGAGTGTCTTTTGAACCAACAAAAAATACTGTGTTCAAAAGTCTTCAGATGGAAAACCAAGTTTTTTTTTTTTAAAGAATGATAATAACACTCTATAACATGTCCCACTTGAAGTGACTATTCGCTATTTCTAAAAGACTAAATACATCATTCTTCAAAAAGGCCCCAAGTGTTTCTCAAATAATCCCTGTTCAGAGACTGGGACCAACTCCAGACATTAACATCACACACACTGAAGTGGAGCCATTTTATTATGCTGACTAGATACACTGAAGAATGCTGTTTCTACTTGAGACCCTTGGGGAACTGGCAGAGACTTCGCAGTGGGCTGAATGCTCATTTGTTTTCTAAGGCAACTCAATGCTCCACTATAACAGACACCCAGGAATTTTAATGGCAAACAATTTATATTCTGTGTGACTTAGCATAAAAGCACCAATATAATTAAGCTCATCATAAAAATTCTATGGTTGAGTTTGTATGTTGCTCCAAAAGTCAGCTGTTCCTTCAATTCTTAATTACTTACCAAACTATGTTTTATCAGTTAATAAAAAAGCACTAAGAATAACAACAAAAAGCATCATATTCCTTTCCATTTTCTTAGGACTTCTTTAAAATTCTGAAATCTGTCCTTTTATTTGAAAAATAAATCTCAACTTTACTTAAGACTACTGTCTGATTTTAAAAATAGTTTGAAAAAGTAATAAAATTGGAACTAAAAACAAGTAACTGAGCTTAAACTAACAAATCACTGATATGACAGAAATTTAGACTATCATAAATTGTTTTTACTGGGGGATGGCAACAAATTTAGGTTTAAATGTGTATACTACCTCATGAGAGATTCGCCGTTGTTCAATATATGCCATAAACTGTGAACTGAGGCTGTCTGAGTCCAGGCCCTTGTGTGGTCTCACCTCATCCTCGTCTTCCTCCGCAGTACAGCTGTCAATATAGTCAATCTGATCTAGATCATGTTCCACTGTCCATTGGACACAAACACACACACACATTAAAAAAAAAAATTCAAGTTAGATAGCCAACAAAAAACATTAAATTGCAATTCTTTCCTTTTCCTTAACATTTTCTATTCTGAAAGCGGGAAGAATAAGTTTAAATTACACAAGCCTTTATCATTTAGTCCATGGTCACTTGCAAGAACAGGCTAAAGAAAAGCGCTAGTCTTGATTCACTATAAAGAATGCAGTAATTGACAGTAATTATTGCAATTTAGACCTTTAGTATTTCTTTTTTTCTTTGGCTAGCTCTTGACTATTTTAAACAAATTTCACTCTGTGAGACAAAAAGAGGAAGAATAATTTTTTAATGTTGAAGGGTATATCTTCTTTTAGGTTTTGCTTCATTTTTTTGGATGTTTTAGGTTTGGGGCGTAATTATATCTCTTTGAAGAATTAGGCAGAAAACCTAACACAATCAACTCTAAATAAAAGTGAAAAGACAGGAGGAAAGACTTGGTGATAAAGAAATAGATACTGATGACTGTTCCCCTATTGTAACTGCTGTCTATTACTAGAAAAAATGATTTTCCTATTTAGATAATTATTTTTTAGAGGTCAGTATTGCTGGTATGTTGCAGCAGTTTGTGGATGGAAGGGAATCGTTTGAGGAGTTTTTGCTTCTCAAAATGCTCTGGAGTGAGATGCACATAAATACGATTCAGATGCCCTTGAAGAGCACAATTTCAGATGAAAGACAAGGCAGACATCAAGAATACACTGAATTTCTAAAAGAGGTCACACAATGACCACAAAGAGAATCTTTAAAAAGGAGAATACTTCTAAGAAGATCATGGTTAAATCAAGATTAGCAAAGATCAGGCTTCCCCTATGGCTCAGTGATAACAAATCTGCCTGTCAATGCAGGAGACACGAGTTCGATCCCTGATCCAGGAATTTCCCACATGCGTGGAGCAACTAAGCCTGTGCACCAGAACTTTTGAGCCTGTACTCTACAGTCCAGGAGCCACAACTACTAGCCCATCTGCTGCAACTATTGAAGTTTGAGCGTCATAGAGCCCACACTCCACTACAGAAAAGGCCAGTGCAACAAGAAGCCCACACACTGCAGCTGGAGACTGCGGTGTAAAATGCAGTGTATGATCTCTGCAATTAGAGAAAAAGCCAACGCAGCAACCAAGACTCAGCACTGCCAAAAAAAAAGATTAGCAAAAGTCTATTCCAGATAAACTGTCCTTAGTAAAGTTCTCTCCCGAAATAAAAATAAGAGAAAAACATTATATTTTAATTACAAGCCTGAAAACATAGAGCAATTGAAATTTAAGCCTAATAGAAACATTTTTTTTTCTAATCATATGAGAAAAGGATGGAGGTCTCTAAAAAAAGAATGGAAGAAGTTACAGATATACAAATAAAAGGAATGTATGTGAAAAGGCCATTTAAAAAGTCAGAGATAAAAAAGATTTTGGAAGTTGTCAGGAATCATGTTTACCTCCACCATTTGTTACTACTAAACTGCTGTGATTCTCCTGGTATTGGCTTTCTCTTCGTAGTCTTTGTTCTTTAGTAATTTCTGCTACTCGAAGAGGCAGATCTGAAAATTCATCTGTAGGCTTAAAAAAATAGCAGAAACACTACAATAAATCACTTCAAATTTTAGCCAAGGTGTTTATAGCATAAACTCAGAATTTATATTTTTTAAAAAAGAGCAAAATAATTCCAGAGATGCATCTAGAAAGATGCACATATTATTCAACAATATGAATGTACTTAATGCCACTGAAATGCACACTTAAAAATGGTTAAAATGGGGCTTCCCTGGTAGTCTAAAGGTTATGAATCCGCCTTGCAATGCAGGGGACACCAGTTCAATTTCTGATCCGGGAAGAACCCACATGCTGTGAGGCAACTAAGCCTGTGTGCCACAACTACTGACCTTGTGCTCTAGAGCCCGGGAGCCACAACTACAGAAGCCCATGGGCCCTGAAGCCTGTGCTCCAGCAACAAGAGAAGCCACTGCAGTGAGAAGCTTGCACACCATACCTAGACAGTAGGCCCTGCTTGATGCAACTAGAGAAACCCTGAGAGCAACAACACAGACCCTATGCAGCCCCCCCAAAAATAAGTATCTTTTTTGATATTGCCACAATCATGTACACACCCAACCACACACAAATAGCCAAGCAATTTCAAATGACAAATGGGCTGTATTCTAAAACTAATTTGCTTTAGACTCTAAATAAAACAATGTTAAAAATGGTATACTACCAGTCTTGCTAACCAAATCTTTTTACCATTTAACCTAATTTATAGCTAAAATATTGTACCTTAGTAATTTAAAAAGAAAGAAAACATAATACTAATAATTAAAAACAAAAGAGAAAAATGATATAATTAGCTGAGAAAGTTACTTATTTATCTTGAGCATGTAGATAACTTCATTAGGTTCCTATCTTATTACCCATCAGCCTATAGTTCTATTTTCTCACCTTCTAGCAGATCTTCTACCCATCTCTGCTCAAGATTACCCAGGCACTCAAATTTTAGGTTTCCCATGTAACTGGCTCAGTTCCCATTCAGATCTTCCAGGATATAAAATGATTTATACGAGACAATGAGATAACAAACATGTAAAACACAATATGCTAAAAAGACGATGAAGAAACATAATACCATTTCTGAGTGATAGGACTATGTGGGAGCTTTACCCCTCATTTGGCTTTTCTATATTTTACGTAACAAGAAATTGAGTCCAATTAAGACACTTTCCATTTTCATCATTTTACTTCCTCTTAATCAGAAGTTGCAACATGTACAATAAACACTTACTTCATTCCCTGACCATCTCTTATCACCACTGTCCACACTGTTGAAACCTGAATCAAGCGCTCCGTAGGGGCGACCTGAGTACAGTTCTTCATGGCTGCCGAAAAGAAACTTTAGTTCTTACTGTGAAGTTTGATACTTTAAAAATTAACATTTGAAATAGATGCAATTTTAGTAATAAATATTTTCATGGCATTTAGGGACTTAATTGCTTAGAATGAAGTGAGTACTCCTTTAACTTTTTAGTATGAAAAACTCCAAATTCAAAGAAAGCAGGTAGAAGAGAATAATGAACTTTCATGTCATTATCCACCTTCAAAAATATCAACACTCTTAACTTCATCTATTCCTCAAGCCATTCCCAACGTCCCTCCCCATTATTTTTGTTTTTAATAGCACTCTCTTTCTTAAGGTAAAATTTATATACACTGAAATACACAAACCTTTGACAAATGAATGCATCTTTGTAACATACACCCCTATCATGATACAGGACATTTCTACTTCACCAGAAAATTACCACACATCCCTTCCCAGTCAACTTCCCTCACCTCATCAACTAAGAAGCAACTACCATTCAAATTTTTTTTACTTTAAATTAGTATAGAAGGCCAAATAATTGTTCTCAAAGATGTCAAGATATAATCCTTGAAACTTGTAAATACGTTACTTTACACTGCGGGAATTAAGGTTGCAAATAAAAGTAAGGCTGCTAGTAAGAGTACTTTAAAATAAGGAGATCATCCTGAATTGTATGAATGGGCTCAATGTAATCACAAGGCTTCGTGAATGTGAAAGGGGAAAAGAAGAGGATACAATGCTGGCTTAAAGACGGAGGAAAGGACAAGAACCAAGGGAAGCATACAACCTCTAGAAGCTGAAAAAGGCAAGGAAACACAGTCTACTCAGAATCTACAGGAAAGAATGTAGGTTTGGTCTCAATGAGACCAAAATTTAGATTTCTGACCGACACCATAAAATGATTAATTTGTGTTGTTCAAACCTCTAAATTTGGGGTGATTTGTTCTGCTTATTCTTTAGAATGCACAAAAATGGAGTATGTACTCTTTTTCTACTTGGCATCATGTCAGCGAAATTCTTGTCATGTAAGTGAATTCATCCTGGATGAATGAATTTACATGGTAAGCGGAGGTTTAACTCAAAAACAAAAAACTGCCAATCTGTTTTCAAAAGTAGTGGAATCATTTTAAATTCCCAACAATATACTGGAGTTCCAGTTGCCAACACTGCTGCCAGTCATTAAGTTTAGTTATTATTCTAATGGGTGTAAAGTGTGATGTTAATTTGTATTTCTCTGATGACTAGTGATATTTAATATTTTAATGTGCTTATTGGCTATTTATTTTCTTTTATGAAATGTATGTTCAAATCTTTGGCCCATTTAAAAATACAACATCAACAATCTTGAAAACAGTTTGCTAAGGAAAAGCCACAGACAAAACACTATATATTTGACTCATTTCTATGAAATTCTAGAAAAGGCAAATGACAGAGCTGACCAATGATTGCCTGGGGCTGAGGCTAATTAAAAAAAATACATATCTTGATTGCGTTGGTAGTTTTGTGACTGTACCCATTTACCAAAACTCACCAAACTGGACACTTAAAACAGGTAAATTTCATCTCAATGAAGTTGTTAAAAATATCGGCCAAACTAACTTTCCAAAATGGGTGTTCTGATTTTACTTTTTTTTACCACTCAAATTACATTACATAAGCAACATGAGAGCACTGGTTGCTCCACATCCTTTCATTTGGTGTTGTCAGTCTTAATTTTACTCTTGTGGATATGCACTGATAGTTCATTGTGACTTAATTTGCATTTCAATGATGATTAATGATGTTAAGCACTTTTCTGTGTGCTTACTGATCAGTCATGTATCTCTCTTTGTAAAGTTTATTCAAGACTTTTGTCCAGTTTTCAACTGAGTTGTTTGTCTTTAACATTAATTTGCAGGCTTCCCTGATAGTTTAGCTGGTAAAGAATCCGCCTGCAGTGCAGGAGGACCTTGGTTCGATCCCTGGGTTGGGAAGATCCCCTGGAGAAGGGCATGGCAACCCACTCCAGTATTCTTGCCTGGAGAATCCCAGGGACAGAGGAGCCTGGTGGGCTACAGCCCTGGAGTTGCAGAGTCAGACACGACTGGCACATTCTTTATACAGTCTGGATGCAAGTCTATTGTTTTATATGTATTTTGCAAACAATTTCCCTCAGTCTGTGGTTTGCCTATTTTCTTAACAGTTTCTTTTCCTAAACAGATGGCTTTAATTTTCATTAAATTGAGTTTATCATTTCTTTTTTAATGGTTATTGCTTTCTGTGTCCTCAGAAATCCTTGCATTCCCCAAGTCACAAAGATATTCTTCTACATTTTTTTCTAAAGCTATGAAAGCTTTAGTTTTTGCTTGTTCTTAAACACAGTTTTAAAAAGTTAGCTTAATTTGAAGTCTAAAACATGATAAAACCTATGTTAAAAATTGGTTTGTTAGCGTTTTATTTAATAAGATGACCTAGGTTGAAAAATAACTTTCAATGGTACAAATTTAAAATGTGTAGTGTTCTTTGGTATCAAATTTTGTATTCCATATATTCTTACAGTTCGTGTACCGTAACTTTAAAATAGTTACTATGTCATGCTATCACAATGAATCAGAACTTAAGGTACAGGGAAAGAGCAATGAATTTAAGGGACTTGCTTGGTGGTCCACTGGTTAAGAATCCACCTTGCAAAGCAGGGGTTAAGGTTCAATCCCTGGTCAGGGATCTAAGATCCCATGTCTTGGAGCAACTAAGCCCAAAGGCCACAACTACTGAGCCCACATGATGCACTGAAGATCCTGTGCGGTTCAGTGGTTAAGATCTGCCTGCCAATGCAGGGGACATGGGTTCGATCCCTGGTCTGGGAAGATTCCTCATGCCTTGAGGCAACTAAGCCTACGTACCAAACTACTGAGTTCATGCTCCAGAGCCCACAAGCCGCAACTGTTGAACCCATGCACCTGGAGCCTGTGATCCACAAAAGAAGTCACTAGAGTTGCCCTATCTGCATGCAGCAACAAAGACCCATCACAGCCAAAAATAAATATAAAATTGCCCAACAGTACAGAGATTCAGAGCTAGAACCAAGGCCTTCTAACTCCATGACTGCGTTCTGAATAAATGCACTGCTAACTACAATGTAATCTTATTAATCTGTACCTTAGTGAGAAAGGAAATGAAAGTACAATGTCTCATTTGTTGGTACAAGAGGAGCTGAAGGAAATATTTTTCTTTTATATACATATATATACACACACACACATAACATATATATTGATATATATATAAACTTATAGGATATTCTGAAATAATCACAAATACAGTAACATAACTCTGGAAAAATAGAAAATGCAGAGGATAATCTATTGAGCATAATTAGGGATTATATAGGGATTGGAATATATTAGATCTGTAATTACTAATTCCTTTGAGAAACATGTTTATGCTATCTAGACTTCCCATTTAGGAAAAGTTTCTCTGCTGACTCAAGCCTTCTTATATCTCTTAGCAAACACAAATCTCTTCCCAGGAATTTTTTATATCTGTTTTTTAAAAGGAAAGTAATGAAGACTGTAATATTCAGAGAAATTAGGTAAAGACTTCTTAGTCCTCAAAACTAAGGACAGAATCAGAGAGAAAAAGATTCTAGCACTGCAGCCCTCAATCAAAGCTCACTCCTCAAACAGGTAATGATGTTTCCTTCTCGGTTTCTTCAGGCATGCCCTGTAATCATTACACATACACACACCCAGTAATCGCTATTCATCGTCTCACACACAAACTTCAAGGCAACAGCGGCAGTTTAATATTTCTACTCTGCTACTTCAGGAGAGAAAAACTTTTCCTTTGCAAGGGTTACTAACTCCAAGGGAGAACATAAATTAGTGCATATATAAAATAAAAACTACTTAAAAAAAAAAAAAGATTAGTGTTATTTATTTACTTTTTTGCCTACACTGCATGGCATGTGGGATCTTGGTTCCCAGAAGGGGGATCAAACCCAAACCCTAGCAGTGGAAGAGCTGAGTCTTAACTCCTGGACTACCAGCGAAGTCCTTTTTAAAAAAAGCTACTTTTTTTGTTGCTGTACATTTTTTTTTAAAACAGTACAGGAGTAGAAACTTTTAGAAATATTTAAATAGGAAAAACAAAACTTTCTTCTAGAGATAAGAAATAAGAGTTCCATATTATAAGCAATGAAGTGAGGTAAGAGGAAAAAGAAATGAAAGGAAATAATGGAGAAAATTTAACAATTCTTGGTATTAGTGGTCTGGCTTTCCTCATATCTTCCCCACTGCCAAAATTCTTCCTCTAAGAGAGACCTAGATCAGCACACCGTAAAACCTAATCTCCCCTCCCCCCACCATCTTTTCAAAACCTTTTTTGTGTTCCTTAACACCACATACCTTCGTTTAGTCTTCTCAGAGTTAAAAGTGCTAGTACTGAGGATGTTCTGGTAGGAATCTTTTATGCATATGCATAATTTCTCCCTGTACTTGTGTAAGTATACTAAATCAAAACAACTAGATTAAAGCTGGTATTCCCAATGTCCTTCAGTCTATACAAATCTGCAGTCTAACAGCCAGACCAAAAAACTCCGAATATTACAAAGCTGCTTCTGATGACTTTAGGCAGAGAAAGCTAAAAATATAATTTAAAAAATTTTAATTATAATATGTATTTCCCTTTACTGGGAAGATATATCTTAGCATTTTCTTAAGTAGCACCAATTACTGTACAGTGCTAAAATATAGTAATAACATATTACTAAAATATGAAGGGTACTTTACATATATGCCTGGTGATGTCAAACTGCTATGTTTCTAGAGCTTCATTGTTTTTAAAAACCTTATTAAAATTATGAAATACCATATAAAATAAAAGAATACCTATAACTGACATAGCTTTTAAGGTATGGTGAGACATGAATACCTTTAAAGCCCCCTTATGTCTCTTTCACTTGGAATCTTTCTTCCTTTCAGAATTTATCACTAATTTGAATTTTGTTAATATGCATCTGCTTTCTATGGTTTTACTTTTTCCTTTGAATTATTTTTGTATTTTTAATGTCTGCTTTCAGAAACTCTAATAAAATAGAAGTTTGTTAACCTGTTTTAAGTTAGGACACTGAGAAGGTTAGGACTGTGCTTTTACGTAAAATGTGACAAGTTCTAAGAGAATGCCTAAAGGGTTCTCTTGAGTAAAGTTTATTAATGTTATTACACCTTCACTGAGACATCTATTTTGCCTGTTTAAAGACCTTATGAATTTAATTCCTGCTACTTAAGACTGCTGCAATGGTTGGGAATGCCAAGAAAATGCCTTTGTAGAAGTCCGATGCTATATGCAGCTGAGGGGATTCACAGAATTAAAAGATCCCAAAGTGACACTTCAGTTCAGTTCAGTCGCTCAGTCGTGTCCGACTCTTTGCGACCCCATGAATCACAGCACGCCAGGCCTCCCTGTCCATCACCAACTCCCGGAGTTCACTCAAACTCATGTCCATCGAGTCGGTAATGCCATCCAGCCATCTCGACACTAATGGTCATCAAATCCAACCCCTTCACTCCCTTTGTGAAAAATGAAGCCCAGAAAGTTTGAATGAGTTGCCTTAAGTTATAGAGTTAGTTAACAGGAACCAAGGTGAGTTAGTATTAAAGTCACTTAGACCAGCAGTTTTCAACTGAGGACCTCTCAGAGGATATTTGGTAATAACTGGAGACACTTTTGTTTGTCACATTGGGAAGGTGCTACAGAAGTCAGGGAAGCTACTGAGTATCTTCCAGTGTATGGGACAGCTCCTCAACACAAATAATTATCTATTTCAAAATATCCACGGTGCTGAGGTTAAGAAACCCTGACTTAGAACTATAATTGGTCACATCTATGTAATCAATTTTTTACTTAATATAAGCATTCTGAGAAAAATAACATAAAAATAGGTTATTTTGTTTTGGTCAAACAAATCGTCATGGAAATCTAAGGGTCCCATTTATTTGATTCTCCGTGAGATGGAATATAATAAATGAAAGAATATACTCACCAGGAGCCAAAACCCATGGGTCTCCTATCATAATCTGGCAGATCTGGAGCAATCTTACAAGCCTGCATGTTCAGGTATTTAAATATGTGGATTTTGCCTTTTATACATATCTAAGTAAAGTAACATATAGAAACAAATTATTATTTATCTGAAATATATGTGTATCCGAACCTTTTTTCCTTCTGCTTCATTTTTTTAAATTTTAAATTTATTTTTTAACTGAAGGAACCCCTGCCTTTTAAATCACAATCAGCTTTTTATTTTAATGTATATTGGAAATAGAAGGTATTTCTATTAAGTATGTACGGTAATATTAAAAAACTCATTATAACACATTATATCATTTGTTACCTTAGGTGTTTAAGTGATATAAATGTAGGTTTTTGTTTCCTAGTTAATAATAAGTTTCAGTAACATAATATACATAATTCATGATTATAAACACTGTTAGAATACCAAGTAAACTTATATTGACTAGTTAGGCACAGTCAGAGCAATGCTTTAAATAGCACTGCTCCCCATGGATTCTACTGGCAACTTTTGTTTTTAGAAATCCAAAAATCATGCACAGTTATGTTTTCAATCCTATTTCCTGCAAGAAAGAAAAGCAGGAGATGATTAAATATTAAAGTCATATATAGTTTTGTTGCCACCTATTTATTTCTGTCCTACAAATCAACATATAAACTCTTTAGGGATATGAGACCTTTCTGCAGTTACGAACTTTACTCAAGCACTTTAACAGCTGCCATATAGACACTTGTACAAGGCTGAATCAACTGCAGAGTAAGGAAAGCTACGGTGAAAAATATAAGACAAAAAACTTTTTAGATTGTGGAATATCTAAAATCTGTATGTAAAGCTACTTTATAACAACTTCATTAAGTAGTTTCATTCCAGTCACTGATAAACAAATGACCAAACTGACTCAATGAGGAACTTAAGATTTTAGAAAATAGGAAGGTACAAAGACAACAATCATGAGAAATACACTGATGATCTTTAATTCTGTAAGCGGAGTATTTTGTCTTTAGCATTTACATTGTCTTCATTTAAGTTTTACTAGAAAGAAATAACTCAAATTTAATTAGGAAAAAAAGCTTTAAGGAAGAACCCTTCAAATGTGAAAAAGTCAATTTAGTGAAAGGATAGGATAAACATTTTTGGAACATTACCTATCTCCCATCTCATTTACTTCATGGCTTTTCAAGAATTCATGTGAGTGTGAGTTTATTTTAAAAGAACTTAATTTCTGACAAAAAGTAAACACATATAACTTACAACTTTTAAACTTCATCCTTTGTTCAAAAAGTTTATAACATACTTCAAATCAACTGCCGTTTACCTGTGCAGGAGGAGATTGTAGTGGATTGTTATCTAGGGTGATCATCTGAAGGTGTCTGAGATTCCGATAACAGACAGGAATTGTTGTAATTTTGTTGCAGGAAAAGTCTAACCTTATCAAAGGCAACTCTGCTAGTTCTGCAGGGAAGTAAGGTGGAAATAAACAATGATATTTCAAAGCTAGACATTTTTTTCTTCAGGAGCTTCTATCTAAATATAACTGATTTAAAGTAAGTATTTATGTCTATCCTTTCTTAGTGATTAACTGATACATAGCAAAGTGTCAAAATGAAATCTAGGTGCTTAGGGATGGTAATATTAACGAAAAGCAAACTATTTGACCCCTTATATTGTTGCTGCTGTTCAGTCTCTCACTCTTGTCTGACTCTTTGCAACCCCATGGACTGCAGCATGCCAGGCTTCCCTGTCCATCACCAACTCTCAGAGTTTGCTCAAACTCACGTCCACTGACTTGGTGATGCCATTCAATCAGCTCATCCTTTGACACCCCCTTCTCCTCCTGCCCTCAATCTTTCCTAGGATCGGGGTTTTTTCCAATGAATTGGCTCTTCGATCAGGTGGCTGAAGTATTGGTGCTTTAGCATTAGTTCTTCCAGTGAATATTGTGGTTTGATTTCCATGCTGTCCAAGGGACTCTCAAGAGTCTTCTCCAGCGCTACAGTTCGAAAGCATCAATTCTTTGGCGCTCACCCTTCTTTATGGTTCAACGCTCACTTTCGTACATGACTACTGGATAAACCATAGATTTGACTAGACCAACCTTTGTCAGCAAAGTGATGTCTCTGCTTTTTAATACGCTGTCTAGGTTTATCATAGCTTTTCTTCCAAGGAACAAGTGTCTTTTAATTTCATGGCTGCATTCACTGTCCGCAGTGATTTTGGAATCCAAGAAAATAAAGTCTGTCACTGTTTCCATTTTGTCCCCTTCTATTTGCCATGAGGTGATGGGACTGGATGCCATGATCTTCATTTTTTGAATGCTGAGTCTTAAGCCAGCTTTTTCATTCTCCTCTTTCACCTCATCAAGAGGCTCTTTAGTTCCTCTTCGCTTTCTGCCATAAGGGTGGTGTCATCTGCATACCTGAGGTTATTGACATTTCTCCTGGCAATCTTGATTCCAGATTGTGATTCATCCAGCCCAGCACTTCACATGATGGACTCTGCATATAAGTTAAATAAGCAGGGTGACAATATACATCCTTGATGTACTCCCTTCCCAATTTTGAAGCAATTCGCTGTTCCATGTCCAATTCTAACTGTAGCTTCTTGACCTGCATACAGGTTTCTCAGAAGGCAGGTCAGGTGGTCTGGTATTCCCATCTCTTTAAGAATTTTCCACAATTTGTTGTGATCCACACAAAGCCTTTAGCCTTTAGTGAAGCAGAAGTAGATTTTTTTTTTTTGGAATTCCCTTGCCTTTCCTATGACCCAATGGATGTTTTCAATTTGATCTCTGGTTCCTCTGCCTTTTCTAAATCCAGTTTGAACATCTGGAAGTTCTTGGTTCACATAGTGATGAAGCCTACATGTGAGGATTTTGAGCATTACCTTGCTAATATTTTAAATGAGTGCAGTTGTGCAGTAGTTTGAACATTCTTTGGCACCGCCTTTCTTTGGCATTAGAATGAAAACTGACCTTTTCTAATCCTGTGGTCACTGCTGAATTTTCCAAATTTCCTGGAATACTGAGTATAGCACTTTAACAGTATCATCTTTTAGGATTTGAAATAGCTCAGTTGGAATTTCACCACCTCCATTAGTTTTGTTCATAGTAATGTTTCCTAAGGCCCATGTGACTTCACACTCCACGATATCTGTCTCTAGGTAAGTGATCACACCATCATGATTATCCAGGTCATTAAGATCTTTTTCATACAGTTCTTCTGTGTATTACTTGCCACCTCTTCTTAATATTTTCTGCTTCTGTTAGGTCCATATCGTTTCTTTCCTTTACTGTGCCCAACTTTGCATGAAATGGTGACCCCTTATGGAATAACAGAAAGTCTTAGAAACTGGGATTAGATGACAACCTGTATAAAAACTAAGTTAGATGCACAGGTTTTCAATCCTAACTTATGCATTCACAACAGAGTCAACAAATTATCCTTTAGTGAAACTGAACTGAAAGCCTCTGAACTCAAGGACTGCACAATGGAAAGTCAGGATGAGTTGCCTGCTAAAAATGGGGATTTAAGGGAAAGTCTACAAACTTAGCGACAAGACCTCAGCACTTTGCTACCCAACCTCACCCCATTCCCTACCCTTGAATGGCAGTTAGTTAGGAAGATACACAATGTACAAGAAAGAAAACATCTTTCTCTGGACAAACTATATAGTCCCATACAAAAGGCCTTTAGATATTGATATACAGTTTCCTCCAACAAAATATCCAGCTTACTGCTTAATACAATTTCTGTCCAGCATACTTGGAATTTCTAATTAGCTTTGTATAAATGGCATATGACCCACAAACATTTAGAAGAGCTTTCAACATATAAGAGAGAAATCAAAATACACAAAACAAAGGAAAAAAATGAGTGCAGAAAAAAACAGGTTAACATACAGGAAACAGAAGAAAACTCTGAAAACTAGAACTAATGTCTCCAATTTCAGAACAATAAAATACTAAATTACTGAAAAAGGAAAGGATTTTGTTTTTAAATCAGCAAAAAGTAAGGGTTCTTAGAGATGAAAAATTAGATTGCAGAAATTAAAAATTCAGAAGAATGGTTAGACTATAAATGGTTGAACTGTTACCACCTGGTTAAACAAAATGACAAAGAAATGAACAATAAAAAAGATAAGAAAACCATAAGATCAATTAAGAGTCCACTATCCATTTAACAAAAATTCTCAAAAGAGGAAAACAGAAATCAGAAGATAGGAAATTATCAAACAGATATAAAACAATTTCTCACAATGAAAGATGTGAATCTCTGGTGCAGGAAGAATCACTGCAGATGGTGCCTGCAGCCATGAAATTAAAAGACGCTTGCTTTTTGGAAGAAAAGCTATGACAAACCTAGACAGTGTATTAAAAAACAGAGACATCACTTTGCCTGTCTAGTCTATCTAGTCAAAGTTATGTTTCTCCCAGTAATCATGTATATGATTTATCAAAAACATGTGAAATTTCTCTTAAGTCGTTATGCCAAATGAAACTTCCAGAGACCCTACATTATCAGCTAACAGGATCTAAAATTACCATCACTACTCAATAGTTATTGGAGCTTTTCAATGAAGAGTTTAGTTTTTAAAATCTACAACAGAACAGATAAGATGTATTAAATAAATCATTACATCTCAAACACTTGTTGAAACTTTTATACATTTTTGATGTGCCCATCAGTCTGAGAGATAAAATAAAAAGGCAAAAAACAAAACAAAACAACTGTTTCACAGTTTCTTACCTTCAGGCAAACGTACTAAGTGATTTCTTCTTACATTAAGGTCTCTCAAGGCCTCCAAATTACCAATTTGGGAAGGTATTGTTTGAATTTCATTGCAGCTCACATCCTATTTCAAAAAGATACAAAGTAAAGAACTGCACTGATATTACAAACTTGCCAGCTTTAAACTATCTGCAAAATGAGGTTTGGACAACATAATACCCCTGGTTGTAAAAAAATACTATGATTCTGTGTCCAGGAATAATTCCACAGTTTGTACTAGAATTTGATTTCTAAATTGTATAGGCTTTTGACTGACGGAAGCAGTGACAGATTTTATTTTCTTGGGCTCCAAAATTACTGCTGACAGTAACTGCAGCCATGAAATTAAAAGATGCTTGCTCCTTGGAAGGAAAGCTATTATAAACCTAGACAGCATATTAAAAACTAAAGACATCACTGTGTCGACAAAGGTCCGTACAGTCAAAGCTATGGTTTTTGTCGGCAAAGTGATATTTCTGCTTTTTAATACACATACATATATACATAAAACAATCAAAAAATGAAATATTCACTTACAAGTTCTGTTAAATGTCTGAGATGCCCAATTTCTTCTGGAAGTGAGACCAATTTGTTATTACTAGCAATTAAGACTTTCAGTGGTAAATCACACAAGTGTACTGGCAATGTTGACAGTTGGTTCCGACTAAATGGGTAAGCAGAAAAAGAACTAAGTCAGAGCCCAACACTCAGGGAGAAAAACTGCCATCTTTCTCATTCTACACTCAGTATAGTAACAAATGTAAATCTTACAAGAAAGAAACAGGATATTAGATTTGAGTTTGAAAAAACAAACAGATTTGAGTTCAAGTTTGTCACTTGTCAGCTTTGTTTTTTAAGGCAGAGCATTTATCTGCATCTTACACAAATTCCTCATCTGTAATCAAAGGATTTACAGGACTCTCGCACCACAAAACTCCTTTGCAAATAATGAAATGTTTCATAAACAAATCATATTATTGTATTATAGTTAAATTTATACAGGAAAAAAATATTTTAAAATAGGGTCGATAACTAACATCCTCTCCTCTTCTTTCCAAAGAGTTATAAACATTAAGGGTATTTGTAATTTACTTGCCTCATCATTACAGCATTATAACCAACTGTATATAAACAACCAAAATATAGTTCTATGGGAAACAAGGACAGATTGTGATTTCAGATATATTATACTAACTGAGGTAAAGATAAGAAATCTTTTATCTAAACCTAAGTATACAAATCAGAACTGGAAGTAAAAAATACATCTATCATAAGGATAAAAATAAGTTAAAATTTTCCTTATGCATATTTAACACCTTAATCCTTAGTAATAACTGCCCCCATTTGTAAAATCTTTAGATGATTTTATTAACAGATCATGAGCCATTAAAACTTCTAATATCTAATAATTAGACATTCACATACAAAGCTGTCTACTAGCTCTATTTTTATAGGAAAAAACTGAAAGAATAAGTAAATATCTGAGAGCAAAAATGAGTTTAAAAATATATAAACTATACATTAAAATAATTACACAGAAAAAATATTTCCAAAGGATATTTCTTGACAAGGGGAAAAATTTATTTAACAATTCGACTAAAGGCCTAGAAATAAAAGGAAAAATTTATCTATTAATTCAGACACATTTTGATGGATTTCTTTTATTTTTCTAAATTTATTTTCTGCAGTCAACATTTACAACTTTTTATAATGAAATAACAAACAAAAGCAGTCTTGTAAAATGTGAAACAATGGAGTAGATGAGTTAAATAAATGCCTTTATATGTTCAGAACTTAGTACACAAGAATACATAATCACAAAAATCAAAATGATTTTAGATCTACCATTCTTATTTGATGGAACTTATTGGAAAATGTAACTGGAGAACCATTGCTACAAGACAATTAGGGTAAAAGCTCTAATTAGAGTTTGTTAACTATTGCAAAGGCAAAGAGAAAGGGACAAACTAGAGGGACCCAGAAAATACTGTTAATTTAGCCTAAAAACATGAAGAGATGTTGCTGATATAAACAGATGATGTAATTTTAAAAAAAAGTATTATTTCTATTTTTTGGCTGCAAAGAATGCAGGATTTTAGTTCCCTGACCAGGCATCAAACCTGTGCCCCCTGAAATGGAAGCATGGGGTCCTAGTCACAGGAGCACCATAGGAAATTCCTCAGATAACATTAACTTCAGTGAAAGGGAAGAGGAAAATTGAAAACACCACACAAAACTAAAATTTAAAAAAAAAGTTCTTACCTAATATTTAAGAAAGTTAGTGCTTGTAGGTTTAGAATTGCCTCTGGTACATATCGAATACAATTTTGGTATAAATTGAGATTCTCAAGAGAAATGAAGTGACATGCTTCTATGGGAATTTCTGAGAGGCGATTTCGTGACAGATCTGAAACAAACAATTTTAAAATCAATCCCTGGAATTTATTTTATAAAAATTTTAAACAAAAAGTAGGTTTCATAATTGTTAGAATTTCCCAGAGTTCCTATTGTGGAATTTGGTCCAGAGTAAACATTCAAATATTAACTGACTGAATAAACCAGCTTAACATATGCCTCTACATCTGTTGCTGGAAAATGCTGGTTCTTTTTAGTGTGTTAGTCACTCAGTTGGGTCTGACTCTTTGTGACCCCATAGACTGTAGCCCACCAGGTTCCTCTGTCCATCGAATTCTCCAGGCAAGAATACGCGAGTGGGTTGTCATGCCCTTCTCCAGGGGATCTTCCCGACCAAGGAACCAAACCCAGGTCTCCCATATTGCAGGCAGATTATTTACAATCTGAGCCACCAGCGAAGCCCCGCGGGTTACTTTTGAGTCTCCATAAATACTAAATGGGCTTCCCAGGTGGCCCGAATGGTAAAGAGCCTGCCTGCCAATGCAGGAGATATAACAGATGAGGGTTCGATCCCTGAGACAGGAAGATCCCCTGGAGGAGGGCATGGCAACCCATTTTAGTATTCCTGGCTGGAGAATCCCTTGGATAGAGAAGCCTGTTGGGTGACAGTCCATGGGGTCACAAAGAGTCAGACATGACTGAAGCAACCTGGCACACACACACAAATACTAAAAAGATAAAACCATTATTCTCTGCAAGTAACATAAACTCCAAGGAATAGGAGCCTACAAATCACATCACAGATCATGCTAAGTATCAAATATCCTAGAAAACAAATGGATCCCTAAAATCCACATTCCCAAAAGCACAGACAACATCCCAGGTTTTCTGAAAAATGAAGAAAAACAAAACAAAATACTGTCTCTTTATCAGTCAAAAAGTATCAGGGTCATATCAAAAGGACTCAGGAAACATCTCTGCTCCCACTGGCTAAAGATGAGACAATCTGAGATTCAGTAAAGATAATAAATGCAGCAGACTGAAATCTGTAACATGCTATTGAATTATAGGAGTTTAAAATCAAACACTCCCCCAAAGATGATAAAGAACCAATTCATTATCTTGTAAGCTGACAAAGGGGAAAAAAAACATTTACCTTACCTTCTTTTGTAAACCAGTAGTACACTTTGCAGTATTTTCCGTGTGTGTGTGTGTGTGTGTGCACGCACGCGCACGTGTGTGCGTGCACACTGTGCTGTGCTTAGTGGTCAGTCCTGTCCAACTCTGTGACCCCAGGCTCCGCCTATGGAGATTCTCCAGGCAAGAAGACTGGATTAGGTTGCCATGCCCTCTTCCAGGGGATCTTCCTAACCCAGGGATCAAATCCAGGTCTCCTGCATTGCAGGCTGATTCTTTACCATGTGAGCCACCAGGGAAGTCCATATATATATATAGTCAAGGCAATGGTTTTTCCCGTGGTCATGTATGGATGTGAGAGTTGGACTGTGAAGAAGGCTGATCGCCGAAGAATCGATGCTTTTGAACTGTGGTGTTGGAGAAGACTCTTGAGAGTCCCTTATACTGCAAGGAGATCCAACCAGTCCATTCTAAAGGAGATCAATCCTGGGTGTTCATTGGAGGGACTGATGCTAAAGCTGAAACTGCAATACTTTGGCCACCTCATGCGACGAGTTGACTCACTGGAAAAGACTCTGATGCTGGGAAAGGTTGGGGGCGGGAGGAGAAGGGGACGACGGAGAATGAGATGGCTGGATGGCATCACCGACTCTGTGGACATGAGTTTGAGTGTACTCCGGGAGTTGGTGATGGACAGGGAGGCCTGGCGTGCTGTGATTCATGGGGTCGCGGAGAGTCGGACATGACTGAGCGACTGAACTGAACTGAACTGAACACATACACATGCCCATATATATACGTAACGATATATATCTCCTTTTTCAGATTCTTTTCCATTAGAGTTTATTACAGGATATTGAACATAGTTCCCTGTGCTGTTACAGTAAGATCTTGTTTATTTTGTATATAGTCGTCTGTATCTGCTAATTCCAAACTCCTAATTTATCCCCACCTCCTTCCTGTCCTTTGCCCTTTGGCAGTCATAAATCTGTCCTCTATATCTTAAGTCTGTTTCTGTTTTGTAAACAAGTTCATCTGTATCACTTTTTAAGATTCTACAAATAAGTGATATCATATGATATTTGTCTTTCTCTGACTTCCTTCACTTAGTATGATAATCTCTAGATCCATCCATGTTGCTGCAGATGGCATTATTTCATTCTTTTTTTACAGCTGAGTAATATTTCATGGTATACATATGTACCACATCTTTATCCATTCATCTGTCAAGAGACATTTATGTTGCTTCCATGTCTTGGCTATTGTAAATAGTGCTGCTATGAACACTAAAGTGCATGTATCTTTTCAAATTAGAATATTCTCCAGATATATACCCAGGAGTGGAATTATTGGATCATTCTGTTTTGTTCTGTTCGTTAAACTTGTCATGTATCTCTTCTAATAGCTCTTTCATTGAAGTTGCTTTTTTCTAGATGTAATCCTTATTCACCCTCTCTCTTGCTGCTAGAGTTCCTTTAAGTGAATTATTTTCCTTTGCCAATTCATGGTTTGCCTCATCCTTGGAGCTCAGATCAAGCTGCTGGAGTACCTTGAATGGCATTTTACACCAAAACAGTGAAACAACCTCTATGATACACTGGAACTAAGCTTTCCATCTGGGTCACTTCTTTGTGACCCCATGGCTCCTCTGACTGTGGAATTCTTCAGGTAAGAATACTGGAGTGGGTAGCCATTCCCTTCTCCAGGGGATCTTCCCGACCCAGGGATTGAACCCACGTCTTCTGTATTGGGAGGCAGATTCTTTACCACTGTTTTATCTGGGAAGCCCATGTGAGTTTGACAAGAATGTTTATTCTACACTGGAACAGTGTTTTAGTTATGTCTATTCAGTTCAGTTCAGTTCAGTGTCTGACTCTTTGCAACCCCATGAATCACAGCACACCAGGCCTCCCTGTCCATCACCAACTCCCAGAGTTCACTCAAACTCATGTCCATTGAGTCAGTGATGCCATCCAGTCATCTCATTCTCTGTTGTCCCCTTCTATTAGGTCATATTTATTTAACTGCATTGTTTAAGGTGTATCCATATTGATTTATTTTTTGGTCAGTTTTTTGTGTCAACTGCTGAGAGAGAAGGGTATATTACAGTGTTTCATTTTTATTGCTATCTTGTCTATTTCTCTCTTGATGGACAGGGAAGCCTGGCATGCTGTGGGTCGCAAAGAGTCAGACACGACTGAGCGACTGAACTGAAAAATCAAACTTTTTATAATTCTTAAGTTACTCCTTTTATCCCTAGTACAGTTACTTGCTTTGAAATTTCTTCTTTTGGTTGGTTTATTGGACTGACTTTAATGTGACTCCCATGATCCCTATTAACACCCTGTATAATATCCCTTTCTCCACTTGCATGTAGGTGGGCCTTCAAAAGTAACCAACTTGCTCCTAACCAATCCAAAGATGATGTGATGCCATTCTTATCCAATCTGTTCTATCTCTGTTGCCAACTTAAGAAGTAAGTTGCTGCAAACTCTATAGTTGCAAGGAAATAAATTCTGCCAACAACCTGAGGGAAGGTGGAAGCAGATTCTTTCCTAGTCATATCTCAAGATGAAAACTCAATCTAGATCAAGACCTTGCAGTAGACCAGGCTAAGCTGTGCATAGACTCCTGATTCACAGAAACCATTAAGTTCCTTAAGCTGCTAAATTTGTGATAATTTGTTATAAAACACAGAAAACTAACAATCAGTATTTCTACAGAGTACTTTTTCCTAGTCTTTAGTTTCGAACTTTCTGGATTATTACACTTTGAACATGTTTCTTATAAACAACCCACAGGTAGATTTTCTTTCTTTTTATTATCTGACAATCTTAATATTTTAACTGAAACACTCTATATTTAACATTATCACCTAGTCAATATACTTCCCTGGTGTCTCAGATGGTAAAGAATCTGCCCACAATGCGGGAGACCCGGTTTGATCCCTAGGTCAGGAAGATCCCTGGAGAAGGAAATGGCAACCCATTCCAATATTCTTGCCTGGAAAATTCCATGGACAGAGGACCCTGGTGGACTACGGTCCATAGGGTCACAAAGAGTTGGACAAGACTGAGGAACTAACAAGGAGACCCAATCAATATATCTGAACTTTTTAAAGGGCCATGTTATTTATGAAAGATGTAGTTCATTGCCCTTTGGGTATCTATGCTCTTTCCTTCTTTCTTACTGTAAGAATCTCAATTGTATTCAAAACAGCAAAGGTCTCAGCTAGACTCCTGACTAATATTTCCAATTTTATTAATCATTAAAGTTCAAAAGAAGGAAATAAAGGTTGAAATAAAAATTTAACCATATTTGACTTGGTAACTAAATTGATATAAGAAATTCTCATTTTATAGGCAGTGTCCTGAGTTTGTATGTAAACTGAATGCTCTGAAACTACCTCATATATTTCCACAGAGGTAAAAAAGACTTCTGAGCTTCTGAGGACTAACTTCACATACAATGCCATTGAAATGTTACATATGTGCAAATATACTCCTTTTGCAGTATTTCCTTTCTCAGTACATGATGCTTTTGTCTATCCAATTGCTTAAGTCAGGATTCTGGAAGCATCTTGACACCTTTCTCTGTCCCCCTGCCCCCCAATATAATCCTATCAACAAACACTCAATTTCATGGTCCAAATAAATTGTGAGCCCAACCATTTTTCTTCATCTCTTCTGTCACTGCCTCTTAGGATTGTTCTAAGAATTAAATCAAATAATGCATGGAAATTACTTCATATACTGTAAAATGCAAAGAGGAACACGCATAAAGCTATCTTCATAAGGTTGACAGCAATACAGTGAAAATACCACCACCTCACCAATTACAGGGTATTGTACTGTGCAATAAAATATAGCAGAGTACAATAAAATAATTTATGATCTTGGTCACCAAAAAGAATACTGCTTTCAGTATACTTAATTTAAAAAGCATAAAGGTAGAAAACACTTATTTGAAGATTTACATTAAAATGTTTAACAGTTTCCTTATCTTTCAGTGAGATTTAATAAAGAGAGGTTGCTATATTTTTGTATCACTAGAGTAAATTTGATTTCACACATATAGATAAGACTAGTTATTACCACATGAGCCCTCTAAATTTCCATCTCTGTGTCAGTGTAGTTAGTTGTAGGCTGTTTTCCAGACTGCAAGCTCAAGTGAGACTTGCCAAGTACTATAAAAACCCATAAACTGGATAATAAGCAACTTTGCAAATTAAGCTATTAAGTTACTTCTACATATCATATCCGGAATGTGGCCTTGGTCTTAATATGAGCTGACAACTATACCACCCTGGCACAGCTCTTGGATGTATTATTCAGTTGAGCAAAGCAGAAAAAGCCTATTTTGGCCTGATAAAAAAATACGAGAAAACTTTTAGCTAAAAAAATGTATTATGGAAGCTTCAGATAAGTAAAAGAAATATTTCAAAGGAAAAAGTTTTAGGACATTCTGCTTGCAACGAAATGCTGATTTTTCCTTATTTATAAAAAAAGTTACCCTCAAAATTAAACTCATCTCAAATAAACAAGTTTAAAAAAAATATGTTAAAGAAAAAAGTCTAAAACAATATAAAGAGAATCTTCAATATTAAAGGGGGGTGCATGAGAATGATCACTCTAGAGTCACATGGTGAATATTTAAAGAGTAGGGAAAAGGTCTGCTTTGTTCAACTCTGTATAAGTTGGCACTTAGCAGTGCCACAGTACATATAATAGCACTCAATATTTATTCAAAAAAAGACCAAATAAATGAATGAAACAAAAACTGCGGAATAAGAAGAAAGAAAGAATCTGTCTTCCATCTATAGAGCTTCATCTATGGTAAGGCATAATTAATATACTGAAAAAGGACAAAATTACAATTTTATCTTTATTTTTTTGTTTTTAAGGAACACTACATAACCTGGATTGAAAATAATTTTCAAAGAAGTACGTTTTAGATAAAATGAATCAATTCCAACACTTGAGGGAAAAACTATTATGCATATTAAACCATAAATAGGTATTTATAATTTTAAAAAAGCTAAGATAGGTTGCTACTGCTGCTAAGTCACTTCAGTCGTGTCCAACTCTGTGTGACCCCATAGATGGCAGCCCACCAGGTTCCCCCATCCCTGGGATTCTCCAGGCAAGAACACTGGAGTGGGTTGCCATTTCCTTCTACAAGGAATGAAAGTGAAAAGTGAAAGTGAAGTCGCTCAGTGGTGTCCGACCCTTAGCGACCCCACAGACTGCAGCCTACCAGGCTCCTCCATCCATGGGATTTTCTAGGCAAGAGTACTGGAGTGGCTTGCTATTGCCTTCTCCATAAGATAGGTTACAATCATAAAAAAGACTGGCTTAGGAAGTTGGATGGAAGAGGCACACAGAGGGAGCCTGAGAGAGCCCTGGAAGCACAGTGGGCCCAGGACTTAAGAAGATGTCTTTGTTGGTCAGACTTCATAAAGACAATATGGAAGACCTCTGGTAGCTAAAAAAGTAAGCCATATAAACCTTTTCCATCAACTTCTTATTCTCCCCAAGGGGCCTATTTAAAGGAGGGTGAAGACACGCTAAGCACTGAAGATTTATGGTGGAAGATGGCTGATTATTCCAAAGGGAATGAAGACAGGCATACACGGTGCCAGTACCCTCAGTTAGATGATGCCAGCAGCAGGGACGCTCGGAAAGAGCGGCTTTTCCAGCACTTTTATCAAGTGATTCAGAAAGTGTATGATCGAGAGAGCCCTACAGATTGCATTATTGTTTCCATCAACAAATAACAGAAACTTAAGCAGATGCACACATCCTGTACCACCTGCAGCCTCTCTCTCCTGGTCAGAGATGCTGCCTCAAAACAGGAGGGTGGACGTCCCAGGTGGCATAGTGGAGAGCAACATGCCTGACAATGCACAGGACAAGTGTTCAAACCGTGATCCAGGAAGATTCCATATGCATGGAGCAACTAAACCTGTGTGCCACAACTACTGAGCCCGTACTCTAGAGCCTGTGAGCTGCAACTACTGAGCCTGTGTGCTGCAACTACTGAAGCCCATGTGTCTAGAACCTGTGCCCCACAACAAAAGAAGCCACTGCTACGAGAATAGTGTACCACAGCGATGAATAGCCCTTGTTCTCTGCAACTAGAAAAAGCCTGCATGCAGTAACAAAGACCCAGTGCAACCAAAAAAATAAATAAATTATAAAACAAACAAACAAAAGAATGGCTTCGGTATATAAAAACTGACATTAAGACTTTTTTCCATTTTGAAGTATAAAATGTTTTTAATTTATGATACCTTCCTATTTTTTAAAAAAGATGTAGATTTACTGACCTGTTTGCTGCCTAAACTCATGGACTTTCATTTTATTCACTGTTATAACCCATTTTGACCCAGACCTGATATGGCCACCTGATGCGAAGAGTTGACTCATTTGAAAAGACCCTGATGCTGGGAAAGATTGAGGGCAGGAGGAGAAGGGGACGACAGAGGAAGAGATGGTTGGATGGCATCACTGATTCACCGACATGGGTTTGGGTAGACTCCAGCAGTTGGTGATGGACAGGGAGGCCTGGCGTGTTGAGGTTCCCGGGGTCACAAAGAGTCGGACACGACTAAGCGACTGAACTGAACTGATTATGAAAGCTCCCCTTTAAAATAGCTCCTGTATCTTTTAGTTTGTTTGCTTATTTATCTTTGGTTGCCCAGGGTCTTCGCTGCGGCCTGTGGGCTTTCTCTAGTTGTGGTGAGTGGGGGCTACTATTCGCTGTGGTGCACAGACCTCTCCTTGTGGTGGCTTCGCTTGATCTAGGCACATGGGTTTGGTAGTTGTGGTTTTAATTGTTCCGCGGCAAGTGGAACTTTTTGAGACCAGAGATGGAACCCATGTCCCCTGTATTGATACGCGGATTTCTATATACCGTACCACCAGGGAAGTCCTCCTGTATCTTTTTGATATGCCATTTCTTTTTTTTTTTTTAGCATTTCCTTATATTCTGACACAGCAAGATGTTCCAGGCTTATTTTGCAACTTCTGTGCCCCAGTTCTAGAATCAGCTATTTTTCACCCTCATGTAACAGAAACTTTTGTGGCAAGTTAGATTTGCAGAGTAGGGAACAAAAGGGAAAACCACCAATCCCGAGGGAAGTTTCAGAATTAATGACTGTTGCTGGGCTGTTTTTGTAAGCCACCCAGCTTTATAGTGATCCGTTATACGGCAACAGAAAAACAGAAGAGAAATTGGTACCTGGAAGTGGAGTGCTGCTATAACAAAACACTAAAACTGGCTTAAAACCAGGCAGCAGGCAGTGGCCCTAAGGGGCCTCCTAGTGCCTGTTAGTGGAGGCTTGAGGGCAGGGGAAAAAAAAAACTACAACTGAAGGCTGGAGAAAAAGGCTCTCTAGATCTGCTCTGACAGAACAATTAAATAAACTACAAGCTACTGTATCATGACAGGTAGAAAGGGTATCTAAAAGATTTAAATCATCATAAACACATGTGGCTCCAAGACCTTTTAGAACTAACACCCAAAAAAGATGTCCTTTTCATTATAGGGCACTGGAATGCAAAAGTAGGAAGTCAAGAAACACCTGGAGTAACAGGCAAATTTGGCCTTGGAGTACAGAATGAAGCAGGGCAAAGGCTAATAGAATTTTGCCAAGAGAATGCACTGGTCATAGCAAACACCCTCTTCCAACAACACAAGAGAAGACTCTACACATGGACATCACCAGATGGTCAACACCGAAATCAGACTGATTATATTCTTTGCAGCCAAAGATGGAGAAGCTCTATACAGTCAGTAAAAACAAGACCGGGAGCTGACTGTGGCTCAGATCATGAACTCCTTATTGCCAAATTCAGACTTAAATTGAAGAAAGCAGGGAGAACCACTAGACCATTCAGATATGACCTAAATCAAATCCCTTATGATTATACAGTGGAAGTGAGAAATAGATTGAAGGGACTAGATCTGATAGAGTGCCTGATAACGATGGACGGAGGTTTGTGACATTGTACAGGAGACAGGGACCAAGACCATCCCCATGGAAAAGAAATGCAAAAAAGCAAAATGGCTGTCTGAGGAGGCCTTACAAATAGCTGTGAAAAGAAGAGAAGCGAAAAGCAAAGGAGAAAAGGAAAGATATTCCCATTTGAATGCAGAGTTCCAAAGAATAGCAAGGAGAGATAAGAAAGTCTTCCTCAGCGATCAATGCAAAGAAATAGAGGAAAACAACAGAATGGGAAAGACTACAGATCTCTTCAAGAAAATTAGAGACACCAAGGGAACATTTCATGCAAAGATGGGCACGATAAAAGGACAGAAATGGTATGGACCTAACAGAAGCAGAAGATATTAAGAAGTGACAAAAATACACAGAAGAACTATACAAAAAAGATCTTCACAACCCAGATAATCACAATGGTGTAATCACTCACCTAGAGCCAGACATCCTGGAATGTGAAGTCAAGCGGGCCTTAGAAAGCATCACTACGAACAAAGCTAGTAGTGGCAATGGAATTCCAGTTGAGCTATTTCAAATCCTGAAAGATGATGCTGTGAAAGTACTGTACTCAATATGCCAGTGTGGATGATTGTGAAAAATTCTGAAAGAGTTGGGAATACCAGACCACTTGACTTGCCTGTTGAGAAACCTATATGTTGGTCAGGAAGCAACAGTTAGAACTGGACATGGAACAACAGACTGGTTCCAAATAGGAAAAGGAGTATGTCAAGGCTGTACATTGTCACCCTGCTTATTTAACTTCTGTGCAGAGTACATCATGAGAAACGCTGGGGTGCAGGAAGCACAAGCTGGAATCAGGATTGCCGGAAGAAATAACCTCAGATATGCAGATGATACCACCCTTATGGCAGAAAGTGAAGAAGAACTAAAGAGCCTCTTGATGAAAGTGAAAGAGGAGAATGAAAAAGTTGGCTTAAAACTCAAGATTCAGGAAGTTAAGATCATGGCATCTAGTCCCATCACTTCATGGGAAATAGATAGGGAAACAGTGGAAACAGTGTCAGACTTTATTTTTTTGGGCTCCAAAATCACCGCAGATGGTGATTGCAGCCATGAAATTAAACAATGCTTGCTCCTTGGAAGGAAAGTTATGACCAACCTAGACAGCATATTAAAAAGCAGAGACATTACTTTGCCCACAAAGGTCTGTGTACTCAAGGCTATGGTTTTTCCAGTGGTCATGTATGGATGTGAGAGGTGGACTATAAAGAAAGCTGAGTGCTGAAGAATTGATGCTTTTGAACTGTGGTGTTGGACAAGTCTCTTGAGAGTCCCTTGGACTGCAAGGAGATTCAACCAGTCCATCCTAAAGGAGACCAGTCCTGGGTGTTCACTGGAAGGACTGATGCTGAGGGTGAAACTCCAATACTTTGGCCACCTCATGCGACAAGTTGACTCACTGGAAAAGACCCTGATGCTGGGAGGGACTGGGGGCAGAAGGAGAAGGGGACAACAGAGGATGAGATGGCTGGATGGCATCACCGACTCGATACACATGAGTCTGGGTGAACTCTGGGAGTTGGTGATGGACAGGGCAGGCCTGGCGTGCTGCGATTCATGGGGTCGCAAAGAGTAGACACGACAGAGCGACTGAACTGAAATGATATGGTAGTGAAACATGTTAGCTGAAGTTAAGAGATATATGACAATAAGGATTACTTAAGTATTGATCTTAAATCTTAATGATGAGAAAGGGTGTATATATAAATATACTTAGACACATACATACATGTATCAGTTCAGTTCATACTCCTGCAATTTTCTAATTAAAATTTTCTCCCCTCATTTATTTTTAGATATCATTCAAATACATTACATATTTTTCTTTTTCAGATAATTCAACCAACTTAAAGACTCTCTGCTCACACAGGAAAGAACATGAACTCCTGCCTAGAATGGATTCTGGTTTTATATAATATTGGAAAATGAACTCAACTTTAGAGTTTATAAAGATCATCCTTAAAACTGTGATTGAATTCTCATAATATTTTCATCTTGAAATATGGCTCATTACATACCCTGCCAATAAACTGTTTCCAAAGCCAAAGTCCAAAACAAAGCAATTTAGAGTAAAACTATTATATTAAATGAGGGCTTCCCTGGTGGCTTAGATGGTAAAGAATCCGCCTGCAATGCAGGAGACCTGGGTTCAGTCCCTGGGTTGGGAAGATCTCCTGGAGAAGGGAATGGCTATACACTACAGTATTCTGGCCTGAAGAATCCCATGGACAGAAGAGCCTGCCAGGCTATACAGTCCATGGGGTCACAAGGAGCCAGAGATGAATGAGCGACTTTCACTTTCACAAAGCCTGCCGATAAAGTTTTCAAAGTCATGCTCCAAAACAATGAAATTTAGAGTAAACTATTATCTTAAATGAGACATATGACATAGCCAGACTTCAGCCCTAGTTCTACCATTTATTACCATCTAGGAAGGCAATGGCAAGCCACTCCAGTACTCTTGCCTAGAAAATCCCATGGATGGAGGAGCCTGGTAGGCTGCAGTCCGTGGGGTCACTAAGGGTGGGACACGACTGAGTGACTTCACTTTCACTTTTCACTTTCACACATTGGAGAAGGAAATGGCAGCCCACTCCAGTGTTCTTGCCTGGAGAATCCCAGGGACGGGGGAGCCTGGTGGGCTTCCATCTGTGGGGTCACAGAGTCGGACACGACTGAAGTGACTTAGCAGCAGCAGCAGGAGCCTGGCAGGCTACAATCCACAGGGTCACAAAAAGAGTCAGACATGACTTAGTGACTAAACAACAACAGATTTCGAGAAGACTTCAGAATCTTCCTAACACTTTCACTGATTATTTTCAATTATTTTACTTTTTTTTGCAGGCAAGAAACATGTTAAAAAGTACTTTTTTCCTAAGTTTATCTCTCCAATTAACTATTCAATAACTTTATGATTTTATGAGTGAAGGGTAGTTGATTCTTGCTTTCAGGGGACAAACCTGGAGTCCAAAGACAGTAGTAACATGGCTTCTTAAACCTAAAAAAGTTTTTGGGAAACATTTATTTAACTGACAAGGCATTTTCCTTCCAGCTAACTTTATGACTTCTTATTTCTGTTTGAGACTCTGAAGGTCACAAGGTTAAAAAAAGAAAAAGTATAATTATTTTACTAACATGATTATTTCTTCTCATAAGTTAGCACAAAAAGAAAAGGAAAAACCCTAATTCTTTATAACATAAAAACTTGTTTATAATTTTATGAATTAAATATTTTGAGATAATTATAAACAAACTAAGCAGTTTCAATGTTTAGTTCAACAAATTCCTTCTTTGCTCTTAAAGAAGTCTGCTCAATTTTACCCCTTCTTTCAGTACAAACTTAACAATCACTATTCTTGATTCCTCCTAGTGCTGCAAGAAGCACTTTCTTTTTCTGCGCAGATCAGTGTCTGACTTTTATAATAAGGTACCTGAGATCATTTCCTTTGACCCACTAGATCTGATATTGTGCTTGCCTCTGTCCATCTATTCCTCTCCCTATTCTCACGTAAGCTATCAGAAGAAATAATGTAGTGACATTCCCGTTAAAAGGAACCACCTATCTGGATGACACCCAAAATAATTTAAACTCAGTTGAACCAATTAATGCAAATATTTTAAATTTAAACAACTTGTATTTATTCATTTCTAAACAGTGTTCTTGAGAATGTTTCCAGCTCTTAAACATGAGCAGGTTATCTAAAGCACAAAAGAGAAAGGGACCAAATCTCTCACTTAAAAAAACAGATGCTTTAAGCTACGGTGTACTGCTTATTATCATAAATTTATAGTGAGACATTTATTAGGGTGTTTACTCAGCTCACAATGTTCTTAATTTCTCCCTTTTATTCACAAGGGTTGCCTCTCCTTCCCTCCCAGGTTTTCCGAGTCATATATACCAGTAATGTTTAACCTTGGGAACCGTTCCAAAGGAATTAACACTGAACTCCATAGCTCGCCTCATTCTTGATATCCTGGTAAACTCCTGCTCCTCCTTTAAGAGCCATCTCAAACATAATCTCATTTTACTTCCCTTGATTTGTCTAGGCACTCAAAAATTTCTCCCCCATGTTTCTCTTACTCTAGTGTAGCAATTATCACACTGTACTGTAATTCCTCATTAGATTTTAACTTTCTTGAGACCAAGAGCTTTGTGTCTTTTGCATCTAATACAATATCTGACTTATTAAAAGGTCAAGTTTAATTTGCTAGAATTAAAGCTAATTCAGTGTGCCAACACTGGATATTTCATGCTGATCAACTCTCTATTTTTAAATTAAAAATTAGAAAATTATTTCTGAATAAACAAGGTTTATTTGGTAGGTAATTAATTAATCTTTAAATGTGGGCTTATGATTTCCATGAAGGAAATCATAAGAAAAGATCCCTAATAGCAGTAGTGGAAATGTAGAAGAGATACTCACAGACCAAGTCAGATTATACCCACACTACCACCAACCCTCTTCAACATGAATTAAAAATAAAATGGGTAAAATCAATGATAGGTTAACATCCAGAATGAATATATATACCCACACACACATACATCCACTCCTAACACTCAATAACAAAACCAAACAACCCAATTAAGAAATGGTTGTTGTGTTGTTCTGTCACTAAGTCATGTCCAACTCTTTGCAACCCCATGGACTGCAGCACTCCAGGCTTCTCTGTCCTTCACTATCTCCCAGAGTTTGCTCAAATTCATTTCCATTGAGTCAGGAATCCAGTCAATCCTAAAGGAAATCAACCTTGAATATTCACTGAAAGGACGGATGCTGAAGCTGAAGCGCCAATAGTTTGGCTCCATGATGCAAAGAGCTGACTTACTACTGGAAAAGATCCTGATGCTGGGAAAGACTGAAGGCAAAAGGAGAAGGGGATGACAAAGAATGAGATGTTTGGATGGCATCACCGATTCAAAAACGGGCACAGGATTTGAATAGACATTTTTCCAAATGGCCAAAAAGCTCATGGAAAAACACTCAACATCACTAATGATTAAGGAAATGTAAATCAAAACCACAATGAGATACCACTTCATATCAATAAGGATGACCATTATTAAAAGCCAGAAAATAACAAGAGTTGGTGAGAATATGGAATAATGGAATCCTTGAGCATTGCTGGTGAGAATCTAAAATGGTATAATTGCTGTAGAAAACATTAAAGCAAGTCTTCAAAAAAATTAAACATGAAATTATGTTTATGATCCAACAATTAATTTCTGAGTACATACCCAAAAGAACTAAAAGCAGGGACTCAAACAGGTATTTGTCTACCAATATTATGGCTGCATTATTCACAACAGAAAAAAAGATGGAAACAACCCAAATAAATAATCCAAATGTCCACCAACAAATGAATGGGTAAACAAAATGTGATATATGTTTACAACAAAATATTATTCAGCCTTAGAAAGTAATGATATTCTGATACATGCTACAACATGAATGAACCTTGAAAACATTGTGTTAAGTGAAACAAGCCAGCTGCTGCTGCAGCTAAGTCGCTTCAGTCATGTCCAACTCTGTGCGACTCCATAGACGGCAGCCCACCAGGCTCCTCTGTCCCCAGGATTCTCCAGGCAAGACTACTGGAGTGGGTTGCCATTTCCTTCTCCAGAAACAAGCCAGAGACAAAAGATAACTACTGTATGATTCCATACATAACTAGAATACTCAAATTCATAGAGATAGAAAATAGAATGGTTACCAGGGAGTAAGGGGAAGAGGTAATGGAGAGATACTGTTTAATAAATATAATTGCAGTCTTAGATGATGAAAAAGTTATGGAGATGTTATATGTAAAATAGATAGCCAATAGGAATTTGCTGTATGGCTCAGGAAACTCAAAACGGGCTTTGTATCAACCTAGAGGGGTGGGGTAGGGAGGGAGATTCGAAAGAGAGGGGATATATGTGTATCTATGGCTGATTCATGGAGAAGGCAATG
Organism: Moschus berezovskii; assembly: GCF_049115385.1. NCBI lineage: Eukaryota > Metazoa > Chordata > Mammalia > Artiodactyla > Moschidae > Moschus > Moschus berezovskii. The sequence goes on from NC_142460.1 coordinate 91,926,727, forward strand.
GCACCCCACTCCAGTACTCTTGCCTGGAAAATCCCATGGACGGAGGAGCCTGGTAGGCTGCAGTCCATGGGGTCGCGAAGAGTCGGACACGACTGAGTGACTTCCCTTTCACTTTTCACTTTCATGCATTGGAGAAGGAAACGGCAACCCACTCCAGTACTCTTGCCTGGAATCCCCAGGGATGGCAGAGCCTGGTGGGCTGCCATCTATGGGGTCACACAGAGTCGGACACGACTGAAGCGACTCAGCAGCAGCAGCAGCATGGCTGATTCATGTTGAGATTTGACAGAAAACAACAAAATTCTGTAAAACAATTATCCTTCAATAAAAAAATAAATTAAAAAAAAGTTACAGAGATGGATACAGTGGTGATGGTTGTACAACAGTGTGAATATACGCAATGCCACTGAACAATACACTTAAAAATGATTTAAATGGTAAATTGTGTTACATATATTTTATTACAATAAAAATGCGTAGTACTCAAAGTAGATAATAAATGTAATCTCTTTTTAGTGATATTATCTTAAAAATTTTCCTCCAGAATTATGGACTTTTCTAAAAACCGTATCTTACACCTCAGCAATAAACTAAATAATGTAGAAATTAAAGAAACAAAAATTTAAAGTATTCTGTAATGCCAAATCTCAGAAAGTTAGTTTCACAACTGTGTAACAAAAAATATAAATTGTTTATTAGCTTTTTCCTTCCTAAGACCATTTTTCTTTCCTTCCTAACTCCATATCTCTTTCCCAGGGGGGAAAAAGGATTTAATATTTCATTCTATTCAGCTTTGTAATTATAACAGAACTTATTTCTTTAAATCTTGAAAAGTAAGCCAGGAAAACCTAGCTGCATTCCAATCCAAACACAAATTAATGTTTCCAACTGTATGATATTTATTAAGAAATGCTAACAGTATATTAAAAAGCAGAGACATTACTTTGCCAACCAAGGTCCGTCTAGTCAAGGCTATGGTTTTTCCCGTGGTCATGTATGGATGTGAGAGCTGGACTGTGAAGAAAGCTGAGCGCCAAATAATTCATGCTTTTGAACTGTGGTGCTGGCGAAAACTCTTGAGAGTCCCTTGGACTGCAAGGAGATCCAACCAGTCCATTATAAAGGAGATCAATCCTGGGTGTTCACTGGAAGGACTGATGCTGAAGCTGAAACTCCAATACTTTGGCCACCTCATGCGATGAGCTGACTCACTGGAAAAGAGTCTGATGCTGGGAAGGATTGGGGGCGGGAGGAGAAGGTGACGACAGAAAATGAGATGGCTGGATGGCATCACCGACTTGATGGACATGAGTCTGAGTGAACTCCGGGAGTTGGTGATGGACAGGGAGGCCTGGTGTGCTGTGATTCATGGGGTCGCAAAGAGTCGGACACGACTAGGCGACTGAACTGAACTGAATAGTCAAAAAAGTCTTTCCTTCAGCCCATCCCATGCAATGACACCATCCTTATCAAATAAAGTCTACTATGTAATATTCACATACACAGTACTATCACTTTCTGTGAGAACTGTCACTGCTGCAAATGTTAAAAGGGGCTGAGATTATGACAAATATTCAGTATAAGAGAATTTTAACACTAAGCTATATAAATTTCAGAAGAATATCATAGAGATAATATCCTTTAACAGTAAAAGATAAAACAAATTATTATAAATTTATAAAATATACATTCAATATGAAATTATTAAGTACAAAATAGAAACTAAAATTCTTAAGGAAGATCAAGACCCTAAAGAATTATGCAAAAGTTATAACTTAAAATACGATTTATTTGGTAACTATTTAATAAGCCACAATGATACTGTTCGGGGTGCTTCCCACAGGCTAACAAATACTAAGGAGAAAGAACACCAACAGTTAATCATTAAATGAAGATACTGTGATGACTGACAAAAGTTTGTTACACTTTTTAAACACTCTCTTTAAATTCCCTCTATGTGGTACATATATACACAATGGAATATTACTCGGCCATTAAAAAAATACATTTGAATCAGTTCTAATGAGGTGGACGAAACTGGAGCCTATTATACACAGTGAAGTGAGCCAGAAAGAAAAATACCAACAGAATACTAATGCATATATATGGAATTTAGAAAGATGGTAACGATAACCCTGTATATGAGACATCAAAAGAGACACAGATGTACAGAACAGTCTTTTGGACTCTGTGGGAAGATGAAGACAAAGAGATCCTCAAACAACCTTTTTACTCTGCAATTCAGTCATTCTATAAAAGCAATTAACTGAGGAGTCACAATGTAAATGTTAAATATCATATTGGTAATCTTGTATATTCTAGCTCATTAATGATGACCAAAGTTTCCTAGGCTCCTACTGGATGGCAATTTGGTTTCATTGTTTATACTTAAATGTTCAAATTTTGTTCAAAACCCAAACTCTTAGTTTATAGGATATATAAAATTGCTGCTGCGAAGTCACTTCAGTCGTGTCTAGCAACTTTCTGAGATTTTTTCTTTTATTACCTCAAGAGGCTCTAAACAGTACTTAACTTTGTGACTAGTTATTTGCAAGATTTGAAAATGTAAGCAATGCCAGCTATCTTCCACACAACTAAATCTAGGTAAATGGATTTTTACATTGCATTTCATTTCATTTAAGCTATGCTATAGTTGCCCCCCTTTTTTTCTCCAGCTTAGAATGTTGTCTCCCAACACATCTTAAAAAAGAGAACTCAAAGATAATCAGTTACATGCTTTCCTTATTGATATGGAAGGCTGTTTAGAGAAAAAACAAATTTTGTTTTAGAAAGGGCCAAGTTTTAAAAAAGCAGCAACTATTCTGGCATTCTCATAAAGTTTTTTAGATCAGCTTGACAATCATCAGCTTTTGAAATGTGAATTCCTATTGCAGAGTAAAGGTCTCATTTCTGTAACATCATGAAACACTGCATTTTTTCCAGCCCTTCTTTCCACCCTCTGTCCACTGTCTGGAGGATGCACCAGGCCCCAGGGCAGTCAACATTTGGAACTGAGTGTGTAATAAACCAAAGGAAAAATAAAGTCTTATGGAAAAGCTATCAAGGACACTAGAGTCTAAGAAGGCCCATACTCCATGTTTTATCACTTTACATATATTCAACCCAGGAAAAGTAATAATGTATACAGAATGATTTTGAAAAATAACTCCCCCTCCCGAGTTATGCTTTCTACATATCCTAGCAGTGTAGGATGCTGAAAAATGCATGTGGGCTGACAAAATTTTGGTACATGTTTCTAAAGCTGAGATATGATAAAAATATTAAAGAAATTTAACAAGAGGAGTAAAAAATTAAATCAAATGTAGAACTCTTAATTTAGCTAAGAGAATTATCTTTGTAGTCTGGACACCTGGGTTCTAATCTTGTTTCGTTGGTGACATAAGCAGAATAACTGAAATGTAAAAACCGTGTAATGAAAAAGCATGAGAACTCTGTTCTTTGAAAAAGGTATTTTAAAAATGTAAGGCATTATTAACGATGAAACTCTGCAGTCAAAAACATTTTTATTTGACAGCTTCTTACTCTAAGTAAAATCTAAAGACAACTAAAGAATTTCTCCAAAATTTTAAAAGAAATCCTTAAAAGTGATAATCCAAAAATTCAAAGTAAAATGAAACTTTTAAAGTACAAACAGAAGGAAACTAAATCATAGATTACAAAAAATGACTTCAACAAAAAACTCTGTGAAAACAACATCATACCAATTACCAGTAGTAACCAACTATCTTTATCTTCTATCAGTACAATGGGGTATATGTCCATCTAAAACCATGGCAGTACAATGTATCAATTTAATCCTGTTACATATATTTTATGACTCCATATTCTTCAGCAGCTAAGTCATGTCTGACTCTTCTGTGACCCCATAGACTGCAGCCCACCAGGCTCCTCTGTCCATGGGACTTCCCATGCAAGAATACTAGAGTGGGTAGCCATTTCTTTCTCAGGTGATCTTCCTGACCCAGGAATGGAACCCACATCTCCTGCACTGGCAGGTGGATTCTTTACCACTGAGCCACCAAGGAAGCCCTTAAATGACTCCATAATGAAATGAAAAATATGACTGAAAAATTGAAAACATTTTCTAACAAACTGGAGTTAGTTTATTTTAGATTTAAAACCATGCTTCAAAAAGCTCTCCCAATTTATTTAAAAAAAAGAAAAAACAATGTCCATGCTTGGAACAGTGCCTGAGAAACAGGCACAAAATACATTTTTACTAAATAAATAGATATAGCACTGAATTAAGCAGGGGAAATAAAGGAAAAGAGAAGAGAAAGGAAGATGTCTTTTGCTGAGCGCATATAAGCACTGGAACATTGTTTCATATAGCTACAATCTTATTTAATCCAAAAAATGTCCTTGAGGCATATGAGGAAACCACCATTAGGAAAGTTAAGAAACACTGCCTATAGGTCACACACAGTTAGTGACTGAATCGAAATTCAAACCTAGATTTCTCCAGATTCAAAGCCCATGCATAAACACACTCACATCAAACACTATTATACTAAAAATTGTTTTAAAATGCTGAAAAACAGGTATATGATTAATAGTCAATGCCACTATTCTAGTGAAAAATCAGGGTTTTTAAAGAGATATCATTTAATACAGATATCATACAGCATCATCAAACTGCTTCTTCAGAGACTCTCACTAAATATCACCTTTAAGATTCACAGGGATTATAGGTTAAATAACTACAATATACTTATACTCTGGTATGTCACTGGACTGGATTTTCTTTCACATCTTAAAACAGGAAGGCTGAAAATTATAATGGGAAGAGATAGGGGCTACTTTTCTTACTCATGCTCCCTAATCTGGTTTTCCAGTATCTACTGGAATTTCTATTCCTTCATGTTGAGGGGAAGGGGATTATTATCATTTTTAAGAAGTATTTAATAAAACTTTTAATAAAATGTTTTAAACTATTATCAAACCTTCACACTCCCTCCACTACTCAACGGTTCCTGAAAAGTAAAAGGCATTTTTCAAGTTTTTAAAAACAAAGTGGGGTGGAGGGAGGGTTTCCCTGACAGCTCAATGGGAAAGAATCCACCTGCCGATGCAGGAGATGCATGTTCGATCCCCAGGCTGGGAAGATTATCTTTGGAGGAAGAAATGGCAACCTGCTCCACTATTCGTGCCAGGGTAAACACACAGACAGAGAAGCCTGGTAAGCTAAAGTCCATGGGGTAGCAAAGGATTGGACAAGACTGAAACAACTGAGCACACACGCATGGTGGAGGGAATGATAAAACAAAGGTTTTATTAGCAGCAAGCAATGTATTAGGGCTTCCACTGCAAAGTTGTAACCATGAAGATTTTAAAGTACTGGCCCCTCAAAATTGGAGCTTTAGAATTTAGATAAATTCTTTAGTTTGTGCTATTAAAAATAACTGATGCTCTGAATTTAATGGAAAATTATAAAAATAATAATATAATTACCTTGAGATTTTCTATATTCCATGGCAAGGGCTATCAAACTTTAGCATGCATTGGATGGACCTGGAGGGCTTGCAAGACCTGGTCCCCAGAATTTCAGATACCACAGGCCTGAGGTGAGATCGAATAATATTTATTTCTGGACTTACCTGGTGGACCTGTGGTTGGGAATCCACTTGCCAATGAAGGGGACATGGGTTTGATCCCTGGTCTGGGAAGATTCCACATGCTGCAGGTAAACTAAGCCCATATGACACAACTATTGAAGCCCATGTAACCCAGAGTCCATGCTCTGCAACAAGAGAAGGCACCACAACTGGAAGTCCACATACCCGCAATAAGAGAAAGCCTTAGGCACAGCAACGAAGAACAAGTGCGGCCAAAAATAAAATAAAATAAATAAATAACAACTTTAAAAATAGTAATACGTATTTCAAACAATTTCCCATGTGATGCTGTTGCTGCTAGTCTAGGTACCACACTTTGACAATCAGTACCCTATGGTAAACTATGGTATTTTGTGTATTGGCATATACAAATACTATAGTATATTGTGTACTGGCAGAGCAGGCCTAGGATTTCTAGTCCAAGACAATAACTTGAATGTTTGCAACCAAGAGCAATATGTTTTTATTTTCTTACTATTTTATCAAACAAGCTAAATGACTGATGCTGTGTAATTATCTCTGTGTGTTTCTGTGTTTGTCTACATTTGAAAAACAGACTAAGAAATCTGAATAGTGCATTACTATGAAGCTGTAACTGTGTATGTTGCAGTAAGGTTTCTTCCTCCAGAAAACAGATGAAAATAAAAATAACAAACTTTTAATATGTACTCTAATGATAATAGTAACACAACAACTTAAAGAAAAATATAAAGTTTTGAGTCATATAACTCTGGCAAAGTAAAAAAATACCTTTTGACAAGGCAGCATAATGTAAGACAGCAAAGAACATACTGTGTTCTGCAAAAACCATCACATGCTGAGGCACAGAGTACATGAAATAATTCAATACTATTTATTCTTGATAATAATATTTTACATTGAGTTTAATAGCTGTTACATTACTTAGTATGTTAGTTTAAATACATTTTGCTAGAAAGTCATTATGCATATGAAATACTCATTTTTTAAAGAAAGAAGATAAATCTTTGGTGAAATTGGTCCTGATTAACCAACTGGATATACATACGAAATCAGACTAACTATCAATATACTGAGGAAACTAAGGAAGTTAAACTTAGGAACCTTCAAAAATACAGTTCAGTGGCATCATATATTTAAGAGTTATTGAAAATGAGCAGTTACAAGGTGGCATTTAAGTGTAATACTTCTGAAATTTTTGACAGTACTTTATTTGAAAATACAGTTTGATATAATAAAATATAGTAACAGTGCATAAAATATGACTATACTGGGTATGAAGGAAAGGAAAAGTTGGTAACTCAGATTAGAATATAAATGAGAACCAACTGCAGGGCTTTAACATTAGAGTAAGAAAAGAATTTGGTCAAACAGTTAAAATTGTCCACATTCATGACTCCGAAAGGCTCCTACTCCTTCACATAAATTATCTAAGTTGTCCCTGATGCCATCCTGTCTGGTATCAGTTGTCACGTGAAATACGATAAAAGGAGGCTGCAGCAGACAGACTGTAATCCTGTATCCTATTGCTCACTACAAGGAACAAAGACTGCTTAAAGATAACAAATGTTTTATTTGAGGGAAGGGGAAATAAGACGGAGGTCCAAAATCTTTTTGTTCTTGGAATGCAGTTTTCAAGTTCCCAGCAGCAACGCTGGTATGGGAAAAGGCTTGCTGAATAGAAGGGCTCCCACATATGAAGGGTTTAGGCAGTGATATGTGAGTAATGGAACACAACATGTAGAACCAGTTATAAACTTCTTAAATTCTAAGAGATCCTTAAGTCCAGAAGGATCTGAAAAAGCAAAGATAACATGAAGGATGCTGTGAAGAAATCAATACCTACTATGAAAAATTCTTTCTTTTGTGACAAAAGAAAAGGATAATCAAGATACAGATTCTATAGAAAGTAAGTCTAAGTTGTGTTTGTCATTATCTTATGTTGGAAAATGAACTGTTTACAAATTGCAAGTACTATGATGCATGCATGCGTGTTAAGTCGTGTCCAACTCTTTGCAACCCTATCAACTGTAGCCCACAAGGCCCCTCTGTCCATGGCATTTTCCAGGAAAGAATACTGGAGTGGGTTGCCATTTCCTACTCTAGGGATCTTCCCAACCCAGGGACTGAACTTGCATATCATGCATCTTTTGGGGTTCTTTACCACTAGTGCCATCTGAGAAGCTCTAAGTACTATGATAGGAGAGCAAAATTAATAAACCTATGCTGGTCACTGTTGATTCGACCTCAAGAATATTTAATTTGTACTGTTACTAAACAGTGTCTTTATAAGCAAGATAAACAACTGAACCAGTAACAATTAGACTTTTAAAAGCAAATATGAGAAACTGAAACAAACCAATGAGAAATAAAAACCTGCTTGCGACACAGTAATTTTGGGTAGAAAGCTCCAATCCTCATAAGAGAAGTGGAGATCAAAAAAACACAGGAAGACTGAGCTGTGGACATAGGTTAGGGTTTCTGTACAAGCTGGCACCCTTACTACACCTACAGGATGACAAGCTAAGACCTTTTTTTTTTTTTACCTTTTGAACATAACTTTGGCAGTGGCTCGGCTGAGCTAAGGCACAGTCTAAAGGACTTGCTAGCATCATGTTTAACTCTAGCTTATACATATCCACGATATGCCCAGATCATAAGCATCAGTTCAGTTCAGTTGCTAAGTCACGTCCAACTCTTTGAGACTCCATGGACTGCAGCATGCCAGGCTTCCCTGTCCATCATCAACTCCCAGAGCTTGCTCAAATTCATGTCCATTCAGTCGGTGATGCCATCCAATCATCTCATCCTCTGTTGTCCCCTTTTCCTCCCACCGTCAATCTTTCCCAGCATCAGGGTCTTTTCAAATGAGTCAACTCTTCCCATCAGGTGGCCCAAGTATTGGAGTTTCAGCTTCAGCATCAGTCCTTCCAATGAATATTCAGGACTGATTTCCTTTAGGATGGACTGGATGGATCTCCTTGCAGTCCAAGGGACTCTCAAGAGTCTTCTCCAACAGCACAGTTCAAAAGCATCAATTCTTTGGCACTCAGCTTTCCTTATAGTCCAACTGTCACATCCACACATGACTACTGGGAAAAACCATAGCTTTGACTAGACGGACCTTTGTTGGCAAAGTAATGTCTCTGCTTTTAAATATGCTGTCTAGGTTGGTCATAGCTTTTCTTCCAAGGAGCAAGCGTCTTTTAATTTCATGGCTGCAGTCATCATCTGCACTGATTCTGGAGCCCAAAAAAATCACATAAGCATATCATAGCCTAGAACAAAGTAACTGCTGGCATAACTTTCTTCTTTGCCTACCGAACCTCTCCCCACCCTTTTTAAGAGATTGGTGTTGAGACTGCTCAATATGGCTGACTTCTGTGGCATGGGGTTAGAATAACTGGGGTCATCTATATACTTACCTCAGAGGCCCTTTGGAAAAAAAGAGTAACCTCAGTTACCTGGATTAGCTGTAGAGGAGCACTTCTCAAACTGCAGTGTTCTCATAAGCACTTTGGGGGGTCTTATTAAGATGCAGAGTCTAATTCTGGGATGGAGTTTGAATTTCTGAATTTCTCATAAAATCCTAAGTGATGCCATATTGCTGGTCCATAAGCCACAGTTTGAACAGTAAAACTTTAGACCTATAGATTACACTTGAAAATTTCAAAAGAAGATGTTATATAATAGTAATACCCTAGGAAAAGCAAATCAAAACAAAAAATAATAATTATGACTTTGAATAGAATCTGTCAACCAAGAAAATAGAAAAACTCACTACTGGAACCAAATAACTAAGAATTTTTCAATTCATAGACTCAAGAGGCTCTGTAAACCTAATGCAGGATGCATATAAAGAAAGCTTCATCATAATCAAGCTGCAGAAAATAAAAGACATAGGGAAAAAAGTATTAAAAGCAAAGAAGAAACATCCCAATCTTCTTAAACCCAAAGTAACTGCTCCTACCCTACTTAAACCCATCCCTTCAAATCTGTGGGAGCAGCTCAGCACACTTCACTCAGACACTGGTTTGTTTTGCACATGCTATAAAAAGAATACCCTGTCATCTACAGCACTGCTTCAAGAAATTCTTTGTCTTCTAAAACCCTTTCCTTTTCAACAGGTCACAGCTCTCTATCCTTGGATTCCGTACTTCAGACAGTCTCTCTCTTCCCATAGTACCTCAAAGTAGGGTCTAGAGTGCTTTCAGATACTTAACACTAAATTCCCTTTCTTCTACTTATATATTTAAGAGGCTAATCACTGTTCTGAATCAACAGTCTTCAAGGGAGGAATGTGAACCTGCTCTCCACAGGATGCAGGGTAATGATCCACTGGAGTGTAGAATAATGATCCACTGGAGTATAGAACAAAAACATTAGAACTTCTATTTCTATTTGTCTTTAATTTCTCCTTTAAATTTTGTATTTTATGCCTATTTTATAATACATGTAATTTAGTACATACACACAGTAAACAAACACATCTGTTGTCAATAATTTCTTACTATGGGGACCACTGGCAAAATGACAGAATATTGTCCCTAGGTACTGGGATTTGGGACATGCAAACTTGAAAGGATAGGAAGTAGGCAACACTGTTCATCCTTCTTCTCAAGTTAATGTAGACTTCAGATCTTAAACAGAAATTAAGGGTATGCTCAGAGTTTAGGGGAAAAAAGAAAAAAAAAAAGGAAAACTGAAGGTACCCCTTGAAAAGAAAAATCTTTTCATCCTCTCCCAACTGAACCAGGCAATGGAATGTTTAGTTGTAAAAAAGTTATACTAAGTACAATAAACTGCCTATCACCGCATCATACATACTGCTTCTTGTTCATTTTGATAATTATAAAGGCTTAACTGATTACCTGGTTTTAGTATCAAATACAACTTGTAGTTAGACACATGCCATTTTTTTAGGCTGCCCAGGATCTAAACACTATTCCTGTTTGGAGAATCCAATACTTTTTGAAACAGTTCTTTCCTCAACAGAAGCTGAAAAGTGTCACACCGTATGTTAGCTTTCCCAGACTCTTGCAGCTAGGGGCATTGGCATATATCTGGTTCTCTCAGGCACATCCTCCCCTAACCTTGAACTAAAACCAGTATAACAATACATTCCAATTTCCACAGGTAGTGGTGGCAAACGCTCCAGTGCTAGTAAAGAGTGTACATTATCTTTGGTGCTAGTGGTTCAATTTGAGGTGTTTATCACCGGGTGGCAATGCTACTGGTGTCTTCACAGCATAAGTTCTGCCACATGATTTAGGCCATATTCTCCAGTCCTCCCAGAGATCATGGGGGCTACTCATAACCACAGCTGGTGTCTGCTGCTTGTAATTAAGACCCTAACTAATTATTTATGCTCAATTTTCATAGTTTATTTGGTTATCTGTTTGTATAGATAAATTGGCTACCCATATCCATTGGATAACCATATTAAATTGGTTATCTATTTGTAACTAGTTAACAGAGCTCTTCAGTGACACTACCTTTAAAACAAATAAGCCAACCTTTCAAAGGTTTATTCTGTATCAAAGTGCCCAATTTTGCAAAATGAAGTCTGTATTTTATACTTAATATTTTTTTCCACTGAATAAAATCTTTGACTTACCTAATCAAGATAGTTTTAAGAAGTGAACAGATACAATTTTCCTAAACAAATTTTAGAGTAAAGTAGTATTGGACACAACTGAGCGACTTTCACTTTTCGCTTTCGTGCACTGGAGAAGGAAATGGCAACCCACTCCAGTGTTCTTGCCTGGAGAATCCCAGGGACAGCGGAGCCTAGTGGCTGCCATCTATGGGGTCGCACAGAGCCTGACACGACTGAAACGACTCAGCAGTAGCAGCAGCAGTATAGTCTATGAACGAATTCCTCAAGTAGTGGTTCTTGACTGCTTGTTAAAAATGGAACTTAATGGACCCCACCCAAATCTGCTGAATCAGTCTCTCTAGGGTCCCAGGAATGTATGTATATTTTTTAAAAAGTGCCATAGGGGATTTTATGCACACTAAAGTTTGAGAACCAACAGGCTATGGTCTGTCACTTGATAACAGATGATCAGATATCACAATGTTACTGAGATAGAAAAAGGATCACATATTTATCAGGCTAAGAGTCTCCTTGGATAACTGAGCCTTGCCTAATTATTACAGTTATAAATACTGAACAAACATGGAAAGCCTGCTTTACTGTAAGGAGTTTAAAATTTGTTTTACTTCTTTTATTAGCAAATCAGGGTCCTATTCTAAAATTTTTCAAACACCTAAAAATTCTCAATTGTTACTTATTATTTTGGGGTACTGACTCCTAGCACATGTAACATGATCACTCTTATCCTCTATGACACCAATTAAAAGAGGCTCTGAATGCCTGACTTTTGACATAAAAGGGCATTATGCTTGAGAATGTTTTGATTGAATTCTACTTTATCATTGAAGCCCCAAGGCTCCTCATTTAACCCAGGCACACAGAAATCAGTTGTCACTATTTCTAAAGCTAAGAAAGAGAATAGGCTTTTCATTTCCTGTTTTTGCCTTCTCATTCATTCACTTTTCCCTCCCATCCCTACCATCCATATCCCATTCATTCATCCATCCATCCAATAAACACTCAAAGGTATTTGGTATTGTACTAAGTGATGTACAAAATAAACATTAAGTTAAGACAACACCCTCTATGTTAGGCAGAATCCTAAAATGCGCCCCCCCGCCCCACCGCAGATCTCCACCCTAATCCCTGGGACTGTGAGTATGAAATATCACTGATTATATTCCTCATGAGGTAGAGATTTTGCAGATATAATTAAATACCTGCTAATCAACTGACTCTGACTTAAACAAAAAAGAGATAATCTGGCTAGACCCAATCTCATCAAATGAGCCTTCTGGCTGATAGCAGAAGAGGAAGTCAGAAATTCCAAGAGGACACACCACTGCTGGCTTGAAGGTGAAGGAGGTCATGCTGTAAGGAATGTGGACTTTTCAGAGCCTCAGAGCAGCCAGAAGATGACAACTAGCAAGGAAATGGAGACCTGAGTTTTATAACTGCAAGAAACGGAATGCTGCCAATATCTGAATGATTCAGGAAATTCTTCCCCAAAGCCTCCAGATAAGGGTCCAACCTGGCCAAGACACTCATTTTGGTCTTGTGAGACCACAAGCAGATAACTCAGCTGAGTCCAGGCTTCTGACCTACAGAGCTGTAAAATAATAAATGTTGTTTTAAGCTTTGGCTATGATTTGTTACACAGCAAGAGAAAACTAATATACCTTTTTTTAAGAAGATCCCAATTTAGTATGAAAAAGACACTATTGTTCAATGTGACAATAAAAAACGTGTGAACAAGTATTAGGGAAGCAAGAAAAGTGACTGGTGAAGGGGGATGGTAAAGAGATAGAAAAGGCAAAGGGGAAGGCAAAAAAAGAGGTGATATGAGTAATAATCAAGTTAAGAATGAATAAGTAAGTCTAAACAAAGAAGCACATTAAAAAAGTAAATAAATCATAAGTGTAGATGTACAATTTTTAAAACATGGTATAAAGTGAATAACCATATAGGTGATGAAACCAGGTTAAAGAATAGAATATTTTCAGTACTTCAGAAATGCACCCACCCTTAACCCACTGCCCCTTTCCTTTAATATTTTCCCCTCTCACTTACAAGTAACCATAATCCTTTTATGGTAATTACTTTCTTGCCTCTTAAAAGTTTTAGCATTTATGAATGATTATGACACCACCCTTATGGCAGAAAGTGAAGAGGAACTCAAAAGCCTCTTGATGAAAGTGAAAGAGGAGAGTGAAAACGTTGGCTTGAAGCTCAACATTCAGAAAACAAAGATCATGGCATCTGGTCCCATCACTTCATGGCAAATAGATAGGGAAACAGTGGAAACAGTGTCAGACTTTATTTTGGGGGGCTCCAAAATCACTGCGGATGCTGACTGCAGCCATGAAATTAAAAGACATTTACTCCTTGGAAGGAAAGCTATGACCAACCTAGATAGCATATTAAAAAGCAGAGACATTACTTTGCCAACCAAGGTCCGGCTAGTCAAAAGGCTATGGTTTTTCCAGTGGTCATGTATGGATGTGAGAGTTGGACTGTGATGAAAGCTGATTGCCGAAGAATTGACACTTTTGAACTGTGGTGCTGGAGAAGACTCTTGAAAGTCCCTTGGACTACAAGGAGATCCAACCAGTCCATTATAAAGGAGATCAATCCTGGGTGTTCACTGGAAGGACTGATGCTAAAGCTGAAACTCCAATACTTTGGCCACCTCATGCGAAGAGTTGACTCACTGGAAAAGACTCTGATGCTGGGAGGGATTGGGGGCAGGAGGAGAAGGGGATGACAGAGAATGAGATGGCTGGGTGGCATCACTGACTCGATGGACAGGAGTCTGAGTGAACTCCGGGAGTTGGTGATGGACAGGGAGGCCTGGCGTGCTGTGATTCAGGGGGTTGCAAAGAGTCGGACACGACTGAGCGACTGAACTGAACTGATGCTTGTTTTTGAACTTCATTTAAGTATATTTGTGCTGCAAATACAGTGTCATATACTTCATTTGCTCAACATATCTCCAAGGTTCATCTATGTAATTGCATGCAGTTGTAACTTATTCATTTTTACTGCTGTGAAATCACATAAATATTGAAAACTGATTTACCCATTCTATTGATGGAAAAGGAAATGGCAACCCATTCCAGTATTCTTGCCTGGGAAATCCCATGGACAGAGGAGCCTGGCAGGTACAGTCCATGGGGTCACAAAAGAGTCTGACATGACATTCTATTGATGATCGTTTGTCTTTTTGTTTTGTCAAACATGAACAACGTTATGAACATTCTTGGGTTTCCCTGGTGGCTCAGACAGTAGAGAATCCACCTGCAATGCAGGAGATGTGGGTTCAATCCCTGGTTTGGGAAGATCCCCTGGAAGAGGGCATGGCAACCCACTCCAGTATTCTTGCCTGGAGAATCCCCATGGACAGAGGAGCCTGGCAGGCTACAGTCCATGGGGTTGAAAAGAGTTGGAGACGACTGAGCGACTAAGCACAGCACATGAACATTCTTATACATATGTCCTGGCGCACTTATACACAAGTTTCTTTGGGGTATGTACCTCAGAGCCTGGAATTTCTGGTTCATAAAATATGTGTATTTTCAACTTTACTAGGTGTTTTTCAACTCCCATCGGCACTGTATAAATGTCCCAATGCTCCATAGTCAGTACCCTTGTATTTGTGGGATCTAACATCTGCATATTCTACTAACCTTGCACTGAAAATATTTGGGGGAAATATTACAGAAAGTTCCAAAAAAGCAAAACTTGAATTTGCTATACACCAGTGACTATACAACATTTAGATTGTACTAAATCTTACAAGTAATCTGGAGAGGAATTAAAGTACAAGGGAAAATTGCATGGATTATATGCAAATAGTATGCTATTTTTATGTAAGGGATTTAAGTAACCACAGATTTTAGTGTCTTTGTGTGTGTTTGTGTGTGTGTGTGTCTGGGGAGTAGGAGTGGGGGGTGGTCCTGGAACCATTTCCTGAGGACACTGAGGGAGAACATTACTTTCTAGTACCCTGTACTGTCTGTCAATGAGAAGTACCTCGGTTTGGTTTTCTTTTTTGTTCCCTTGATTACTAATGAGATTGAGTACCTTTTCACACATTTATCAGTTATTTGGAATTCCTCTTTAGTGAAGTACCAGTTCAAGAGTGTTCTCAGTTTTCTACTGTGCTATCTTCTTATCTGTAGAAATTCTACATATATTCTGAATATCATTTGTTTGTTTTATTTATTGGCAATCCGTTACTCTGTGGCTTATCTTTTCACTCTCTATGATTATAGGTCATTTCTAAAAACCCGTTTTTAATGAAAAAAATCGGTTACCTAGTTCTTATAAGAAATATGTTTAATAAATCAGTTAAAGTTCTTGGTTTGAGATTTCTTTCAATAAAAAATATACAAATTTATAGGAGCAAGGGAGAAAGTTAAAAGTTATGAAATTCCTTAAATTTTTAGTACTAGTTTATGATTCTATAATTAGTAGCACTGCATTTGATATTGCTGGCTACTTCAGGAACTCAAAACAGTGTTCCTTTTGTGAATTACCACATTAACCATGTATTTTCTTCCAAACTTCAGTGGAGTAACTGCTTCATAAATGAAGTGAAAAAAAAAAATGAACATGCCTGCTACTACTTAAAAAGTCCTATTTCATGTTATGAGGTAATATTAAGCATCGAGCCCCCAAATACAGCCACAGGAAAAGGAAATGAACCCTAGGAAATCCTTGGTCCCAACTTTGTTGCCATTCTTTTAGTCTCAACACTGATTTTTGTGATGATCCATGACTCATTTTCTCACCCCTCCTAAAGGCACCATCCTACCATTTACTCTTCCTATTTAAAAAACAATGCCAGTACAGCTGAGTCTAGATTTTTCCCCTGAAAAGTAAATTTAAATCTTATTTCAGAAGCCTTTATACTCAACAGCCATGATCTTCCCCATGGTCTCTGCTTCTCTTTACAAAACATGTGTCTGTTGCAGGAGGGAAGCAGGGAGGAGGTGGGTAAGGACATAAGTAACAGGATACTTTTAAATCTTTTGCACTGTGCCAATACAATATAAGAATTGTGCTGCTCCTCAGGCAGAAGAGAAAGGATATGGCAAGTTGATAAGACTATATTAGAGCTCATTCCAATTAGGAATCACACAATTTCTCATTTGGAATAGAAGGTAAATCTGTAAGAGCTGGGAGTTATACAATGTTTCCTGAGATGTGTTCTTGTCTGTTCTGTTCAGTCGCTCAGTCGTGTCCGACTCTTTGCGACCCCGTGGACTGCAGCCTACCAGGCTTCTCCGTCCATGGGATTCTCCAGGCAAGAATACTGGAGTGGGTTACCGTTTCCTTCTCCAGGGGATCTTCCCGACCCAGGGATCGAACCCGGGTCTCCCGCATTGGAGGCAGACGCTTTAACCTCTGAGCCACCAGGGCATATGTATATATTCATGGATACTTTGTTACAGAGTAGTATTATATACAATATTATATCCATATTTATGAAAGTAGCGTACTGGGCGGTGGTGGGGGGGGACGTGAATTACAGAAAACAATAAACACTATAAAAACTAATTTGGTTTGAAGCCATAGATTTGCATTAAAACAAGCATGAACATATAATATAGGGTGGCACTTTAATACAATTCCAAGCCTTGAAATTTTAAGTTCTCTATTAAGGCAACTTCAAGCTCTACACCCCTGCTCTTTTCTGAGGTTAGAGGAACTCAATAAGAATTTGTTATTAACGTATACACATACTCTTTATAGACAGAGAAGTGGAAGAGCTGGCTTTTAGGTATAAAGACATATCAAATGTGAGTTAAGTTGCCTTTCATGTTTAAGAAAAAAAAACAGGTCTTTTGTAGGTGGCCTATAAACCTAGTTAAACTATATAAAGTTTGTAACACTGTTTCTATGAGAAACTCCTTTTGTAATTCTGTTTGTAAGTTATGTTTTATTTATGTTTTTAAAGTTGCATATAATTTGTTAGAACAATTCCACTTCTAGGAATTTATTTAGTAAGAGATGGCATCTGGTCCCATCACTTCATGGGAAATAGATGGAAAAACAGTGGAAACAGTGTCAGACTTTGTTTTTTTGGGCTCCAAAATCACTGCAGATGCTGATTGCAGCCATGAAATCAAAAGACGCTTGCTCCTTGGAAGGAAAGTTATGACCAACCTTGATAGTATATTAAAAAGCAGAGACGTTACTTTGCCAACCAAGGTCTGTCTAGTCAAGGCAATGGCTTTTCCCGTGGTCATGTATGGATGTGAGAGTTGGACTGTGAAGAAAGCTGATCGCCGAAGAATCGATGCTTTTGAACTGTGGTGTTGGAGAAGACTCTTGAGAGTCCCTTATACTGCAAGGAGATCCAACCAGTCCATTCTAAAGGAGATCAATCCTGGATGTTCATTGGAGGGACTGATGCTAAAGCTGAAACTCCAATACTTTGGCCACCTCATGCGACGAGTTGACTCACTGGAAAAGTCTCTGATGCTGGGAAGGGTTGGGGGCGGGAGGAGAAGGGGACGACGGAGAATGAGATGGCTGGATGGCATCACCAACTCTGTGGACATGAGTTTGAGTGTACTCCGGGAGTTGGTGATGGACAGGGAGGCCTGGCGTGCTGTGATTCATGGGGTCGCGGAGAGTCGGACACGACTGAGCGACTGAACTGAACTGAACTGAACTGAATAAGAGATGTGAGCAAAGAGTTACATTTATATAAGAGTTCACTTGCTGTGCTCAGTCTTGTCTGACTCTTTGGGGCCCCGTGAACTACAGTCCACCAGGCTACTCTGCCCATGGAATTTTCCAGGCAATACTGGAGATGCCATTTTCTACTCTAGTATTATTTATAACAATAAAAAATTAGAAATAGTCTAAATGCTCAATAAAAGGGATCTGATTAAGTGCAAAGACATAATTAAATACTCTGCAACCACTAGAATTCTATTACAAGAAAATGTTAACAGATATGACACAATATTTCTAATATACTCTACAGTGGAAAAAAGCAGACTACAAAAAGCTAATACCATGTTTTTCAATATACACGTACAGATTAAAAAAAAATTGGAAGAATATGTCAAAATGTTCACAGTGGTTTATTGATGCAGTAATATTACTTTTTTTTCTTTCTCTACTTTGTGTATTTTTTCCCAAATTTTCGGTAATAAACGTGTTACTTTTATAATCACAGAAAAATTCAAATATAGGAGTTTATATACAGGCAGAAACAGTTTATGATTCTTTGTCATCAATTTATTCTGACAAAAGGATGCAGAAAAAAATATATTTTCTCTTTGTATTTATATACTTTTTCTTATGGTAGTAAAAATTACATTTCTCAAGATGAACTGAATACAAAAGAAGGAGATACAATCTCTCCGCTATCAGACTGACACAGATCACAAAGAATAAAATCAGCAAAGTGAAGACAACTCATGAGCTGCTGATACAAACCTAAGCTAAAAAACCCTTTAGGAATAACAGTTTTACAATCTGTATTTAAAAGCCCCTAAAACTGTACATTCTTTTAACCAATCAATAATATTTCTAGGGATTTATCCTAAGGAAATTAAACAAGTCTGCAAAGAGATACACATGAAGTTATTTTCAGCAATATCGTTTGTAACAGTGAAAGATGAAGACAATTCCAAAGTGTATCAACAGGGTAAATGAGAAGACAGTATACCTCTGGCGGACTACTATTAACAACTATGCTACATATCTTTCTGTAGCAGATATTTTCTGATACTGTATATCATGCAGTGAAAAAATGATAAAACAGCCTTTTTAAGATCCCATTTTAAGATTTTTTTAAAAAGTGAGAATGTATATATTCATGAAGAAAATGTTTAAAGATTTCAAACCAAGGTTCACTACCAGTTTTCTGTGGTAAGTAGAATTACAAAAGATCTTTAATGTCTTCTTTATAACTTTTTGTACTACAATGAGCATGTACAACTCTTAATATCAGAAGGAATGATTTTGAAACAGTCTGATTAGTCAAATAAAATTAGCTTTGGTTTTTTCCTACTCTTCTCTCATTCCTAAAGCTCTTAGAAGGTTCCAGATTTGAGCGCATGATACTCACAGATGAAAAATGGGTCAACTATACAGTTAATGCCTCTATTAACAAAGATGGCATGCTTAAATGGCAGTTTTTATTAAGAAGATATTATTTCTAGGACTTGCCTAATGGTCCAGCAGCTAAGACTCTGTGCTCCTAATGCAGGGGGCCCAGGTTCAATCCCTGGTCAGGGAATAGATCCCACAAGCCACAACTAAGAGTTCGCATGCAAAAACTAAAGATCCCACGTGCTGTAACAAAGATCAAAGATCCTGTGTGCTTCAATGAAGACCTGATGCAGCCAAAAAAAGTAAAAAGTCAACACCCTTACTTTAAAAAAAAAAAAAAAAACCAAGATATTATTTCTATAGGAAAAAATGATATATCCCCTTTCAGCCCTGAGATATGATCAAAGATCTGGTGATTATGACTGAGCCCCCATTTGCTGCTATCTTCTCAACAATTATTTAAGTGTACTCACCTCTAGTGATCATGGCGGCTTATTGTATTCAAGGATATAGAAAGGCATTGCAGTATGCCCCAACATCACTGTCAAATACAACTTTCTGTGATGATGGGAAGATTCTATTACCTGTGCTGTCCAATATAATGGACAGTAGGTCTGTCTAATGTGCTGACCAATATGATACATGTGGCCACTGAGCATTTGAAATGTGGCTAGTACAATTAAGGAACCAAATTTTAAAATTTTAACTTATTTTAATTTTAATAACCACTTAGGCTAGTAGCTGCTATACTGGACAACACTGTTGTAGAAAATTCACTCAGTACATAGACTGCAATTGATACAAAATATACATAAATAAGTATCCAAGAAAAATATGGTTTTCGCTTAAGACCTGGCATTTCAATGCATATTTCCAAGACTAACAAAACCATGATTGTGTGAGTTAAAGAATGTTTTCTGAAAAATTAAATGGTCTTTTATGCAATCCTCATTCTTCTTTATCTAGAAAATAAGCACACAATTCTCGAAAGCCGCCTTCTCATGGCTTCAGTTAGGTTCACCCATTACGTCTCAATTTCTTTCTTTTTTTTGTATCATTAGTCTCTCCCATCTGCCATCAACCACAGGCTTTTCCCAAAAGTTGAATCCTTGGTTTCCTGTTTTCAATTCTCCATTCAGAAAAGATTTCTTACACATTCAACTATGATACTACTTGTCTTCTGCAAAACAGCACCACTTCACTATAAAACCTTAAACAAAGTCTTAATCTTTAAGACAGCTTCTCATTTGTAAAATAACTTTAGAGGGTTACTACAGTTCCTTTGGTTTTAGGAGTCTCTAAATTCTAGTAGAAGCCTAGTTTGTTTCTGGTTTTTTCTCGGACTGATTCTTCTTGCCCTTTAAGTGCTATGGTACCCCATGGTTGTCAGTGACCAAGTTTTCCACTCTCCACATTCTCTCTCCAAGAACTGCATAAACCCTTCATTACGACTGTCTCAAATTTATGCTGCAGTTCTAACTTCACTCTTAGAAGTTCCAGATTCACACTTCTATTTGCTGCACAGTTTCTTTAGTTGGCCTAATACATTTAAGACTCCGGTAGAACATGTATCAGGCCAACTAAAGAAACTGAACCAAACTTTGTCAGTACGGCTTAGTGATCAAAAACAGAAGTTTTAGGATCAGATGTATTTGGATTTGAATCCTAGTGCTGTCATTTATTACCTGTGTAATACTGATCAGATTAATCTCAAGTCTCCATTTTTACATGTAAAATGGGGTTAAAACAACTCAGGTGGTTGTTATATGTGCATTTTATATATATAGCTTAGTACAAAATTTGCAATATGCTAACAGCTCAACAGTGTTAGCTACTATTATTATCAGTAGCATTACCACCTTCCTAGCCCTACAGGTTTAACTGAGGCAACTTGATGCATTCTGTCTCTTTAAAAAAAAAAAACTCAGTCACCATTCGTACATTTATTTTCCAGTATGATCTCAGACTGCTTTTCATTCCGTGACCATTACTGCAGCCAGCCAAACAGATGACTAGATTTTTAATGCTTACAGGACAGAGTCTTTTCTTACTTTTATTCCCACTATATTACCGAGCATAATGCCTTACACATAAAAGTTTTGCTATTATTAGAAAATTCAAATAATCTTTACATCTACTCATTCTATTACACAAGGTCTCTTGAGTTCTTTGAGAACAGGGAGTGTCTTGGTCCTCTTTGTGTATCTACACCTGAAAATCCTTTAGTCAACAAACACCTGTTAAATGAACAATCTCCCTGTTTCCAAACCTATCATCAGTCAGCTGCCTCAAATGCAAAGGGCAGCTCTCATATTCTCTAATCCAACCGATTTATTCTGACCAAACTGACCTTCCCACAACTTCAAGAGCAGACTCACTGTCGTATTACTCAGGACTCTTATTTTGTATCAAAAAGTCTACTCAGATTAAGTAGGAAAAGGAATTCATTAGCTTGCATAATTTGACAGTCCAAGGATACCACTAATTTAAAGCCTGGCTATTGATCCAAAGATTACCATCAGAACTTGGCCTCATTCTTTCCATCTTTTGGCTCTGTTTTCAATTTATTGGCAAGCTCCAGGTTCACACTCTATTCTCTCAGCAACTCCAGGGTTCAAAGCATGCCTCTTTCTCAACAGAATTAACACTCCTGCATGCTGATAGGAAAATGTGTCCATCTCTAAACTATCACTGTTGCCAGAGGGATGGACTACTTGACTAGCTAGCCCTGAGTTATGTGCACACCTCTGTGGCAGGGTGGGATCCATTCCACTGACTGGAATGGCTTTCCTTCCCATTTCTGCCTCCCCAAATTAAAGCTACAACTTTTCGGCCCCCAAAAGTCTTTCGTGATTTAAGATTTTCCCTGTCCATTGGATCAAGTAACTCATTTCCAAACAAACACTTCTTTTTCTTCCTAAAAAATCTATCATTTAAAACAAACAGGAGGGGGAAAATCCCAAGAAAATGTTGCATGATGAATTCTGTCAAGTTATAAACAGTACGGGTAATATGTACTATCTCTTAAAATGTAAGGATAGCAGGTCTATGTATCTATAGATACATTCTATATATTAGGAAAGAACAGAATATGTGGCAACTTTTAATATAGTGTTCAAGTAATGTTTTGGGCTTTAAATTTTCTGTAGGGTCTAAACAAAACATTTCAGCTAACAAAAATTGGGTTTTGGAGTTACCTCAAACAGGATTTGAGTTAGGCTCAAATTATGGCTAACAACACCTTCCTAGGCTTTAGCTACAAGTCTTTAAGCAAATTATTTTTCTCTCCAAACCTGGGTTTCATTACCTCTAAAAACAGGAATGGTAATATCTATCTGTATGTAAAGAGGCTGTGTGGCACAGTGAAGAGAAAAAGAGCAAGATGGACCCAGGCTGAAATTCTACCACTATTATTATTTATATGATTCTGAGTGGCTTCTTGTAAATTCTGTGTGATTCCTCATATGTAAATTTGGGATAATAACATTTTAAGCATTTATTTTTATTTATTTGGCTGTGCTGGGTCTTAGTTGTGGCATGTGAGATCTAGTTACCTGCCCTGGGATTAAACCCAGGTCACCTACACTGGAAGTGCAGTGTCTTAGCTACTGGATCACCAAGGAAATCCTTGGGATAATAATATTTAATCCATTGGTTGTTAAGCATTTAACAAGGCAATGTATTTTAAACATCTACCACAATGAATAGTAAACAGTGAAAACTCAATGATGTTATCCACATCAAATTATCTGTTTAAAATAATTTAGAGAATTCAGTATTTTTGTACTCACCACGGTCTGCCAAAGACTTCTTATACTTAATAAGTGATATTTCTGACATTTTAGAAATTAGTCTAACAGGTTATAAAGTATTTTGCAATCTTTTTCTCCTCTTCTAGACTTTTTGACTAAATAAAATGTCAATGAATAAAAAATCTGGTTTATAAATAAACTATTAAAGTAATAAAAACAAGTGTGGATAATAATGAATTAAAACTTCACAGCATAGTAAGGGAAAAATTCATTGTCATTACTTATTCTTCATAAATGCCTTTGAGTTTTCTTTGTTAGCTAATATTTCTTAAAGGAAAAGACACTGGCCCTAGAGCTATTTAAAGACGGTAAGATAATGAGCTAGATAAACTCCTACAATCAACTTATCCCTTAACTTCAGGCTTAATGTAGTAATACTGAAATGACTCATGCCAATATGAAGTCACTATGCTATCCATCTCCTGAACAGTCAGTCATATGCCATATAGCCACCTCCTGAACAGAATCATGAAACTTGGGGTATGAACGACAAATTTAGATGCTGTCTATCAGAACACATACAAGAGGCAAGTGGCCGCTCATTTACATAAGCAAAAAAATTTAATTTTAAGGTCATTCACTAAAAAACACAAACTATATTCTATGTAACTGTTTTCAAAAAGATTAAACAGACAGACATTTGATTCTTTCCATTTTACACAAGAGGCAGTTTCTTTGGAAAACAGTTTCTTGAAGTAGTGTTAACAGTTTTGCTTATCTTTCTAAAATGAGTGAATCATATGTAATACTCAGCAATCTTTAATGAGCGCACAAACACAGGAAAAGTTAACAGCTTAAGAAAGGTTGTATGAAAATAATTACATCATACTATACTATATGTAAGAGATGTTTTCTTCCTTTGTACTGACTGTTTTTAATCTACTCCTTTAGGAAGCTGTATTTTAAACACAAAGGAAACATGTTGAACACCTCAAGGGAAACATGCTGAACACCTCAGTCACCAGATATTGTTCTCTACAACTAAGAAAATCAAATAATATCTAATTTGTTTTCTTTTCTGTGTTAAATATGTATAAGGCAAAGTAATGTTTGTTTTTTCTTAAAGAATTAAACATAGATACGGTAGGCAACTATGTTTTGTGCGTTTTTCTAAATAGTTTTCTTCCTGCAACTTTTTTTTGAGGGGGCATGAGGTAAGAGGAAAAGTAGTGGAAGTATTAAAGTTGGCCCTAGTTATTTTTACAAGTACATTTGGTAAGTCAACTAGACGAAGGGGAGAAAGGAAAAGCGTTCGGGCTCACGCTGAAAACAACATTTCTTAAAAATCGCCAGTGCTGAGAGTCATGTTTTCCTGACAATGCAGCGACCAATATTACTCCGATTAAAAGCGCGCTACAAACCTAAATCTGAGTAGTCAATCTGGCATCCTAAATCCGAATTGGCCTGAACAATCAGGCGGAGCAAGGGTCTGCCTCAGCTTCCGCAAAAGTTAATTTTCTAGGGAAGTAAAACACTACCCATCAGTTCCTATGGCCCTCTTCCCGAGAGATGATGCTGTCCGCCTCGCCCCAGGCTCGGGGTCTGACCCGCAGGCCTGGGTGGGCTGGGGCAGTCGGCTTCTCCCCTTTACCCTGGTCCCGACCAGGAGTAATAGGACCAGTTACTGTAACTACCCGCGACTCCCCCGAACGGCCAGGGCGGCCTCCGGCCGCGCCCGGGGCCTCCTGTCCGCTGGGATGTCCCCCACCCCACTCACCCGCCCGAGTGGTGTCCGTCAGGTCGTGGTTGGCCGCTCCCCGGGGAAACTCCCTCAGTTTCCGGCCGCTCAGGCTCAGCACCCCGGTTACCGCCGCCTCCTCCAGCGCTCGGTCGAGGGAGCGACTCCACGAGCCCGGGCCAGGGCCAGGGCCCGCCCCAGAGTTTGGGCCGCAGTTAACAACCGAGAGGTTACCTCCCGACGCTCCTGGACAAGAGTATTCTGCAGCCGCGGCCACAGCGACCAAGCCCGCAGCCGCCATTTCCCAGCCCACAACTCTCCGGCCCTTCAGCTCAGCGCATGCGCGACCAGATGATAGGTGGGCGGGGAAAGGGGCTTACAGACCCCGGCCGGGTCCCTTGATGGACAGGGCTGCGGTGCCGCTCTGCACTTCCAGGAGCTGGCCTCCGCCCACACGAGGTTTCCAAGAGAAATTTAAAATGAACTCACAAATCTGGAGCAGCTCCCTACGGTAGGCTCCCAGTGGCCTTTCTAACATACCTCTACAAAAATATCTTTCAGACAACGCTCCTCACCAAAACTACCTTCCTTCCTTAGGAGGATTAGATTAAACATTAAGTTTTAACACTATTGCTGCCAAAAACGAGGGGAAAGATTCCTTGACTTGTCGAGTGATTTAAGTGGAGATTGTGAATTTATTAACCATTATGGCCTGAGGGAAAAAGAAGTGTTAACCTGGCTCCCAAACTTCATAATTCTCATTGAAAGAGTTATATAAATATTTTAGGCCCTTCCTACAAAATAGCTTCTTAAGGAAAATAAACACTTTAAATAGTACCTCTTCTTTGAGCAAGATTTTATTGTTGAACAAAACTGGGTGAACCTCATTGAAGTCTAAAATTTGGGTCTAGAAGCAAAACTGAGGAAGAGAAAATGATCTTACCATAATCTACAAGTGGGAATTATAGAACTAAAGAAAGTTAAAAATAAAAATGAAACCAGTTACTGGAAAAGTAGAAAATATTTCATTTTATTAAAAATATCTTATAATTTTTTACCACACCATGGGACTTGCAGGATTTTAGCTTTCTGATCCCATGGACAGAGGAGCCTGGTAGGCTGCAGTTCAGAGGGTTGCAGAGTTGGCAGGACTGGGCGACATGCACAGCAGCATGACTTCCTGAATGAGGGATTGAACCTATGCCCTCCAGAATGAAAGCTGGGAGTTCTAACCACTGGACCGCCAGGGAATTCCCACTTCATTTTAAACCAATTAGGCCTCACATATATTGCAACCAGTCTTCAGCTTATTCTTGACATTATTAAATGACATTTAAGTCATTCCTGCTAAATGATGTAAATTTCCCCTACAATCAATCAACTAGTATTTTCTGTGGGAAATAAGACTGTCAGATACAGTCCTTTTCCTAGATTGCAATTATGGAATCCAAATAAGCCAAATAGAGATTAATACCACAAAAAAGGGCTGAGTAGGGGTGGTTGGGATTAACCATCAGAATTCAAAGAAAAGGAATCTAGTATGTCAAATTCTGAAACAAATATGAAGGATTCTGAAGTGCAATAAGCTGGAAGGGGACAGTAATATCCCAAATTGAAAGGAATATCAACATGAACATATCCAGGTATGATTTATAATGGTTTGTGTGGAGAATATTGCCACAGGCCAAAAAGTTCTTGTCAGAGAGCAAAAGAGAGTAAGGCTGGAGAGATGCTGTCCATCACTCAAGGTTCAGCTTTACAATGAAACTTTGATTAGCACTTTCCCAACTCTGAAATAGAAGACTGTAAAAATGTTTAATCTCAGTGCCAAAGTTCATTAGTATCAGTTGCTCAGAGAGTTGTTCTGTAAATTCTTACTGTGTTTTAGGTTCAGCAACAGGTTCCATGATCAATGTCTCTAATGAACATGGGTCACCCAAATAGCAAGTGATCTGTTATCCCTGGCAGGTTATCATCTATCCAATGTATGAAGTGGTTTTTGTTACTCTAGACTTCTAAAATTGTTACTCTTAGAAAGACTTTAAGCTCTTTAAAGAGCAGGTTCTCATTTTTTTTAGAGCTATTTCAACCACAAAAGCAATATAACCACAAAAAATATTCCATATTAATGCTACAGTGCTATAGTCAGACTTTTACAATGCACAGATATCATCTATATTTGATTACTGATTACCTTCCACATTTGAATTCCTTTGACAAATTCTCCATAATATGGCCTCATTCTTCCTATCCACCTGCACATATCATTATTACAACATACCATGCTAATTCCGGCCTTTAAAGTTCTGACCAAGTTTATAGATTGACTATACTTTGTCTCGGAGAAGGCAGCGGCAAGCCACTCTAGTACTCTTGCCTAGAAAATCCCATGATGGAGGGGCCTGGTAGGCTGCAGTCCATGGGGTCGCCAAGAGTCAGACACGACTGAGCGACTTCACTTTCACGCATTGGAGAAGGAAATAGCAACCCACTCCAATGTTCTTGCCTGGAGAATCCCAAGGACAGGGGAGCCTGGTGGGCTGCCATCTATGGGGTCGCAGAGTTGGACACGACTGAAGCGACTTAGCAGCAGCAGCAGCAGACTTTGTCTAGTCAACTAGATTTTAAGGTCTTTAATATGTTAAACTCTATAATTATCTTCAATATCCTGGCTGAGTATATCAATAGTTTAAAAATAGAGTAAGTGGAAAGAAACAAAGATGCTGTTAATTACTAACACAGCAGAGGTTAGGAGAAAAAAAGAATTACAATATTTGAGAACAGGGTCTCATTAAATCCAAAATATCTGTATATTAAGGCTACCAGGCCGAAACAGAAGCCTGTGGATACAGGAAAAATGAAGATGCTATATATACACTATTATATAAAGAACTAGTCCTACATAAAGGAAGGCTGGAAGAAAAGATAAATCAGAAGTTAATTTTGAGACCTCTAAGGATTTGAAGTTTTATCTACAAATTAAAGGTAGAACAAGGGAATTCTCATCCTTCTCCCTCAATCTTCTCCATAAAGGAAGGGACAAAATCACCTTAAGAAAATAAGGTATGGGAAATGGGAGTCATTGCAGGGAATTCACCAGAGTCTAGTGATGAATAAAAGAAGTGATGAGAAACAGTTGCAAAAGGGGTGAGTAAAAGGGCTTCAGGGATCTCTAACTTACTCCACTACTGCTCTGTGGTCTGGAAGCAGAAAAGGAGATGAAAAGTCAATGGGGGTTTACCGAATGTTAGTTATTAACACAAAGAACCTTCCTGCTTCTCCCTGTGTATTTTATAGGCTGAAAGTTTACTCATTGAACACTAGCAGCAAAAGTTTCACTCCAACCTTAGTAACTCTCTCCACCTCATATCACGCAGAAATAAAGTTCTTTCCCTACTTTTACTCATTAGAAATATATTATGGCTACTCCTTTAAGATTCTACTTTATAAACTCAAAGCAGTAGGATTAAAATCTTGGCCAATCCCCTTCTCTTCAAAGCACAGAAGCTGGTGTGTTGAATATGTTCAACAAATGTTTGGTCCTACCCTTTCTGACTTCTTTAGTGGAAAAAAAAAAAAGAATTGACTTTTAAAGAAATTTTACAAGAAAATTTAGACAATGTGATTTTCTTCTCAGGAAAACAGAATTGGAAATAGAAATTAAACATACAGGCTAGGGAAATAATTTCCTATTTATCTGGGTTTTTTTGGATGTGGACCTTTTAAAAGTCTTTATTGAACTTGTTACAATACTGCTTCTATTTTATGTTTTGGATTTTTGCCTCCAAGGCATGTGAGATCTTAGTTCCCCAACCAGAGATAGAACTGCACCCCCTGCATTGGAAGGTGAAGTTTTAACCACTGGGCCACTGGCGAAATCCCTCTTTATTTTTCTTTCAGTTCAGTTCAGTTCAGTTGCTCAGTCGTGTCCGACTCTTTGCGACCCCATGAATCACAGCACGCCATACAGCTCATCAGAATATATTGAGAAAGAGGAATTTCAGTTCCAGAATGGCATCACATTTCCTTGTTTTATTAAGCTTTTAGTTGAATAGATTTCAGACAGAAAGTAAACTGTAATGGCAGGGAAAAAAAGAGACAGTCAAAGTCAACAATTTATAAACAAATCTTTAAATCCCTCTTCAGTTCAGTTCAGTCGCTCAGTCGTGTCCAACTCTGCGACTCCATGAATCACAGCACACCAGGCCTCCCTGTCCATCACCAACTCCCGGAGTTCACTCAAACTCATCTCCATTGAGTTGGTGATGCCATCCAGCCATCTCATTCTCTGTTGTCCCCTTCTCCTCCCACCCCCAATCCTTCCCAGCATCAGAGTCTTTTCCAGTGAGTCAACTCGTCATATGAGGTGGTCAAAGTATTGGAGTTTCAGCTTTAGCAAAATCGCTCAGTTGTGTCCGACACTTTGCGACCCCATGGACTGTAGCCTACCAGGCTCCTCTGTCCATGGGATTTTTCAGGCAAGAGTACTGGAGTGGATTGCCACTTCCTTCTCCAGGGGATCTTCCCAACCCAGGGACTGAACCCCAGTCTCCTGCATTGCAGGTAGGTACTTTACCATCTGAGTACTTTACCATTGCAGGTAGGTACTTTACCTTCTGAGCCACATGGGAAATGCGTCTTAATGGTTCACAGTAGTCCAAAATTCTTGTTGTAAATGCTTGGACTTTACTGGTGTCATTTTTAAAGAGGGGTTAACTCCAAACTGATCTATGCAAAAATAACTCGCTTTTAACTTAACAAAAGCTTAAATCTCATGCTTTCTTTTTTCTTACAGTGGCAAAAAACAAATAATCATATAATTCTGATGAGACTTCAAAGGTTTAGAGATCAGAAATGAAGAGATCATTTTCTGCCCTAACGTTTCCTGCATTCAGAATGTATGGTATTCATTCTCTGCAGTGTATTCATTCTCTGTCCGCTATTTCTTCTCACTCTTACCTCCTTAGAGTAACAGAAATCAAAACAAAAGGTACCCCAACACTGTTTATGTTACACTGTGAATTACAAAGCTATTGACAGCAAAATATGATATACCTATCTATTATAACAAAAACTAACCATAAATAAATTCAAAGTTTCTTCATACTTGTAGTATTTTATGATTTGCTTATAATTAAAATTGTGGTGAAGTTTATACCTATTAGAGAAAAATACATAATGTTTGACTAGGAACACTGGCCTTTTCTAATAGGTCTACCTAACTGGAATGAAAAGTGATGAAATCTCATAATTATCACTGGCAGAGTGTATTTACTTACCATGTTACAAATGCTAAAGCATGGTATTACCATTTCTTAGATATCAAGTCACACACCATTCCACTACTTTCTGTGGGTGTTCCATTCATGGAGAATTAAAAGATCTAAGCTTAAAAAGTGACTGGATCACACACAAGTCTTGAAAAGCTGAGTATCACTAAACCAAGATATTAAAAAAAAAAAAAAAACTGGATGATCTCTAAAGGTTCATTCACTCTAATATATTGCATTGTAAGAAAATTTGATTCTCTAACTCCCCCTACTTGTTGGAGCTATAAATGAAGCGATCAAAAGATAATTAGTGGGATGTCAATATGAGTCTAAATTGATTTACCAATTTGTTGGGCAGCTTTTCAAATCCTAAATGTTATAGTCACTACAAAGTGCTTTGTAACACAAAACAATCTAAAAACCACAACTCAATCTTTTTAGCTAAGAATAAATCATGAGAGACCTATAATATTTTATTTGTTAAAAATGAACAGCTTCAGATCTAAAGGTAACTTTTCCAAAAAACACCAAAAAGTACAGTGTAAAGCATCTCCTCATTAAATACAAACGTTCATTTTGTGATGCACTGCATCAATGTTTTTTATACACCTTGATGCAAAGGGAAATTTAAGTTGCATCTTGTTTAAAAAAAAACTTTTAAGAACTGAAAAAGGATGACTACAACCACATTCTAAGAAAGGAAAAATTTCCTCCAAAAGAGCATATTCTTTTGTTTTTATACAACATGTTAGCACTCGAGAATTATAATTTGGCTGTAACAAAGGCAAGATTTTATATTTAAAAAGAAAATGAAATTACAGATGCATGAAGAGCAAAAGTTTAATATACCAAAGACATTTTGTTTGATGCACTTAATATCAATATTTGGAGGGATTTTTAAGATTTAAAAAGAAGGCATTAATAATAGGTCTGTACAATAATATTTAAAAGAACAAGAAAATGAAAACATCTTTATACTGTATTTTCACAAACTGGTCTAAAGACAGCAAACTCGTGCTCAGTTGTTTTTCCTTTGTTTTAAAATAAGTTATCAATAACTCTAAACCAGTCTAAAATGTTTTGCATGAATCAAATCTAAGCATTCATACTTGCAAAAATGTTTTGCAATGAGTCCTTGGCCTACAGAGAGACTGGAGTTTACTTTCAAATTGTATGACTGGCTTCCAATAATCCCTTATCAGTAGACTTACAAGCAAAATACCAGATATTAAGGATCAGATTTAATTCTTTGGTATAAGCATGAAACTGTTATTGATAGCTTTCCGTGGCTAGTATAAACCAAGTAACCAAAGGACCACGAGAAACAACAATGAAGTCTAGTATACCCTGCAACACAGGCAGGAGCCATAACAATGTTTTGTGTTTTAACAGGAAAAATAAACACAAATAATACACTGCAAGTAAAACTAACACCTACTTAGAGGTTTTAACATTACAGCAAACCGAAAAGTTAAGCTTTAAAATGACCAAACTTGTAACCTGTAGTCTGAATATTTTGCTGCATTTTGGTATTATACCATGACTTAAAATTTACAACCATCTGAGGACTTTCAGCACTAGCTTGGCACAACAAATTAACTCCTCCTAACCCTCCAGAGTGTGACGGGGGGAAATCCTTTTCTTACCACAAATGCCTGAACTTTACACAAGAAATCAGAAGCAAAGGTACAGAACAAGGTCGTAATAATGTTAACTCTATTATAATTTTGCACTTTTTCCTTGTGACATATACATTTTTTTAAGAGCTGTATGTATACTGTTCAACTTAGTAAACTTAAAATTTAACTTTTTCAAATAAGAAGTCCAGGACTTTATGGCTAATTTTCCTATCAAAATATCTACAGAACTCAATCCATTTTAATTATAATTGTTCCAAATATCATCTGAAGAATACTTTCTGCACACTAGATTCAAATCTATACTAAATCCAAACAGTATACCTATGACCTAAGTTTTAAAGTCTTCATCTCAGTTACCATCTTCAACCTGCTACTTTCTCTCCACACAAATTACCAGATTTTTACTCTGGACTTTCCTCCAATTAGGCTCTATCAGATAACTTTGTAAACACCCATTTACAGCCTTTAAACACCAACATTTTAAACAGAAGCTAATGCCCGGAGTCATATTTCTTGTTAAAAAAAAGTTCAGCATTAAAAGATTTACAACTCTGGAGGATTAACCTAATGTTATTTGAAAAATGAACCAAGTTCCAGATATCCCCATAAATTTTAAACCCCCAAACTGAAATTCTAATAATTTTTTATATCCCTAATGAAGAAAAGTCAACTGCATTTATTACACCAACACTATTAATGTATGAGTGACAGCAACAAAGGGACCTACTTCAAATCTTGGAGACCAAGATTTACCATGGTAAGGTGTAAAAAATGGGCAAAGGCAATGAGATCCTAAATACCACTATCATAAAATAATCAATTTCTATCTTTCCACATTCTTTCTGCTGCATGAGGAATCAAAAAAGTCAAATAGAGAATTGTTCTGTCTGGGCCAACCATGAAATCTTTAAGAACATATAGGTATATTCCCTGTTATTCTTTCAGGGCATTATTTATACATGTTTAAAAAAAACTTCAAAAATAAAAATAAGAGTTATTTAGCCTTGTGAATATTTTGAAATAAAGTTTCTTGAATTTCTGTGATGAACTCTTCAAGCAATTAAATTTTTAAGAGTCATCACTGAAAAGTTCCTTTGACATGGGATCTATCCCACGGTTACAAAGCGGCTTCCTCCTTTGTTGAAAGTGAGAGTGGCTCTCTGTTCCTTCAGGATTCCAAATCGCTCATTCAAAGTCATCCCTGTCTAGAGAAAACAAAACAAAACGAAAATTAACAACCTGACTGTAAGCAACATTTGCTTTGGAACAATAATGTGATCATAATGATAATTCACAGTAATAATACCCAACATTTCCTGAATACTTATATATATATATATATGAACTCATTTAAATTCTAACAAACACCCATATGAAACAGGTGAATTCAGTGAAGTTTAGGGAAGTCAGTTGTCTACTTGCAGGTCTAGAATTGAAACTGAGTCAGAATCCCTAAAAGGGCAATGCCAAAGAATATTCAAACTACCGCACAGCTACACTTGTCTCACATGCTAGCAAAGGAATACTCAAAATCCTTCAAGCTAGGCTTCAACAGTATATGAATTGAGAACCTCCAGATGTTCAAGCTGGATTTGAAAAGGCAGAGGAACCAGAGGTCAAACTGCCAACATCCACTGGATCATAGAAAAAAACAAAGGAATTCCAGAAAAACATCTACTTCTGCTTCATTGACTACATGAAAGCCTTTGTGTGGATCACAACTAACTTTGAAAATTCTTAAAGAGATGGGAATACCAGGCTGAAAGGAAAGTAACAACTGACAAAATAAAAATAAGCGAAATAAATTTGGTCAAATTTCTGTCCATACTCCACAGTTGACATTTTAAAATGTAACACTCATTCATGATAAAAATTCTCAGCAAATTACAAATAGAAGGGAACTTCCTCAATCTGATAAAAACAGCCTACTGCTAACATCAAACTTAATGGTGAAAAACAATGCTTTCTCCTCAAGTCTGGAGACAAAGCAAGCAAACATGCTCTCAACATAGTACTGAATGTCCTAGCCATCATAATGAAGAAAACGAAAAGATTTAAAGATTGGAAAGAAATTCAAAGAATGACATGGTTGCTTACAAAGAAAATCCTAAGTAATCTATAAAATTATTAAAAAGTAGAAAGTGTATTTTAGCAAGATTACAAGGTTAATACAAAAACTGTCAAAACCATGGTGAGATACACCACTTGACATGCATCAGAATGTCTAAAATCAAATGACAGATAATAAATGCTGGTAAGGCCATGGAAAAATTCAGAACTCTCTTACATGTTGGAAGGAATGGTACTGCAGCTACTTCTCTGGAAAACAATTTGGTACTTCCCCAAAGGTTAAACCCAGAATTATAATATGATCTAGCAATTCCATTCTTAGGTATTTACCAAGGAGAAATAAAATACACTCACACAAAAACATGAATGTACAGGTTTTTGTGTGAGCATATGTACATGAATGTTCAGAGGAGCATTATTCACAATAGCCAAAGAATGGAAACAATCCAAATGTCCATCAACTGACAAATAAAATACAGTATATCCATATGGTGGAATGTTATTCAAGAATAAAAAGAAATAAAATATTGATATACACAATGGATAAACCATGAAAAAATTATGCTAAGTGAAAAAAGTTTCATACATTATATGATTCCATTCACATGAATGGTCTAAAATAAGCAAATCCAGAGACAGAAAACGGATAGACCGGTAGTTTCCTAGGGTTGAGGATAGTTAGGACATCCTATTTAATTCATTATACAACATTAGTTTTGTTAATTAAAATATTTTCAGTCAATGGCCCAGAGAAATACAGGGGGGAAAATTTACCTGTTTTCCAACACTGTTTATGTCAAATTGTAGGGGGACACCTTTAGGAACTTTCTTTACATCAGACTGATCCCGTTTTGTCAAGAATGAGGGCACAGCAGTACGAGTTAATCGTGGTTTCTGAGTTCTATTAGAAAAAAATAAAATAAGACCAGTTAAACAATCAAGAGAAATAAATCACTTGGTTCATAAGACATCTTGACTTGTACACATGTTCAACTGTATGAAGGCTACTTTATTTACATTCTCAATAACCCCGCCAACCCAGTTCTTTTTATTTTTTGAAGTATAGTTAATTTACAATATTGTATGTTTCGGGTATACAGCATAGTGATTCAGTATTTTTGCAGATATTTCATTGTAGGTTGTTATATGATAATGAGTCTAATTCCCTATGCTATACAGTAAATCCTTGTTGCTTATCTATTTTATATATAGTAATTTGTATGTTAATTTCATATACCTGATTTTTTCCTTCTGCCTTCTCTCCCCTCTATGTAACCACAAGTTTGTTTTCTATGTCTGCAAGTCTGTTTCTGCTTTCTATATACATTCATTTGTATTATTTTTTAGATTCCATATATAAGTAATATATAGTATTTGTCTTTCTCTGACTTACTTAACTAAGTATAACAATTGCACTCATCTCACACGCTAGTAAAGTCATGCTCAAAATTCTCCAAGCCAGGCCTCAGCAATACGTGAACCGTGAACTTTCAGGTGTTCAAGCTGGTTTTAGAAACGGCAGAGGAACCAGAGATCAAATTGCCAACATCTGCTGGATCATGGAGAAAGCAAGAGAGTTCCAGAAAAACATCTATTTCTGCTTCATTGACTATGCCAAAGCCTTTGACTGTGTGGATCACAATAAACTGTAAAAAATTCTGAAAGAGATGGGAATATCAGACCACCTGACTTGCCTCTGGAGAAACCTGTATGCAAGTCAGGAAGCAACAGTCAGAACTGGACATGGAACAACAGACTGGTTCCAAATAGGAAAAGGAGTACGTCAAGGTTGTATAATGTCACCCTGCTTATTTAACTTATATGCAGAGTACATCATGAGGAACGCTGGGCTGGAAGCAGCACAAGCTGGAATCAAGATTGCCGGGAGAAATATCAATAACCTCAGATATGCAGATGACACCACCCTTATGGCAGAAAGTGAAGAGGAACTCAAAGGCCTCTTGATGAAAGTGAAAGAGGAGAGTGAAAAGGTTGGCTTGAAGCTCAACATTCAGAAAATGAAGATCATGACATCTGGTCCCATCACTTCATGGGAAATAGATGGGAAAACAGTGGAAACAGTGTCAGACTTTATTTTTTGGGGCTCCAAAATCACTGCAGATGCTGACTGCAGCCAGGAAATTAAAAGACACTTACTCCTTGGAAGGAAAGTTATGACCAACCTAGATAGTATATTAAAAAGCAGAGACATTACTTTGCCAATCAAGGTCCGTCTAGTCAAGGCTATGGTTTTTCCCGTGGTCATGTATGGATGTGAGAGTTGGACTGTGAAGAAAGCTGATCGCTGAAGAATTGATGCTTTTGAACTGTGGTGCTGGAGAAGACTCTTGAGAGTCCCTTGGACTGCAAGGAGATCCAACCAGTCCATTCTAAAGGAGATCAATCCTGGGTGTTCATTGGAAGGACTGATGCTAAAGCTGAAACTCCAATACTTTGGCCACCTCATGCGACGAGCTGACTCACTGGAAAAGACTCTGATGCTAGGAGGGATTGGGGGTGGGAGGAGACGGGGACGACAGAGAATGAGATGGCTGGATGGCATCACTGACTCTATGGACATGAGTTTGAGTGAACTCCGGGAGTTGGTGATGGACAGGGAGGCCTGGTGTGCTGTGATTCATGGGGTCGCAAAGAGTTGGACACGACTGAGTAACGAACTGAACTGAACTGAACTGATGCATATATATATGCCACATCTTATTTATCTATTCATCTCTTGATGTATACTTAGGTTGCTTCCATGTCCTGACTACTGTAAACAGTGCTATTATGCAGAACACTGGGGTGAACATATCTTTTTGATTTAGTGTTTTCATTTTTTTCCAGATATATACCCAAGAGTGGAATTGGTAGTTCTATTTTTAAGAAACCTCTATACTGTTTTCCACAATGGATGAACCAATTTACATTCTCACCATCAATGTACATGGGTTCCCTTTTCTCCACATCCTTTCTGACATTTATTATTTGTAGACTTTTTGATAAGAGCTATTCTGACAGGTGAAGTGATACCTCATTGGGGTTCCGATTTGCATTTCTTTAACAATTAGTGGTGCCAAGCATCTTTTCATGTGCCTGCTAGCCATCTGTATGTCTTCTTTGGAAAAATGTCTGTTCAGGTCTTCTTCCCCCTTTTTGACCAAACTGTTTTCATATTGACTTGTATAAGCTGTTTGTATATTTTGGATTTTAACCCATTGTTGGTTGCATCATTTGCAAATACTTTCTTGCATTCTGTAGGCTGTCTTCTGATTTTGTTGATGGTTTCCTTGGCTGTGTAAAAGCTTCAAAGTTTAATTAGGTCCCATTTGTTTACTTTTGTTCTTATTTCTTCTGTCTTTGGAAACTGATCCAAGAAAATACTGCTATGATTTATGTCAGGGTGTGACCTCCCACCTTCGTTCTTTTTTTCTCAGAATTGCTTTGGTAATTTGGGGGTCACCTGGGGTTCCATGTAAATTTTATCTGCTCTAGTTGTCCTGGGTATTTTGATAGGGACTGCATTAACTCTATAGATTACTCAGTAACATGGTCATTTTAATAATATTAACTCTTCCAATCCAAGAGCATGGGATTATCTTTCTGTTTCTTTGAATCATCTAAAATTTCCTTCATCAATGTCTTGCAGTTTTCAACATACATGTCTTTCACCTCCTTGGTTAAGTTTATTCCTAGGCATTTTGTAAATACAATTTTAAATGAGTTTTCTTTTTTACTTTCTCTTTCTGAATTTCATTATTAGTATATAGAAACAAGTATTAATATTGAATCCTGCAACCTTGCTGAACTAAAAAAAAAAATACTTGGTTCTTGACAGACTAATCTAGAGACTAAAATTTATAAATTGCTCACAGAATTGCTCACAAAATTGCTCTCTGTAAGTAGAACTACAAACTTTTCAACAATTTGGAATAACTGGTCATTTCCAAGTCTTAATCTTCTACTAAAATAAAGCAACCTCTATAATCTTAAGAGACTCATCTGATGTTTTCATCTCAATTATTAAAATGGATGTATATGTAAAACAAAAACTCTGTAAACCTAGGAATTTTTTTTAAAAATTTATTATTTTTAAAATATGTTCATCACAACTCACATAACTGATTTCATAACCTACTAATGGGTCACACACATCGACACATACAATTTCCTCTGCTGTGTTAGCCTGAGTACATCTGCATGAAGTTTCAAGAAACTAGCCAATCTGCTAGACCACTGGCTGATAACGGGGCTTTCTTTCAATTCTAAGTACACAACGTAGATTTTCATTCCTGATACTTTTTGATGGGAAAAATTTAAGAGTGCCAGTTACAGTGTGGTCTAGCGAGGATCCAATGAGGTTTTCGACGGCTAGGTCAATTATCAGGTTGAATTTGATGATATGGTTTTAGAACTTTCTTGAAATGGATCCTTTACCTCCAGCCCAGTGCTACAAGTCTCACATCTTGCCTGTGAAATCAGGGTTCAGCTCACCCCCCCAATCCCAGGCAATATCACTTCCAGCTTCAACCTAGAAAGTTTATAATGCAATAAATATAATGGAATGGTGAAATTAATTAAGGTCATTTAAATAAAAGAATGGGCTTCCCTGGTGGCTCAGTGGTAAAGAATCCACTTGCAGATGCAGGAGACTTGGGTTTGATCCCTGGGTCAAGATGATCCCATGGAGAAGGAAATAGCAACCCACTCCAGTATTCCTGCCTGGGAAATCCCATGGACAGAGAAGCCTGGAGGCTATAGTCTATAGGTCACAGACATGAATTAGTGACTAAACAACAACAAAAATAAAAGAATATACCATGAAGTCTTTAAAAAGAAGGCGGATGTGTATGTAATGAAGTCCAAAACATGTAACTTTTTTAGTTGTTTTTGGCTTTTTTGTTTGCTTGTTTGCTTTGGCCATGCTGTGTGGCCTATGGAATCCTAGTGCCCTGTCGAATCAGGGATTGAATCTGGGCCATAGCAGTGAAAGTACTGAGTCCTAACCACTGAACCACCAAGGAATTCTCTACTTTTAACTTTATATTAATTTCCACTTTGTATTATTTCCTTGTCTCAGTATACCCTAACTTGGACATCCTACTCTTGAGCAGAGTCAAATATTTTTCTATTATCTTACATACTGAGAGGTTATAAATTTTGCAAAAAAAAAAAAAAAGACTTACACTGGGCACTGCACCGCTGCTGGATTATCAATGGATATAGTCAAAATTCCTCCATTTGTGGTGGAAGTTCGCCATCTAGTTTCAAAAAACCAAAAATTTCATTAAAATGAAAGTTTATAAATCCTACTGTGTATTCTACATAAAACATACATTTTAAACTAGCCATTACTTTTTCTAAGTTTTCAGAAATTATAGATACCTGGGCCCCAACATGATATAATTAATCAGCATATTGGTTATAAGAACTAGACACTTGAATTTATAAATATTTTTCCATGTAACACATATATGCACATAAAAAAATCAAATAATTCAGAAAAGCTTCTAATAACAAGCAACAATCCTTTACTCCACTGTTCTCCCTTCCTGCTCCCCAGGGGCAGCACTTTTAACCTTTCCTGATTTTCTGCTTGTTAGTTACCTCTGGTTCACTAAAAAAGATACTTAGGTAATAGTATCTTGCTGTCGTAAGGATTCAGCTCATCACACTATCCTCTAGTTTCTCTTCCTACTTTGAAACATTTGGATGGCTGTATCACTATTTTACTTTCATTAATTTTATAAATACACTTGAATTTCTTTTTCTAGTAGTATCTCTTGACATTTTCCCCTACCCCACTGTAAGAAAGGACAATAGTATTTCTAATTCCATCCCTCCACCTCTTAACCCACTTTGTACCACCCATTTTCTATCAGCTTTATTTTTATATTTATGTAGGTCAAAATCTGCCATTTACATTACACTGTTACCAAATTAAGTATCTTGTATTTTGTCCTATAGGTTGATCCTCAAACTCCAATGCAAAAGAATACTATCAGCATGAAGTTCAAATAGTTGCCATTCTTATACTCCCAACTGCTCAAAATCATGCCCATTCTAGAAGGTATCATATCTGAACCATGACCACGTGATATATGCTTTGTTTTCTAAGAAGCAGCCATAATTTTAAATGATTTAAACTCTGGTCATACTGATGGAATGTTACAACTCACTTGCAGTGCAATTCTAAGAGACAAAAATATATTCTTAAAATAC
Organism: Moschus berezovskii; assembly: GCF_049115385.1. Classification (NCBI taxonomy): domain Eukaryota; kingdom Metazoa; phylum Chordata; class Mammalia; order Artiodactyla; family Moschidae; genus Moschus; species Moschus berezovskii. The sequence continues at coordinate 91,966,709 of NC_142460.1, forward strand.
CTTCATGGGGTAAGGAGGAAAAATGCAATATAAGAAGAAAACACTGTTATTTTAAAAAATTTATAAATATTCTAAAAGCTCTACTGGATTTTCTTCTACTTATTCCCTGAACTGGTTCATTTGTATAAAGTAATTATAAAAAAATAAAGAGCTATTTCATTAAAATGGAATAAACAGGAAAAAAAATACAGAGTAATGCATTTGCTGCTAAAACGTGTAACACTGACATGTGAAAATGCCAAATGTTTTGGGGGAAAAAAAAATCAACAAAAACAAAACAGGATTTACTTATTTCAGGCTCAATGGTTAATTCACTCTGGGTCTCATTTCTTTTTAACTGCGGCACAAAGTAATTTAGGTCACTACTATTCTGGGAGTTTTGAAATGACATCTTGGAAAAACAAATTGAAACTTACTGACGAGTTCTCTTTGCTACTACATCGTCTAGCAGTTGTTCTGAGTTCAACTGGGCCTGAACCTGAAGGGGAAAAAAAAAGCAGTAGATCCCACAGAAAGCAGAGGATTTGAATCCAAAGAGCTATCCTGCTCTGTAACTTTATAACCCTGTGTGGTGGGTTTGAATGCAGGAGAGGAGCATGTGCCTATTCTGACAACACCTCTTTCTTGGGGTTCCTGTATCGGAATAAGTAGTTAAAACAAATTTATTCCTAAATAACATGTTAAATTCTTATAGGACACTGCCATTGATGACAACAAAACAGAAAAGAGGGAAAAAATTAATCTAATGTCATGTTCTTCCATATCCTAAACCCAAACCCTACCTTGATCATGGGTCATGTCTATAATTGATGATTACTAAAGGTGGATGTTCAGGATCCTTTGTGTAAAAAGAAAACACTGTCAAGGGTTTTTTATACCTTCAGGCCTCTTCTGAAAAGAAAAGTTGCCTGACGAGTGTCTTTCTGATGACTTAATTTATTTCCACTCCTGGTAAAATTATTTGGAATGTTATTTCTGCAACAACAAAAAAAACACATGTACCATGAAAAGTCTGGGCCACTTAACAACTCTAAAACATCTTGAAAAAATAAGCAAAAATAAGTTAAATTCATACGCTAAAAATCTGAGGTATACTAAACACAAAGATTCAATTATGTTCTTGTTTACATGCAGCTATTGAGATCTGATTTACAGATATCATTTAATAATCTGGTTAATTCTGGAGCTAATTTATCTTACAAATATTCAATTGTCTAAAAGAATTCGTACAAAGAAAATCACACCTAGGTACATAACTGTCAAACTGCTAAAAACCAACAATAAAGAGAAAATATTGAAATATAACATATCCTCCAAATCTCTCTCCTTCACTCATAATACATATTACATTAATATAAATCACACAAAAACTCATACTGTTCCACTGTTTACTCTCTCCTGCACAGAATATTGTAACCTTAATTAAGTTTGACTTTACTTTTACCACTTTCTAATTTCTATAGAAAGTTGGTAAAAGACAAATTTTCATACTTATCTGCTTATTTCTATAAACAAATGTTTAACATGTCACCTCATCTTACCGCCAACCTTATAGAGGCTCAAATGCATAATTTCCCTAGCCATCTCAATTAACAAGGACTTATTAATGGCTCAGGTAATTGACAAATTCTTGAGAAGTTCCTCTTTTCCAAAAAAAAAGTACTCCCAATTGATTCTCAAAACAAAGAGATGATAGTTGAGTAAAGTTACAATTATAGCCATTCCACATATACAAAAACTTCATTTGTTTTTTTTTTTGCTTTGAATTATCTTCTATAAGAGATGAATAAGTGGTATTTGAAACTGAAATAATAAAACTTCACAGCTTGTCAACCTCTACTTTATCCTTACAGAGAACAAGAGTACCATAATCAGTTCAGTTCAGTCGCTCAGTCATGTCTAACTCTTTGCAACCACATGGACTGCAGCACAACAGGCTTCCCTGTCCATCACCAACTCCCGGAGCTTACTTAAAATCATGTCGATCAAGTCGGTGATGCCATCCGACCATCTCATCCTCTGTTGATCCCTTCTCCTCCTGCCTTCAATCTTTCCCAGCATCAGGGTCTTTTCAAATGAATCAGTTCTTTCCATCAGGTGGCCAAAGTATTGGAGTTTCAACTTCAGCATCAGTCCTTCTAATGAATATTCAGGACTGATTTCCTTTAGGATGGACTGGTTGGATCTCCTTGCAGTCCAAGAGACTCTCAAGAGTCTTCTCCAACACCACAGTTTAAAAGCATCAATTCTTCTGCACTCAGCTTTCTTTATAGTCCAACTCTCACATCCATACATGACTACTGGAAAAACCATAGCTTTGACTAGATGGACCTTTGTTGGCAAAGTAATGTCTCTGCTTTTTAATATGCTGTCTAGGTTGGTCATAACTTTTCTTCCAAGGAGCAAGCGTTTTTTAATTTCACAGCTGCAATCAGCATCTGCAGTGATTTTGGAGCCCCCACAAAATAAAATCTGTCACGGTTTCCATTGTTTCCTCATTTATTTGCCATGAAGTGATGGGATCAGATGCCATGATCCTAGTTTTCTGAATGTTGAGCTTTAAGCCAACTTTTTCACTCTATTTCACTCTTTCACTTTCATCAAGAGGCTTTTTAGTTCCTCTTCACTTTCTGCCATAAAGGTGGTGTCATCTGCATATCTGAGGTTATTGATATTTCTCCTGGCAATCTTGATTCCAGCTTGTGCTTCTTCCAGCCCAGAGTTTCTCATGATGTACTCTGCGTATAAGTTAAATAAGCAGGGTGATAATATACAGCCTTGATGTACTCCTTTCCTGATTTGAAACCAGTCTGCTGTTCCATGTCCAATTCTAACTGTTGCTTCTTGACCTGCATATAGATTTCTCAGGAGGCAGGTCACGTGGTGTTGTATTCCCAACTATTTAAGAATTTTCCACAGTTTGTTCTGATCCACACAGTCAAACACTTTTGCACAGTCAATAAAGCAGAAGTACCATAATAACAGGTCACATTTTAAACAACTGTCTTTTTAACACTTTAAATATCCTTAACTGGTAAAATACATGTAAAGTTTACCGCTTCAGCCAGTTCAGTGGCATTCAGTGCATTCACGTGGTCGTACCACCACCACCACCACCTCCAGAAATGTTCACCTTCACAGACTAAACCCATTTCCCTTCAACTCACTGCCCACCTCCGCCCAGCCCCCAGCTTCCAACCCTCTGCTGCCTGTCTCTGTGAATCTGATTGCTCTGAGGACCTCGTAGGAGTGGAATCACAGGACATACCCTTTTTAATTCAATATCAAAATAATTTCAGCCAGGGACTTCCCTGCTGGATACAGTGGTTTAGAATCCACCTTTCAATGCAGGGGACACAGGTTCAATCCCTGATCAGGGATCCACATACTCCAGGGTAACTAAGCCTGTGCACCACAACTACTGAACCCACATGCCACAACTAGAGAGAAGCCCACGCACCACAATCAATGAACGATCCTGCGTGCCACAACTAAGACTGCGCATAGACAAATAAAATAATTTAAGCTTAAGAAGTAGTCATGAAAAATTCTTTCAGGTTTGATTTTCCCACAAATAACATACACTATTCTATTAAGAGCCACTGAGAGTATGAAACAAATTCTGCTTTCAGAATTTTGAATAATTCTAGCTGAGGTGTTTTTACTGAAACAATCACCTTTTGCAGTTTTTTTCTATATGTCAAGAGAAACAAATAAACAGTGATGCTTTTTTAAAGAAGTCTATAATTAGCTAAATTCATCAAAAACACTAGTTCTAAGAAATAAGGAAGCTGTAACTAAATGCTTCCATACCGAGTGTTCAAACAGACATCCCAAATATCTGTCTCAAAAATGACCACACAACTACAACATCACTGCAAATTCATTGTTTTGAACTCTCAGTATAAGAAGTCCATCTTTATTTATGAAGGATAACATAATACTGTCTTATATTTGAGTACTTACTTTCTATTTAACTGGTTAGGTCTCTTGAGAGCTCCAACTGGTTTTCTCTGCACTTCATTTTGTCTCAGAAGATTTGCCTTCCTTTTTAATGCTGGAAAATATCGTTCTATATTCTTTTAGAAAGCAAGAAACTATGTTAATTAGATTGCTTCATGCTCTATAACCTACTATATAAACATTTCTGAAGCAGAATGGACAGGGACTGACCACTACTTAGATATACAGATTAGAGAGACAGAAAAGCTAAAACAACTTGAATATTTCCAGTCTAAGTGACCAAAATGATAACCATATTATACTTAAAATACTTGCAACAAAAGAATTCAAACAGAAGAAGGAATTTTTTCTATTTTGGTTATGTTCAGTTTGAGATACTCTGAGGGATACACAGGTGATGAGGAAACATGGCTTTGGAGCTCAAGAGAAGAATCAAGAGAGCCTGAAATGAAACTTTGGGAATCTTTCATATAAATATGATTTTGATGTCAAGTAAAGGTATAAGAGAGCCAAATTTCTGATGTACGTGCAGCACCATCGTGCTAGCTAAGCAATCCCTGATGGTTTCCTTGACCTTGACTGGACTAAAGTTGACCTTTAGGTCAGAGGAGAAGTAGAAGAGATATGTTATCTCTCCTTTGTCTTTTCTCTCTTAGAGGGTCCTAAGCAGTGTGGTTTGTGCTTCTATGATTCTAGTGTTTTTAGTGAATTTGTGTTTTAAGTTTTGGTGTCTATTTGTTTCTATGAGGTGTCGAAAGACTTTTGTGGGAACAAAGTGTATTCAGTGTGCCCACAATCACTCTTTCCCTCCAGCATTTAGAGTCAGTCTTCCTTTTAATTAGCTCCCTTCCAGGACCCCTGCAAACAGTCACTTGTCAGGGCATCCACCAAGTTTAAAAGACTGGTTAATTTCTGGACATGTCTCAGACTCAGCAGTGGCATAACTTGAGCTGTTTCACAAGAGGCTATTAGACCCCTTGCAAATAGGCTTCTCTCAAATCTATCTTAACAACTAAAGACTGAATTCCTGCAGTGGGCACAGCTTAAACTCAAGTTGAGAATTCCATTATATAAAGAATTTGTCAAGTTACAAAATGTTTAGAGCAGCTCTGTCTCTTGAGGGCATTCAACAAATATCTATCAGGTATCTACAATGGGACAGGTATAATATTAGTCAGATACACAAAGATATCTAAGTATAGTCCTCATCTTCAAGTAATCCAGTCTAACAGACAGATACATATTAATGGGTAATTATACTGTGTAAGTTATGTAAGAGGTGGATATGTGAAGTACAGTAATAACATTATAACACAGACAGAGATTTGCATATGTACAAAGAGAAAGAGATATGAAAGAGGAAACTATGACTTTAGATTCTTGGAATGTCAAGGTATGTTTATGGCGGAGAGGAGGGAGTGAAAGTAATGGTATGGAATGTAGGTTTAAAGGTGAACACAGGCCAAATACAAATACTGCATTCCATGCTAAATAAAATCAATTTAGAATCCTTGAAAGATTTAAAACATATTCAGTTCAGTCACTCAGTCGTGTCCGACTCTCCGCGACCCCATGAATCACAGAATGCGTATTACATGATGTAAATCAGAGAAAGACAAATATATGGTATCATTTATATGTGGAATATAAAAAAATGATATAAATGAACTTATTTACAAAACAGAAATGGGCTCACAAACATAGAAAACAAACTATGGTTATCAAATGGATAGCAAGTAAGGGGAAGAGAGATAAATGAAGAGTTTGGGATTAATATATATACACTATGATATATAAAAAATATAAGAAACAAGGATCTACTGTATGACACAGGGAATTATAGTCAATATCTTGTAATAACCTATAATGAAAAATAATCTGAAAACATATATCTGAATCACTTGCTACACCTGAAATTAATATATTATAAATTAACTATGCATCAATACAAATAGATTAAAAAAAGAGAGAGCTAATTTCCAAAACAAATGTGTGAGAAGGAAAAAGGGGAGGTTGTGATAGCAAAGAAACCTGAGTAGAAAGACAGAAATTAAAAAAATTCAATGTCATAGAATATTACCACACGAAATGTCCACTTTTTCTCTCTCCACATAAATTCAGTCCATCATTAAAGCCTAATTCAGGTTTCCATATTTTCCATGAAGGCTTTTCAAAAGTCTTTGACAATATGAACTGTATCTTTTACTTAATCTAGATACCCTTGTATTTAAAAAATATGAGAAGCATCCCAAAGATACAGATTAAAAAACACAAAAATTACAACAGTCTTCATTTTCATGAACATTTAGAAAAGAAGTAACTGTAAAAGCAGGAATAAAGAATATCAACCATACAGAAGAAATGCTATGAAATCAAACTAATGATAGCCCATTCCAAGCTTAATATTTTGTTTTTAATAAAAATACCAAACACCATTTTATAGGTAAATGTAGAAGTTCCTTCTATAATTTTACTGTCACATGTCATTTTCCTTCAAAATACCTGCCATTTTATAATCATTTAGTTATTTGTGTGATAAATTATTTAATATTTGAATTCTCCATGAGGACAGGGATTTTCTACTGAGTTAATACAGAATCCCTTGCATCTAGGACATACTGAGTATTCAGTCAACATGAATTAAATGATGAATACATGGTCAAGAACTGTCAACAGTCCAATAATGTATTGGAAATTTGTGTTCATGAATCTAAGGTTTGTATGTGTGTACAAAAGTGTTTACAAAGAATATCTAGGAGTAAGTTTTCCCTACAGGATTTTGATATAAAAAATTATTCCTTGAGGGAAAGAAATTAAGGTATTTTGTCTATTTGAATGTTGTTCTATTGAAGTAGTATTTTATTACTTAAGTATTAAAGTAATAAAATTTTAAGTGTACAGTTTGATGAATTTGGGTAACTACATGCAATCATGTAACCACATCATAACCAAGATATAAAACAGTACCCTTACCCTTAAATGTTTCCTTATGCCCCCCGCAATTTCCTTCCCTCACATGACTCTAAGTCCAGGCAATGACTGATCTGTCACTAGTTAGTTCAGCCTTTTATACAATTTCAAAGAAACAGGATCACAGTACATAGTATTTTGTGTTTGAATTCTTCTGCTCAGCATGATGTTTTGAGATGTATACACACTGTCTTGCACATTAACATTTATTCCTATTTTACTGTTGAATTCCACAGTATGAAGATAAGGTATTTACAAACTATCAAAATCAGACAAATGATCAAAACTATCCATTAACAGAAAATAACTGCTATTTATACAGTTATTTTTTTAAGTTTACAGAAGTATTAAATAGTTTAGTACTATTACAGTTCAGTTAAAGTTCTACAAAACATAACATACCCTCAGTTTTAGGAAATTGTGAATCTAAAAGGAAAATGTTATAGAACTGACACTGATAAGGTAACATATTTCAGTCAAAAATTCCTTAAGAACTTTCACTTGGCATATACTTTAAGCTTTCTCTAAACAAAAGAAAAAAATTCATTCTTAGAAATGTTCATTCCCCTCCTAGCACAGTCATTTGCTAGTCATAGCACATCCCACTTAGTAATTCACTTCATCTGTAAGAAAATGTACATTTTTATTGAAATAAAATCTTACTATTTCATATAAACTGTGGAAAGGAAGAGAAAAAGTAACAAAATGTCTAATTATGGTCAGGAATTTTTTTTAAGGTATAAAATTTCTGAGTATATTAAACTATTTGGGTAATTCATTTAATGAATATAAAAGGATGGTATAAGTTATTTATATGTAAAAAGAAATTGTGTAAATTGCTAGAAAATGATCTGCTTCACAAGTACCATAGTCATTCCTGTTCAGATATTAATCCACATTCAGGTTGAGAGAATGGTTCTTAAGAAACAGAAAATTTCAAACCATACCTTTTCCAAAATCATTCAGTCTTTGAATAAAAACATCTTACCATTCAGTACATTATTCTATAATTTATAGAGCTTATAAGTATTCTATAATTTAACACTTTCAATTTTCACTATTTTTACTTTTAATTTTCACTATTTTTAAACAACTCAAAAGACTATACCACCATGTTGTAATCTAAAATTTTTACTGGAGCAAGTTCTGTGATAAAGTTTTAGAGACAGCTGTTGGTGATAGCAGAACTGAAAAGTTAAGGTGTAAAGAGAGTTGTGGTTAACCAGAATACACATTCTTAAGATATTTTAAGAAATGATTCATGTCCTGAATTTTTAAATTAAAATATGTATTACTTTCATAATCAGAGAAACCAAACAGGTTAAAAAATAGAAGAGAGAACATTAAATTCCTTGGTGGCTCAGACTTACTAAACTTAAGAAATTAAAGAAAAACTATGTGTGAAACTATTTTAAGTAATGCTTTATTTAGCCAATTCGAAATTTACTCCATTGAGATGTAAATAAAAAGTCAATTAAGATTTGAAAAGTAGTTAATTTACAGTGGGTAAATAAATACAACTCTAATTAAAAATATAAACTAGAGGAAACAGTTATCTACCCAAGAGAAATGAAAACCTGTGTCCCTACAGACTTACAGGGATGTAAGCAACATTATTCACTATACCCAAAAAAGTGAAAACAATGAAAATGTTGTCCATCAACTGGTGAATGGATAAACAAAATATAGTATACCCATATAATGGAATATTATTCAATAATAAAAAGAGATGAAGTATTGAGACTTGCTACAACATGATAAACCTCAGAAGTATATAGCTAACTGCCAGCCCACATACTACTGTATGATTCCATTTACAGGGATACCTTGGAGTTACTGGGGATTTGGTTCCAGACCACTGCAATAAAATAAATATCACAAAAACCTGAGTAACAAGAATTTTTGGTTTCCCAGTACATATAAAAAATTATATTTACACTATACTGTAGTCTTTAAGTGTACCACAGTATTATGTCTAAAAAAGAATGTACACACCTTACTTTAAAAATACTTTATTGCTAAAAAAATGCTAACCATCATCTCAGTCTTCTGTGAGTTGTGATCTTTTTTCAATAGTACCATCAAAGATTACTGATCACCATAACAAATACAATGATGAAAGAATTTAAAATATTGTGAGGATTACCAAAATGTGACACAGAGACAGAAACTGAGCAAAGGCTATTGAAAATAAGGCACCAACAGACTTGCTCAATGCAGGGTTGCCACAAATCTTCAATTTGTAAAAAACACAGTATCTGTGAAGCATAATAAAGTGAAGTGTAATAAAACAAGGTATGCCTGTATATGAAATGTGTGGGAAAAGCAAATTTATAATATATCTACAGCAAGTAGATTAGTGGTTGCTTGGGGGCATATGATGGGGTATGACTGTGAATGGACATGAGGTTTCTCTTTAGAGTGATAGAAATGTTTTTCTAAAATTAATTATTGTGATGATGGTTCAACTCTAAAATTCACTGAACTGTACACTTAAATGAATTTTATAGTATAAAATTATACATCAATAACCTATTAAAAACTGCAGACACACATCTATACACACACGGGGGCACGTGCACAAGAAAAGTCAAGAACCTATAAAAAAAAGTTTATATTTGATAATGTGGAAGTTTAGGTATTCTTCATGAATGACAATCATTTTTATTTAATTATTAAATTTTTTATATAAGCCCCAAAGTACTACATTAAAAAACCAAAATATTCAAATAAAATGTTCTCTCAAGCTCATTCACAAAAATATTAGTCCAAATAAAAGTTTCTTTTTTTCCTTAGTTGAAATATAGTTGATTTACATATTGCATTAGTTTCAGGTGTACAGCAAAGTAAATCAGTTGTATAAATATTTTTTTCAGATTATTATTATAGGTTATTCTAAGATATTGAATATAGTTTCCTGTGATATACAGTAAATCCTTGTTGCTTATCCATTTTACGTATAGTAGCTTGTATCTGTTAATCCCATACTCCTAATTCATCCCTCCTCCCCCTATTCCCTTTGGTAACCAAAAGTTTGTTTCCTACATCTGTGAGTCTTATTTCTGTATTGAATATAGATTCATTTGTCCCAGAGTTTCTGATTCAGGGTTAACTATCATCCTACCTTGTCACTTAGAGGTGGTCGATTCATAGGACTAATTCCTTTTCGAATTCCAGTTGCTTTCCTAGCTGCAAGGCCAGTGATAACTCCATAAGGACGTCTCTTCCCAGGCATCACTCTTCCTCTGCGGCTCAGACCATTCTTACCAAAACCTATAGGAGAACAGGAAAAAACAATCTAAGAATCAATTGAGTGGCACACAGGTCACAGGATATTGTATTTCTTAAGTAGGGTGGAGGACAGGAGAGTTTTTCATTTATCATTATATAATACTTCTTTTATTATTACTATATTTTATAAGCTGCACTGAAAAGGGTTCTGCTGCTGGTAATGGACTGCAAAGGTCTAGAGGATTCTCACATTTCCTCCTAGCTATCTTCTCTTCAGAATTACTCCCAACAAAGAGAACAGTCTCAACTTTCCCTGTGCAGCTGCTAAACACATATGCTTATTGAGTACTTGAAATATGACTAATCTGAATTTAGATGTAACAAAAGAATATATAATATTTCATTAATAATTTCATACTAATCATACATTATAAAGATATCACAGATGTACTGGGTTAAATAAAAAACATTATTAACAGGTGCCTCACACTTTGGTCGCACTGACTTAGAGTGGAAGCACTATCTCCTATTTATTTACTATGCCGTAATCTGGGTTCTTTGTTTTCGGTCTTACTGTATTCCAACTGCTTTTGCTAAAGTCCGAAGTAAACTCCAATGAATATTTTAATCTCTGCGGCACATGACATTACCGACTTCACTCTTCCATTATATATCTTATCTATTTAAACATTCATTTTCTAATTATGAAAAAGTAAACATGTTCAACTGCAGAAATCTTGAAAATATATAAAGTATAAATAAGAATATAAAAGTCACCACCATTATTAGGCCATCACTTAGAGGTAACAACTACTAACATTTTACATTTTTCTAGTATTTTACTTACACACATATATTTCAGGTTAACACTTTTAGATTCAATTGTTTTTAAGCAACTCAGAAGACTGTATCACATGAGGTAATTTACAATTTTGTAGTACCGTGGGCCCAGAAAGCAGACCAAGTCAATCTTCCAGCAAGCATATTTCACACTCAAAATACTACTTTGTAGTCTATGTTAACACTGTACTGTGACTATTGGGAAGTACACTAGGTAACAACTGTGATATTGGCCATCCTTAATTCTAATGTCTTTAATATTCACACTAAACCATTTCAGTTACTTCTAGCATTACTCTACCATAAATAACATTACAATAACACTATAGGTAACACATTTTTATACACATCCATGACCATTTCTTCAATATACACATTTCCAGAGGTCAAAATGCTGTATCAAAGAGTAAAGGAAATTCTTAAGGATTTTGATTCTTTTGGTAAAAAATCTCCTCCAGAATGACTATATTTATGTATATTTCCAGGAACATAAGGGTGCCCATTTTTCCACATCATTGACTACTTTGACTATGATTCTTTTTAATCTTTATCACTTTATGTTTGAATTAAAAAAAATCATCGCATTTGGAAGTTTACTAGCAATAATGAACACTTTCCATGTGTGTTTTTTTTTTAACTATCTTTCATTCCTAAACTGCCATGTTCATAAATCAGTCTTTCAGGATCAAGTTCTAATTTCCTTTGATGCTTCGATAGAAGAATTACTTTAAATTTATTATAATTAATTTTTCAAGGATTGATATCTTTACAACATCCAGGAACAAGCTGTCTTTCCACTCATTCAAGTCTTCTTCGGTCACTAAATTGGCACAGTAAAGTTTCAAGCTTTTCCCCCCATAGGTCCTGCATAGCTCTCATTAAATTTATTACAGGTATTTCATATATGTTATTAATCTCAAAAAAGATCCCTTTCTATTAATAATTTTCATATTGTCATTCCTGGGATTATAGAAAGCTACTGAGGTTTCAATGAATAGCTTCTAATCAGCTATCGCACTGAATTCACTTATTAGTTCTAATCGTTTTTCAAATTATTTTCTTGGGATTTCTGAGTGACAATCATATTACTCACAAATAATACTATCTTCTTCCAATAATTACACCTCAAATTATTTTACTTCTTAATGCAATGGCCAGAAATTCCAGAGGACTATGCTAAGTAACAACTGTGATATTGGCTATTCTTAATTCTAATTTGGGGGGGATGTCTTTAGAATGGAATCCTGCGTAATACTATACACCTTCAATGTGGTTAACAGGTCTAACAACTTGCTTCACAGTCAAACTAAATAAACTTAAAATAGTTTACTGCAGGATTTCTCAGGACTAATTTAAGTCATAATCACGTATATGTCATTCTCAAATATCTAATTCCATAATGCTTTTTTGTGGTGTACCAATTTTGAGACCAGAATTCAACAAGGCAGTTAGAAAAACCTGTTATGATGGTTGAACCATTTATGAATTCATTGCCTTTACTGTCCCACTTCTGTTACTGGAACATGTCTCTTACCAGTTGGCTTAATATTAAGCTCTGTCAGCAGAGGGTGCTGCAGGGACTCTAGAAGCTTTTAAGTTCTAGTGTGCAACTCAAGGTTTGGTTCTGTGGCATAGGACAGTTAGTGGCACTCATTATCCCTTCCCCTCAAGTTAAGACTATGGTAAGGCAAGAGAGGCGCCTAAGGCACAAAATGTGAGAATGAATGACACCTTAAATTTTAGGACCTAGCTATCTATCTAGATCTAGTCCTAGGTATCACTCTAATTCTGACCCTGCTCATCCTCCAGTTAAACCCCCTCATCCCTACAGATTAATTCCCAGTGAATTCTATCTGTATGGCAACTCCGTATAGTAGGGAATTCACGTAGATTTGTTCCTTTTTTGGGTGCTCTGCCTTAGGACTAAAAGTAACGATCTTATTACTTTTATAATCAGCAAAAAAGCAATAGAGATACAACTTTTTAAAATATTAGGGTCAAATTGTTGCTACTCTATGTGTGATTTCCTTCTAGAATTGCAACCAAATGAAGATCAAGCATGTTGGGGAAGCCTCCAGTTCAAATTAAATCTGTAACAACTTGCTATTTTTATTTGTATTAAATAATGAAGTATCTACTACTGTGCTAGGCACTGTTCTGAGTACTTTAAATGAGAACTCGATGAAGCTGATGCTAACATCTCAATTTCGCAAGTAAAATGAGGCAAAGAATAGTGACTACCTAGAGGTCATAGTTGGAGAAGGCAATGGCAAGCCACTCCAGTACTCTTGCCTAGAAAATCCCATGGATGGAGCAGCCTGGTGGGCTGCAGTCCGTGGGGTCGCTAAGGGTCGGACACGACTGAGCGACTTCACTTTCACTTTTCACTTTCACACATTGGAGAAGGAAATGGCAACCCACTCCAGTGTTCTTGCTTGGAGAATCCCAGGGACAGGGGAGCCTGGTGGGCTTCCATCTATGGGGTCACACAGAGTCGGACACGACTGAAGTGACTTAGCAGCAGCAGCAGAGGTCATAGTTAGAAAATGGCAGAGCCATGATCTAAGTGCAAGTTTTGGTGGCTCGAAAAATTGAACACTTTTCCAAACATTAAAGAATAATAAAAGGCAGAATATAATCTGGTACATTTCCAAAGAGAAAAAAACAGCTATGACAGAAAAGGCAGGCTCTGAGCTAGCTACAAAACACAACGATGTGAATAAGGAATAAGGCAAACAGTGACCAGCACAATACAAAGACATAGGTAAGCACAGTGTACTGAGAGTCTAGAGAAAAGGATAAGAAGTGAATGGATGTGGTAGGCACAAATGAGAGGGCTCTAAGTGGGGATAAATGAGCAGGAATTGAGGGGGTCATGGAATTCATGATTAGATTATATCAGTCTTGAAGTAGTATCTTATACTGAATGGAAGAAAGAAGACAGTGAAACCATTCTGGATGTTATTGCAACACTAAAACATAACATGATAAGGGACTAGGAGAGGAACAAAGACATCTGAATATATTCCAAAAGAATGAGTGAATTAGTAGAACAAAAAGAAAGTTTAAAGAGAGCAGGAATCCATTATTATACCAAAGTTTGAGGCTTAGATAAGAAAGACTCATGAAAAAAATCTCATTAACAAGAATAAAAAGAGGTGGAAAGTGAAGGATTGGTAATTTGGGATTAGCAGATACAAACTAGTACATATAGGATGGATAAACAACAAGGTACATACTATATAGCACAGGGAATTATATTCAATATCCTGGGATAAACCATAATAGAAAAGAATATGAAAAATAATATATGTATCGCTGAGTCACTCTGCTGTACAGAAGAAATTAACACAATATTGTGAATCAACTATACTTCAATAAAATTTTAAAAAACACACAAATAAAAGGAGATTCTATTCCTAGGTGGTTTCTGACTATTACAGTCACTGTTCCCATTCTCATCACCCTTTCTTCCTACAATCTCTCGTTTCTTTATCAATGGCTTCTCCTTTACCTTCTAACAAGCCTAGATCATCCCTTTCTTCTCCTTCCTTTTCTACCTTTGAACAAACTTCACTAGTTCTATCTCAGTTTTAGCAACAGTTCTATTTTTCACCCTTTCATTGTCATGTTTTGTGCAACAGTCTTTTCTCAGTTTTCATTCATCTAGCCCCTTTAGAAAGTTCTCTTGTCTTTCCAGAGTACCTTCATTCTCATTACTTCAACTACTAACTCTATGAAGATCCTTCCACATTTTAAGCTTCACCAGAGCAGCAGTTGAACACTAGTCATGTGTTAGAGGGACATATGGAACTTTAAAAATACCCAGATCCTACTTCTGCAGATTCTGGTTCAGTAGCAATGCAGTGCAGCCAGAGTATCAGTCTAAGTATCAGTCTAATTTATAAAGCTCCGTAAGTTCAACTAATGTTGAGAACTAAAACTAGACATAGTAATTTTCATTTTTCTTTTGAATCTACAGCCCAGTTCCTTCATGAATTTCTTTCACAGACACATTCAGTTGCTTAATTTCTGCAGTCAGATCACTTACACGAAGATGTGAGGGATTTTCTAGAAAATATCATATCACAAAGTGTATGCAATCGTTATTACTGGCTCCTTTTCAAATCAGCACACAAACTTTTCCCTGTCTCTTTTACATGTAAAAGAGACAGTATTCTCAACCTTTTTGGTCTCAGGACCTCTTCATACTCATAAAAAATTACTGAGGGCCCCAAAGAGCTTTTCTTTTCATGAGTTTATGTTTACTGATATTTAGCATACTATAAGGGTGGTATGCTGTTGGCTCAGTGGTAAAGAACCCACCTGCCTATGCAGGAGATGAGGGCTCAATCCGTGGATCTGGAAGATCCCCTGGAAAAGGAAACGGCAAACGGCTCTAGTATTCTCGCCTGGGAACTCCCATGGACAGAGGAGCTTGGTGGGAAACAGTCCATGGAGTTGCAAAACTCCATGGACACGACTTAGGGACTAAAAATAACAACAAGCCAAACTACAAATGAAAACTAAAACATTTAATAACGATGCTATTTTAAAGTTCACTAAATATAGGGCAAAAAACATTTTTTAATGAAAAACAACTATTATTTTCCCAAACAAAAATATTTCATAAGAAGAGAGGCACTGATCTGCATTTCTGCAAATCTTTTTACTGTGTGGCTTAATAGGAAATTTTCTGTTTCTGCATCCAATTTGTTTGATCACGTGCTGTGTAGATTTTGGAAAAGTCCACTGTACATTCATGAAAGAATAAGACTGAAAACACAATTAATGTCTTACTATTATTATAGAAATAACTTTGACTGTTTACACCTCTTGAGTCCTGGGGATTCCCTAGGATCTCTGGACAACACTTTGATAATCGCTGTTGTATAGTATTACATCCCTGAAGAACATTTAGGTTGTCTGTACAAATATGCATTGAGTGACTAAATTACATTTCAGGAATAGAACTTGGAAATCTTTATTCTCTTATGTGTTCAGTCATCAAAAATAAATGATTATTTGCTAAGGGCTCTCTGCTTATTCTGTTACCTCAAGCTAACATTCTCATTGACATTAGAATGTGGAAATCTGAACTTATCCAAACCAATCAGAGCTTAAGAAAATCCCGTATCTCTCTGAACATTCAGTGACAGGAGCAGCTGTTCTATTTTAGGCCCTGTCACATGGAAGTGGAGAACATACAAGCACAAATTCAATCTTAAAAGATCCTAAGGCACTTGCAGATCTTTAGCTCAACACTGAGATCACAATCTCTGTAAACGGAAAGCTTTTCTGATCTTTCATGAACGAGATCCTATCTCACCTTATTGATTAAATCACCACCGATTATCTTAGCACAAAAAGCCTATCTAAAATCCTATAGTATAATCAGAATTTCTCTCATGATATTTCTCAACTCAAATGTTTTTCACCTTATCTCTGTCACCAGAAGTTTCGTGAAGTAAAAGAATGCATCTTTACAAACCCCAACAAGCTGGTCAGCTCAGAGCATTTATCAGGTATTTAACAAATGATTAGCATAAACAAATTATTTCTGGCTTCTATGAACTCTAAAATGATTTTAATATAAATCATATTTAAATATGGTATGTTGAGTAACATTTATAAGAAACCTCTAAATATAAATCACTGGAATTAAATATTAATTTTCTATAGCTAAATACCTGTCACAAGATTTATTCTCTTGAGTCCAGCTATCCAAGAAAATTATTAGGGAAGCATACATTTTTCTGTACAGTCTAATTTTAGTTATAGGTATATGTTGAGGATATGTTGGCATATCAGCTGTTAAACATAGGATTAATTATGTTCAATTTATTGGAGACTACTTGTATGTTTTTTTAACATATAGGACAAAAATCAACTTAGGAATTAGTTTATCAAACATTTTTTCGCATGTGTAAAAAAGATCTTGAGTTTTAAAAATCTGATCAAATGTTTATTTTAAAATGCTGATGTAACTACTAAAAAAGTTAATGAGTCACATATAATTAATAGTATTCCCTTACTGCCTTAAGTCCATTTTGGAACAAGATGTTATAGCTTCTAGATTACTAAAAATAACTGTATATGTAGGGTTCCAAAATAGACCACATCTAAAGCATTCAATTCTGTGTTAACTTTGGAGAATTTAACAAATCTTAAAGATCCTGCATAAGATAAGTAACCTAGAAATAATTTTCTATGCAAAATAGCAGTCTCCATGTATTTAACAGGTTTTCATATAAGAAAGGTAATTTATTTCCTATAACTCTATAGAATTAACAGGAAGGCATGATTTAATTCAAATTAAGAGAATTTTCTAGTAAACAGTGTGTTTCCAATAATGGAATAAGTTATCTTGTGAGGTGGTATGTTCTCCCACTGACTGTATATAAGCTAGAGTTACACAGTCATCCATCAGACAAACATCTAACCACAAAGGAGACTGAGACTTTAGTAAGATCCTTTACAAATCAATGTCTCTAAAAATAACAAAGTCTTTATATACTGAGGTTATTTTAAAATGACTTAATGTTTTTAAGATACACGGTTAATCACCTATTTAAGGAAACCAGAACTGCTATCATATTGTCAGTTCAGTTCAGTCGCTCAGTCGTGTCCAACTCTCCGCGACCCCATGAATCACAGCACGCCAGGCCTCCGTCCATCACCAACTCCCGGAGTTCACTCAAACTCATGTCCATCGAGTCGGTGATGCCATCCAGCCATCTCATTCTCGGTCGTCCCCTTCTCCTCCCACCCCCAACCTTTCCCAGCATCAGAGTCTTTTCCAGTGAGTCAACTCGTCGCATGAGGTAGCCAAAGTATTGCAGTTTCAGCTTTAGCATCAGTCCTTCCAATGAACATTCAGGATTGATCTCCTTTAGAATGGACTGGTTGGATCTCCTTGCGGTACAAGGGACTCTCAAGAGTCTTCTCCAACACCACAGTTCAAAAGCATCAATTCTTCGGCGATCAGCTTTCTTCACAGTCCAACTCTCACATCCATACATGACCATGGGAAAAACCATAGCCTTGACTAGACGGACCTTGGTTGGCAAAGTAATGTCTCTGCTTTTTAATATATTATCAAGGTTGGTCATAACTTTCCTTCCAAAGAGTAAGCGTCTTTTAATTTCATGGCTGCAATCAGCATCTGCAGTGATTTTGGAGCCCCCAAAAATAAAGTCTGACACTGTTTCCACTGTTTTTCCATAATTTCCCATGAAGTGATGGGACCAGATGCCATGATCTTTGTTTTCTGAATGTTGAGCTTCAAGCCAACCTTTTCACTCTCCTCTTTCACTTTCATCAAGAGGCTTTTGAGTTCCTCTTCACTTTCTGCCATAAGAGTAGTATCATCAGCATATCTGAGATTATTGATATTTCTCCCAGCAATCTTGATTCCAGCCCAGCGTTCCTCATGATGTACTCTGCATATAAGTTAAAGCAGGGAAAACCACTAGACCATTCAGATATGACCTAAATCAAATCCCTTATGATTATACAGTGTAAGTGAGGAATAGATTTAAGGGACTAGATCTGATAGAGTGCCTGATGAACTCTGGACGGAGGTTCGTGACATTGTACAGGAGACAGGGACCAAGACCATCCCCATGGAAAAGAAATGCAAAAGAGCGAAATGGCTGTCTGAGGATGCCTTACAAATAGCTGTGAAAAGAAGAGAAGCGAAAAGCAAAGGAGAAAAGGAAAGATATAAGCATCTGAATGCAGAGTTCCAAAGAATAGCAAGGAGAGATAAGAAAGCCTTCCTCAGTGATCAATGCAAAGAAATAGAGGAAAACAACAGAATAGGAAAAACAAGAGACCTCTTCAAGAAAATTAGAGATATCAAGGGAACATTTCATGCAAAGATGGGCTCGATAAAGGACAGAAATGGTATGGACCTAACAGAAGCAGAAGATATTAAGAAGAGGTGGCAGGAATACACAGAAGAACTGTACAAAAAAGATCTTCACGACCAGGATAGTCACGATAATGTGATCACTGACCTAGAGCCAGACATCTTGGTATGTGAAGTCAAGTGGGCCTTAGAAAGCATCACTACGAACAAAGCTAGTGGAGGTGATGGAATTCCAGTGGAGCTATTTCAAATGCTGAAAGATGATGCTGTGAAAGTGCTACACTCAATATGCCAGCAAATTTGGAAAACTCAGCAGTGGCCACAGGACTGGAAGAGGTCAGTCTTCATTCCAATCCCAAAGAAAGGCAATGCCAAAGAATGCTCAAACTACCGCACAATTGCACTCATCTCACACGCTAGTAAAGTCATGCTCAAAATTCTCCAAGCCAGGCTTCAGCAATATGTGAACCGTGAACTCCCAGATGTTCAAGCAGGTTTTAGAAAAGGCAGAGGCACCAGAGATCAAATTGCCAACATCCGCTGGATCATGGAGAAAGCAAGAGAGTTCCAGAAGAGCATCTATTTCTGCTTCATTGACTATGCCAAAGCCTTTGACTGTGTGGATCACAATAAACTGTGGAAAATTCTGAAAGAGATGGGAATACCAGACCACCTGACCTGCCTCTTGAGAAACCTGTATGCAGGTTAGGAAGCAACAGTCAGAACTGTACATAGAACAGACTGGTTCCTAATAGGAAAAAGAGTGCGTCAAGGCTTGCGTCACCTTGCTTATTTAACTTATATGCTACCATATTGTAAGATTAAACAAAACCCTGAGAGAAGGAAAAACATAAATCACTGATATATTTCCTCCATGTTTTAAGTATGTATCAAAGATAGTATACTATGAACCCATAAATAATTGGCACTTTATTAAAGCTTACTTGCAAAACTTACCAGAATTCTGTTGAATACCCCATCTTACTCTCATCCTGAATTGCCTGGCACCACTTTGCTGAAGTCTTCTATTTAATCTTGGGAAATTCTGCTTCTTTCCTTCCTTTCGATTCAATTTGATGATATCATCTGTGATAGACAAAATGTGATGATTATCTTCATTTTAACTTAATGACTCAATTACTCAGTCTCATTTTCTAGTTGACAGATTTCCTATGTCCTAACTTCTTTTCTACTTTGGAAGCACTTCCTTAAAAGGATAATAATGCTAAGAACATAAAAGCTCAAATCAGCCAATATATTTGGAGCAGTGAAGAAAGGTTTCATAGGAAAAGCTGAAGTCAACAGACGAAAACAGAGCTAGTAATTAATGAGAATTTCTATTACTCATAGTATCTATTTTCCTAATAAATATAAATAAGCAAAACCTGTTTACAAAAATTATCCATATTTATCTTCTATAAACATGGAAGTCTCCAGTTTTAAAGATGACCACCTTTCAATAAAACCATTGGCAGTCAAATAATAAATCATTCATAAACTAAATTTCTAAGTTCATCTCAAGTTAGCAAATCTTTACTGTGTATATACTATGGTGCAATGACTATATGTGGCAGGCTGTGCCGTAATAGAAACAAACAAAAGTAAAATGTGTCTACTCTCAATAAATTTAAAACCATCTATGGGGTCACACAGAGTCGGACACGACTGAAGTGACTTAGCAGCAGCAGCAGCACAGACATGTAAATAATGAACACAAAAGACACATAAGTAAACAAGTACCATAATAAAGGTACAGTACAAAAAGAAAACACTACTGGTTCTCTGCTTGTTTAGCAAAGCAATTCAGGGTTACCTTATTTTTCTTTCTACACAGTTCTCTTTTTTTTTTTTTGGTCATGCCAAGGGGCACATGGGATTGTGGTATCTAATTCCTGGACCAGGGATGGAAACTGTGCCCCAAGTGGAAGCTTGGAGTCCTAACCACTGAACCTCTAGGGAATTCCCTTTGCACTGTTCTAAGTCTCATTATCTCCAAAAACACTTTCAAACTATCCCAAGGTAATTCACAAACAACACACTGCTCTAATATCACAAAAGAACAATGTGAAGATCAGGAAACTAAATGTACTCCAGATCCTATTTACATATATTAAAAGGAGATTATTAGCAGACAAAAAATATGCGTTTAAAAATATTCAAACCATTTCTCTGAAGTTCCAAATCCAACTGTGAATTGAAACTACAGCAAATAAACCAAACAAACTGAACACTGTCAACACTTCTAAATAAAACTAACAAACCTCAGTTATTTTTTTCCAAACTGCTCTAAATACAAATAATTTAAGAACTGTATCAATATAACCACAGTCTTTTCTAAAGTCAAAGAAGGATATATAGGGATCTTTCCTTATATAGCACTACTCTATCTCACCCATCTTTCACATTTAAGACTTTAAATTACATTCAAACAAATAGTCATATAAAATAATTCAAATCTCAAGAAGAGATAAATCTTTCAGCTACAAAAAAATTCATCAAAGTTAAAGGCACTCAAAAACAGTTTTTATAAAATACAAAGATTTCACAAATCTCAGAGGCATGAACATATTAAATTCTCATTAAGCAGAAAGAAAATATAGTTCGAAAGCCACTACTTTCGAAGCACTACTTTCCTTTAACAAGGTGCTACTTATTCTTCACCAAGTCTGAAACATCAGAGTCATGAGAGTATTCCCCCTCCAAAATTAATTTGGTCTGGGAACCATAAAACAAGAAAAGGTAGAGTATAAATCTGCCTAACCAGGTTGATTTAAAAACAGGGCATTACAGAGTATAAACTAAAAATTAAAAGTAGCAAAGCATATCAAATATAAAATTGTTTTATATTTAAACATTTTATTATCTAAATCCTCAAGTTAAATGGAGTTACTATGACACAGAAGAGTCTTCCAATCTAAAGAAGAAAATGGCTTTCTCCTAACTGAGTACTAATAAGATGGTTCTTAAAGCATGTATTCATTCAATTCTCACAATAATTCCATGAAGTAACTATTTTAATCCCCATTTTCAAATTAAGAAACTGAGTCACAATGAGGTCAGCTATTGATAACCTTGGTAGATATGAATAGTCACATAAACCTGACAGAGCCACAGTTAGAAACAAAACAAAAAGTTAAATTCTAAAACCTATGCAAGCCTAACAAAATGGGATATTCATTTTATCAGGGATAAAGTGGGATATTCACAAAAAATAATAATTACTTAAAATACCTGTCCCTTCATCACATCTCCATGAAATTCACTTTAAAAAAAAGGCACCTGACAGAATGCTGTATGTTCTTAAGGGAGAAGAGACACCGAGTGCTAGTGCAGCTATCCACTGCATTTCATCTCTACCCTTCAAAGAGAATTATCCCTCAGTTTTCTTCACTTGAACACTCTAATTACCAAACAATATGCATACCAAAAAACTCAGAAACTTAAGAAATGTATTGGTTATGAAAACACATGTTTAACACTTTCTACATCTACAGCATGGTGCTCTGAAATACTGATTCCATCATTAACTTGCTGTACAACTTGGGCAAGTTACTTAATTTCTCTATGCCTCAGGTTTTGTAAAACAGAAATAACAATGGCTTATACAGTGTGTGTGTGTTTGTAAATATGGTGCTTACAGTGTATCAGGTACTGTTCTGAGCAGTTTCTCCATTCCTATTTACTCTTTTAACACTTACAGTAACCCTCTGAGGTAGGACCTCACCTTTTTACAGATGAGACACTAAGAAGCAATTTGCCCAAGATCAAATGGCTAATAAGTGGCAGAGACAGGATTTGAACTGAGACAGTTTGGGATTCCATGCTCTTTATTAAGCAGTTATATACCTTATAGGTTGATCACTGGGATAATTTAACACATATAAAAATGCTTAGTCCAGTGCCTGGCAGGTAGTAAGCGTTCAATAAATATTTACAATACTTTTTCTTGGCCTTAGTTCAAAAGATGTCTCATGTCTTTTAGAGGTCACTACTGACTAGCAATAAGGCAAGACTACGATTTTCTGATGATCTGCTTAATTCATATCTTGGGTTCTGACTTATGGCAACAACAAAGCAACAGTTCTCGACTTAATGACTAAAAATCTTGCAAAAAAAGTAACACAACAAAAAAAATATCGGTTCTTGCAAAAGTTACACTTCCATATGCCCTGTGCTGTGCTTATTAAGTTAGTTGCTCAGTCGTGTCCAACCCTTTGTGACCCCATGGACAGTATCCCGCCATGCTCCTCTGTCCATAAGGATTCTCCAGGCAAGAATACTGGAGTGGGTTGCCATGCCCTCCTCCAGGGGAATCTTCCCAACACAGGGATCGAACCCAAGAAGCCCAATGATACCGAAGTGGGTAGCCTATCCCTTCTCCAGGGGATCTTCCCGACCTAGGAATCGAACCGGGGTCTACTGCATTGTAGGTGGATTCTTTACCAGCTGAGGTACCAGGGAAGCCCCTCTGTATGCCCCAGAACTTTTCAAATATCCGAAAAACTGTAGGCCTCAGGCAGAGCTAACCGTATCTAATGTGATAACCTAAATCACGATAAAAACAGCATTACTTTTAAACCAACCAAGCCAAACAGACTAGTGCCTCCGTGGTGTTAGGTCTGAATTTTTAACTGAATCGCCCGTCTTCCTGCTTTTTACCTAGTTGTCACCAAACCACTCCAATTCTTCTAGGTCCTATGCTTTACTTGTCTTCCCATCAACCCACATAAACCATCCTTCGTTTCGCTTCGTTTTGTTCTAATTTGCTAACTTGAAGGACTGGATGAGGAGAAAGTGCTTTTCTGGGCACCGCCTAATACATCACCATCCCATGAAGTCCTTTCTAAGGATCTTTTCTGTCAAGCGCCCCGCGGTGGCCTTGCCGTCTGCCGCCCGTCAGAAATGGCCAACTCGAGGGGCTTCTTGACGCTTCTGTGCGACGCCAGGCACAGGCCCAGGCGCGCAAAACGTCCAACTAGCCCTTCTCTGGAACCACGGATTTAACCGAACCAGCCCGGCTCTCGAAGAGCTTTCCTTAGATAGGTTGGCTCCGTCCGATCCGTGCCCTAGTTCCCTGGATAACGTCCACACCGAACACGCCTGAGGTGAAACGCGCGGAGTTTTCCTCACAAAGAGCCGGGGTCACCCGCGAGTGGTGGCGCCCTTCTGAGGGGAAAGAGGGTCCGCACTCCTGGATCCCCGCAAAGTCCCGACCCAAAGCGCCCTCCGCCCCTCAGACACAGTCCGGCCGAGGGGATCCCCGAGGCCCTCCGACTTGACCCAGACACCTGCGAGCTCTCCCCCGCCCCCCGGTGCCCACCGGCCCCCGCTTGGTTCCGCCCACCCGCGAGAGAACTCCAGCGACAACTGCACCCAACCGCCCCTTCCCCCACAAACCACGGTACTTGGTTCCACCCACACCTCCTCCCACTCCAACTCGGTCCGACTCGGCTCCTCACCCAAAGACATATCAATTTTGTCCAGGTTTTCATTGCTGCGAGCTTTCGGCGGCGCAGGCGGCGGGGTTGCGGTGGCTCCCATTAACCGGGTACTAAACCGGTTCATGGCTGGAGACGTCGAGCTAGTACAGTCAGACACGAAGGCCAGAGGCTGAGGCCTGCCACCTCCCACTCACGCACGCAGCCTCTCCGCACAGCGAGAGCGCGCACGCGTGCTGACGGAGTCCGCGCCCCACCACGCGCGTCTGACGGCGGGGGAGGTGGGGACCATAGAGACGAGCGGCCTGCGAGAGTGGCCCCACCCCCCATCAGGGACTGGGTCCTAGCGCCCCTTGCTGGACTGGAGAAAACATTGCACCCGCTGCTCTGGCTGCTGGTGAGAGACGCCGTGTCAGCTGTTCGCCTTTCTGCCGGAATTATGCCGGACCGTGAACACCTCAGAATCACATGGCTTAAATGAGATCATGTTCCTCCGTGCCCTTCGAGTCCCCTCTGCTACAGAAAGGCCCCGTAAGCTTTGGTACACAAGAACCTTTCACAGCCCACTGCAATGCAGCCGCAGAGGCAGGGCCGACCCTGCGAGCGTGGATTGCTGAACTGCGTCTCAGCTCCCCTCTCCCTGGTCAGCTCCTCCACCTGCAGCATGCGGAATCGCCCCGTCTGGACGCAAAGCAAAGCCTGCACTGATAATCATTTCGTCACCACACTAATAAAAGTAAATGCTAACGTTCCCCGTCTCTGTACCACTTCTCAGCCGGCACACTCAAAACATTTTGCACGGTACTAGCTACCTTAAAACCTCACCTTCTCTTGGAAGAGGGGTAAGTACCTCTGCTTATTTGGCTGCATTTTTCTCTAATTCACTTGCGTTGGGAATTGATAGGGGCATTCGATTTCTTTCTAATCATCCCTATAGGAAAACTTCTTAATATTTGATGAACTTCTGCATAAGAACTTTTTTTTTTCCTATTTACAAAACGTGATATTCCCTTCTTACCTCCTTCTCCTTCAAAGTAACTGCGCTTGTGTGGAAGCATTTAAGTTATATCATTCTCATAGCAGCTTAGACTATGTAACACATTTGCATGTCAGAAAAAAAAATCAGGGACAGGTATTCTGTTCATTTAGAAATCTCTGCTACCTTCCCCTCTGCACTTCCTATAATTTCTCTTTGCATAGAAACCAACCAGTGATCTAAAGTGTCTCAAACCCACAATAGCCTGTACTTATTTTTTCCCCAAGACAAAAAATACAACCATAAGAGTAGAGTGAATCTGGTGAAGACACACCTATGAAGGGATACAAAAAACTTAAATGGTGGAGGAAGGTTTGGACTCAAAAAGATCCAAGAACAATATTCAGCATGTCAAGGAGAATAACATGTATGCTCTTAGCACAATGTGTTTGATTCTACTACTGTTCCACTCTGCAGCTACCACCTCTTTCCCAAGTGCTAAGAACTAGGCAACTGTGTTGTAGAGAAGTACAAGGGAGACCTAGGTTTTATTGAATGTTCTCACTCACGTCCGTCATTCACCTTGTGAACTTGGGAGAGTGTCTGGGCTTCAAAATCATCTTCAAAACAAGAAGTAGTTATACTTAATATATGTTAATCTTTATCATCTCTAAGATTCCTTACAGTTTTAAAATATTCTAAACACAAGACATTTTTCTACATACTATCTTTCTCTCACTGAAATAATTTCTGCAATCACTACTTATTGGTAGGAGCAAACTACAGGGAGGAATATTGGATTGAGTTCTTAATTTTATGGAAGAAAATTAATGCATTTAGAGTATGGATACATTTTGTATTTGAGGCAATACAGGACAGATAATAAAAATCCCAAATGTGTAAAATTCTTCCCACACCAATTTATAAAGATTCCCTTTTATCCTGGTCTTCTCCTCCAAACTGAAGCCCCATACCAAATCTCTTTAGTTCTAAAAGGGAACATGCTCTGGGGTTTCATGAAGCAATCCTCGCTGTTGTGTTTCTCCAAGGGCTGAGGGTTTCAGAGTCTCAGAGCAATCACCCTGATTCCAAAGGGAAAAACAAGGAAACAAGAGGCATTGTAGTTAAGGGTAGATCAGCCACACACAAAGCCATACAAAACAAAAGAGCAACCTGAGACATACACAGCAACAGTGAAGAGGAAGAAAAGCCAAGAAATCAAAACCAGTGCATGTCTAAGAAGTTGACCAGCCAGTTACAGGGCTGGAGATAAAAGGTCAACCCTGCAATTTGCTGGGCCACAAGAGGCAGATGTTCATTTAATCATGTATTCATTGAGCAGTGGCATCATAATAGGCCCTGAGGGTAAAATGCTGAGCAAGATAGATGTTGTCCCTATCTTCATGTAGCTTGCAAAGAAAAAAACATTTTCTGAGCATGTGCTGTGAACATTTTCTGAGCATGTGCTGGACACTGAGCGGACACCGTTTGTCTTCAGTTCAGCAGTTAAGTCTTCAGACCTAAGTCAAAATAAACAGAATTCAAGCAGCTGCCCCTTTTGGAGGCTTAATTTCATAGTGTAGATAAGACAGTGTCTAGGATTGCCAGACAAAATACAGAACCAGTTAAATCTGATTTTCAGCTAAACAATGAATAATTGTTTAGGGTAAGTTTTGTCCCAGGTTTCAGATAAACAGCAATTTTTTTTACCACAGAATATTACAGTAATATTTAGGATATATTTATACTCAACAATTATTTGTTGTTTATCTGAAATTAAAATTTAACCAGGAGTCTTATATTTTTATTTGCTAATCTGGCAACCTTAACAACACCATACCTATTAACATGTGCTAGCTCTCTTTTCACAGTGTGCATAGAGATCTATATTCTCTTCAAAGGTAAGCACAACTCATATATTTAACTCAGTTTTATTAGTTTGATATATATTTTAAGTCCCCTCCTTTTTTCAGCTTTATTGAGGTATAACTGACAGACAATAAAAGATATATTTAAAGTGTGTAGTTTGTAGATATGTGAAATATATACCTGTGAAAATACCACCATGATCAGGATAATAAATTTATCTATCATCTCCCAAAGATTTCCTGTGCTCCTTTGTAATCCCTCCCCTCAACCTCTACCTAAGCAACCACTCATATGTTTTCTGTCACTAAAGATTAATGTGCATTTTTGGAATTTTATATAAGTGGAATCACACAGTATAAACTCTATTTTATATCTGGATTGTTCACTTAGCATAATTGTTTCCAATCTGTATGCTTTTTATTTTCTTTCTTGCATTATTACACTGACTGGGGACTCTGCTGCTGCTGCTGCTGCTAAGTCGCTTCAGTGTCCAACTCTATGCGACCCCATAGATGGCAGCCCACCAGGCTCCCCCGTCCCTGGGATTCTCCAGGCAAGAACACTGGAGTGGGTTGCCATTTCCTTCTCCAATGCATGAAAGTGAAAAGTGAAAGTGAAGTCGCTCAGTCTTAGCGACCCCATGGACTGCAGCCTACCACGCTCCTCCGTCCATGGGATTTTCCAGGCAAGAGTACTGGAGTGGGGTGCCATTGCCTTCTCCAGACTGGGGACTCTAGTACCATGTTAAATAACAATGGAGAAAGTGGACATCTTTGACTCGTTCCCAATACCAAGGGGAAAGCATTCAGTCTTTCACCATTAAGTATGATGTTAGATTTTGTTGTTGTTGTTCATGCCCTTTATCAGGTTGAGGAAGTTCCCTTCTACTTCTGGTTTGCTGAGAGTTTTAGTTATGAGTGAATGCTGAGTTTTATCTAGTGCTTTTTCTGCATCTGAGATGACCAAATAGTTTTTCTTTCTAAGTTTATTAATATGGTAAATTATATTGGCTGCTTTTCAAATGTTAAGCCACCCTTGCATTTCTAGGATAAACCTACATGGTCATGGTGTATTATCCTTTTTAAAAAAAAATCTTTATTTTGGCTGCATGGGTCTTCAGTGCTGCATGCGGGCTTTCTCTAGTTGCTGCAAGTGGAGGCTACTCTTAGTGGCAGGGCACTGGCTTCTCATTGTAGTGGTTTCTCTTGTGGAACACAGGCTCTAGGTGTGGGGCTCAATAGTTGTGGTGCTTGGGCTTAGTTGCTCCATGGCACTTGGGATCTCAGACCAGAGATCGAACCTCTGTCCCCTGCCGTGGCAGGCAGAGTCTTAACCATTGGACTACCAGGAAAGTGAAAGTGAAGTCGCTCAGTTGTGTCCAACTCTTTTCGACCCCATGGATTGTAGCCTACCACACTCCTCCATACATGGGATTTTCCAGGCAAGAATGGATTGCCATTTCTTTCTCCAATGCATGCATGCATGCTAAGTCGCTTCAGTTGTGTCTGACTGTGCAACCCTATGGACAGCAGCCCACCAGGCTCCTCTGTCCACAGGATTCTCCAGGCAAGAATACTGGAGTGGGTTGCCATTTCCTTCTCTTTAGAATTCATATGTTGATGTAATTTGTATTATACTTGAATAAGGGAACTATTAATTGATATAGTTTGTATTCTATGTAGATATAGTATGTATTAGTTAGGTGTGACTATTATTATTATACCTAACTCCTTGGGGCTCCCCAGGTGGTGCTAGTGGTAAAGAACCTGCCTGCCAATGCAGGAGACACAAGAGACATGGATTCGATCCCTGGGTGGGGAAGATCCCCTGGAGGAGGGCATGGCAACCACTCCAGTATTTTGCCTAGAGAATCCCATGGACAGAGGAGCCTGGCAGGCTACAGTCCACAGGGTTGCAAAGAGTCAGACATGATTAAGCAACTTAGCATGCACACAACTCCCTTAAGCTCTTGTATGGCCAATATGGTTTTCCTTCTCTTTTCTGCTCAGTTCTTTACATTACCCCCTTTGCCAGTTTCCTGCTGCAGTACCTTTTCTTTGCCACCTTGGCACAGCTTCCTTTTTCTCTTTTGTATTGTCCTTTTCTTTTGTTCTGTTTCTAGCTGTTCTAGTCTTCTGCCTTTTAATCTCAGGATTTATTCATTCATTTATTCAGAATTTGAGTCCCTACTCTGGGCAAGACACTCTGCTACACAGTACAGTGTTACAGCCGAGAACACGACAAGCAGGATAGCAGGCGTGGCTGGAGAAATTACTAGTCTCCAGTTCCCTGGTCATCAGTTTTCCCTGACTAGGTAAACTGCTTGGATAGATAGGGGAACTTGAAGGGGAATTCTTCCTGCACTCAGGGATTGGAGCTCTAGCCTTCTCCTTATTAGGCCTTGTCTTCTCTGGGCAGGACAGGGGTTCTTTCAACCAAAGATTCTAGGTCAGTTCGCTGAATGACTAATTGTGGAACTTTCTAAAGCTACACAAATTTACATGAATCACACAATTCCCCCCTAGTTATGTAAAGATTGTTTATTTAAAAAAATATTTCTTCAGTTTCCTCAATAGATAAATTGGTAGTCTAAGAAAGCTCTGGATAGCCAGGACTCTAGGCTTCGCATGCTGCTGGACAATCTCAGTAAGCTGCAGACAACATGACTCTACAGAATGTATATCTAAGGATATTCTTTTATAAAACCATGCCAAAATGATCAAATTCAGGAAATTTAACATTGATGCAATTCTATTCTCTGACTATAATCTATATTCTAAATTTTGCCAATTATCCTAATAATTATCCTTTATAACAAGGATAATTCTATCTTCTATCTCCTCCCATCAGAAAAAGTTTGTCAGCCTTTCCTAGTCTTTTATGATATTTACGATTTTGAAGGTTGAAGCAATGAGTGCAAAGATTTTCCTTCAGTTTCGTTTTCTTATTGCTGCCATATGATTAGATTCGGTTATTCACTTTTGTAAGAAATACTATTAATACATAAGTGATGTTGGGTCCTTCTCAGTACTTAACATCAGGAGACACATGATGTTATTTTATCTTATTGGTGATCTTTGATCACTTGGTTAAGGTGATATCTGCCACATTTCTTCATTGTGAAGATACTCTTTTTTCCCTTATATACAATGAATAAGTAATCTTTGAGGAGATGGTTTGAGACTGTGTAAACAGTTTGTTTCAGAACAAATTTTGCTAACAGCTTTAGCATCCATTGATGATTCTTGCCTGAATCAATTATTATGATGGTGGCTACAAAATAGTAATGTTCTAACTCTGTCATTCCTCTACATTCATAAGTTGACATTCAACAGTGAAAAGAGCTTTTACCTCCCTGCTCCCTTCCTTCCTTTTGCTATTTATTTATCTATTTGCATACTTACTTATATATACATATAAGTTTCCACAGAAGTTCACAGACTCATCTTATGTTCAGTAACTCTCTTTTGAAAAGGAAAGGGGTGCAGAGTGTAAGGGTTGTGCTTACCTTTGAAAAGAATGTAGATATGTATACATCCCATGAATTAACTCATTTTGATGCTCAAATTGCTTTAGACTTGGCAAGTAGACAACATCGCTTAGGTTTTAAATTTTGAATATTTTAAAAAATGCTAAGAATAATTTTAGTAAATACAATAAAAATAAAATATTCATGACTTTAATATTTGTTGAATATATTCAAGAAGATATTTCTTAAAACCAAATTTTTTGGCAAGTAGGTATCTGTAATAAGCTTTAAAAACCTGTTATTTGAATAAATGATTCTTGAGTGAATTTTGCTTTGTGCCAGTGGAGACATGTGTTCAATCCTTGGGTCAGGAAGATCCCCTGGAGAAGGAAATGGCAACTAACTCCGGTATTTCTGCCTGGGACTTCCCATGGACAGAGGAGCCTGGCAGGCTATATAGTCTATGGGAGTGCAAAAGAGTCGGACACAATTTAGTGACTAAACAACAACAAATGGTACTCTAAGGCCAACTACCATTTGTATAAAAATTGTATCCTAGTAATCTTTAAAACAGATTAATCAGGATCAATATAGTTCTTCAGATTTTTTGAACTTTAAAATATTAATCCAGCAAGCAGTTGCTAAGTAAGGTGTTAGTTGCTCAGTCATGTCCTAATCTTTGTGACCCCATGAACTGTAGCCCACCAGGCTCCTCTGTCCATGGAACTCTCCAGGCAAGAATACTGGATTGGGTTGCCATTTCCTTCTCCAGGAAATAAGGCCATTATATTTATGTGACAGTTACTGAACCCTAATGCTAGATATTCTTGCATATTTGACTTTCTGCATTTGGGTCTCAGATGAGATGCATAAAATTTTGTTAATCATAATCCTTGGTTCATGGTATACTCTCATTTTCCACACATGGCCCATTTTCATTTGGTTAGTTATTTTAAATAACTTATTATAATTAGTTATGGCTTCATAACTAATTAGATATTTCTGAAATTGTGTACCTACAAACCCATCACTCAAAACAAAAGCTAGAACAGACAATAACTCTATGACCTGGCAATTTCACTTCTAGGTATGTACCCAAGAGAAACCCTTGCTTATGTATAAGAGGTGCCATGTAACAGAACATTCACAGCAGCACTGTTTACAATAGCAAAAGCTTGGAAACAATCCAAATGCCTATCAGTGGAAGAATACATGAATAAACAGGTGCATTCACACAATGAACTATTATATTGCAGTCAAAATCAATGAACTGTAGTGACACACATTATAAACAAATCTTATCAATGTAATATTAAGCAGAAAAAGCCCTCCAAGAATAAATACAGCTTAGTATCATTTTTATAAAGTTAGAACACAAAAATTTTATGAATAGATTCAAAGAAACTATTTAAAAAGAGAAGCAGCGGAATTATAAACAAGGAATTCAGAATATAGCTACTTGGGGTGAGGGAAAGCAAAAGGATGGGATTGGGGAGTGGGTGCATGGCTAAAGGTTGTCATGTTCATTAACTGACTGCTTTAAAGAACATAAGGTGGTCCAGTGGTTGGGACTCCCCCCAGCACTATCACTATCGCTATCACTGCAAAGTTCTCAGGTTCAACCCCTGGTTCCTGCGAGTTGTTCAGTGTGGACCAAAAAAAAAAAGTAAGTGTAAACCCAGTTTTGGACATATGAGGAAATTCCTATTTTCTAGAACTTTTACCACAATTTTAGCTCTAGAATTTCTTGATAAAGCCGACTTTCATGTAAATTTATGTTAAAATCATGTGGCATTAATTTGGGATTATGCCATATGCCAAGAAATGAAGTTCATACATTTGTAGAAATAGGTTCTGAAACCCCAATGACTAACACTGCCCCTTTCTTAAAAAGTATAACCCTTTATAAGGAAGATATGAGAAAGTTTGAACAAATAGTATTTTTTATATAAATGGAAGTTGGAAATCACATTTTGCGTTAAAATTCTCTTCTCCCTTTAAGTCACAGAAGTTTTCTCAAGTTTGAAAATTCTTAAAAGTCATATATTATTTTTAATAGAGTAACTAGTCTTTATGTAGTTAAATTAGATCCCTCCCTAGCAGAGTAGTGCTGATTCTGTTGCCTTTCCATGGCTCTAATCCCAGCCTCCTTGTTTGCTACAGCTACTGCCCAAGTTTAGGCTGGATTTGCAAACTAGTAACACAAAGGGTACATTTATCCTATGGACTTTTTTTCCCCTTGACCTGTGTATTATTTACATTGGCTTCCTTGGTAGCATAGAGGTAAAGACTCCGCCTGCAACGCTGAAGACCCAGGTTCCATCCTTGGGTTGGAAAGATCCCCTGCATAACAAAATGGCGACCCACTCCGGTATTCTTGCCTGAGAAATCCCATGAACGGAGGACCCTTGCAGGCTATAAATTCCATGGGGTGACAAGAATAAGACATGACTTAGCCAACTAACAAACAACTTTCACACTTAAAAAAAAAAGTGGCCAATATTTTAAAAATTGGAAATTTTACTTAAAATGCAAAGTCCAGTTTTACTAAAACTCAGAATATTTTCAAACATTCAACTGTAGCTAAGATGAGACTTTCCTTCTTGGAGGAGGTATGGACAGTCCAGTTCAGAGTTTCAGCCATTCTCCTACAACTGGCTCATTTCACTCACAGGCATTACCTGCTTGGCCTCTATAGGGATGTCCAACCTCTTCTCATATCCCTTCTTTTGCCTTTGCCTCCAACATAGTACATACCCATTACTTCTCCACATTGTCAAAAAATAGCTTTCTAAGCAGGTTTGATCAAATCGCTTCTTGATTTGCTCATTGTTCTCAGGATAGAATCCAAACTCAGAATGGCTTCACGATCTTGTCTGCCTGCTCACTCACACCATTCTGTTCCTCATCTCTTCCCAGCTCTGATTACTACTCGGAATCAGCTGTTCCCAAACCAGCTTCCTCCTGTTTGCGCTTCGTCTCTCCACCTTCTCTTCCGTTCTCTAGGTTGTCATCAGTCAGTCAGTTCAGTCGCTCAGTCGTGTCCACTCATCCTAAAAAACTGCTCTGACATCAGTCCTCCAGGAAATCTTTCCCAAAGCCTTTCCCTCCTGCTCTTCCTTTGTGACACCAAAGCAACCTGAGCTCTTCTGAGTCTGTGAGTTCTTTATTAAAGTTGTTGAGGACCCCAAACACCACCAATAGATGTTAAACCGGGGTAGGCTGAAGTGGGGTTAACCGTTTTTGGATTAAGACCAGCGTTATTTTCGAGTCTAGACCTCTGACCGATTTTGGCCCCACGGGTGAAGTGTCACAGGCGAGTCTAAGGGTCCACTCCAGTAGGAACTCTATAGACTAGCGCAGCTTTACGTTTCAGGCCCCTAATGATCGTGAGGTGCACTAGGGAAAGCTAGCAGCCAGGGTCTCAAGTCCGGCGAGCGCAGCTTCGGATTGGATAGGGCGGTGCATGCCGGTAGCAGCTGGGCCTTCGAAATGCTTGCTGGGAGTTGTAGTTCTCAGAGCCGGAAGTAGGGGGTGGCAGCGATAGAAACCGCAGCTGAGGCAGCAATCAACGCTGCTGCCGTCACTCGGCCGTAGTGCATCACTCTGAGCCCACCCGCCGTGGGTGCCTCCTTGATTCCCGAGGGGCTCTGGGGGCCCTGAGAGGCGAAGCGACAGGGACGCCTCTTTTAAGAGGCGACGTCGCAGCCCCGGATGCGGCCAGAGGGCGCGGGAATGGAGCTTGGCGGCTGCGAGGAGGGCTTGCCGGAGGAGAGCAGGTGGGCTGGGAAAGGTGGCGCGCGGATGGATGCGCTGAAGCCTGGAGAGGCTTGGGAAGGCTCACAGAGCACGAGGAGACAGACAGGAGGACTACAGTTGTGGGCGACTTGTTTGGGAAGAAATTCTGAAAGGAGAGACGGGGAGGTTAGATAGGGCGGACGAGGGAACGGGCTTAGTGAGGGAGGAGGAGGGAGGATAGGGTGTGTTGAGGGCGGGGGACGGTGGAGGGCGGGCAGGAGTGGGTAAAATTCAGACTCAAGGCTGCTGCTGGGGAGGAGGGGGACACTGAGAGGTGCTGTAGTGAGATTTCATAGGCCAGAGTCTATAGATAGCAGTAGGGGACAAGGTGGGTGCCCCGACTGAAACTTGCGGTGACAGCAGTTCAGGCCAATATTAAGAAGGTTGAAGTAAGAATTTCTGGGAGCAAAGGTTAGACACTGTGAGTGGCCTAGACAGAAGCTTAGGCAAAATGAGTGTGAGGAAGAAGGCGTGAAGGAGGGCCTGTGGGTGAAAGTGGGCGATTGTAAAGGCAGTGGAATGGGAGTGAGGGCTTGCTAATGAGACTAGCAATTGCGTGCGTGCCCGTTGTCAATGCTGGATCCCTGTCAGACAGTGACAGGACCTCCCCTGTATTTAAACCCGTCACTCCTTACCCACATTGCAGCTGAGCGATTTCCCATTTATTTATATGAAACTGCTATCAAGTTCGTACCTTCTAGAAATTAGAAAAGCTGAATGTTGTCTTGGACTCCAGCTGTACTTCTGTGTAGGTGTTGCTTCATTAATAACTCTGGTCTTAACCTCTTAAGAGTCTGGAATGGACAGGATAGAGCAGGAATGTGGCTTAAGGAAGTCCTTTTTGACTTTTAAAAACATTCAGATGTAGTTACCGGAGCAGCTAGAATCCAAAGACTGGAATATTTACCTCTGAAAAAATATCAACAGGGGAAAATTAATGAGATTTTGTACATGGGTGAAGACCTGGCTATTTTAAAGAGTGACTTCTCTTTTGCATGCACAGTTAGCCTGTGGCCTGCTGTACAAAACCTCGGATGACGGGACGTGGGGTTACTGCATGAGATCTGCGAATGATGTGTTCAGTGAAACTGAAGAGCCTACTTCCTTTTTCCATATTTTGGTTTCTGCTTATGTATATTTGGCTCTTTATTCTTCCTCCAGATGTCTGTGAAATGCTTCTTGTAAAAAGTCCTGTATACTTTCTAAACAAATTTTAGGATTATTTTTATTTTCCTCCACCAGTTCATGTGGGAGAGAATAGGTTGGAAATTCAGATTTCCTCCCAGCTGAGTTATTTATTTATTTAATGTACTTAACAAATACTTATTTACTACGTGCCAGGCATTGCTTAAGAGCCTTACAAGTGTTATTAAGTCCTCATAACAGCCGGGTGAGATAGGTACTATATTATCACCATTTGTCAGGTGAGGAAGCTAAGACATAGACACAATAAATAGTTTG
The DNA here is from genome assembly GCF_049115385.1 of Moschus berezovskii. Taxonomy (NCBI): domain Eukaryota; kingdom Metazoa; phylum Chordata; class Mammalia; order Artiodactyla; family Moschidae; genus Moschus; species Moschus berezovskii. The sequence continues at coordinate 92,002,597 of NC_142460.1, forward strand.
CCAAGGTCACACAGTAACTCTTTGGTGGAACTGGGATTCAGGCAGGCTCTACTTCTAATATCTATGCTATACTACCTCTCACTGTGCTAATATGCTGGGATAAAGACATGTATAAGCTAGTCAATTTTATAGCATTCTTTGCCTGTCATTAACTGTTACTAAGGCTTCTCCTTTGCAGGTATCTTTTTCTATTATTCTTTCCATGCTTGCTTCTTTACCAAGGAACTTTGGTTGAAGCTTAATTTCAGCAGTGGGATTATCCCCACGAAATCACTCTTAATGTTAACATAGCCTACTCTCTGTTGGTGACTAGTTAACTTAAAATAATTTATTTGATGGGACTTTGTGACGCTGATGGCCTCTTTAGTTCTGGGTAGTCAAATGGTAAATAAAATACATGACTTGTGCCTGAGAATTGAGGCACTGTGGCTGGGTCACTGCAAACCTAACCTTTCTTTGGCCAATAAAACACTCAATTCAGAAGACATTTTCTTGATGAGATGGCATCGTGTTTTCTTAATATATGAAAGATAAAATTATATTCTGAAAGCAGTTGACGGAGTGAAATGTGCATAAGCTTTATAGCCAGGTAGAGCTGCATTTGAATTCTAGCTCTACTGCTTAACTTGACTTATCCAGCCTGAATGGGAAGAATGATGCCTTCCTGACTGGTGAGGATTCAGTAAGATAATGTGCAAAAACCTCCTCAGAGAGTGCTGATATGTACTGAATGCAGAAAATGTCTACTTCCTTCCCCTCCCCAGTTTTCTTGAAATAAGATGAGTGTGTGTTCTTCCAGTTGCTGTTTCTAATGATATTATTGCTTGTGCTTCCTCCTTCCATGGTTTCTCTATCCAAATTGACAAACTGGGGCCTGGGGTGTTGGCCCAGAATTTTTTTTTTAATATTTATTTATCTGTCTGCATCCGGTCTTAGTTGTGGCATGTGGGATCTTTCATTGTGATGCACGGACTCTCTAGTTGTGGCACCTGGGCTCAGTAGTTGCAGCATACAAGCTTAGTTGCTCAGTGGCATGTGGGATCTTAGTTCCCCGACCAGGAACAGAACTCAAGTTCCCTGCGTTGCAAGGCGAATTCTTAACCACTGGACCACCAGGGAAGTCACTTAACCCAGCTTTTAACTTCATCCTTGGAGTGGAATGTCATAGATTCCCCTATTGCTTTCCATCTAGCTAGTAATCACTAGAAAAATGCTCTAGAGCTTAGGGATGATAATTCACTTTTCCTAGACTTTCCTAAATACCAATTGTTTGGAGGGTGTCTGGTGAAACTACTGAACCGTAATAGGAATGGTTCTTCTAGCATTGTGTTACCCTTAGCTGACTTGGACCATGCCATATCCTTCTGATCTTGGAATGCAACTACTTACAAAGTTTTCCTGGTTTAGTGATTCAGATAGTCAGAATTCAAGTAGTAAGATGCTTTTAGTATCTCTAAACTGAGCTCATTTCATTGACCAAAACCTGTTCCTCCTCTGTCCTCTGTCTCAGTTAATAGGGTTTTCCATTCAATCAGCCAAGCCAGAAATTTGATACTTCCCTCTCCTTCATTTGCCATATCCAAGTAGTCCCTGGGTCCAGTGAGTTCTGTTTCTGCTTTTTCTCCTGAAGCTTTTTCCCCTCCATTTCCAAGTGCATTGGCTCGTGTTGTTTCAGGAATAGCCAGATGCAGGTGCTTAAGCAAACATTTGTCCCTGTCTGTGTGCCGTGTTTTCTGACGTGTCGGCTTCATCCTCAGCAGTCTTTTCTATAGGATAACCCTCGGCAACTTCAAGTTTAACAGTCCATCCAAAAAGAAGGAAAAGAGCAATGTCAATAGGTATAGCAAAAGTGAAAGTTTTTGGACTGACTTATGTTACTGTTTTTTTTTTTTTTAATGTTACTGTTCTTGTAATCAGGGTATGAAATATGTTGCTCCATCAGGCCTAAGTTATATGCCCAACCTTGGATCCTGGCATAGGGTGATCCTTTCGTGGTACTTCATGAACCGGGGCAAGTGCCAGAGGGGTGATTTCCCTGTGAAAAATCAGTATTCTGATACCAAAAGAAAGAGGCATGAATTCTGGGCAGATGTAAACAAAATAAGGCCTTTATTATTTCTCATTGTGGATTCTCCCAGTAGCCTCCTGACTAAGCTCCCAATCTGAATCCAGTCCCTCAATTCCAGATGGCTTCCACATTGCTACCAACATAATTTTTCCAGAAGCAAAATTAGTATTTTGCTCAGAAATGTTAAGTGATTCCTCACTGAAAATAGAAAGTCAAAACTTTTTCTGGTATTCAATATGAAGTTTCCAGTTACAAAACTATGACATTCACTCACTCCTAAATCTCCTTCCTCACCATTCTGATTCCTGCTCCTCTGCATTCCCTGCATTACCTCCTCCTTTGCCTGGAGAGCTCTTAGTTGTCCTTTAAATAATGCTCCTTTAGAAGGCATCGTTTTTCCGTCTCTCTTATTACAGTACTTCTCACTATATAGCATTTTTTTTTAAATGAGTGCCCATTTCCCCCATTGCACTCTGAATACCCTGAGAGCTGAGGACTGTTCTTCTTTAACTATCATAAGCCTGGTGCCTAGCACAGTGCCTGGCGTATAATTGGTATTCATTGAATATTTGCACAAGGGATGGAAACAGTAACAATTGTGTCACGCTTCCTATGGTCGGGCAGGTGTTATTGGTACTGTTGCTATTGAAAGGGCCTCTTTTTTTCCCCCTTCCTCTTTATTCATTTTTCACATTTTCACATTAATTTCCATTTTTCTATTTCTTCCCTTTCTTTCCATTTTTCCTTTGACCATGCTCTGAAAGTTTATATAGCACTGATGGTAAAACAAGTGGATCACATGATTTGGGAGCAATCCATACTGCTAATCCAATTATTTGTACACACCTCTGCCCCACAGAAACATAACTCTGAAGCTTTGGGGGAAAATTCTATTGTCAGAACCCAGGAGCAGGAGGTGTATCAGCTAACAGCAGGGACCATAAGCTGAAGCTTTTCTCAGTATCTACCATCCCCACAGCTGCTTCTGCTTTTTATAGCTACTTTATCACTTCTTCCATAAATGGAGTTTTTTTCTGTTTTTTATTTTGTTTTGTATTCTTTCCTCCATAAACAACCTACCTTGGTGTTTATAGACCGGCTTTGTCCAAGATGATAGCCACTGAGGTGATTTATGTCTAAATTAGTTAAAATTAAATAAAATTTTAAAATTTTTGGTTTTTTAATCACACTGCACAGACTTCGAGTGCTTAATGGCCACAGTGGCTAGTGGCTGCCATACTGAACAGCATAGATACAGAATGTTTTCAGCATCTCTGAAGCAGAATGGGTAAGAAAGCTTTGTACTAGGTACCCCTTCTGATTTAAAAAATTGGGTTTATTAGATTTATGCTAAGAAGGCTTAGTATGGCAAATAGATGGAGGAACAATGGAAACAGTGAGAGACTTTACTTTGGGGGGCTCCAGAATCACTGCAGATGGTGACTGCAGCCATGAAATTAAAAGATGCTTGCTCCTTGGAAGAAAAGCTATGACAAACCTAGACAGCATATTAAAAAGCAGAGACATTACCTTGCCAACAGAGATCCATCTAGTCAAAGCTATGGTTTTTTCCAGTAATCACCTATGAATGTAAGAGTTGGGCTATAAAGAAAGCTGAGTGCCGAAGAACTGATGCTTTTGAACTGTGGTGTTGGAGAAGACTCTTGAGAGCCCCTTGGACTGCAAGGAGATCCAACCAGTCCATCCTAAAGGAGATCAGTCCTGAATATTCATTGGAAGGGCTGATGCTGAAGCTGAAACTCCAATACTTTGGCCACCTGATGCGAACAACTGACTCATTGGAAAAGACCCTGATGCAGGGAAAGATATAAGGCAGGAGGAGGAGGGGACAAGAGGGGATGAGATGGTTGGATGGCATCACCGACTCAATGGACATGAGTTTGAGCAAACTGCTGGAGACAGTGAAGGACAGGGAAGCCTGGCATGCTTCAGTCCATGGGGGTCGCAAAAAGTTGGACACCACTTAGCAGCTGAACATTAGATTTATGCAATGGAAGTTCAAAGGAAAAGGAAAAGTAATACTACTATTATCTGCTTGATGGTGGTACTTTCTGTAGATTATCCTTTATTAATCAGCTGTTCTATCTGTTTTACAGATAAGGGAACTGAAACTTAAGGAGTTTAGTGACTTGCACAGCTGGTTTGTGCAGAGCTAGGATTCACATTCAGGCTGCCCTGACCATGAAGCTTATTCTCTTTCCACTGAAGACATTTTCTCTCTGCGTATTAAAATAGAAAATAGTAAAGAAATAGAAAAAACATGGTCTTTTTCCTTAAGGAAATCAACCATATACCAGTAAATAATTTTTTTAAGGATTAATATTAGAAGGAATGATACAGTGACAGCATATATTGTGGAGTTTCTAACAAAACATTTGTAACAGGTCAGATTATTTAGAACTTCTTGGGAAAAGATTGAACTAGAGCTGAACCTTAATCCCTGATTGGGACAAGAAGAGAATCATTCCAAGTGGAAAGGTCTCCATGAATAAAGTCATGGGAGTAGGCATGAGGTTATCTTGTTTGCAATAGAATGTGGTAGAGACTGTCTTCAAATTGAGAAGTACTGAGCAGGATGGAGAATTTTTGAACTAAGGAGTTTGCATATCATTGGTGGTTAGGTTTCTGATGTAAGGGATTTTCCTTCCTTTTGTTAAATCTGGTGCTGCTGCTGTTGCTAAGTTGCTTCAGTCGTGTCCAACTCTGTGCGACCCCGTAGATGGCAGCCCATCAGGATCCCCCGTCCCTGAGATTCTCCAGGCAAGAAAACTGGAGTGGGTTGCCATTTCCTTCTCCAATGCATGAAAGTGAAAAGTGAAAGTGAAGTCTCTTAGTCGTGTCTGACTCTTCGCGACCCCATGGACTGCAGCCTATCAGGCTCCTTTGCCCATGGGATTTTCCAGGCAAGAGTACTGGAGTGGGTTGCCATTGCCTTCTCCATTGTTAAATCCGCTGCTGCTACTCATTGTTAAAATTAAAGAAATTTGATGTCATTAAAATATAGTATGATTAATAAAGCATTTGTTGAGTAGGTATAAAGTTACACAGCTTGCGTTCTAGACATTAGGATTCCTAGACATTGAGGTTCTCTCCTAGACTTTGAGATTCTGCTATCAGCCACTAAAGGGATGGGACTACCAGTGGTTAGCTTCTCCTAAGTGCCTTAGAGCTGAGAGCTGTATAATAAAGTGTGTTTTTTCTATAAGCATATTATTTATTAAAAAAGCATCATATAAATATTTAACTACATACTCTACAAGTTAAATACTATATAATTAAAAACAGAAAATATAGAGCCACATAAGAAGAAAGTTAAATGCAAATTAAACATTGTAGCTTCTTGCTACCTCAGTGTTATGATACTTATTTCCCTAATTATGTTTTTCCCTGCTTTAAGAATGAATCCATTGCTTCTTTCAAGGAAATGCTTTCTGGCATTAAAAGTCCTAGGTGCTTGCCTGACCACAGTCTGTCAGCATAAGATACCTTTGATACTTGAGTATTTAAAAAATCCTTTATGGTACTTTCCAGCTTCTTGTTTGCAAACTTGGTACATATTATTGACCTTTCATTAATTGCTAGCCTGACGGAAGGCGGAAATAGCTCCTCTCTTCTCTACATTCCCCTTATATAACCAAAAGTAAACACTATTAACATATCACTATTTCTCTTAGTATATAAATGTTGAGATCACAAATATAATTTTACCTTCTGCTTTTTATACTTTTACATACTTTCATTAGCTTTGGAAACTCTTCCTAATAAAATGTTTTACTGGTTTCATGATGTTCCACACATGGATGTCACATACCTCTCCTCGCATTTCAGGGATCAGATCGTTATCTGACTTGGGACAGCCTGACCTTCAACTCTGGTCTCAGGTAGATACCACATTCCAATCCAGATGACTGGCATGCTGTAGATTGGATATGCTAATAAGTTGAAGCTGTTTCTTTTTACCACTAAAGAGAGCACTGAATGTAGAAGATATACCAATATATATTTCTTGCACTGAATCACATTTTACAGTTGTACAGTACTCACTATTTACTATTGATTTCACTTATTTTTAGTGATTAGTTTTATATTAGTTATATGGTATAACACTTCTTTAAAAAATAGCATTTACTTATAACTTTACTGTTTTAACCTGAGTGTCATTTTTAATTGTGATTTGGCATGCTTAAGACTAAGTTGGCATTTAGGGAAACTATTTTTCTTGGGTATCCTTATTTGAGTTGCTTAAGTAATTCCTGTTCCTTTTCAAAGAATGTAGTCAAAATCCTCTGAAAAGAAAATAGAACTTTATTCTGCAATTGGCTTTGCTGTTTGTTGATAAAAATAATTCAAGTAGAGATGGATTATACTGTCCCTTGTCACTTGGGCCTAGTTCTTCCTTGACATAGAGTGAGATGCTTAGAAAGACTTGCTTTTAATTTATGGTGATCAGTTATATAAAGTTCCGCAGTAAAATTGATTACAAATATGCCCCTAAATGTGGTATTGTTGGATCACATTGTAGTTCTATTTTTAATTTTTTGATGAACTGCCATCCTTTTTCCACAGTGGTTGCAGCAATTTACACCAACAGTACACAAGGTTTCCCTTTTCTCCACATCCTCACCACCAATTGTTATTTCTTGTCTTTTTTATTTTTAGATTTTTTTTTATTGAGGTATAGTTGATGAACAGTATAAGTTTCAGGTGTACAGCATAGTAGTTCACAAATTTTATATTTCTTGCCTTTTCATGATAGTCATTCTAACAGATGTGAGATGACATCTCAATTGTGGTTTTGATTTGTATTTCCACAAAAATTAATGATGTTAAGTACCTTTTCATGTACTTGTTGGCCATTTGAATATTTCCTTTGGAAAACTGTCTATTCAGGTCCTTTGCTCATTTTAAAATTGGATTATTTGGGGTTTTGCTATTGAGTTGCATGATATTTTGGGTAGTAACCTCTCATTTGGGATAGTAACCTCTCACCAGATGTGTGGCTCGCCAGTATTTTCTCCCATTCATAAGTGGCCTTGTCAGTTCGTTGTTCATTTCTTTTTCTGTGAGAAGCCTTTTTGTTTGATGTGCACACTGTACTGTACAGGCCTGCTCAGTCACTCGGTCATGTCCTATACTTTGCAGTCCATTGACTGTGACCCGCCAGGCTCCTTTGTCCATGGAATTTTCCAGGCAAGAAGACTGGAGAGGATTGCCTTTTCCTACTCCAGGGGATCTTCCAAAGCAGAGATCGAATCCGAGTCTTTTACATCTCTTACATCTGCCTTGGCAAGCGGGTTCTTTATCACCAATGCCACCTGGGAAGCACAAATTGTAACTATTAATACTTGGGTTTTTTTATTACGTTGCTTGTACTTTCGGTATCATAAAGCTCCATTTTAGACATACTGAATTTGAGATGCCTATGTGACATCCAAGTAAAGTCATCTAATAAACTGTTGGGTATAGTAAAAAAAAAAAATAATAATAATTTATGGTGATTAAAGAAGAGCACTCTGTGGAACTTTCCTGGTGGTCCAGTGGTTAAGAATCCCCCTTGCAATGCAGGAGACTCAGGGAACTAAGATCCCTCACGCCTTGGGGCAACTAAGCCCTGCACACTGCAACTAAGACTCGATGCAGCCAAATAAATAAATAAATATTTAAAAAAAAAAAAAGATGAGCACTCTGTATACTTGCAGAAGTGGCTCTACAAAGGACTGCTTTGAGCCTAATCTAGTCCTTGCCTGTGCCTAGATGAGGTTACATGTGAATGCAGGATATCATTCAAATAATTATTACCAAACAGTTTAGCTTAGGAAAGACTGACCTCAGTTGCTAACAATCTGGGTCAACAATGAGGAGGAATATTTGACTTCCCATGGTGATCTATTGACATCTAAGATTCAAATATGAATGGATTAATCCAGCCACTATGTATGGGCTTCAGTTGAATTTAGTATTTTAACTCTCTGAAAATGAAAACCAAAAAAAATTAGGGAAAAGGATCCTAAAAAAGGCAAAGACACTAAAGAGACTGATTATGTAAATTAAAAATTTTTTAAAGTTTACTTTTACCTCTACATGCTGCTGCTGCTGCTAAGTCACTTCAGCTGTGTCCGACTCTGTGCGACCCCATAGACGGCAGCCCAGTAGGCTCCCCCATCCCTGGGATTCTCTAGGCAAGAACACTGCCAAATAGAGATGATTTGGTACATATTAGAGTAAGAGCCACATTCTTCTGTAGCTTTGGCATCTCAGGGACACTTCATGTTGGGGAAGAAAAGTTGTTTAGTTCATCCAGAAGTTGTTCATAAATCTGAATGCTCAAGGTTTCTAGAGTTTCAGTGCTCTTTGTAAAATTTTGGGATCAAAGCCCTAGGGTTTAGGGTACTTATTGTCTACATGCAGGATTTATGATGATGTTCTTTGATGGTTAAACTAGTAAGATCAATACAGAATGAATCAGAACACAGATATGCAGAGTCAGTTGAGGAACCAGACTGGCTGTCAGGCCTGCACAACTTGATTGTAACCTATTGAAATTGTGTCAGTCAGAACAGGCCAGATTAACCCTGAGGAAGCATAGGAGATGGAGAATCACTGAAGGCAGTCAGTTGGCCTCTGTGATGGCAGTTTCTTGCAGTAAATGGCCTTTTAATGACCACCTCAGTCCTGTGTGCATCTTGGTTACCTTGAAGTATCTTTCAGAACTGGTTTAGAAATAGAACAGGGGAATGGCCAACAGGTACATGAGAAAGTGCTCCACAAGGGCAGTCATGAGGGAAATGCAAATCAAAACCAGAGTGTCATCTCACATCTGCTAGAAGGGCTAGCATTTAAAAGTCAAGAGGCAACAAGTGTTGGTGAGGATGTGGAGAAAAAGGGGCCCTAGGGCATTGTTGGTGGGATTGTAGACTGGGGCAACCGCTTTGGAAAACAGTATGGAGATCCCTCAGGATATTAAAGACAGAATTGGCATATGATCCAGCAATTCTCCTTCTGGGTATATATATCCCAAGGAAACAAAATCACTATTTCTTAAAGATATCTGCATCCCCATTTTCATTGCAGTATTATTTAAAATAGCCAAGACATGGAAACAACCTAAGTGTCCACTGATAGATGAATTGATAAAGAAAATGACACAGACACACACACATGGGAATATTATTCAGCCATGAAGAAGGAAATCTAGCCATTTTTAACAGCATGAGTGGTGGGCATTATGCTAGGTGAAATAAATAAGACAGAGAATGGCAAATAAGTATTATCTCACTTATATGTGAAAGCCCCAAAACCCATAGAAACAGAGAACAGATTGATTACCAGAGGAAGGGGATGAGGGGGTGGGGGAAATGGGTGAAATGGTCCAAAGGTACAAAGTTATAAGTCAGTTTTAGGGGCATAATATATAGCATGGTGACTATAGTTAACAGTTCTGTATTGTGGTAATATATTTGAAAGTTGCTAAAAGAGTAGATCTTAAATGTTCTCATCACAGGGAATAGAAGTTGTAACTGTGAGATGATAGATGTTCACTGAACTTACTGTGGTAATCATTTCACAGTATATACATATATCAAATCATTATGTTTTATGCCTTAAACTAATATAATGTTATATGCCAGTTATATCCGGAGAAGGCACTGGCAAGCCACTCCAGTACTCTTACCTTGAAAATCCCATGGATGGAGGAGCCTGGTAGGCTGCAGTCCGTGGGGTCGCTAAGGGTTGGACATGACTGAGTGAGTTCACTTCCACTTTTCACTTTCACACATTGGAGAAGGAAATGGCAACCCACTCCAGTTTTCTTGCCTGGAGAATCCCAGGGACGGGGGAGCCTGGTGGGCTTCCGTCTATGGGGTCGCACAGAGTCGGACACGACTGAAGTGACTTAGCAGCAGCAGCCAGTTATATCTTAGTAAAACTCGGTGGGAGGAGAAATAGAACAGGGGAGCCTGGTGACTCAAATGTTTAATGACATAAGGTTAAAAAAAATCTGATGTCTCCTCATTTGAATAAATTCTTGATCTCAAGGGCTCTAGAGTAGAAGATCAGAGTGAGATCCATCTGGCTTTTCCTTTTTAGATAATACTCCTGTACCAGACGTAGCTTCATTCATTTTATTTTATTTGTCTGCCATCACTCTATTCACCCACTTTTCAAAAATGGCTTAGAAAGTGTACAAAATGTAGGAGAGGTTAGTTTTGAGCACTGATCGAGTTAGAAAGGATTTCAATTCAGAACCCTCCTACCCTTGTAGCTATTTAAATAATACTAAAATGGTTATGGTAAAAGTCCCTTGAAGAAATTCCCCAGGACTGTCCTTGAAGAGGAAAGAGTAGTGTTCTAACAAGATATGAAAAAGCTAGGTAAAGTGTACAGTATGTACACTTGGGGACCCAAGAGGAGGAGTTTGATACCTCATCTCCTCATGTTTTCCTTATCCTTTTGATTCTGTGCATCCAATTCTTTTTATTCAATTGCAGCTCATTTTGAATTTTTATTTGGGTAGGAAGCTGTATTGAGAAAATGCTGGGAATTTGGGAGGAACCTTGAATATCATCTAGGGCAGCAATTTTTAGACTTTTCCACTGAAGTACTTCAGATGATCCAGGAGAATAAGCCAATAGTTGATTGACTTGGGGACGTGTCCTAAGTGGCTTAATGTGAGCTTAGGACATTTTTGCCTCAATTTTAGCTTAAAAAATCATGGGAGAAAATCATGGACAATTTTTATTCTTATCTATAATATTTGTATACAGATATATATACTTAGTACTGGAAATACAGTTAATAAAAAGTTGTTTTTTGACTTTTTTGTTCAACCAAAGGGTTCTGGTTTTCAGCAAATGCCCTTCATTTCTTTATATAGTGCTCACATAATGTCATTGCCCAGAAATGTATCTTTACCAACTGAGCCACTGGCAAAGCCCAGAAATGGATCTTAATGGCTCACAAGCCAAGAAACACAGGGTTATGGGCTACTTGTGTGAGGATAAAATGATGGTACATGAAGATCACCTTACAAAGCACAATATGCTATGTAAATATGAGGGCCTTTTTTTTTTTTTAATTTTAAAATCTTAGTGTTCTTTATAGCTTCAGTCCTGTCAGAATTGGGTCGTCAGTTCAGTTCAGTTCAGTTCAGTCGCTCAGTCATGTCCGACTCTTTGCAACCCCATGAATCACAGCACGCCAGGCCTCCCTGTCCATCACCAACTCCCGGAGTTCACTCAAACTCATGTCCATCGAGTTGGTGATGCCATCCAGCCATCTCATTCTCTGTCGTCCCCTTCTCCTCCCGCCCCCAATCCCTCCCAGCATCAGAGTCTTTTCCAGTGAGTCAACTCGTCACATGAGGTGGCCAAAGTATTGCAGTTTCAGCTTTAGCATCAGTCCTTCCAATGAACACCCAGGATTGATCTCCTTTAGAATGGACTGGTTGGATCTCCTTGCAGTCCAAGGGACTCTCAAGAGTCTTCTCCAGCACCATAGTTCAAAAGCATCAATTCTTCGGCGATCAGCTTTCTTCACAGTCCAACTCTCACATCCATATATGACCACGGGAAAAACCATAGCCTTGACTAGACGGACCCTTGTTGGCAAAGTAATGTCTCTGCTTTTTAATATGCTGTCTAGGTTGGTCATAACTTTCCTTCCAAGGAGTAAGCGTCTTTTAATTTCATGGCTGCAGTCAGCATCTGCAGTGATTTTGGAGCCCCCAAAAATAAAGTCTGACACTGTTTCCACTGTTTCCACTGTTTCCCCATCTATTTCCCATGAAGTGATGGGACCAGATGCCATGATCTTCGTTTTCTGAATGTTGAGCTTTAAGCCAACCTTTTCACTCTCCTTTTTCACTTTCATCAAGAGGCCTTTGAGTTCCTCTTCACTTTCTGCCATAAGGGTGGTGTCATCTGCGTATCTGAGGTTATTGATATTTCTCCCAGCAATCTTGATTCCAGCCTGTGCTTCTTCCAGCCCAGTGTTCCTCATGATGTACTCTGCATATAAGTTAAATAAGCAGGGTGACAATATACAGCCTTGACATACTCCTTTTCCTACTTGGAACCAGTCTGTTGTTCCATGTCCAGTTCTAACTGTTGCTTCTTGACCTGCATACAAGTTTCTCAAGAGGCAGGTCACGTCTTACACCCAAGTAAAAAAGTTAATAGGGGAGAGAATGTTAGGATGTGGGACAGGAGGCTTCTTGTCTTAGACTTTCTTTGACATGGTATGATCAAGTACAACAAAGAAACTAACCATTGGTATAATTGATGGCCTTGCAGGAGGGAGCATTGGCAGTTGCTGGGCAATTTGAAGACTACTGTGGAGGGTTTAGTGTCAGCCAACAGCCCCAATGTCTGGTCCAAGTATGGTGGCCTGGAGCGGCTTTGCAGAGACATGCAGAGCATCCTCTATCATGGGCTCATCCATGACCAGGTATGTATACTGCTTCTTTTCTTTTTTTGCCACATTGGCCAGATCACTTGTTGGAAGGAAACATTTGCATTAAGTTGCTGGCAGAGAGATGATGAAGGCAACTACGTGTGTGAGCCCTTCAGAGCAGGACAGTGATATGATGATAATGAGGAGGAGGACAATGTGGTGATGAATCATTAAGGTTTTCCTCTTAAGAGTATCCTAGGATATATCTGAGAAATATTTACAGGATATTGTCATTTTTAGACTATCCTTTGAACATCATTTTGTAGATAACTGGTTGATGCTTATGAATGATAGTTTTTAGTTACAGCTTACGTTTTTCTCTGTATAAACTTTGTTGATGTTGAGCTTCTTTTCCTTATATCCTCAAACACTCTAAAAGCTTTGAGTATTAAAAATGAGTTAAATCTCAGTGGTTTCTGCTTCAGTTCTCAATAGCAGTTACTCCATTTACAGTGTTTTATGACATCACCCTTATGGCAGAAGGTGAAGAGGAACTAAAAAGCCTCTTGATGAAAGTGAAAGAGGAGAGTGAAAAGGTTGGCTTGAAGCTCAACATTCAGAAAACAAAGATCATGGCATCTGGTCCCATCACTTCATGGGAAATAGATGGGGTAACAGTGGAAACAGTGTCAGACTTTATTTTTTTGGGCTCCAAAATCACTGCGGATGCTGATTGAAGCCATGAAATTAAAAGACACTTACTCCTTGGAAGGAAAGTTATGACCAACCTAGATAGTATATTAAAAAGCAGAGACATTACTTTGCCAACAAGGGTCCATCTAGTCAAGGCTATGGTTTTTACAGTGGTCATGTATGGATGTGAGTTGGACTGTGAAGAAAGCTGAGTGCCGAAGAATTGATGCTTTTGAACTATGGTGCTGGAGAAGACTTGAGAGTCCCTTGGACTGCAAGGAGATCCAACCAGTCCATTCTAAAGGAGATCAATCCTGGATGTTCATTGGAAGGACTGATGCTAAAGCTGAAACTCCAATACTTTGGCCACCTCATGCGACGAGCTGACTCACTGGAAAAGAGTCTGATGCTGGGAAGGATTGGGGACAGGAGGAGAAGGGGACGACAGAGAATGAGATGGCTGGATGGCATTACCGACTCGATGGTCATGAGTTTGAGTGAACTCCGGGAGTTGGTGACGTACAGGGAGGCCTGGCATGCTGTGATTCATGGGGTCGCAAAGAGTCGGACAGGACTGAGCGACTGAACTGAACTGAAATAAGGTTTGGTTCGGGGTAGAACTATCAAGTGGGTCATTGGATCTGATCCTCCACTTTTTAAAAATCGAACCTCATATATATGTGCATAAGTTGTGTTTTCAAATACTCATGCTCTTCCCTAGTCAGGGCCTAGTCTTCTTTCCTGAAACCTTTTTCTGAGTCCGGCTTGTCTTTCTTTTTTAATCAGAGTTTATTCTCAACTAGCAGTCACACTGGGAAAAAATGAATTGGTATTAAGATATTCATAGTTGATAGGATTTAATGTGCTACGCTCCCTTCCAAAATAGTGTATATTACCTCTAAACAAACTCTTTAAACCAGTTTTCTTGAGTTTTTTCAGAATTCACTGGAAAAGTTGGCTTAGGTTAGATTCTCTTTATTCAGAGTAAGTTCTGAAAGTGAGGCCCTCTTTCTAAAGAATTTTGAAGATCTGAGGACAGTTTTTATCCTTTAAAGTGCTGAATTCTTCTCCGTGGTCATCATTATTAAAATCTCACTCAAGGAGTTTGGATGTGACATTGTATAGTAGACTGACAGACATCTTCAGAATCAGACAGAACCTGGATTGAAATTGCTCAGGTCCTTGGGGAAAAAAATCACAGTAGTAATAATTATGGATCTCTGAGTCAGGCTGCTCTTATTTTAATCTGTTTCACCACTGTGTGGTATTGAGTAAGTTACATGCTTGTTAGTACTTCTGTTTCCTCATTTGTAAAATGAGGCGGTTACACTGGTATGTGTCTCATAGAATTGTTGTGAGAGTTAAATGAGATAATACCTGAAAAAGCTTTAGAAAGTGTAATAAGTTGTCTGTCAGTCTTAACTGTTAGGTGATGTTATCTTTTTTGAGCTTTTTCTCATCTGTCGAAATGATGATAATATTATTTATGTCATAATGTTTGATAGAAAGATTAAATGAAACAGCATACAAATTGGCCTAACACAGTTCATGGTACATAGGAAGTAATTAATGAATGTTCCTTTCATTTTTTTTTAAGTTGCAAGTTACATGTTGTCCTGTGAAAAAAAATATGAACATCGGAATTTATAGAACAAATAATTTAACCCAATTTAACAATTAATTAATCTCGCTTCTGCCTTTACCACTGTTGTTCTTGCTATTGAAGTTTAAGTAAGTTCGTGTTACCAAATCCAGTGCACATCTTCCCTCTAAACACTGTCTTGTGTTCTTCACTGTTGAACATCATCAGACCTTGACTCATGTTGCATTATTATCTTCCAGTCTCATAGAGACCTCCTCCTACCCCTACAACCACTAAGAAAGACTTGGTTTTTTCCCTGGAATTTCTTCCTCTCAGATTTTCAGTTCAGTTCAGTTATTCAGTCGTGTCCAACTTTTTGCATCCCCATGGACTGCAGCATGCCAGGCTTCCCTGTCCATCACCAACTCTCAGAGCCTACCCAAACTCATGTCCATCGAGTCAGAGATGCCATCCAACCATCTCATTCTCTGTGGTCCCCTTCTCCTCCCACCTTCAATCTTTCCCAGCATCAGGGTCTTTTTCAGTGAGTCAGTTCTTTGCATCAGATGGCCTAAGTATTGGAGTTTCAGCTTCAGCATTAGTCCTTCCAATGAATATTCAGGACTGATTTCCTTTAGGACTGACTGGTTGGATCTCCTTGCAGTCCAAGAGACTCAAAAATCTTCTCCAACCCCACAGTTCAAAAGCATCAGTTCTTCGGCACTCAGCTTTCTTTTTAGTCTAACTCTCACATCCATACATGACTACTGGAAAAACCATAGCTTTGACTAGATGGACCTTTGTTGGCCAAGTAGTGTCTCTGCTTTTTAATATGCTGTCTAGGTTTGTCACAGCTTTCCTTCCAAGGAGCAAGCATCTTTTAATTTCATGGCTGCAGTCACCATTTTCAGTGATTTTGGAGCCCCCGCCAAATAAAAGTCTGCCACTGTTGCCATTGTTTCCCCATCTATTTGCCATGAATTGATGGGACTGGATGCCATGATCTTAGTTATCTGAATGTTGAGTTTTAAGCCAACTTTTTCACTCTCCTCTTTCACTTTCATCAGGAGGCTCTTTAGTTCTTTGCTTTCTGCCATAAGGGTGGTGTCATCTGCATATCTGAGGTTATTGATATTTCTCCCGGCAATCTTGACTCCAGCTTGTGCTTCCTCCAGCCCAGCGTTTCTCATGATATACTCTACATATAAGTTAAATAAGCAAGGTGATAATATACAGCCTTGATGTACTCCTTTTCCTATTTGGAACCAGTCTGTTGTTCCACGTCCAGTTCTAACTGTTGCTTCTTGACCTGCATACAGATTTCTCAGGAGGGAGGTCAGGTGGTCTGGTATTCCCATCTCTTTAAGAATTTTCACAGTTTATTGTGATCCACACAGTCCAAGGCTTTGGCGTAGTTAATAAAGTGGAAGTAGATGTTTTTCTGAAACTCTCTTGCTTTTTCGATGATCCAGTGGATGTTGGCAATTTGATCTCTGGTTCCTCTGCCTTTTCTAAATCCAGCTTCCATCTGGAAGTTCATGGTTCACGTACTGTTGAAGCCTGGCTTGGAGAATTTTAAGCATTACTTTAGTTTTTAATAGAGTCCAGTCCTACGTCCTTATCTCCTCTTACTTTGTACATTTTCCTGAAACAGTCTCATTCACTTGCATTGTTTTAACTATCACCTGTACACTAACAATCCCCAGCTCAGACCTCTCTGCTGAATTTTAGATCCACAAGACTACCTATCTGCTATACATTATCATCTGGCTGGCTGTCCTACAGGCCAAGCACAGCATGACTCAAAACAAACTTATCTTCTCTCATAAGATTACCCTTCCTCCTGATGTTTAAAATACTAGTCTGTGGCATTCCCAGGTCCTCAGTCTCCCAAAGCCAGAGTTGGGAACTGTACCAGCAGGTTTTGTAAAAACCCAATACAGATTTCCCAGACTGAGGACCTACCAGATTAGAGGCACCATCATTTAGTGGTTCATGTACTTGCATCTTGATAGTAAAAAAGTTCTTTTCTTGGCTCTGTTACTAATTTTACATCATCATCTGGTGTAATCATTTTACTGTAATCACAAGACAGTTTTACCATCTGTGCCAGAAAGAGAAAATGTGTCATGATGAAATAGTGAAGTGAAATTCCTGAGTGAAAGATGCTTGGTAAATGCAGCACAATATTATTGTTATGAATAAGTAATAAGATCTGTGAAGGCAGTTGGTCACCAGAATGAACACTATTAAAGTATATGTTCACCACAAAATAGCAGTAGTGTTAGTCAGTGGAAACGGAGCAAACCAGACAAATCTATCATACATATACATTTAGCAACTACAGGCTCAAGTGAGAAGAATTAAATACAAAAAATCCATACTACCTTCACCGCTGCTCTGTTCTACCTTGTAAAGATCTAAAAGTTAAAGTCTGTGTCAAGGACTTGTTTTTTCCCTCTCATTTCCTCCCTAAAGATTAAGGCTTTCAAAGGCTTCTAGCTGCTGTGTCATCAGGAAGCTATTCTGGGTGTTGTGCCCTTGGAGGGGGAAGGGATACAATGATTCATGCTGGGCATATCTCTTTTGTGCTTTTCTAGGGATGTGTTGTGGAATGTGAACTGTGTTTTTTTTTAATCACTCAGGGCCTTAGGAAGCTATAACATCATAACCCTATTCTTAAAGGGATCTCATTTCCCTTGACATCCTGCATCTGGACTACCTTTTAGTCTTTCCACAAGGCACGGTGTATTTGATAACCCCTTTTCTGCTGCTTGGAAATGTGGAGACGCTTAACCCCCGAGATTTATGAGCTGACTGTAAGTGCAAAGATCCCCCCTTTTCCACCACTACGAAGAAACCTGTAGTTGGCATATAGATGTTCCAATTTAAAAATAACAATAATAACAAAAAAGACCTCTTGTGTATGTGTATGTATATATTTGGCTGTACTCTGTGGCATGTGGGATCTTAGTTCTCTGACCAGGGATCAAACACGTGCCCCTGCTTTGGGATCATGGAGTCTTAACCATTGGACCACCAGGGAAGTCCCTGTTTATTTCTTTTCTGAATATGTAAATGACATATGTGTTTTTATTTGCTGAAAATTTAAAAATTATCGAAGCCTTTAGAAGAAAGTAAGTTATTACCCTGTAGAAACGGGCAGTCCTGATCATAAATCTGACTGCATTTGTGCAGAACAGAGGAGTAAGCCTGTCCTTTTCTGTCCTAAATCCTCATGCTCGCTTTTCTTCCTTACCAGTAAATGTGCTTTGTGTCATTTCCTCCCCTCTCCCCAGAATAGGGTACTTTCATCTTCATTAAAAATCTGTAGCAGATATCCTTTCTCCTCAATTCTTTTTTTCTTTTCTTTCCTCCTCAATTTTCTTAACTGTGTCTGTGAATTTGTCTGCTGTCTCTTGGTCAGCAGAAGCTATTTCTCCAAACCTCTTTCTAAAAATTTTAAACCATCCTTTGTTGGCATTAAATTCTCCAGCTTTAGATCTTCCACTTTTTTTGCTTTCAGTTGTCACATAATGACTTTGCTTTTTCTTGAATCATATTAGAGTCTTTAGGGATGTCTTCCCTATAGCAATCCTGTACCCACATAAAAGCTGAGTTTTCAATATGTGATTTAAGTTATTTCTCAAAAAGTACAAGATTTTTGTGCCTGCTGGAGTAGCTATAGCAACAGCTTCACAAATTTCCTTTTCTTTTTTTACCATAGTCCTTATACTGGATTCATTTATCTTGAAATGATGGGTAACTTCACCTGCAGGCCTCAATCTGTGGTGTAGATTCGACTTTTTCTTATAATGCCATGACTTTTCTCTGCTTCTTGGAAGCACTCCCAACATTGCTAGTGGCACTTCGTCTGGGTCCCAGAGTGTTATTCAGAATTTTTGCAATTACATTAAACACAATGGAAAATACATGAGAACTGGGAGAGGTCACTTTTTACTGCACTATGCATTTTACTGAAGAGCTGAACAGCTCATACAGAGATGATTAATGTCACATGGCATTTTGAGTGGACACTTGCAATATTTGAGCTCACAACAGTAACAGGAGGTGGCTACAAAATTATTATAGTAGTACATAATTGCATAAAACTAACTGTGCAATTATGATTTGATGTTCTTCTATATATTTGTTTACATTTCTCTTGACTGCAGATGGCACCATCTATGGCCCCTAAGTGTTTGTGTAAGTTTTCATAAACTTTAACTTTTCATAATAGGTGTGTATATATTTTATGGTAGTAAATGATAAAATAGGCTAGAATCTACATATATTTTATGCATTTATGAGATATCTAACTTTCCTAATTTTTTTTCAGTATTTCCAAGCTATGCAGTTCATCTATGAGTTATTTTCAAATTATTACAAACCTTCAAAATTTTTTTCCCAATATATTTATTGAAAAAATTCCACATAGAAGAGGACCCACACAGTTCAAACCTGTGTTGTTCAAGGGTCAGCTGTATAATCTTCTATATCATATACATATATTATCTCCTTTAAAGAACAATTAGAATAGTTTTTAACAATTGACCTTTAAAAGGGTGACTATCTGTATGTGTTTTTTGATTGCTCTTGAGAACCTTTATTGTGGCAAGGGAAGGTTAGGCTTTTCTTTTTCCTCTCTTGGAATATGGATATGAGAACTAGATGTGGTCCAAAATGGTAATGATTTGTTTACCTTGTGTGTTCCTGAAACAGGTGTGTTGCCGCCAGACTGATTACTGGCAGTTTGTGAAGGACATTCGCTGGCTCAGTCCCCACTCAGCCCTTCATGTGGAGAAGGTAAGAAGTAAAGGCAACCACAAGGCTTTGTTGTTTGATGTTCTGAATGCAGAGTCTCCTAGGCTAGAGGGATGGCTTATGGCAAGTTTCCTATTAACTAAGGAGAGGAAATTATCCCTGTCGGACTGATATTGAGAGGAGAATGCTTTGAAAAATAAGCCTTACATACTCCTTGCTCCAGGCCACTTTCCCTCCTCTAGGGAAGGGGTATGAAGTTTTGTTATTTTTCAAAAGATTTGCAAAAATGGGACCAGAATGAAGCTTTTCAGTATCCAGAGCAAATGGCAAGAAGTTTTCTGAATGGTTAGGGGTAAGTAGGACTGACAAGTGGTAACTGCTTAAGAAGAAGAGGATACACCAAATACAAAAAAAATGTGAGGTTCCTGGAGGCCAGTGTCAAATGGAGCCTAATATGTTCCCAACAACGTTAGCTTCTATTGTAGCCCTCTGCTCTCCTGTTCTCTCACCTCAGTATGGTAGCCCTGATTCCCAGCCAGGGACAGAGCTCCAGGAGGTTCGGTAACTTGGCCAGAGTTACAAAACTAGTTCCACAGCAGTCACTGCCAAATATGTATATTTATTTATTTAACCCTTGGTTGTGGAAATTTTCAAGCATAGTCAAAGTTAGATTAGTGAAATGAACCCAAACTATCCATCACCCATCTCCAATACTTACTGATTCATGACCAGTCTCGTTTCATGTATATCACATTTACTGCCAGGTTCATTGCTGAGGCGATGTCTGGAAAAATAACTTAATGATCAGGGAGCCAAATTGCAGGGTGGTCACTCTGGCCATTTTTTCTGAGAAAAGACCAGAGCACAGTGATTTTCTTACATGGATTTTTGTGTGTGTGTGTGTGTGTGTCCTTATCACTTTATTTTTCCCACCAAACCCCCCTCTCTAACTTTCTTTTCTAAAATGTGTTGCTATAATGATTTCCTCTTAGAAGCTACCTGAAAGTGCCATCCATACATTTTTTTTTTTTTTGCACTGATTGTGGGCTATGAAACCTTGCATTTAGAAATAGACAATAGAAGTACATTTCAAATAGAGAATGCTGTGGTGAGAGCCAGAAAGAGATGCTCAGGTGGTTTCTCTTTGGTAAAGAATCTTTGGGGGCATTTTTACTAGATTTCTTACCCAAGGTTTTTCTTGCCTTCTTTTCTGGTTGTTGTTCAGTCACTAAGTCGTGTCCGACTCTTTGTGACCCTATGGACTACAGCACGCAGGCTTCCCTGTCCTTCAACTCCCAGAGCTTGCTCAAACTCATGTCCATGGAGTCAGTGATGCCATCCAACCATCTCATCCTCTGTTGTCCCCTTCTCCTCCTGCCTTATATCTTTCCCAGCATCAGTCTTTTCAAATGAGTCAGTTCTTCACATCAGGTGGCCAAAGTATTGGCGCTTCAGCTTCAGCATCAGTCCTTTCAAAGAATATTCAGGATTGATTTCCTTTAGGATTGACTGGTTGGATCTCCTTGCAGTCCAAGAGACTCTCAAGAGTCTTCTCCAACACCACAGTTCAAAAACATCAATTCTTCAGCGCTCAGCTTTCTTTATAGTCCAACTTTCACATCCGTACATGACCACTGGAAAAACCATAGCTTTGACTAGATGGACCTTTGTTGGCCAAGTAAT
This sequence comes from Moschus berezovskii, assembly GCF_049115385.1. Taxonomy (NCBI): domain Eukaryota; kingdom Metazoa; phylum Chordata; class Mammalia; order Artiodactyla; family Moschidae; genus Moschus; species Moschus berezovskii. Next base: position 92,023,800 of record NC_142460.1, read on the forward strand.
GTCTCTGCTTTTTAATGTGCTGTCTAGGTTGGTCATAACTTTTCTTCCAAGGAACAAGCGTCTTTTAATTTCACAGCTGCAGTCACCATCTGCAGTGATTTTGGAGCCCAAGAAAATAAAGTCTGTTACTGTTTCCATTGTTTCCCCCATCTATTTGCCATGAAGTGATGGGACCAGATGCCACGATATTCATTTCTTAAATGTTGAGTTTTAAGTGAGCTTTCTTCCTGTCCTCTTTCATCTTCATCAAGAGGCTCTTTAGTTCTTCTTCACTTTCTGCCATAAGGGTGGTGTCATCTGCATATCTGGGGTTATTGATATTTTTCCCAGCAATCTTGATTCCAGCTTGTGCTTCATCTAGCCTGGCATCATACTCTGCACATAAGTTAAATAAGCAGGGTGACAGTGTGCAGCCTTGATGTACTCCTTTCCTAATTTGGAACCAGTCCATTGTTCCATGTCCAGTTCTAACTGTTGCTTCTTGACCTGCATACCTGAAATAGAAGACTCTATGAGAGAACCCAGGGGGTCAAGTTCATTTTTCCTCTGAATATCCCAGAATAGATTCCTCTTTGGAGTTAGAACATAAAGAGACAGATGTAGCAGCTTTGTCCTCTCCTGGAGCTGCATATTATGTCTTAAGTGCTTAGTCCCTTTCCAGTGGTCCACACCAGCAGGAGGGCCATTAATCTCTTCCCTCCTTCTCCTTCCTCTACAACATCTAGATGCTAGCTGGAGGGCAGATACCTCTGATTAACTGCTCTGACCTTGCTCAGTTTAGTTTTCATGTCATTAGGCCTCAGCCTTGCTGGATTGGTCAGGATGTATATTTTGACTCATGCTTCTTTGCTCCCAGTTTATCAACTTGCATGAGAACGGCCAGAGCAGCACGGATGGCGTGAGTGAGCGTGCTGTGGCTGAGCTGTGGCTGCAGCACAGCCTGCAGTGCCACTGCCTCTCAGCCCAGCTCCGACCTCTGCTGGGGGACAGACAGTACATCAGGAAATTCTACACAGGTAGGTAGAGGTTGCCTCTCCAGGACTGCTGCATGGACTTCCTCATTCTCCTCCACGTCACTCTTCTTTATGGACCCGCTCTGTCCCTGGGGTCTCATACTTTCACTTGATATCACAGAGGTCCTAATCGGAAATATGTATCTAGCCTTCTCTCTAACATCTTATGTAAAACACAGTCACACTTTATGCTAAGGTATTTCTCCACTCTTATACACACAGATCAATACAAATAACTACTATGGTGGCTAGGAAGGGAGAATGGGGACTTAGAGTGTCTTAATGTGGACAGAGTTTCAGTTTAGGAAAGTGATAGGAGAGAGAGATGATGGTGAGAGTTGTACAGCAGTGTGAATGTACTGAGTGCCACTGGCCTGTATAGTTAAATATGGTTAAATAGTAAGTTTTATATTATGTGGCTTTTACCACAATAAAAAGCATTAATAAAAGAACTTATACTATTTACTGAGAGTTTTCTATGTTCTAGTCAATGTTATCTATTCTTTATACATACACACTTAACAGTAACTCTGAGAGTTGGGTGTTAATACCCCTGTTTTCTGATCAGAGAAGCAGAGCTCAAAGGAGGTCAGGTGACTGGCCAGAGTCACCCAAAGCCAGAGGTCACATCTGGGTCTTTCTGATTTTGTAACCTCTTGTCATGGCCTCTTTGCTATCCTGCACATGACTTAACCTCTTCTGTACTTTATTTGTCCCTGGTTTCCCTCTATCCACAGTGATATGATTCTCCTTATCTTTGCCTTTCCCCTCTCTCCTTCCCTGACCTTCTTCCAGGGCCATATACCTCCCTAAGGGACTCCGTCACTGCAGTAGTTTTCTCTCCCCAGATACTGCTTTCCTGCTAAGCGACGCCCACGTCACGGCCATGCTCCAGTGCCTGGAAGCAGTGGAACAGAACAACCCTCGCCTGCTGGCTCAGATCGATGCTTCTATGGTAAAGGGGGCAAGGAATTATCTGTGTCTGTCTTCTGGCCTCCTAGACCTCATCATGATGTAACCCTGTGTAGCAAACTACTTCACTTAGGCAATTATGAGCTGAAAGGCTCTCATTAAAAACAAACAGAAAACTTAGAAAAGAAGAGGAGGTACCATTAAGTATATCTATTGAAATAAAAAGCCTATTTGTAAGTAAGCTTAAGTCTATTTGAGGAGGGAGTTGTCTGTTTGTTTTTTTTGATCCTTAAAAAATCTTCAGTTTGAGGAGGCACCTCCTGAAGGGCAGGCTTGAACAAATGCGGAGAGATGATTGTGAGTCAAGCTGACTGTAGGTAGAGCATCAGATGTGGTGCAGCCTAATGTTACGTAGGATCATTTTTTCCAAAGAAATGGTGTTATTTTGTGTTGCTTATTTTTCACTCTCCAGGTCCCTCATCCCATCACTAATATCAGTGCCTCCGCTAAAATGGAATCACAAACCCTCTTTCTTTTGTGGAGGGATCCCCTGTCTCTCCTGATTTTAAACTTTTGATTCTTGCTTGCCACCTAATGAATATTCTGTACATGCCAGTCATGGTGCTATGCACAGTACATGCGTCATCTCATTTAATCCTCACAACTCTGTAAAGTAGATATTAATCTCATTTTATAAAGGAGGCCACTGAGGGACAGAGTAGATAGATCATTTGCCGAAAGTTTGGACCAAATACCTTGTGATAGGGCCTGGGTTTGAGCCCCAGTGTATCTGACTTCTGACTCCTCATGCATAGACTTTGTAAAGCACTCCTGGTCTGATCATCTAGGATTCCAGCTGCAGAAGCCATGATGTTTGCCAGGCCTTTGAGCTTTCAAAGTTGTGTGCTGTGGTAGAGAGTACCTATGCTGTCTCTACAGGCCCTGGCTGCAGTTCAAACCTGCTGCCAAAGGCCAGTTTCTGCCAGTGTTTCTATAAGACTGTGCTCTTCCTCTGAGGGCTACTATCCTTGATTCTGACACTTTTTTTTTTTTTCCATAGTTTGCCAGAAAGCATGAGAGCCCACTCCTGGTGACAAAGAGCCAGAGCCTGACAGCTCTGCCTGGTTCCGCATACACCCCTTCAACCAGCAATGCTCAGCATTCCTACTTTGGGTCCTTCTCCAGTCTCCACCACATCCCCCACCACAGCTTAGGTATGGGGGCAGTGAGGGATCGTGAAGACATGTATCTCCAGCCTTGGAAAACAGAGGACATAGTGGTTACTTACCCCCTGGCTATAATAGAGCCTCTGATCAGTGCAGTTTGTCACACTTCATGTCTCAGTATGGAAGTCTTAAAGAGGAATATAGCAACTAACCTAAGATAATGCAGTAGAATCATTAAAGTAACAGAGGAAAGAGATGTTTTTCGTTTCCCCTGGGTTTCTAATCCACATCGCCAAGAACGCATTTCAATAATAACAGCTAACATTTCTTCAGTGCCTGCCACATGTCAGGCTCTGTTGTCATCAGTTTGTTTATATTGTCTCATTTAATCCTTAAAGCAGTCCTACGAAGTAGGTGTTACTATTATTGCTCATTTTATAGATGGGGAGTGCATACTGGTAAGCAAAGAAGCCACTGTCTCAAGAGCTCATGCTTTTGGCCTAGCTGCTTCTCAGTAAATTTTTCCTTACTTTGAATGACTTAACCTTTTCTGAGGTGACATCATATGTCCTAGGCATCCCCATTTAGGGAGTTCAATCCTTAGCTATGGAGAAGCCCTTCATACATACCAGCTCAAAAGCTCCCAGCTCACCTTTCCCTTCCCTTTCTTTTCATATCCTAGAAAGAAGATCTACTTCCTTTTCACTCTCTGGCCCGTCCCGAAAACCTCAAGAAAGCAGAGGGCATGTCTCAGCAGCAGAGGATCAAACTGTCCTAGACCCTCTGCTGCCAATCACTGCATTAGCCAAGGACTCCCCCTCAACCCCCAATGAGATGAGCTCCAGCACTCTGACCAGCCCCTTGGAAGCATCCTGGGTCAGCAGCCAGAATGACTCCCCAAGTGATGCCAGCGAGGGGCCTGAGTACCTGGCCATTGGCAACCAGGACCCCCGGGGCCGGACCGCTAGCTGTCAGAGTCACAGCAGCAATACTGAGAGTAGCAGCTCCAATTTGTTCTCCTCCAGCAGCTCTCAGAAGCCAGACTCTGCTGCTTCTTCTCTAGGGGACCAGGAGGGAGGTAGGCAGAGCCAGTTGTCCAGTGTCCTTCGCAGATCTAGCTTCTCAGAGGGGCAAACGCTCCCTGTCACCGGAGGAACAAAGAAGAGCCATACCCGCTCCCATTCGGACACCAACATTGCCTCCAGAGGAGCCCCAGGTAATGATATCCACCAACCGCATGTCAGTAAGGTGGCCTCCGGAATTTCCGGTGGAAGGGAGATTTGTTCTTAAGGGTCTTCAAATGGCAGGAAGAGAAGTTATGTTTCTGAAGATATGAAGAACATCCTGCTTATAGTGAAAAAGAGGTTTGTAATAAAATGTGGATATCTAAATCCAAAATCTCTCTGAGGATGCTTACGTTTGTTCGTTTATACATTGCTCAATAGTAAGTGTTTTCTTGGATTCTTTCATAATTCTTTAGCATCAGAGGATAGTGTTACTGACTAATCATAGTCTAAGTTTTAAATGTGTCTCTCAGAGAGAGGGGAAGTACTAATGGGCTTTAAAAATAATCCTGTTAAATTCCTTCCCTGAGAAGTTTGGTCAGGATATAATAACAATAAGAGAGAGGCAAACTGATACTAGGATTCCCTGATTAACACTAGAGATGTAGTGAGTGTCAGGTGATGGGACCTAGTAAACACGTAGGTGGGCTGACCGCTGCATCAGTAATTCAGGCTGAACGGCCGTCGGGTAAGGAGGCCTTGGCTGCTGGGACCACCCTCACACAAACACCAGCTGCTAGCGGGGAGCACCCCGGGCACGGCCAAGGTGGGTGTCGCTGCTTTTGCTGCTTCCCTGCCATCATCTTTCCTAGGTTGTTGGTGTCTGGCAGTCTTTGGTTGGGTTTCATTTGTAAGAACATTTCTGTAAAAGCAAGTGGAACATGGACCTTTGTGTTCAAATCCAGTTCTGGGTGAAAAGCTTTGGATATAAATTATCAAAATAAAGCAGAAAAAATTAAGAGCCTAAAAGGAAGATACTCTTTACAACTAGAGCTGCTATTGATTTCTGTTTATAATTTCTAAAAGGTGAGAGCTAAGGCCCTCATCTGAAACTTCTGAATTGCAAATTTTTGTCTCTGTTTTCCCCTCAAGAATGTGGGTTGGCTCATTGGAACTGGTTCAGAAACCAAGAAACCTCCAATTCAAAGTCTGTCTTCTCATGAGCCTTCTTAGATGTGAAGAGTGCATAGGTTAGACCCTTACTTCACATCTCCTGGAACAGATGTGGTGTCTGCTGTACTCCAGGTTGCTGGCCTTTGAGCATGTGAAACTCCCCTCTCCCCATTCTTGAATCCATGTGGATTCCAGAAACCACAGTAACCTGCATTGGAAAAGGGAGCCAGAGAAAACCTAAGCAGGAGGGTCTGAAGGAATATGGGTCCTGTGCAGCTTCTCATCCGTGTCATCTGTCCGTCTGTACTAGGGCTCCCTCTCAGGAGTTACACCCCCACCTTTGCTGGATAAAAAGACACTCTTTTCTCACTCTCTGTTCTCGTTTTCTGGACTCTCCTCTGCTCCTGTCTGTCTACATACAGGAGGCCCCAGGAATATCACCATTATAGTTGAAGATCCCATTGCAGGTTTGGGAGCCAGTCCTTCTCCTCTCTGTCCATCACCCCCTGCCTCCTTTTGCTCCTCTGTGACCATCTTGCTTAGTGCAGAACTTCCTTTTCCATTCTGGTGTCAATCAAGCCTGGCTAGTCTGGTCCTGTTGTGATGCCTGGACCTGGTTGTAAAATGATACCAATATTTTACGTGATATATTTTCTGCTTATGACTTCCAAATGCCTCGTTCCTTCTCTCAGCAGCTTTTGGGAGGTAGAATTCATACTTGTCAATCCTGTACTGCCTAGAGGTGAAACTGAGGCCTGCTATTTGTTAAGACATCATGATGAATCAATGGCAGAATTTTTCTTGTAACTGAGTACTTATTATGAATTACTTTGTTTTCCTTGAATTAACACCAGAATATGTTTTCTCCTCTTTCTGTGGTCTTGGATGTGAGTGCATGTTTTTTGCCTCGTCTGGAGTCCCCTGTTTCCTTTTTCTTTTATCTGTCTTTCTTCCCCTGTAAATTCCATCTCCCCTAGCCCTACCCCTTCATTCCAGCCATTGTACAAGGTTTCTCTAGTGACTTAAGTCTGTGTTTTTGGTTTTCACAGTTTGGTATTCAATCTGCATGTGTGTTGCATTCTGGGTACATAATGCATGGAGATACTGATGCTGGACTGTGTCTGCAAGGCAGAGTGGTGAGGGTGAACTGAAATAGATGAATGGCTGAAGACATTGGGTATGTTAGCATGGCAAAGAGGGTAAAGAGAGACAAGCCCACAAGACCTTTGTTTAGAAGAGCATTGCCCTTAAGGAGATGAGAAACTGAGATGACAGATTTCAAATCAGTATGAGGAAGTTCTGAGAATTAGAGCTGATCAGTTGAATGGGCAGCATCAGGAGGTAGTGAAGTCAGTGAGCAAAGCTGGATAGCCTTTTCATATGCAGCTTCTCGCACGCGTAATCCTTCCTTCTGTACTAGGGTCTCCCTGGTAAATGAACAGGGTGCTGGTATTGGAGTGTGTGTTGTGCAATGAGTTTGACTAGGGACCTCAGAGGTTGTCTCTGAGTCACGATTTCTCACCATGACATCACGGTGACTGCTGGTGTGTAGTGAAGAGCAGAGCCCACTGCCAGGGCCACCAGGAGAACACAGAGTTATTGCTTACCATGTAGGAGCATTTTTTGTGAGAGGAGCAGTTGACAAATTGGCACCATCTGTCAGGGAAATGGGTTGGATGCTGCTCAGTCAGTCATTCTCCCAGCGCATCCTGCTCATTTCTCAGGCACCCACCTGCTTTTCTGCCTGCTCGTCCTTCTGTGGCGCTGGGAAATTTTGTGTTTCCTTTTGGAGAAGATCAGTTTCCATTTCCTGCGAACCGTGCCTGCTGCTGTTCCTCCCCTTTCAGTTCTCAACGTTCCTTGAAAACTACCCAGACACTTCCTACCTTGCAACCTTCTTTTGAAACCCCTCCCTTCCTTCTCCAGGAAGGCTGAGTCCACAGCCCTGGGGCTGAGCCCCTTGGTTACAGGGCCATCATCCTTGGCTTCTCTAGCATTGTTTTGATGCTTCTTTTAAGGGTATTGCTGGGTGTACTTTTGTTGTTCTGCCAGTTCAAAAATTGGTTAAATTTGTAAGTATGACACATTTATATTTCAGGCTAAAGAGAGGCCATACCCTAGTATTTTTTTAGTGACTTTAACCCTTCTGATATTGTTGTAAAGTCTAGTGTCAAGGGATCAGAAAAACTGCAATGTGTTTGTGAGGACTGTTTTCTAAACTGGTTTATCAAGAGGGCAGAAATTGGCTGATATTCCTGAAACACTTGGTAAAAAGATGGAAGAGGAGAGAACCGATCATGAATCCATGTTGATTTCTTTTTCGCCTTTGTGTTGCTGCCTTCCGGGTCTCGTTTTCTCTCTTTTCTCCTTAGAATGCACTGACTTCCCACCTCCCTTCCTCCGTGTGTTCCTGCATTCTTGGATTGTGTCCTGTTGGTGTGCCACCTCTCTCCTGTCCGGGAGGGCATGGGGAACGGGAGCAGTTAGATATTGAAACTCCAAGGTTGGGAATATATGTGTTGCTCACATTGTATGTGTGTTTTTACTCCCTGGTGGCCACTGACACTAGAATCCTGCAGTGATAAGTCGAAGTTGAGAGGCCCCATGTCCTACTCTGGTCAAAGCAGTGAAGTCAGCACACCCAGCTCTCTGTACATGGAGTATGGTAAGTGAGCACTAGGAAGGCCAGGCTGCAGTCGTGTCTTTGCTCTGCTCCCCCCGTGCCTGCCACGCTCTGAGCTGTGTGGCTCATCTTAGCTCTGTGGAGGCCACACACCATACAGTCTCACCCTCCCCTTCATCATTTTCAACCCCCGTGCTAGAAATCACACGGCCCCACCATTTTTTCTTGCTCCTCTCTGCCATAGGAGTCCCACCATCTCATGCTCTGGGTGTTACCATCACGAATGTCTGGTGAGCCAGCTACAGTGGCTCTCTGAGTGGGTGAGAGAGACCTTGAAAAGAGGCCTTTGAGTGTCTGAGCCTAATGACCAGAAGATAAACTGCACATTGAAATTATCCATAGGAAGAAGACATTTGTTTCCTTGTCTGACTCACAGCACAGGTTTTTTTGTGGGTAGGAGGATGCATAAGTCATCTTTAAATTTAGGTGGTCAAAGGGTGGTCTCCAGGCTCTCTCCATTTATTCCACCATTCTCTAACCTAGGCGCTTAGTGCTTTGGGATTCTGAGATTCAGAGAAACTCCTTTAGAAGGTAGACGTCTTTCTAACCTATTATTGGGAAAGACTTGTGAGCATCTTTAGCATTAAAATCATTAGATCTCTCAAAGAAGCTTGGCTATAAAGAAGATTTGCTTTTCAAAGCCAGGGCTTTTGACATCCACATTCCATTTTCCCACAGAGGGCAGTCAGTACCTGTGTTCTGGAGAAGGCATGTTCCGAAGACCATCAGAAGGACAGTCCCTTATCAGCTACCTATCTGAGCAAGACTTCGGCAGCTGTGCAGACCTGGAAAAGGTGAGGACACTAAGGAGCCACAGAAAAGCCCGTGAAGGCAATGGCACCGCACTCCAGTACTCTTGCCTGGAAAATCCCATGGATGGAGGAGTCTGGTAGGCTGCAGTCCATGGGGTCGCTGAGGGTCGGACACGACTGAGCGACTTCACTTTGACTTTTCACTTTCATGCATTGGAGAAGGAAATGGCAACCCACTCCAGTGTTCTTGCCTGGAGAATCCCAGGGACGGGGGAGCCCGGTGGGCTTCCGTCTGTGGTGTCGCACGGAGTCGGACACGACTGAAGTGACTTAGCAGCAGCAGCAGGGAGATCTGGCCAGAGGGGTATGGTGCCATTTGTCCTAAACAGGTTTTGGGCACACAGCAATAACATGCGTATAAACTACAATACAGAGAAGTCACCATAAAGATAAACTCAACAAGTTCTATCCTTGGATAATTCTTCAGGGAACTTATGCTTCTCACTGAGTCCAAAAATATTACTGATCTTGCCTTAAAAGCTCCCTTGGGCAGAAAACATTGAATTTTAGTCACATGACCTTCCTTGACCCTGGAACCTTAGATAAAGACTGCCCCTGAAATCAGCCTCTCTATTTTGTTCTAAGGTTCAGATATGTAATAAAATGTCCCTGTAACATTTTATGGGCTTCCCAGGTGATACTATTGGTAAAGAACCTGCCTGCCAGTTTAGGAAAAACTTGACTTCTCTGTCATATTTTTATGTGAAAAGTGGGACAGGAAAGCTGGGCATGGCCAGATACAAGAGCAAAGAGAACCTGGAACAGATTTTCTGGCCATCAGCTTTCTTTCCAATGGCAGTGTGCATTTCCCCTGGGTGTTTCGAATGAAAGCAGTGCACATCTTGGAAGTTCCTTTCCAAGAGACCAGTCACTGAGGTGTCCCCTTGTTGGCACTCTTCTTCCCCAGGAGAATGCCCACTTCAGCATATCAGAGTCCTTGATCGCTGCCATCGAGCTGATGAAGTGCAACATGATGAGCCAGTGCCTAGAAGAGGAGGAAGGGGAGGAGGACAGTGACAGGGAGATCCAGGAACTGAAGCAGAAGATCCGCCTTCGTCGCCAGCAGATCCGCACCAAGAACCTGCTCCCCGGGTACCAGGAGATGGAGCATGGAAGTGAGTGAGGCTGTAAATGCCTGATCCTGCCCCTTCAGGGCTTCTGGATAAGACATGGTACCTTGTGGGCTTTCTCTTCTGTCTTTATATGTTCATATGAGATGTTATACCCAAGCCAAGGGTTCCTCTGCTGTCAGAAAGATTTTCTGTGTTGTTCTGATTTTTTTTTCCTACTAGACCAGAGTCCTGGAGTTCATCTATGTTCTACCTCAGACATAGCTTCCAAAATATAGGTTTCTGATATGAGGAGAACTGAGGCCACTGGTTGCAGATTCCCTTCCCAGAGAGCAGTACTTCCTGCTTACGTGAAACTTTTAAGGAGATCAAACAAGAAAGGGAAACTAGAGCTGGTTTCCATTTCCCCAGCATAACTGCCAGTCAAGCTTCTGTTTACTTTTCTATTGAAGCCCTACCAGTTTGCTTTTACTGTGACCCTAGAAAGTGTCGGACACCTCTTTCTGTCCTGTTCATTACTGTTTTTTTGTTTGGTTTTTTTTTTTTTAACATTAACAGGCTTTCGGCTCACTTCCAGCAGCTCTCAGTTCAGTTCACGTGATTCAGCACAGTTCTCTGACTCTGGCTCTGCTGATGATGAGGTTGATGAATTTGAAATCCAAGGTATGATTTAACACTTTTCAAGGGAGCTTTCATTAACTCTTTCTTTGAATTTGGAATCATAGACCGAGAAGCTTTCCCTAAATAGGGAGTCTTCAGTATGGTTCATTATGGAATGTTGTCAGCTGTTGTAAGGGATAACTTCTCTTGTTAAAAAAACAAAACCTATTTAACATTTAAGCAGAAAAGAACACTGAAAGGAAGTGTTCCAGTGGAGTGGGCTGGCTGTTGATGTCACTCTGGAGTTTATTCCTCAATTGCACCTTTCTCTCAGACTCTTGCTCTGATTCCTCCTCCTAGCAGTCCAAAGCTGGCCCACACCTACATGAAATTAGAATCCTATTCTCTTGTGCCCCATAATACAAATGAAATTGTTTCGAAGTGTTTAAAAGGAGCTTTATTATAATCATAAGAGAAAAGGAAAAAGAGTCCCTGGCAGGGAAAAAGCAAAATGGAGGGAAAATGTCAAGTTTTTTTTTTTTTTCAAAGTAGAGCTTTATTTTCTGTCCTACCCATGCTAATTTGCATAGCAGAATCACAGATTCTTATGAGTTTCTGCTTAGAGAAGGGGAGGGACTCTTATCTGGAAAGTGTTAAATCAGGTTGACCCATAATTAGTGGGTTAATCCATGCCTGAAAATCATAAATTTCTTCATCTTCCTATCAGTGCAACCAACAAATGAACAAACAGAAAACCAAACAGTCCAGGGACATAAGCTCTCACCCTATGACTGGAACCAAGAGTAATTTTGTTATAGAGGTGAATTGTGTCTGTAGATCTCCATATTGTAATATGAAGATGAATAGATCTTTTATTGCATGAGGCTCTGACTTCCTGTTTATACCAATTTCAAGAACCCATTCAGCTCCAGGTGTGGTAGCTGGGTTTCTTCCCCATTCAGAAATACAGTTTTTACATATATTTTTCCGGGTCTTTGGGAAGTCTTCCTTTGTTCTCCTTAATGCCTCTGATTTCTCTTTATAACAATAATAGATAGTCACTTAAAACTTTTTTTTTTGGTATGTGGTTTCCCAACAATTCTCCAGTTCTCTGTACACCAACTGAATGGCCTACATTTCAGTTCTGACACTAATTCCTGGAGTTAGCACAGAGCCCACAGATCTAGGGTTCAATCCCATGGGACGGCTCCATCTTTAGATGCTAGCTGCCAGTAGGGTCACCAGGCGGCCTGTACTTCTCTGTGACCAACTGCAAACCCAAGGGTTCCTACAACTCCCCACTCAGTTTTGATAATTCAGTAGAATGACTCATAGCACTCGGAGAAGCACTCTGTGATTATAGTTTATTATAAAGGATACAAATGAGTAGTCACGTGAAGGGGAGGTTCATAGGGCAAGGTTCCAAAGTGTCCTCAGCTCAGGAACTTCTGTCTCCATGGAGTCAGGGTGTGCCACTCCCAGTACATCGACCTGTTCACCAACCAGGAAGCTCTCCCAAACCTCATCATTATCAAGGTTCATTAAGTAAGCATGAGTGATTAAATCATTGGCCATTGGTGACTGAGTTCCTGAGGTGGGGCTAAAAGTTCTAATCTTCTAATTACCTTTTTCTTCTGGCAACCAGCCCCTTCCTAAAGTTGTCTGGGTGGCCCCATGAGTCATCTGATTAACTTAAACTCAAATTTAATGGAAAAGGGCTCATTTTGAATAATAGACATTCCAATCACTTGGGAAATTTCAAAGTTTCTAAGAGCTCTATGCCAGAAACTGAACAGAGACCTATACATACATATATATGTAAAACAATAATAACAATATAATATATAACAATTTATATATATAAAACCTAACTGTGGATGTAGATTTCTAAAAACAGTGTCAGCTAGCATTTGGAGCAGAAGTCAAGTCCTGATTCCAGGAACATATGGTATAGAACTGTCATTCTCATGGATTTGCTTCCTGTCTGAATACTAAAGGGCCCCCTTTTATAATCATTATTACACAGATGGTAGTGAAGGATCTAACCTGACTCACATGTCAAAGAATGGACTGTCAGTGTCAGTGGCCTCGCTGTTTTCAGGTAGCCTGTGTTAGAAGCGTGGGTGTGCTCATGCATGCATGCGTGTGAATGTTTGCACCAGCTTTTGTACATACTTGTGACTTGTCAGTGTTATGAGAACCGAAAGGTCTAGAGAACTGTCTGGGGAAAACTGAACTTAAGCCAACCAGGAATAATTCACTTTTTTTCTTTTTCTTTAATTTTTACTGGCATATAGTTGATTTAAAAGCATTGTGTTAGTTTCTGCTGTACAGCAGAGTGAATCAGCTATGCATATACATATAGCCACTCTTTTTTAGATTGTTTTCCCATATAGGTTATTACAGAATACTGAGTTCCCTGTGCTGCACAATAGGGCCTTATTAGTTATCTATTTTGTATATAGTACTGTATATATGTCAGTCTCAACCTCCCAGGTAACCCCTCTACCCCTTTCCTCCCAGTTACCATAAGTTTGTTTTCTATATCTGTGACTCTGTTTCTGTTTTTATAAATAAGTTCATTTGTACCATTTTTTCAGATACTCCTTTTCTTCCTCATATGACTCCAATAGTCCTCCTCTCTGAGATTGTCCTTGTTGATCCTTCTCTATAGAGATTCTTTTAGATTACTGGTCATTGTGGCTGATGGAGATAATGGACAATGTAGAAAGAAGTGGTCAGGTGAAGAAATTATAATTCAAACCTATAGCTAAGTTACTGACACACATTTAGACAGCAAAAGTCAAATAGAATGGTATAGAAGCAGCTTAGAGTCTTTAGAGTTTTGAATTTGCAGAGCCAACTTTCAGAAAGCTACCTCTTCTGCTACTTTGTTTACAATTAGGACTTACTGCTGCAAATGTTTGGTCTTACTAACTGCTTTATGATCCAAACAAGTAGACTTTCTGTAGATGGGGTTAACCAAAAACAAGTAATAGTTAATTATTTTATTAATTTAAAATTTTAATTAGCAGTTTAATATTGTCAGCCACTCGAGTTTGAAATAATTGTATGTATACGATTAAATTAAGATTTAGAGAAATAAAAATAATTAGGTACCTTTTACTTCTAAACTGTTACAATTTATTCTAACATAATCTTACTTGAGAAGTAACAATCCTAAGTCACATTTTATTTTTTTTTTGGCCACGCCTTGTGGCTTGTGGCATCTTAATTACCTGACAGGGTACTAAGCCCCGGCAGTGAAAATTCTGAGTCCTAACCACTGGACTGCCAGGGAATTCCCATAACTCACTTTTAAACTGGTTTCTGGGACTTCCCTGGCGGTCACATGGTTAAGATTTCACATGGTTTCAGTCCCTGGTTGGGGATGGTTAACTAGGACCCCACATGTTGGGTGGCAAAAAGAACCAAAATTCAAACAAAAAAAAGTGGTTTCTGATATGTTTACAACCACAGTCCTTTGCAGGTGCATTTACTGACTGTTAGCTACTTCTTAATTAGAGCATATTCAATCTGCTTTAACCATAAAGCATACTTTTATTTGGTCTTCCTAGCATCCTTTCTTCCCCCATTTTGGGTGCTTTAAAGTATTTTTTATAAACCAAGAATATGAAATATTTTTCAACTAAAATACTACTTTTTCTTGTGACCCACAATCCCACACATTTTGAGGGCTTGGTAGGAAAGCAAGTGTCTCCAAGGTAGTGATTTAACTTTCTACACAAAGATTCCCAATTATGAAAGCATAATTTGTAGTTTGTTTTTCTTTGCTCTAGGTTTCCTTATTGCTTTCTGTTCTTTCTTATTTATTTCTGATCTTTAAGCAAGTTTATCACTAGTACAAAAGTCTCTCTAAAAAGTGTCAGTATAGTTCTCATTAGCAGTCTTTCTGATCATGTCTAGAGGTTTCTTTTTGATCACCTTGAATAATATATGCTATTGAAGGGTCTCTTTGGATTCCATCAAAGGAAGGTTACTTAAGCATCATACTGTAGACATCATCTATGATAAATACTCTGCATAATTATAATACTTTGATTAAAATGATCACTTTCTTAGATCCTATTTCAGCAAGTAGACCTCATGGAGCCAGAAGTGTTTGTGAAGGAAATAGATTTGACAGTTACTTCTTCCTCGCAGTAAAGTGGATATAAACTTGTAATCATAGAAAGCTTATTCACAGAAAGCTTTGTATTCATTAACATCTATTCCATTTTTAAAAAACAATCTTACTAAGGAATAATTGCATATCAAAATCCACTCACTTTAAGTGTACAACTCACTAAGTTTTAGTAAATGTACCAAGTTGTCAGCCACCACCATATTCTAGTTTTAGAACATTTCCATCATCCTCAGTAAGATCCCTCTCATGCCCATTTATAGTTAATTTACCATTTATAGTTAATTTACCCCAAGCCCCAGTCCACCACCAATCTATCTCTATAGAGTTGCCTTTTCTGGACATTTTGTATAAATGCAGTCATACAGTATGTGATCTTTTGTGTCTGGCTTCTTTCACTTCATCTGTTTCTTATGGTATCTGACAAATTGATACAATATCTTTCACAGGCTCCTGATCCCAGGCAATTTTCTCAATTTCTTTGGTTTTTCGGATTTTTTTAAAAGTTCCATTTTTTTCCTTCCTTCTTCGTTTTCCACTGCAATTTCATCAGTTCTTTAATCTTCCTTTTTCTAGAATTTCAGTCTTCCGCATAGATGTGTCTAGTCAGGGTCCATTCAGGAGACAGATACCACATGACAATTTGAATAGGGAAAATTTAGTATAAAGAATCATTAACTCTAGTCGGAGACTGAAGTAATGGGAGACTGGCTTATAAGGAGTAAAGAGAACTCTAAAGAATACAGGAATAGCAGATATGAGCAGTAATCACTATCTCTAGGGCTGAAGTAGAGGCCACAGGGAGGGAATGTAGAAGAGGGCCATTCCCCCAAGGCTAAGGTCCAGGCCTCCTTGTTCACTGGATGGTGGAGAAGTGCTCTGAAGCTGCAGAGCTGCCCTGAGAGTGTCAAGTGATGTTGTTCATGAAAGCTGCCATACCAACAGCCCTCACCAGGAAACCATTCTCTGGGGTGCTGGGGGAGGCTGCCCCCAGGGAATGTTGTTCCTCAGAACTCAAGGGGTGTTGGGGGAAGGGGAAGTGGTTCATGGGAGGTACCAGGCCTGCAGCACCTGCTCTGAAGCTTTCCCAGGAGGTGCAAGGGAAGCCATTTGTGAAAAATACCACCGGTGGCACTCTGCTGCATAGCCTTCTGAAGCCATGCTTACCCTGGGGCGTCACTTGCACTGTAGGAGTCTGCTTAGGGGAGCACACCAGAAGCAGCGAGAGAATCCCTTTCCTCCTCCAGTGTTTCTCCAGTGCCCTCTGCTGGCAAAGCTTAACAGTGTGCCAGCTGGCAAAAGATGAGTGTTTTCAAGTCCAACACCATTATCACAGAGCAGACAAAAAGAAGGGCAGGTTTGGAGCCGAAAGGCAATAAATTGATAATTGTCACAATATATAACAAAGTTCTTGAACTATATTTTTGGCAACCTCCCCATCCTCCCTCTTTTAATTTTTTTTCTCCTTGTAACAAGAGTTAATTGTGGTTCTCCATTTTAAAGTATTTCCTCTTGAATCAGTTGCAGAAAATTCATTAGAGTTGGATTTCTGAATGTTGGGTATCCCCTTATCTGCTGAAGGGAAAACAGGTTGAAACCCACCATCAGATTGGCCAGTAAATTCTGAAGTTGACTCTCTTCTTGTGCCTTGCATGTTTTATTTAAAAATGTGCAGATTTTGCTAGGGTACAGGATTTTAACCAGTTCTTCCCTGATCATTCCAATGCCCGTGTCTGGACATATAAAAATTCTTCTTTTAACTTGTCATTATTTTGTTGTTGTTTGTTTTTATATTGTTTAACTTACCCAGTCCATAATAATAGCTTTATCCTATCTAAAGCATCAGAAACACTTGAAATCATTAAAGAATTGATCAATTTTCCTTAAATAATTGATAAAATGTTTCCTAATTATGTTAACTTCCATTTGGAAGGAGAGCTTCTCAGACTTCTTTCTAAAGTACTCTCATTTGGGGTACGTTTAACTCATTCAGTTGAGTAGCTTTCTTCTCTTACTTTACTCCTTAATTATCTTAGACCCTGATCTACTTTTACCCAGATCTTCAGCTAGTGTTCCAACCACACTAAGCTAATCATCTGCTTGAATTGACTGGAGAGTGAGCAGGATGCAGCAGAGGCCTAGTATCCACAAGACATTCATGGCTCTGACCAGTGATAGGTGTGATGTCCCTTTGGTATCAGGCACTGCCTCTCTGTCTCCACTCTTTGGGTAAGATCCTCACTTCCAAACTTGTGTAACCTTCTGCACTCTTGGAAATATTCATGATTAGCTAGGACGTTACTGTACCTCTGGGGAAAATGAAGAAACAGAATAATGTATGACTTCACTTTATTTTCCAAAGAAGGAAGACTTTTTCCTCTCAAAGAATGTGAGGATGAAGAACTGCTAAATAGCTTTTATGAAGACAGTGGTTTTCAGCAACCTTGAATTGTCCACCACCTCTCCTCTCTGGCATGCCATGTTTTCTTTAGTAACCTGGCCCTCAGTAATAACTGTTAGCTCTTTACTCAAGAATATCTAAGATTTTCTCTTCTTTTCCTTTTCTATCCTAAACAGGCTGAAATTTGCTTTTTGCTTTGAACCAATTATTTAAGAAATATTTTTTGAAAATCTATCATGTACAAAGCTCTTTGAGGGTTTTAAGGACAAGGCAAAACTTATGTACAATCCAAGGCAGTTAAGTGTTACTCAGATCAGTGTTGCAAACCCAGTAGTCTATTGAGGTCTGCTATTATCTGGAATTTTTCCCCCTCCAATAGCACTATTTAGAGGGCTTCCTTGATAGCTCAATTGGTAAAGAATCTGCCTGCAATGTAGGAGAATCTGGTTTGATTCCCGGGTCAGGAAGATCTGATGGAGAAGGGATAGGCTACCCACTCCAGTATTCTTGGGCTTTATTTAGAATGAAATACAGCGCTATTTAGAATGGAATACAGACTAGCAGTATCTTGGGAACTGTATTTGGGTGGTGCAAATTCAGAGTATATGATATACATGAACTTACTTGTTAAATAAAATAGGATTTATTATTTACTAGTCTAAGATTTTGTTGCTGCCTTAAGTTTTTCTATGCTTAGAGAGCATATGAAAGCTGAGAGGTTTCAGTTTTCCTCTCTTGTACTTATAGCTTTGAAGCCTGGCCCTGAAGGCCAGGAATATTATTTGAGTATATGCTTGTATACAGAGCACTGTATTAAGTATTTGGGGACTAAACAGAAGAATTAGACATGATCTCATTTCCTCACAAGGAGATATTATAATCTAGTGATCCATACAAATATATGTGTGTACAGAGGAAACGTGAAGAACAATTGAGCAGCTCATGGCCAAGTGCAGAGTGATGTCATTTAAGCCTGGTGGTCTTATTTAGGGGCTTAAATGCAGTAGATTGGTCATTGTGTAGGCTTAATTAGGGAAAGGTCTTTTCATGAGGCTTCAAAGGAAGTGAGGGCTGAGACTTACCAGAACAGTCCAATTTTCATGACTTGAACAGGCTCTGTCTGCCTTTCTTGAACATGAATGCTATATTTCCTTCTCTCTATTAAAATTATTTGGGTAGATGAGATCTCTAGAGATTCAGTCATATCATTATTAGAAACCCTCTTCAAAATTCTTTATTGTAAATAGGCTTTGGAAAGTCTGCCGTAGTTTCCCATGACTGTGTTTGCAAGTTCTATAGTAAAGATCATGTTGAATAGCTCCATGAAAATGTGTTGTTTACCAGGCATCTCCAGGGAGTTGCCAAGCCATAGGGAAGTTCTTTTCTTCCCTGTGCCACCAGACAGGAAGGGAGTCTTTCCATGAAACTTTGTTAAGGACATGGAAGACTTCTCACATTCAGGGGTGATACCAATAGCAGTCAGATGTTAGAAGCAAAGTTTTAATTCCATTTACATTTAATGAGTAACCTCTATGATCTAAATTCTGTGCTGGGTACTGATTCTGAAATTAAAAAAGAGCTCAATAGAGTTCTCACTTCTGAGAGTTTATCATTTAAGAGGGCTTGAGGTTTAGACGATGAGAGAGAAATTGGAGTAATTTGTCACTGCTTGGTACAGAGTATGTTCCTGCTTGCCTTAGGATGCTTCATTTTTTCCTTCACTGCTTTGCACCAAATCAGAGTTTGTGTTTCCACCTGGATTTGTAGCCTCTTTGACCTTCTCAATGCTGTGTAATGTCACTAATTCAGCCTGGTGTGACTTGAACAGAGCTATACTATAAATTGTATGTAGAGCTTCACCTGGACTCTGCTCCTTATCCTGCATAAAATGTGGCACCTTGCTGCCGCCCTGAGTGCTTGGCTGGCAGTAACTTGGACTGGTGTCCATTATTATCCTTACCTCCTCCCTTTCCATTTCCTGTCCCCCTTAACTGTTGTTTCCATTTAGATGCTGACATCAGAAGGAGCACGCCCTCCAACAGCAAATCCTTCATCTCCTCTCAGTCTTTGTAAGTAGTTTGTTTGTTTGTTTGTTTTAAATAAAACTGGGATATGTGGAGAAACAAACCCAGTTCTTGGCATATGGATGGGGTGGTGCCATCTGAATCCACAAAGAGGCAAGGTGAATATGACCAGCCTGCCTGGTGGTGGTGAGCCAGGGAAAAAGAGCAGAAGATTATGGGTTCAAACAGGGTGGTCTCTGGTGGAAGTGAAGCTTTCAATGTGGATTATTCCTTCTCTGATAAGTCTGATTGTATCAGAGACCCTGAGAAGATGAGGTCTCGAAAGAGAGAACAGTGATCATGATTTCTGACTATGAAATCAAATTGAACAGGTTCCCCATAGTAGACTCAGCTAGAGGAGATGGAAGCTCACATGGGAGCAACAGTAGTCTTTAGAGTCCACAGAGCAATTTGACTCTCTCAACTTTGCAAATAGGTATTGTCATTCCCATTTTGCAGTTAAAGAAATTGAAGTTTAGGGCTTCCCTGGAGGTCCAGTGGTTAAGACTCCACGCTTCCAATGCAGAGGGCATGGGTTTTATGCCTGGTCAGGAAACTAAGATCCCACATGCCATGTGCCGTGGCCTCCAATAAAGAAAAGTTTAGAGAAAGGATTTGACACCGAATTCTTAACCAGCATTGTCATGAATGTTGAGCCTGAGCCTGAGAACTCTGTGTGGACCACTGTGTTTTCCACTGTACACACAAGTCTGAAAAGGATAAGAAAGAAAGCTTTGTGGCCTAGGATGGCTGCGAGTGTTCTCTCAGCCCGGAAATCACTGTGTAAGTTGTCGGGTCCTAAAGGGAGGGCTCCCATCCTCCTGTCTTCTCTGTTCAGTCTTCCTTGACTCTCTCCACTTCAGCTCGCACTGCTTCCTGCACTCCACGTCTGCTGAGGCAGTGGCCATGGGGCTCCTGAAGCAGTTTGAGGGGATGCAGCTCCCTGCCGCCTCGGAGCTGGAGTGGCTCGTTCCAGAGCACGATGCCCCTCAGAAGGTAAGTTCTTCAGCTCTATTTCTCTGCCCACCACCCAGGAGGCTGTGAGCCTTCCTGATATTGTTCTTCTTTGTCGTGCATCCACTGTTGAGCATGAACGTACGTGTTTCCTTCCTGACTCATAGAAGCCCTTCACTGCTAATGTGTGGAATGAATAAATGAAGGCATGTGTGCTTGCTTGTCCCCGGGTGGCACTAGTGGTAAAGAACCCACCTGCCAATACAGAAGACATAAGAGACACAGGTTCGATCCCTGGGTCAGGAAGATCCCCTGGAGGAGGGCATGGCAACCCACTCTAGTATTCTTACCTGGAGAATTCCGTGGACAGAGGAGCCTGGCAGGCTGCAGTCCATAGCGTCTTAAAGAGCCAAGACACGACTGAAGCAACTTAACTCACGTACATGCCTGCCTACATGCCTGTGCATGTAGGTGGCAGCTCCTTCACTGTCGTTTCCCCACATGACTGCTCACTAGACCTGGGGGCAGCACACCTGAGCTGTGACCACCTTGAGACCCTGGAAGAGTGTCTGAAAGAACTGAAAAAAGTTTCTTCTTTGCTCTACAGTTGATTAAGGCATGAAGCACCCTGGCATACCAGGAGGCCCAGGGTGGGTTCAGGGACAGTATTAGCAAGAGGTGCCACCAACTGGGTGGCACCTTTTGATTCTTGAAACCCAAGACCCTCACTTCTAATAGCCTGGTCCCTTATTTATTTTGAGGCCAAGTTTCCATGAAGCCCTTGCTTAGGTGTTTCTGAAAAGTCTTTCATTAATTATGTTTCTGTCGTGGCCAGAAGTGTCAAGTGTATGTATTTCCCAGACTGTCCATGGAAGATCACCCTGTGCTTTTCTCCTGCAGCTCCTGCCCATCCCTGACTCACTGCCCATCTCCCCAGATGATGGGCAGCATGCTGACATCTACAAGCTGCGTATCCGTGTTCGCGGCAACCTGGAGTGGGCACCACCCCGGCCACAGATCATTTTTAATGTTCATCCTGCCCCAACGTGAGTAGTCAGGGGCTGTGCCCTTTGGAAAACAGATACTTTCTCTGTGGATTGTCAGAACTGTCTCCTTACCCTCTTCTCTCTACCTGCAGCTGTACCTCCCACACAGTTCTAAAAGGCCGAGGGAGAGGATTGTCCTTCTTGTCTGCAAGTTTTACTCTTAGACCTCCCATTCTTTCCCAGAGATAACTGGAAAAGAGGTCATTTATCACTGGTCTCCCAACCTGTTGCCTTCCTCCCATTAATTTTATGAGCTGTTTTCTTCCCCTTCCTCTTAAGAGGGATAAATGCTTTTCTTTCCTTTTCTCTCCTCTTTGTTTGTCATCTCTTATATTTGTACAGAAAGTGTGGCTCTTTATTGGGGAGAGTCACTGCCTTGGCCTAAATTCTAACCTTGCCATCCTTGCTTTCAATTGGCTCTCCCAATAGGCTTGTTTTGTCCAACCTGTAAAAAAAAATAGGTGAATTCCCCTCCCTTCCCAGCTTCCAGGAGCCCTGTGTTTGTGTCCTCACCCTGTACATCTCAGAGCCCTCATAAAGCTGTTATCTGCCAACCCCTTTCCTTCCCCTTCCTTCAGGAGGAAAATCGCCGTGGCCAAGCAGAATTATCGCTGCGCAGGTTGCGGCATCCGGACTGATCCTGGTGAGTGTCTTCTCTGATCCTCACGCGCCTCCAAGGGCTTCACCCTCTGACACACAGGGGCAAGGGAGCTGGTCAGAGAGGCAGTAAGAGGAGATAACAGCACAGAACTGGGGAAAGGAAAAGAAGGGGCCTGGAAGAGGGAAGGGGCAGTATCAGGCAAGAACACTGGTAATCAGAGGAAAATGGTTTCTAGAAGCCCATTACCAGAGAAAATTGCGTACAGTAAGTCCCCTACATAGGAAACCTTTGAGTTGTGAACTGTCAAAGGTGTGAACACATGTTCACATGTCCAGGCACGGAAGTTCATGTGTCTGGTGTACATTGTCCCGTGTGTGCATCCTCTACAAGTGGCTCTGCTTTTGTGTGCTTTACTGTTCAGCACGTATAGAGTGCGTTTCCCTGGTGACTCAGCAGTAGAGAATCTGACTGCTAATGCAGGAGACATGGCCTCGATCCTTGGACTGGGAAGATCCCCTGGAGATGGGAATGGCAACTCACTCCAGTATTCTGGCCTGGGAAATCCCATGGACAGAGGAGCCTGGTGGGCTGAGTGGGGTCACAAAGAGTTGGATGTGACTGAGCGACTAAGCAACAGCAACTGTAGAGAGGACAGTAGTACAGTGTCTTTACTTCAAGGCCAGGGTGTCCAGAAGCAAGCGTGAAAGCAGCAGCATGTAGCTGATGGTGTTAGTTGGATACCTCGGCTAACTTTGTTGAGCTTATAAACAAGCTGAACTTATGAACAAGCTCTCAGAATGGAACTCGTTTGTATGTAGGGGACTTACTGTACTCAGCCAGGTTCTTGGAGACTGGATCTTCACAACTTGGCAGCGTTTGTTTCCTCAGTGGCCTCCAGTCTGGGACACGGAAACCACAGGCCTCACTGAATGGGTTTCTGCTAGCTTTGGGAACTCAGACAGAGGTAGTTGGAGTTCACTGACCAGCCCTCCCTCCTTCTAATTCAAAAGGAACAGCATGGCCACCTCACCAGCTTATAGTTGGGAAAGCCACCTCTGACCTGTTGACCTTCTCTTTTTTTCAGATTACATCAAGCGGCTGCGGTACTGTGAGTACTTGGGCAAGTACTTCTGTCAGTGCTGCCACGAGAATGCCCAGATGGTTATCCCCAGCCGCGTTCTGCGCAAGTGGGATTTCAGCAAGTACTACGTCAGCAATTTCTCCAAGGACCTGCTCATTAAGATCTGGAATGACCCTCTCTTCAATGTGCAGGACATCAACAGTACTCTCTATAGGAAGGTCAAGCTGCTCAATCATGTCCGGGTAAGACCCTCGGAAAAGTCACGGCATAGATTACCCTCTGTTCTTAGAGGTTTCCCAAGATCACCACAATCCTCTCTGTTGCCATGCAGAGCTGTAACCATCTTATCATTCTCGCTCTTTCTATGCACTTTCTCCTGCCATTTCCAAAGCGTCTAGTTAGTCTCAAACCTGGCAAGGCAGCTCTAGAGTTATAGATAGCACTTGATGGCAAAAGCAGGATTTCTCCCCTTCATTGAAAATATTAAGTGAACAGAGAAGAGGGTATCAGGCCAAAAGTTTGGATTCTGGATTTTTCAGTGACTCCCAGCTGTGTATGTGATTTGGACAGACCTAGCAGAGGGCCTTCCCTGACTAGGGGTCACTTTGAAGCGTATTGTTGAGTTAAAGGTATAGAGAAAGGCCTAGCTCTGGTTACTGCATGCAAGCCTTCTAGACCTGCAGGGTTTAAAGGCACTTTCTTTCTAATGGTTGTTTCTCTGTCCTTGATACCCTCTCTGACCCCCACCCACCCACCGCCGCAACGCCCTTCAGCTGCTGCGGATCCAGCTCTGTCACATGAAGAACATGTTCAAGACCTGCCGACTGGCCAAAGAGTAAGTCCTGATGGAGGCCACAGACCTCTGGCTCAGTCAGTGTCTCTGGAAGAAACGTGTCCCAGCAGTTGGCCCCTGTTATGTGAAGCAGGAGAGTAGGGAGATCATGCAGAAAATTCTAGAAATAGTAAACAAGAACCCTACAGCAGTAACTATGTATCCTTCTCTCTGGAAGGGGAACTCTGGTTATTCCATCCAGGGTCAGCCCACAACTCTTGGCAAGCTGACCTGAGTCACTCTGCAGAAGTGCGTAGAAGTCACTTCACCCTCCAGATGCCTGGTTGTGGGAATGGTTGGGGTAGCCTGGGTGGGCTGAGTGTTACCCACCCTCATTATCTCTAGGACCCTTCTCATCCCTAACCAGCTTCTGGATAGAAATCCTTCTTCTCTGATGGGCCACACAAAGCATTCTTTCTCTGCTTCTGCCCACTTCCCCTCATTTCCTTCAGGCTTCTGGATGCCTTTGACACCGTTCCAGGCCACCTGACGGAGGATCTCCACCTATACTCGCTGAATGACCTGACTGCCACCAGGAAGGGGGAGCTGGGGCCCCGGCTTGCTGAGCTCACCAGAGCGGGGGCTGCCCATGTAGAGCGATGTGTGGTAAGAAACTCTTGCTCTAGCACGTTGCAGGGCCCTTGCTTAGGGATGTGAAGAGGAGTGTGGGTCATGCTGTTGAATTCCAGGAAGTTGAGTTGGCCTGTTAACACTGTGAGAGAAACTGCATAGGCTTGCTCTCCCCTGGGTTGATGAACAGCTAAATCATCCAGATCTAAGGAATCTAGAGTTAGAAGAGGATGTGGTGTTGGCATTTCTCCTGGGAAACGGGCAGGACTAAGTGGGTCTTCACTAAAGAGTTGCCATGCTGTGGGAGGAGGACCCTGGATTAGACTCGGAGAAGGACAGGGTCTTGGCTTAGCATTTTCAGTCACTGTGACCACAGGAAATACCACAGGAAGATCCCCTGGAGAAGGGAATGGTCGTTCACTCCAGTATCCTTGCCTGGAGAATGCCACAGGCAGAGGAGCCTGGTGGTCTACAGTCCATGGGGTGGCAAGAATCGGACACAACTTAGCGGCTAAACCACCACCACCACTGTGTAAACTTAAATATTCTGTAGATACAAGTTATTATTGTTCCTGTTCTATCCAACATACCATAAATTCCACTTTTAGAATTCCCTGTCTTAGAATATGTCCAGGCTGTGTTCCTGTGACAGTCCCAGAATTAGAGCTTAAAATGGGGCACATGTAGAGCTCCTGTGTTTCAGGGGGAATTGGAAAGACTTCACTATAACCTGGCCCGAGCCTGGATATTATTTTGGAAAACTGTCATCTTAATTGGTTGTGGTGCCCATTTCAAAATAAAATCATTACCCACACTGGAATTTTTACTTTAGGAAGCCCTTTGTGGCCCCATTCCTTCCTTCTTGTCATCTCTCCTTTGAGAACCACTCTTGTGGCTGGAGTTTCCCAAACTCGTGCCTTTCTTGTCTCCATCTTGAAACTTTGTTTGACACTGCCCAGCCTGGGCCCAGTTTGGCTGTCATGCTAGTCCAGCTCCAGTCTCTTTCCTGAAGAGAGTGTGTGCTCAGTTGCTCCAGTCGTATCCAACTCTTTGAGACCCCATGGGATTTTCCCAGCAAGAATACTGGAGTGGGTTGCCATGCCCTCCTCCAGGGGACCTTCCCAACCCAGGGAATGAACCCGTTTCTCCTGTGTCTCCTGCACTGCAGGTGGCTTCTTTACCACTGAGCCACTGGGGAAGCCCTTGGAGCCCCTCAAGTCTTATTTATATTTTGCTCCTCGCCCTGCTTGTATTCACCCTCTTGGCCAGTTCCTGGTGAACTTTGCCTCCTTTTGCTGCCTGTCTGTTTCCTCCCCAGCTCTGCCAAGCCAAGGGCTTCATCTGTGAGTTCTGCCAGAATGAGGATGACATCATCTTCCCCTTTGAGCTCCACAAGTGCCGGATCTGTGAAGGTGAGAGCTGGTGCCCAGCATGGGGTTGGCTATAAAGATGGAGCACAGGGCTTGTTAATTTCCCGTCAGCTGCCCCTGTTAACGGAGGCTGGGTTTGGTTCAGCATCTCCCTGTGCCTCACCACAGGTACACTAAGCCATGGTGGTGAGAAGGGTCCTGGCAGTGACTTGCTTCCATCCTGAGATGACACAGATTGTTCTCTTCTCTCTCCCCTTCCCAACCTGAACAGAGTGTAAAGCATGCTACCATAAAACTTGTTTCAAGTCTGGGAGCTGTCCCCGCTGTGAGCGACTGCAGGCCCGGAGGGAGCTGCTGGCCAAGCAGAGCCTGGAGTCCTACATGTCAGACTACGAGGAGGAACCCACCGAGGCCTTGGCCCTGGAGGCCACTGACCTGGAGACCACCTGAGAAAGCACGGAAAGCGCTCTTTCTAAGGGCGAGGGTCACATATAGTGCGGAGCTGAGCCACCCTCCTAAGGACTTTCCCCACTTGGTTTTATTTTTTTAACTATTATCATCATTATTAATTTTTATGACCTGTCTAATATCCATGTGTATTCAACCTTATATAGGTTGGTGGGGTCCAGTCTGTTGTGACAATTTGCAGGTACCAAGCATTTCCATCAGAACTGACACATGGGTCCCTAAGTAAAGCTTCCAGTGCCTCTGTTAGGGGAGTGGACAGTGAGACCCAATTCTTCCAATATCCATGGCCTTCTCCACTTGGACCAGATCTGGTTTCAGCTGCATCTCAAGAATCATTTCCAGTTTTATTTTGTTTTCATTCTGGAGCTTCTGAGCCAGGCCTTTCTCAGCGAACTCACTTCTCCTTTGCTGCTGAAACAGGAGGGTGGAGTTTTCTCTTTCCCAGTCCTGGAACAGGGTCAGACCCTGAGGAGAAGCATCAGAGAATGGGACTGCATCATGTGCATTCTTATGTGGGTGCTTCTGAGGCCATAAAAACAGCGTTACTGCTACCTTGGACTCTTAGGACACCTCGAAGAGGCAGTCATAACCTTCTTGTATTTTAGGCATAGATGATCTCACAGGCTGACTTTCTTTATCTACCCTGGAAGACTTGATACAAAGACCAGAATTGATACTTAGACCAGGACTATTTCAAGCATAAGTGAGGCCACAACTCTTGTTTAAGGAGCATTTGTTCAGTCAGAGGAGCTGTTGGTCTCCTCTTGGGTGATAAGGTCCCTTTTAGTCAACATAGCTGTGGTGCAGGTTTGACCTTTCAAGCTCAGACAAGTCCCTGGTGCCATCTTAAATTGAGGACAGAAGCCCCATCCAGCATCTCATCCGTGGGTCTCTTGCCACTCTGTCCTCTGTTAAGAGGTCACTGCAGTTCTGAGTAGAAGCCTGGCCCAACTCCGTTCTCTCCCTTCCCTCCTGCAGCGGGGCTGGGACCCTCCCCAGTGGCTGAGCTCCTGGCTTAGTTTCTTTTGTCAAAGTTGAGGTGAAAGTGTCCTGCTATTAGTGGTGTTAAAAGACTTGATAGTTTGTGGCTCTGAGCTTGAATGTTCCTGTGTTCTTATGATAACAAGAACCTTTATGCCAATTATGCACTTAACTCTTTAGCCTGGTGATGGTAATATATGCAGTTATCCTTGTTACTAATTTTAACTCACACCCACACCCTTTTTTAATGTGTGTTTTGATGGGAAAAATTTTTGAAGGGACCGTGTATATGTTTGTGATATTCTTTAAGCTGCTGTAGCTCCTGACCTGTATGTCAAGCACTGGTCAGGGTCACAGCTCTAAGGGCTGGCAGCTCTGTGAACTAAAGCCCACAGCATTTTAGTTCTGGGACTGACTTCTTCCTGGGTACCTGTCTTTCCATCGTTGGTTGCTAGTAGGAAAAAACTTGCTGTGGGCGCTGCCCCAGGAAGCTGAACAGAAAGTTTCACATGGTAGGTGGAAGCTGCTGAGTGTCTGAGTCGGAGGCATCCAGGAATGTCACTGAAGTAGTGGGGGCAGTAAAGTAGCAGAGCTGAGGCTCCACCGGGACAGGAGGGAGCTGGAAGAAGCTGATGTCTGGCGTTGGTCCCTCTGCCTCAGACTTGGGATCTGAAGGCCGCTTCAGGCTGGAAGACTCCGAGGCTGTTCTCCCTTCAGTTCATGGCAGGGGCAGAGGGGCTGTGAAAGCCAAAGCCTCCAGCCCAGCCCAGTGTTGAAGAGCAGACTAGAAACTCCCTGGTCCATCAAGGAGCTTCAGAATGACATTGTGAAACTCTAGTCTCACTGAGAATTAGGCCTCAGATTCAGACTAAGGTGTTTGTGAAAATGGTGAGCTCTACTTCTGGTTCTGGTCTGAATTGAAAATCCAGCTCCTTACTCCAAGTCACTACACTGGAGGAGAGACGTCCTCATTACTGTCGTGCGTGTTTCACGTAGCATAGGATGAACGGGTGGAAGACGCTGACACTTTCTAAAGCTGAGCTCAGCAATCTCACGTGCTCCTGGGTTTTCACTTATTTTTTTTTTCCTCCAGCTTCCCAACCCCATCCCTCTAGGTTGCATATCTGTTTTAGTGACCCTGACATTGCTCTCCTCACTGTCCAGATACCCATTTATTTATTTATTTGAGAGTAGGAGGAGAGAGGAAAGAGGATGGGGTGTTTTGAAAGCACTTTGCAACTTATCAGTATCTGAAAATCCCTGCTGTTGTGGGGAGAAGCTTTGAATGCACTGAAGACAGTTCCTTCTGAGAGAAATAGGAGGGAAGATGTGTTCTTTTCTATAAGTAAAGGGAAAAAAATTTTTGCTTGCAAGGTGGAGACAAGATTCAAGACATAGCAGATGAGTGGAAGGCAGATATTTTCCACTTAAATGAGGCTGTTATTAACTCTCTCTACCAAGGCTTTAGAGCTTTTGTTGAATTCACATAAAAGGAGCAAGAGTCTAAATAGAGATGTTCTCATGTGTGTACAACTCATGTTCCAAACTGAGTTTCTACTTGCTGTAATTCATACACAGCCTAACATTTCATTGTCATCTTTAATAAACTAAGGAAATGAAATTCTGCTTTTTATTTGCCTGTCTTGACTATCAGGAAGTGGTACTGAGTGTCCACTTTACAGTGGAAAATTCAGGAAATTTCTGTTATGATGCAAAGAAAACTGGACCTTACAAGTCAGGAAAAGTGGGTTGGAATGCTTTGTCACTGACTTGCCGTGACCTTGAGCAGATCAGTTCGCCATTCTAGATGTCAGTGTCTGTGTATAAAGTACTGTGTAGCACTTTACAATACATGGGGTGCGCCCGCTCCCGGTCCCCTTGCTATAATGGCCCCTTGAAGCGAGGGAAGTCTTCCTCTCCACAAAGTCTGAGTTGTCTTGGATGCTTCAGTCCCCACTTCTGTGAACAATCCTCTCTGAGTTTCTCTTTCATGCTTCTGGCCTGCTGGAGCTCCAGTTACACCCTGCAGCTTTCTGAACATTTCCCCTTCAGTGTCCTTTGGTCAGCTCCAGCCAGTATGTCTAAAGCCAACGTAAATATCATATTTCCTCAAACCTAACCAATAGTCACCCTGGTTTGAAAATTAATTTCCTCCTCTCTGAGTCAGGTGGCATTTCTGACTAGGAAAGCAGTGTCTCCTCACCACCTGTTGTCACACTGTGGTGATTTTTCTCTTTAAATCTCATTCCTTTTCTACCACTAGCACACAAATTCAGGTTCTTATCTTAAACTTCAACCTTCTCCAGCCATGCCAGTCTCTCCCTATTTGATCGTCCATCAGATATGTGGGTACCTACTGTTGCTGGTTTCTGTACTGGGTTTAGGGGTTGTCACAGGGACTGAAACAGACATAAGCCCTCCCTCTTCAGGCACTTCGAGTCTTGTCGGGGAGACAGACATTGCCCAGAGTTACCAAAATGAAAGTGTAATTATGAGCTGTAATAAATAAGGGCTGTGAAGGAAAAGGGTAGATGCTGTTAAAAAAAAATAACAAGGGGACCTCATTCAGATTGGAGAGAACTAAGGCCCCTGAGAAGGTGATTCTTTAACCAAGACCCCCAGAATGAGACTCAGAGTAGGAAGAAAAGGGCTCCAAACTGTTACTAGCATATATGATGGTCCTAAGATAGAAGGAGTTTGGGCAAAGGACCTGCTAAAAGGACCTACTAAGAATTTCAGGTTTTATTGTATTGGGCACCAAAGATTTTAAATTTTATTCCAAGAACATTGAAAAGTTACTGAAGAGTTTTAATCAGAGGAGTGACTGATCTGGTTAAAAATATCAGCGTCCACTTTTTCAGAAAATAGAGCAAAACGAGTAGAAACTATGGATATCCCAGGGAGATGGGAGAGAAAGAAATTATGTTCGTCTAGACTAGAATATGACATACCATTGTCACTGTCATCTCACCAAACCCTCTAAAAAACAAGATAAATTCTAAATGCTTTGTTCTAACTCTGACATTTTAAAATAGGGAGTAAAAAATGGGGGTGGGTAATGTGGGTAGGGCACGATATTAGAAAAATACTGGTATACATTATAGAATCCAAGGAAAATTAGCAACCAAGAATAGAAAGGGCAGAGACCGGGGCAGCTATGGAACCTCAAATGCAGGATTTGCAGACCTCTTGAGCCTGTATTGGGGACTCCCTCTTGAGGACTGGGGGTACACCACAAAGGGGAACTGTGAGACAGTCATTCTTTGTGGCACCGTTATTCATCATTTTCTGTGGCCCCAAATGTGTGTAGGGTTACTTTACCCTCTAATGGTATAAAGAGAGGGCTTAATTTTTACAGCACCCTGGTTAAAGTGAGACCCAGCCCAACATCCTTTTTCCTTGGAACGTTTGACTTAGAGGATGGGAGCAAGGGATCACCATGCCCACCATATCCTGCTGGCTCTTCTGCCAGTCAGAGTCTTCTCCCACTACTAATCTCCAGAGTATCAAACTGCTTATAAAACTTCAGTGAAGCAGCTGCCAGATGGCCCAGGCATTCCCATTGTGAGCTTGATGTTCCTGGGATCAAAGATGAATGTGGCTAAAGAGGAAAGAGAGTGTATATATATAAATTTACTTATGTTACAACTTAAAAAAAAAGGAAAGAGAATCTACTTAGAGCTACTATTCTAGGAGCGTGGAGAACACAAGGATGTGCTTGGCATACACCCTTGCCTTCCTCAGTTCTGTGAACTGCTCTGGGGGAGGAACGGAAAGCAGAGAGCTGTGCCCTGGTTTTGGAAGTAAACTTAACACCAGACCAGCAAGATGAGAGTTCCTGGGTTAAAAGAAGTCTTGCGTGGTTGGGAGTTTCTTAGGATGTTGGGAGTACTAGTGACCATCCCCTGCCGAGAGAGCGGCTACAGCAGACCTCTAAGACTCAAGTCTGAAACAGCACAGCACAGGTGACCTGTAATCATTGGGCAACAAACCCGAGGGAAGTCCTGTCCATTTCTCAGCCTCTGCAATTTCTCACCTGTTTTCTTTTCAAACAGGGATGCCTGTGGTTCCTGAATGGCTTTATTTCCCCGTTCCCCCTGGCCCACTGTAGGAACAGCCAGATTCCTGGCCTCTCCAGCAAACTCCTGTTTCCACAGCGAGCACAAAACTGCTTTAGCACTAGCAGCGGTGAGGGAAAGAGAGGAAAGTAAAAAAGGTAACTTCCTTTTCTCTCCTCCTCACCTCCCTGCCTTTCTCTACTTAGAATTGAAAGAAAGAAATTCAGCCCAGATGCCAACAATAGATCTCTCTACACCAAGGTCTGAAAGAAAAGTTGTGTATGTTTCCCTTAACCACTGGAAGCCCTTAGCCACTGAGCTCACCGAAAGAAAGTTCTGACATCGCGAAAGCAGAAATGAAGCCTGCAGAGGGGAAAGGGAATGATAGAACCCCCACCCCACCTTTCTTTCCTTCCCTCGCTCTCTCTTTCTTGGTTACTTAATAATATTTAAATGTACTTTTCTAATACATTCACATGATTAAAATCCACAGGAAAGAATACAGTCTCTCCCATTTCTGTAGCCATGTGTCCAGTTTCTGCCTCCCCCCTTTGATAGTCACTTGTGACTTTTCTTTTTATTCATACAGAGTTTCTTTATGCAAATACAAGCAAATTGTATATATAATTACATATATATATATAAAATTCTTCACACTTCTTTAAAAACTAGCATACTGTATACACATTTCTGTGCCTTGCTTTTTTTCCTCCAAACAGTGTATCTTCCTACATCACTACAAAAAAAGTTTCTTTATTCTTTGTTAGAATCCACTGGGGTCACAACTGAGCAACTTTCACTCACTCAGTCACTCAAACATTTTCCATTGTATGGGTAGAATATAATTGATTCAACCATTTATCTATTGAGAGACATTTAAGTTGTTTCCAATCTTTTATTAATACAAACGATGCTGCCATGAAAAACCTGGTCCTGTGTCATTCACATGGGGGCAGCCATATCTGTCAGGTAAATTCTCCAAAGAAGAACGACTGGCACAAAAGATTTGTGCGTTTGTAATTTTGATAAATATTGCCAATTGCCCTCCATGGTGGGAATATGGAGACTGGAGCAGGGGGAAGGAAGAAAGCATTACTGTGGGGTCTTACTCCCCTACCTAAAATTCACCAACAGTTCTCTCCCCACAAGGTAAAGTTTGGTTTCTTCTGTAGGCAGGCACATAAAGGACCTTTAATCCACGACCACACTTCAGCTTCATAGCCTGAGCTCCTGCCATTCCCTGAACTATTAGCTGTTTCCAAAATACACTTTCATCCGTCCTCTCTTGAGAGCTCACTCAGCCACATCACAGTGTCCCCTGCCTGCATTCTACTCTTCCCACCCACTGTGAGCCCTTGGCACTCTCTCTCAACCTCCTGTTAGAGCACTAGTCACACAATGTTGTTAGTATTTTCCCAAATAGAATAAACAAGTAACTGAATGGAATGAATGAATGTAAGGAATCGCCTGTTCTATGTTGAGGCAAGCAGACATGAAGTGCCGCTTCAAGGATCTTTGCTGACAAGGATCACCTTTGCTGCAGCAATGGTCTTTCCTGTCCTCTTTAATCACCCTGAGCTCAGCAGCATTTCCTCTGCAAAATCCCAGTGATATCCCCAAAGACGCCACACAAGGCCTTCCAAATTAAGCCAGAAAAACCTATGCTGAGGTCTTAGAGGAGACCCTAACAGGGTCAGCCCACATTTGGGTCGTATAGTCAGATGAATGTGATCAGTTTTCCCCTTTGCCACATGAATCTCTGTAATGACTGTTCTCTGTCTACCTCCTTACTACCAGCAGGAGCAGGTCTGGTTTCTTCCAACCAAAGAGCCTGAACTCGCCCACATCTGAGATGACTATAAAGCCAGCTGACCCTGGGGCCCTCTAGTCTCTCTGCACTACTTGTCTTTCAAGTGTCCCTGCTGGTTTTCCCCAGATCAGGGATCCCCAGGGGACTCTCCTACAGACAAGTTCTGTGGGTGCCCACCCCTCAGGGTCTATGTGGGTTCAACTGCTCCCAATAGTTGGGTTCACACAAATAGACATGACTCTTCTGGAGAGTGAGAGAACCACTGGGGAAACAGTCTGTCTTTGAATGTTTTCCCTCTCTGCCTGTCAGTGGGAACAAGAACCAACAAGAATCAACAAGAAGGACATTGTAGGACAGGGGATGGGATTGTTCTGACCTTGCGTCTGATTACCTCCCTCTTAGCTCTCTTACTGCTTCTCGTGCCAGCAAATATCTGCAGTGATTGCTTTCCCAAATCTTGAAGTGATGAAAATGTCTTCATCTCCCTTCTCCTCCCTCAACTTTGTCTGCAACTGTTTCTGTTTTGCTTTGTTCAACAGTCATTATCAGAGTGGATAACATTCCAAATGTCCTTCACTCACTTTATTATTAAACTGCCGGCTTTTTCTTGCCAGGAGATACGATGATATTTATATGCCCTAAAAATATACTAGGTATTTTAAAATTGTTATGTCTATAAGGTAAGCTGGGAGAAGAATGCTGAAGACATGCAGAAGACTGCTGAAGTTGATAGAATATCCAAATGTTTTCCAACCAGAGATAGAAAAATAGCTACAGTACAAAATTTTTACTTGTTCTGAGGTTCTTTGTTTATTGTTAAAAACTAGATGTGATTCACAGAAAGCCAAAACTTGATTTTCAGCAAGTTCTCAAGCTTCTCTTTATGTGCTTAGTTGCTCAATCGTGTCTGACTCTCTGTGACCCTATGGACTGTAGCTCTCCAGGCTCCTTTGTCCACGGAATTCTCCAGGCAAGAATACTGGAATGGGTTGCCATGCCCTCCTCCAGAGGATCTTCCCAACCCAAGGATCAAACCCACATCTCCTGCATTGGCAGGTGGATTCTTTACCGCTGAGCCACCTGGGAAGCCCTAAGCTTCTCTTCCCAATATTTAACTTAGACTTGACATCTTCACAGGCCAAGAGTGAGAAGACTAGTCAACAGGGGAGGGGAAAGGGGCCACTGCAGCCCAGCAATCATTCATTTATGTATTCATTCATCTATCCATCCATTCCCTTGCTTTCTCCATGATTCAATGAATGCTGGCACTTTGATCTCTGATTTCTCAGCCTTTTCTAAACCCAGCTTGTACATCCGGAAATTCTCGGTTCACATACTGCTGAAGCCTAGCTTAAAGGATTTTGGAGTCACCTTAGTTAGTTAGTTAGTTCAGTCCCTCAGTTGTGTCCGACTCTTTGCAACCCCATGAATCACAGCACGCCAGGCCTCTCTGTCCATCACCAACTCCCGGAGTTCACTCAAACTCATGTCCCTAGAGTCGGTGATGCCATCCAGCCATCTCATTTTCTGTCATCCCCTTCTCCTCCCACCCCCAATTCCTCCCAGCATCAGAGTCTTTTCCAGTGAGTCAACTCATCACATGAGGTGGCCAAAGTATTGGAGTTTCAGTTTCAGCATCAGTCCTTCCAATGAACACCCAGGACGATCTCCTTTAGGATGGACTGGTTGGATCTCCTTGCAGTCCAAGGGACTCTCAAGAGTCTTCTCCAACACCACAGTTCAAAAGCATCAATTCTTCGGCAATCAGCTTTCTTCACAGTCCAACTCTCACATCCATACATGACCACTGGAAAAACCATAGCCTTGACTAGACAGACCTTGGTTGGCAAAGTAATGTCTCTGCTTTTTAATATGCTATCTAGGCTGGTCATAACTTTCCTTCCAAGTAGTAAGCGTCTTTTAATTTCATGGCTGCAGTCACCATTTGCAGTGATTTTGGAGCCCCCCAAAATAAAGTCTGACACTGTTTCCACTGTTTCCCCATCTATTTCCCATGAAGTGATGGGACCAGATGCCATGATCCTAGTTTTCTGAATGTTGAGCTTTAAGCCAGTTTTTCACTCTCCTCTTTCATTTTCATCAAGAGGCTTTTGAGTTCCTCTTCACTTTCTGCCATAAGGGTGGTGTCATTTGCATATCGAGGTTATTGATATTTCTCCCAGCAATTTTGATTCCAGCTTGTGCTTCTTCCAGCCCAGTGTTCCTTATGATGTACTCTGCATATAAGTTAAATAAGCAGGGTGACAATACACAACCTTGACCCACTCCTTTTCCTATTTGGAACCAGTCTGTTCCATGTCCAGTTCTAACTGTTGCTTCCTGACCTGCATACAGGTTTCTCAAGAGGCAGGTCAGGTGGTCTGGTATTCCCGTCTCTTTCAGAATTTTCCACAGTTTATTGTGATCCACACAGTTACTTGATAATGAAACTACAGAGATGCATTTTCTGCTGGTAGGACGACAGATACACACTTCTGGAAAGAAGATGTAGCAATGATTGAGACATTAATGCTATGTTAATGTTAACATAATGAAATCAATAGGTTTTAAGGGTAAAACGAAAAACTTAAACCCTACATCCCAGGTAGGGGATGTATGAAGTCCTCTCAGGATATATCAAATTTTTTAAAAAAGATTTTATTATGAAAATTTGTTCATTAAATTTGATAGTTTAATGAACCCAGTGGACCTATTGGCTAACTTGAAAATTATCAACAGTTTGCCCAAATTCTTTTCTACCATATTAAAATAATATAACCACAATACCTTATCAGAGCTGAAATAATGAAAATAACTACTACCACTTAATACCTATCAGTGTGCATATTTCTCCAACTATCAAAAAGGCCTTTTTGCAATTGGCTTATTTGAATCAAGATCTAACCAAGGTCTATACATTACATTTAGTTGTTATATTCTTAAGTCTCTTTAAATCTATACCAGCCCTTTTTCTTTTTTATGCTGTTTATTTGTTAAAGAAACCACGCCATTTGTCTTATAGATAGCCCTGCATTCTGGATTTGTCTGATCTGATCTTTGTGGGTGCTCCTCTGTCCATTGCATTACCTGAAATCTGGTAGTTAAGGCTCATATCTTTCGGTAAGAATGTTCTGTAGGTGAGGCTGTGTGCTTCCTACTGTATCGTGAAGGAGACAGGCAATGTCTGGTCATCTCACTTTTACTGGTGTTAAACTTCATCAGCCAGGTGCATTCATACCTAGGTCCATTAAAAAAGGTCCCCCTTGATCTTTCTCTAATGATTTTAACTTCCAGTGATGATTGTCACCTAGATCCATTTTTTCATTAGTGAAAGGGGCTTGGGAATTGGCAAATGGTGGTTTTCTACTTCTGTCATTCCTTCTGCATTTGTTAGCTGGAGTTCTTCTATAAAGAAGACCTTTCCTTCTTCAACCAATTGGTTTGTATGGAAAAGATGGATAAATGAGTCTTCATTTATCACTCTCAAAATAATGAGCTAGTTCCTTAGCAACCCTGGGAAGACTGAATTTAATCGTGACCTTGAAGGATAAGAATGTTTTCTTCTAGTGGTTGTGAGAGGGAAGGGCCTTCCAAGCAGAGGAAGAAGCTTGAACAAAGGCTCAAAAGTAGGAGTATGCAGTGTGTTTAGAGAGTGCCAGAGGGCAGTGGCCAGTGCAACTGGAGGCTTTTTGAAGGAGAACCTTGTGCCTGGATGTTGTGGGGAAAACAGGGAAAAAGTCAGGACTGCCTGTTCCTCTCTCAGATCTATCACCCGCTCAAGTATGACCTTAAGAACATGGCTTTTCCATTTTTAGATCAGTGTCTTTCAAACTTCTCTGGTCATATACATTAAGAAATATATTTCATCCTTTGATCCAGTACTTAAATACATGTATATAAAAGCAAACTAAATTTTCAAAAAGAACCCCAAGAAACTTACATATCCAATATATGTGGATGTTTCCTATTCTATTCTATTCCACTCCACTCCATTCCATTCCATCCTATCCCAAACTGTTAAAATAAATGCTGATATCACCAGACCACTGACTTGATCTCTGACTCCCACATGGGCTATGGTCCTCATTTGTATGGTCCCTGGGACAGTTCCTGTCTTTTAAATGAGTGATTTTTTTTAAAAAAATTTGTTTTGGTGGCTCTGGATCTTCATTGCAGCAATGGGCTTCTCTAGTTGTGGTGTATGAGACTTACAGTGCATGGGCTCAGTTGTTAAAGCACTTGGGCTTAGTTGTAGCATGTGAGATCTTAGTTCCCCAACCAGGGATCAAACCTGGTACCCCTGCATTGGGAGCATGGAGTTTTATCCACTGGACCACCAGGGAAGTCCCTCCTGGGACAATCTTTTGATTGATTTCTGGTCTTGGTGACAACCTGACCCTGAACCAGGCACTCAGAAAGGGGGCTGGTGTGAGAAGGGAAATTGATCATTAGCAGGAGGCTCCTGACCAGAACCTGAGGCAGACGCCAGACCAAACTCCGAGGTCACCACTCCAGCCCCTCCCACCATCACCTTCAGAGTGGGTTGGTCTTTGGCTCCCTTTTCACCAGACACCTACCTGCTGGCCTCTGTTTCCACAACAGGGTGGGCTAGCCACACCTGGCCCCACATCCTCTCTGTGGCTTGCTCCCTGTTGATCTTGTCAGCTCTGGAATGTCCTCCAGCTTATCCCTAAACAAAGCCCCAGGCAAGTGCAAACCTAACCGGAGGCAAATGAGAAGGTCAAGGGAAAGGGAAAACAACATTGAGAGTTCTGGGCATGAGGGCACCTTGAGCACCTTTCGACCCGAGCCACAGAATCACCAGGTTACTTGGGCACGGTCCCCACCTGCCAGCACCTTGTCTTCCTCGTCTTACAGAAGATAACCCCCTCATCTTGTAGTGGATAAGCGTGTGTTCATGTCCTGTCACTCAGTTGTGTCTGACTCTGAGATCCCAAGGACTGTAGCCCACCAGGCTCCTCTGTCCCTGAAATTTTCCAGGCTAGAATACTGGAGTGAGTTGGCATTTCCTTCTCCAGTGGATCTTCCCATCCCAGGGATTGAACCGGCATTTCCTGTGTCGGCAGGTGAATTCTTTACCACTGTGGTAATAATTGCATTGAACACCTTGGGGAATTAGTAGGAACTGGGGTTGGTGAAACTGATTTGTGAACAGGGACCTTGGAGACCTTCTGTGTGGGTTTTTCCTCTGTCCCTCTTGTTACAGCTCTTCTGTTGCCTCTCTTTTTTCCTTGCTGTCACTCCTGTCACTCTTGTTTTGTCACTCTTCTCTCTTACTCTCTTTTTAGTAACAACTTTATTGAGATATAATTCACATAATGTGAAAGACACTCTTTTAAAATATCCAATTCAGTGGTTTTTAGCATATTCACAGAGTGGTGCAGCCAACACTGTTACCTAAGTTTAGAACATTTCATCACCTTCCAAAGAAACGCTGTATCATTGACAATCACCCATCCATCACCTACACCGCCCACCCCTGTATTCCTTTCCGTTCCGTTCCCTCACTCAGTCGTGTCCGACTCTTTGCGACCCCGTGGACTGTAGCCTCCCAGGCTTCTCCGTCCATGGGATTCTCCAGGCAAGAATACAGAAGTGGGTTACCATTTCCTTTTCCATTACCGTTTCCTTTTCCAGGGGATCTTCCCGACCCAGGGATTGAACCCGGGTCTCCCGCATTGGAGACAGACGCTTTAACCTCTGAGCCACCAGGGAAGCCCAACCCCTAGCTACCATCATTAATCTACTTTCTGTCTCTATGGATTTGCCTATTCCAGACATTTCACATAAACAGGCTCTTACAACACGTGACATTTCACGGCTGACTTCTTTCATTTAGTATCATATTTTCAAGGTACCTCCATGCTGTAGCATGTATCAGCATTTCATTCACTTTTATGGCTGAATAGCATTCCATTGTGTAGAAATACCATGTTTTGTTTTATCTGCTCATCAGTTGAACATTTGAATTATTTTCACTTTTTGGCCATTATGAATAATGTTTCTCTGAACATTTTTGGACAGGTTTTTATGTGAACATATATTTTCAGTTTTTTTCAGTATATACCCAGAAGTGAATTTGCTGGGTCATTTAGTAACTCTACATTTAACATTCTGAGAAACTGCCAAACAGTTTTGCAAAGTAGCTGCACCATTTTACATTTCCACCAGCAATTCAGTTCAGTTCAGTTCAGTCGCTCAGTCTTGTCCGACTCTTTGAGACCGCATGAATCACAGCACACCAGGCCTCCCTGTCCATCACCAACTCCCGGAGTTCACTCAAACTCATGTCCATCGAGTCAGTGATGCCATCTAGCCATCTCATTCTCTGTCGTCTCCTTCTCCTCCCTCTCCCAATCCTTCCCAGCATCAGAGTCTTTTCCAGTGAGTCAACTCATTGCATGAGGTGGCCAAAGTATTGGAGCTTCAGCTTTAGCATCAGTCCTTCCAATGAACACTCAGGACAGATCTCCTTTAGAATGGACTGGTTGGATCTCCTTGCAGTCCAAGGGACTCTCAAGAGTCTTGTCCAACACCACAGTTCAAAAGCATCAATTCTTCAGCGATCAGCTTTCTTCACAGTCCAACTCTCACGTCCGCACATGACCACTGGAAAAACCATAGCCTTGACTAGATGGACCTTTGTTGGCAAAGTAATGTCTCTGCTTTTTAATATGTTATCTAGATTGGTCATAACTTTCCTTCCAAGGAGTAAGTGTCTTT
Organism: Moschus berezovskii; assembly: GCF_049115385.1. Taxonomy (NCBI): domain Eukaryota; kingdom Metazoa; phylum Chordata; class Mammalia; order Artiodactyla; family Moschidae; genus Moschus; species Moschus berezovskii. The sequence continues at coordinate 92,063,356 of NC_142460.1, forward strand.
TAATTTCATGGCTGCAGTCAGCATCTGCAGTGATTTTGGAGCCCCCCAAAATAAAGTCTGACACTGCTTCCACTCTTTCCCCATCTATTTCCCATGAAGTGATGGGACCAGATGCCATGATCCTAGTTTTCTGAATGTTGAGCTTTAAGCCAACTTTTTCACTCTATTTCACTCTTTCACTTTCATCAAGAGGCTTTTTAGTTCCTCTTCACTTTCTGCCATAAGGGTGGTGTCATCTGCATATCTGAGGTTATTGATATTTCTCCTGGCAATCTTGATTCCAGCTTGTGCTTCTTCCAGCCCAGAGTTTCTCATGATGTACTCTGCATATAAGTTAAATAAACAGAGTGACAATATACAGCCTCGACGTACTCCTTTTCCTATTTGGAACCAGTCTGTTGTTCCATGTCCAGTTCTAGGGGTTCCAATTTCTCCACATCCTTAACAATACTTGTTTTCTGTCTTTTTCATTTTAACCTAATGTTGGTGAAGTGGTAACTCATTGTGACTCAAATTTTCATTTTCCGGATAATTATGTGCTTATAGGCCATTTGTGTATCCTCTTTGGATATATCTTTTGTTCATTTTTAAAAATTTTATTTATTTTTAATTGAAGTTCAGTTCAGTTCAGTTGCTCAATTGTGTCCGACACTTTGCGACCCTATGGACTGCAGCACACCAGGCTTCCCTGTCCATCACCTGCTCTGGGAGCTTGCTCAAACTCATGTCCATCTAGTTGGTGATGCCATCTAACCATCTCATCCTCTGTCATCCCCTTCTCCTCCTGCCTTCACTCTTTCCCAGCTTCGGGGTCTTTTCCAGTGAGTTGGCTCTTCCCATCAGGTGGCTAAAGTATTGGAGTTTCAGCTTCAGCATCAGTTCATCCAATGAATATTCAGGACTGATTTCCTTTAAGGTTGACTGATTTGATCTCCTTGGAGTCCAAGGAACTCTCAAGAGTCTTCAACACCACAGCTCAAAAGCATCAAGTCTTTGACACTCAGCTTTCTTTATGGTCCAACTCTCACATTCATACATGACTACTGGAAAAGCTATAGCTTTGACTAGACAGGCCTTTGTTGGTAAAGTAATGTCTCTGCTTTTTAATATGCTGTCTAGGTTTGTCATAGCTTTTCTTCCAAGGAGAAAGCATCTTTTAATTTCATGGCTGCAGTCACCATCTGCAGTGATTTTGGAGCCCAAGAAAAGAAAGTATGTCGTTGTTTTGATTGTTTCCCCATCTATTTGCCATGAAGTGATGGGACCAGAAGTCATTATTTTTGTTTTTTGAATGTTGAGCTTTAAGCCAGCTTTTTTCATTCTCCTCTTTCACCTTCATCAAGAGGCTCTTTAGTTCCTCTTCACTTTCTGCCATAAGGGTGGTATAATCTGCATATCTAAGGTTATTGACAGTTCTCCTGGAAATCTTGATTCCGGCTTGTGTTTCATCAAGCCAGGCATTTCTCATGATGTAATCTGCATGTAAGTTAAATAAGCAGGATGACAACATACAGCCTTGATGTACTCCTTTGCAATTTGGAACCAGTCTGTTGTTCCATGTCTGGTTTTAACTGTTTCTTCCGGACCTGCATACAGATTTCTCAGGAGGCAGGTAAGGTGGTCTAGTATTCCATCTCTCTAAGAATTTTCCACATTTTGTTGTCATCCACACAGTCAAAGACTTTAGTGTAATCAATGGAGTAGAAGTAGGTGTTTTTTTTTTCAGTTCTCTTGCTTTTCCTATGATTCAGTGGAATTTGGCAATTTGATCTCTGGTTCCTTTTCCTTTTCTAAATCCAGCTTGGACATCTGGACATTTTCGGCTCACATACTGTTGAAGCATAATTCAAGTACATAATTCACGTACTGTTGAAGGATACTTGCTTTACAATATTGTGTTGGTTTCTGCCATACATCACTATGAATCAGCCATAGGCATACATGTGTCCCCTCCCTTTTGAGCCTCTATATGAATCAGCCACAGGTATACATGTGTTGCCTCCCTCTTGAGCCTCTATCCTCTGTTCATTTTTAAATTGGGTTATCTGTCTTTGTTGTTACAGAGTTTGTGAGAGTTCTTACATACTCTGAATAAAACTCTCTCATCACCTATATGATTTGCAGATGTTTTCTCATCCCATGGGTTGTTTTCTCACTTTTTTGATAGTATCCTTAGAAGTACAAAGCTTCTAAATTTTGATCAAGTCTACTTTATTCTTTCTTTTGTCACTGTGGTTTTGGTGGAATTCTCCAGGCAAGAATACTGGAGTGGATTGCCATTGCCTTCTCCAGGGGATCTTCCTGACCCAGGGTCAAACCTGGCTGGGTCTCTTGCATTGCAGGTGGATTCTTTACCAGCTGAGCCACCAGGGAAGCCCACATCTGAGAAACTACTGCTTAATCCAAGGTCATGACAATATGCAGAGTTCTATAGTTTTAACTCTTACATTTAGGTCTGTGATCCATGTTGAGTTAATATTTGTATATGGTATGAGGTAGAGGTCCAAATTCATTCTTTTGCATATGAATATCCAGTGTCCCAGCACTATTTGTTAAATCTATTTCTTTAAAAAATGGTTTTTATTGATTGACTTTTGGCTGGGCTGTGTCTTCATTGCTCTGCTGGCTCTTCTCACTGTGGTGACTGCTGGCTGCTCTCTAGCTGTGGTGCGCAGGTCTCTCACTGCGGCGGCTTCTCCTGTTGTGGAGCACAGGCCCTTGGGTGCATGGGCTCCGGTAGCTGTGATTTCCCAGCTCCAGAGCACAGGCTCAGTAGTTGTGGCACATGGGCTTAGCTGTTCCACTGCATGTGGGATCTTCCCAGACCAGGGACCGAACCTGTGTCTCCTGCACTGGCAGGTGGATTCTTTACCACTGAGCCATCAGGGAAGCCCAGTCTGTCTTTTTCTCCAGGCAGCTGCTTCCAATCCCAGCCCCTCTGCTGTCTTGGAATGGATCACCACTGCAGGAGAGGAAGCTGCTACTGTGATGAATTCTGCCATGTGGTACCAGACTGCTGCCCAGACCACCATGCCCTCTGCAAGCCCAGGAACACACATGCAGGCTCCTTTCCACCCCCAGGAGAGCTAGAGGCTGTGACTGACAGAGGCAAGCCCCTTGCCTGTACTTCAGGCCAAGGCCAGGGTATGGACTGGGTGATTCCTAAGGTCCCTGACATTCCTAGGATCCTGACATTTTGTCCATTTCATATCAAAATGGCCTACACATTCCTCCCAGCTTTCTTTGCCCACTGTTCCTTGCTACCTGCTGCTCTTCCCTGAGCCACTTTTCTGGGACACACAAGGAGAGGTTCAGCTGCTGGTGGTTGGGGAACAGGGTGGGAAAATAAGGGTGGCTGGGCTCCCCTTAACGGTCTCTGCTTCTCCTGCGATATAGATGCCTCTTGACCCATCCCGTGTAGACTTCTGAGGGCAGACAGGAGTGGATGGGAGGCAGGGATGAGGACAGGAGCTTTCACCATGTTTTCTCAGCTCCTCAAACTACCAGCATGGTGCTGCAGGTGGTGCTGAGGATGGAGAACCCATCCAGGGCTGTCAGAAGCGATATAGACTGGATGCAGAACATGGTGAGTGCCCTGGAGATGCCCCTAGAAGGGGTGGCCAGCAAGCTGCTCCTGCCTCCCTGGCCTCCAGGACCCAAAGTTAAGGAGCAATTACCAAAGGGGGCAAAGGGCCTGAGGTGGGTAGGGCACCATGAACCACGGATTAATGGTTGAAGCCAGGGTTCCTGCCCGTGAACACTGACCCTGAATTTCATATGATTCTCATGTGTCATGAAATACCATTCTTCTTTTGATTTTTTTCAACCATTTAAAAATGTAAAAAAAAAAAATTCTTAACTTGTGATTTATACAAAAAAAACAGGCAGAAAGACAGATTTGGTCCACAGACTGTGGTTTGCTGTTCTCTGCCCTAAGTCATCCTCTGTCCTTTATTTTCCTTTTGAGTCTTGGCTTCAGCCCTCATCTGACCAGCTCTGCCCAGCATTGGAGGAAAGCTTTTGGCCCCCACCCTGGCATGTTACAGCACTGGGCAGAAAGAAAGCCAGCCAGGACAATGGAAAGAGCTCGGACAGGTCCATCTGAATCCAGATAGACCTGGGTTCAGATTCTGGCTAAACTTAATAAGCCTTCAGCCTTCTTAACTTTTCTAAGCCTTCCTTTCCTCATCTGTATCCTAGAACTTGCCTTGCAGGGTTCTTGTGCAGAGGTCCGGTTCTTGGCAGATGAACAAGACAGCGCTGTTATGTGGGGAAATGTAATGGAACTGGCCTTTACTTACTGCTCACTCACGTCCGGCAGCTTCTCCAAACCAACCTCCCGGGGCTGCCCCTCTCGATCACCGTGAAGGAGCTCAAGAAGAGAGCCTGATGCCTGCCTGGAACTCCTCCCCTCCCCTCTACCAACAGGGCCCCGGAGCAGAGTTCAGCCTCCCGTCCTGGGCCTGCCAGGGCTGCAACTCCGGGCCCAGTGGTGCTGCCGCTCTCCCACCTGCCACTCTGCGTGCTTCCCCGTTGGTTCAACCAGAGGAAGACGCAAACCTGCTGTTGTCCTAAACTTGTTTCAGTGTGCATAAAATCAGTCAAACAAGTTATAAAACAGAAATTTGGCTCACAATGTTTATTGTTTTGTGATGGTTACAGTAAATATAGTAAATATATATCTTGAAAGCAGGAAGTAAAGAGCCAGCGGGGCTGTGACTGAATCATTCTTGCCTCTCTCCTCAGTGGTCCTTCCCGGGCTCTGTAGTACTGCCTATGAGTCCTGACATAGCCTGGCCTGAGGTCTGGGACCTCTTGCCCACCCCCTTCTCTTCCCACGGGGCCAAAAGTGGCAGCAGACCTTCCTCTGGTGTGCTGGGAGTGGCCTCCTTGGGGTCTCCTTGAGCAGGATTTCAAAGCACTAGAAAAAATGATGCCACTGGCTTTGGGGTCCACTGAAACATCTTTCCCTCCTAGACCCGCTCTTCCTCCTGCTCTGTGCACAGTGCCCTTCCTTCCAGCCTTCTGGACGCTAAACCTCAGGAGCATTTTCCACCTCTCTATGCCCTGGTTTTCTTCTGCAAGGTGCCAAGTATTTTGAATTCTACCTCACAACACAATTCACACCTGCCCCTTTCATATCCCACTGCCCAAGTCCTAGGTCACAGCCCTTTACTGGTTCCCTTGCCCTTACTGGTCTCAGCCCACATTGTACCACATCGTACCCTGCAAAGCAGAGCTCTGGTGTTGCCAGTTCCCCTCACTCAGAAATCACCAGTGGCCTCCCACTGTCTCCAGATTAAGACTAACCTCCCATGTGTGGCCTGCTGAGTCCTCCACTCCATGGACCCAAGGCACATTTCTGGCCTTATCTCCTGCTGGTCCCTCTCCCACACTTTGGTTCCAGCTAAACAGAATGACTGATCATCCCCATCCAAGGTTCGCTCTAGACCTTTGCTAATCTGAACACTGGCTTCTAGTAAATGATAATAGCATAGGATGCCCTGTCAGCACAGAGCCTAGTTATTGGCTAGTGGGTCTGTTTTAGCTTAGTTTCTCTGAAAGCAGAGCCTGAATGAGTTATTTAGGGACATGATTCAGAGGAGTGGGGGAAGGAGAAATGGCACAGAGGAGAAGGGAGAGCCAGTCAAAAGGTGTTAACCAGTTGGCCCCTGCTATGGCTGATAGCAGCTCTATCCTTTGGACCTTCCAAGAAGCGTGTCTGAGAACCATCTGTCCCATCAATGAAACAGGGAGCATCTGTCTGTGGGCCCCCATTTCTCTTGGCTCATGAGTTACTCCCAGGACCCAATTCTCCCAGTTCTTCACTGCAGTGTGTGAGGGCTGAGTAGCCCCCAGAAGCATCCCAAGCCTCGGTATCAGGGAGATCCTGGAACAGAGGCCAGATGGCACATGGCTAGGCTCTGCCTGCTCACTGCTGAGAAGCTGGTCCCTGCAGCAGTGGCTGGAATAGGCAGCAAGGCAAAGAGGACTTGAAATGGTGCACGAAAGCTGTCCCACTTCCTGGCTCTATGGAGCACATGCTTTATGCCTCAGCTCTTCCAGCCACAGATGTCTTTTCCTGCCCAGAGATGCAGGAACCTAAGGGAGAGACAGCCCTGGACCCTGTTTGGGAGAGCCCCACCCACAGCCCCAGAGTCTGAGATGTCCCTTCCTTGCCAGGAAGAATTTTTCAGGGCAGTGTGGAATGTGACCTCTCCAGTGGGGATCAGGCTGTGGGCCTCATAGAGAGCCCAACAATGCTGATTTGCAGGCTCTTTCTCCTTTCTTGAGTCAGTGCTCATTCTTTCCAAATGCCCAGAAACTCCATCTCATCCTTTGCTGTCTCTCCTTGATTATCCCCCACCCCAACCAGGGTCCCCACAGATGTCCTGGTTCTGGCACAGGTTCCTCGTTAGTTGAGTGTACAGGTGGTGCACGTGTGCATGCAAATTTGATTTCTACCCAGCCCTCCAGCACTCCTCCCTGTGTCCCTCCAGTATCTTTCCTGTGAGAGTCATTTCCCTGGCAGTGGCATACAACCTGGGCAAAGCCCCGAGAAAGCAGAGGACTCCCTGTAATGTAAGCCAAAATCATAATGAGAAATTCATGTCCACGAAAATGTCTAAAATTAAAAGGACCAGTGGTACCAGTGTTGATGAGAACATGGAGACTGGAACTCTCGTGTGCTGCTGGTGTAGTATAAGTGGGCACAATCAATTTACAAAACTGTTTGATGCTGTGTACTAAAGCTAGACACGTGACCCAGCAATTTCACTCCTGGGTGTATGTATACATACCTGAGATATATACAAGATTGCTGATAGTGGTATTATTCAGAATACTGAAAGACTAGAAATAACCCAAAAGTCCATCAATAAGAAAATAGAAAAATTAATTGTGGTATATTTATAAAATGGATACTACCTAAAAACAAAAAAAGAATGAACCACTGTTATATACAATAACATGGGTGAATTTCCCAGGCATAATGTTAAGAAGTCAGATGCAAAAAATTATATATGTGTAGTCCCATTTAAATGAAGTTCAAAAATAGGCAGAAATACTTTACGGTGATAGAGGGAGAATGGTGGTCCTTGGAGGGATATTGACTGGAAATGGACACAAGGGGAGGCTATTGAGATGCTGACAACATCCTATATCCTGATCTGAGTAGTAAATGCATCCTGGGTGTTCAGTTCAGTTCAGTCGCTCATGTCCAATTCTTTGCAACACCATGGACTGGAGCACACCAGGCTTTCCTGTCCTTCACTATCTCCTGAAGTTTGCTCAAACTCATGTCCATTGAGTTGGTGATGCCATCCAACCATCTCCTACTCTGTCGCTTCCTTTTCCTCCTACTCTTAATCTTTCCCAACATCAAGGTCTTTTCCAATGAGTTGGCTCTTCTCATCAGGTGGCCAAAGTTATTGGAGCTTCAGCATCAGTCCTTTCAAAGAATATTCAGGATTGGTTTCCTTTAGGATTGAGTGGTTTGATCTCCTTGCTTTTCAAGGGACTCTCAAGAGTCTTCTCCAGCACTGCAGTTTGAAAGCATCAGTTGTTTGGCACTCAGCCTTCTTTATGGTCCAACTCTCACATCTATACTTGACTACTGGAAAAACCATAGCTTTGACTATATGGACCTTTGTTGGCAAAGGAATGTCTCTGCCTTATAACACAATGTCTAGGTTTGTCATAGCTTTCTTTCCATGGTGAAAGCATGTTTTAATTTCATGGCTGCAGTCACTGTCCACAGTGATTTCAGAGCCCAGGAAAATAGTCTGTCACTGTTTCCATTTTTCCCCCCATCTATATGCATGAAGTTATGGGACTGAATGACATGATCTTAGTTTTTTGAATGCTGAGTTTTAAGAATTCACCAAGCTGTATACTACTTGAGATTGGTGGAGCTAACTCTATGTGGGCTGTACCCTAATAAAGAAATGAAGGAAGAGAGGGCTTCCCGGAAACAGAGGTTTCTGTGTTATAACCCAAGGAAATAGGGGTTAGGGTATGGAGGGTCTGTTCTCAGGGCTTTGCAAACTTAGATGTCTCCTCCCACCTCCCTTTATCTATACATTTGGTACCTGTGGGGACTCATTCAGACCCACAGAGTTGGTATAAAGATTAATATTTTAAAAATTCATTTATTTGGTTGCACTGAGTCAAGATCTTAAGTTTTGGTATTGGAAATCTTAGTTGCAGGGATTTACTGCCCTGACCAGGGATCAAAACTTGGGCGCTTGCATTGGGAACTTGGAGTCTTAGCCACTAGACCACCAGAGAATTATAAAGATTATTTGAAAGAGGAAACATTTGACCTACAAAAGATGCAGAAAGAAATGTTATCTGAACTTCTCTTGTCTGACTAAAGCAGAGCCTTCTAAAAATACAGCTGCCATTAATCCCTGTCCAGGGGATTTTCCAGCCAATTTCAGCTGCCATGGAGACAGACTGCCGATGGTACCTTCCATGTTTTCCCACAGAAGTGCTAAGCTCTCTGCCTTTGTTAAGGGTGGTGTAGAAACCTTTATTTCTAGTTATTCAGTAAGAACAGCTTTGTGGTGCATGTGTAAATAAACTTTGTCTCTTTTTCTGTTCATCTGTCTTTTCTCAGTTAGCTGGCCTCCAGTCACTGCACCCAGGTTGGAAGAGGAAAAAGGTTTGCCTCCCAACAGAACTTGTTTGCTGCTTCCTGTGGGGCTATGCTAAGGCTCAGTGGCCTAGCAGATCTAGAACCTCGTATTTCAAGGATATTTTACTGGGTTAACTCTTTTATCAGACCCTTTGCAGGCCAGTGCTTAGGCTTTACTGGATATCCTTGTCTTGAGTCTAATTCATCCCTAAAATGTGCACTGACTTATTGAGGGGGAGTTCTAAAAATTCTTGATGAGAAAACCAGATCCAAATGACAACTCCATCCTTCCATTGGTTCAGGTTGAGAAATCTGTAGTTTTCTTGACTTCTCTCTTCCTTTGACAGCCCACATCAATCTAGCAGGAAATCACGTCAGCTCTACTTTCAAAACATATCCAGAATCTGACTGACTCTCACTACCTCCTCTGACACCATCATGGTCAGAGCCACCCTCATCTTTCACCTAGGGCAAGACCTCCTAACTAGGGCAAAACCTTCTAACTAGGGCAAAACCTCCTAACTCCCAGTTTCTGTTTCAGCACAGGGCTGCCAGAGTGGTCCTTCCAAATCCCAAGTCAGATTTCATCACTCCACAGCTCAAAACTCCCCAGGGGCTGCTCCCAGCTCACTCAGAGACCAGCCCCCAAGGCCGGCCAGGCCCTTTATCACCCATGCCTTATCACCCTACTCCCCTGACCCCCAACTCTGCTGTCTCATGTGGCTCCAGCCACATGTTTGCTGTTTCTGATCTAGGTCCTGCCTTAGTCTCTGGATCTTTCTCTATGAGTTCTGCTGTCTGGAGTGTTCTTCCTCATGTATCCACTTGACTAACTTTCTCACCAACTTGGAGTCATGGCCCAGATCCCATGTGTTATTTAATACTGCCCCTCATCTCTGAATGCCACACATACCAGGTTCTTCTTACCTATCTTTCCCCCGTTTTTTCCATAATATTCATAATATTCCATAATATTCATCCCTATACCATTCACTTACTTATTATGTTTATTGTTTGAATTCTCTTGGTTCACCGGGGAGTTAGTCCCACAAGGGCAGGGATCTGTTTTATTCAGTGATGTATCTTGGGTGCCTAGAACAGTGTCTGACAACTAGTACGGTGCTCCACACATGTTTGCTAAATTAATAAAACTAGCCTCCTATGCTCATTCAGGGTGAGACCTGAATTGGGCTGAACAAAATGTTCAGGAGCTTTCTGGCTAAGACTATTATGGCCTCAAGGTCAACAGTCATGTGTCCAGCCTTGGAAATTCCCCCAGATACAGAGGAAGATGGACTGACAAAATTCAGCAAAACCCAGGAAAGCATTCAGTCAGGCTTCCCTTCTAGTAGATTCCTAGTTCGATCCCATCACAGGCAACTGGGCTGGAGCTGAGCTGTTGATTACTAGATGATGAAAAGAAAAAGGAAATGGAGAAGGAAATTCCATGGTGGGGGTTGAAAAGGGTACATCGGTCTGTAGTTTAAGCCACCAGCTGCTGGAATGAGGAAGTCTCTCTGCTCGCTGGGGTGGGGCAGACAGGTGGGTCAGGAGGAGAGGGAGGTGGCAGAAAGTAGCACATTCTTCTGAATTTCTCCTGTTTTCTCAAGGGTGAAACTTCATGCTAAATCACTCACTCATTATTGTGTGCGTGCTCAGTCACTGAGTACCTCAGAGTCTGACTCTGAGACTCCATGGACTGCAAACCGCTAGACTCATTACTAGATCTGATCAAATAGAATTCAGGTCTTTGCTGTGGCCCCAGGGCATCCTAAACTCCCCCAAGGGGAAATTCATTCTCCCATTTTATAAAGTGAAGGACTGAGGTTGAGCAGGATGGTAGAAGGGCTCAGCCTGGCAGGAAGACTCTATAGATTAACAGTGTGATTGGAACTAGGGTCCAGGATCCCTGATCCCAAGTGCTGGGCTGAGTCCCAGACAGACCCCCTTGAAGACTCGTTGAGTCTTCCTGCCCAACCCCCCACCCCCACCCTCACCCTGTGCCCTAGAATGACTTCCTTCTCCTTACAGGCCACAGAGCCCTTTATCCCAACACGGGGGAGGTTCTGTTTTTAGTTTACTTTTACCAATCTTTTGGCCATGCTTCATGGCATGTGGGATCTTATTCCCCAGTCATGGATTCAACCCAAATGCTCTGCATTGTAACTGAGGAGTCTTAACCACTGGACTGCCAGGGTAGTCCCCAGGGTGAAATTCTAGAAGCCAGTGTCTTACATGAAGCAGAACCTCAGCCGTCATGGCCAAGATGACCTCAGAGGCCCTGACAGAGGCCCAGAGAAGCCAAATAACTTGTTCAAGATCACACAGCCCCTAGGCCATAATTAAGGAAGGAGCTGAAAAAAGAACCCAGACCTTCTGGATTCCACTTTAAAGTTCCTTCCAGCCATGAGATTTTTGTGGTTTTTTGATGCTTGTCCAACAAGCTTTCCTCTGCTCTAGAACTGCTTTCTCCACAAAACTCTGGCCCTGAGACCCCCAAGGTACCTTGTCTGGCCTCTGGCTATGGCCATAACAGCCTACGATCTGGGCCCTTTGAGGGGATAAGATTCTTCACTGGGGCATTTGGAAATATATTCTGCAGCCTCATTACCCTTCTTGTAGCCAGATCCCCAAACTTCCCTCAGTGTCCCCCCTCCCAGGCCTGGGGACTCAGACCAGCACACTTACCCTGTCCCTTCTTCGAGGTGTGCTCTCCCTGCCCTGCACCTGCAGGCTGGCCCAGGACATGATCCTGCCTCTGGCTGGGATGTAGGATCCCAGGATGTAAAGACAGAAGGATGTTAGGGATCAGAGTCCTTCCCCACAGTAGAGGGTTGTCTCCTGAAAACCTCAGGGGGCTGTTCCTTCTATGACTTGAGGATCCGAATGGACATCAGGATTAGTTTATCGAGCACTTAAAATGTATATGCTTTCAATAAGCACCAAGTATGTAGGCACAATGTTAGAGCCTTTTTATTGCGTGTGATCCTCAAAAAACAGCCCAGTGAGGTAAGGATTAGGCCCATTTTACAGATCAGGAGGTTGAGGTTCAGAAAGCTCTTCAGTTTGCCCTTGACAATAGAGGTAATAGGGTTTCCCTAAGGCTCAGCTGGTAAAGAATCCGCCTGCAAGGTGGGAGACCTGGGTTCGATCCCTGGATTGGGAATATCCCCTGGAAAAGGAAAAGGCTACCCACTCTAGTATTCCGGCCTGGAGAAGTCGGACTGTATAGTCCATGGGGTCTCAAAGAGTTGGACACTATTGAGTGAGATTTTCACTTTCACGTTCATAGAGGTAATAAGTCCAGAATTAGGAATAAAACCCATGTCTCTCTAACTAGAAGTCAAAATCCCATGCACAATGTGTGTGTGTGGGGGAAGCTTGTGGGAAGGGGGAGCATGTATGAAACACTTTCTGCCACAGTTTCCCTGGCTGCAGGAACCAGGGGGTGAATGTCACTGTGGAAAGGATTCTGTATCTTCAAATTTTAGGGAGGAGGAGTCTGTGGGCAAGGGAGGCAGGAGAGTTGGCTCCTTGTCAGTCCTGACACACAACCTGCCAGCTCTTAGCCTGTGCACTTGTGATCACCTGGTTGCATCCTGGAAACTAGCCAGTCACACCTAAGCAGGTGGCCCGCCCATCCTCTGCAGGTTGAGGAAGTAGGAAAAGGCAGGAGTGGGCAGAGCTGTTGGCAGTGGTGGCCGGAGTCCCAGCTATGATGAGCTTTCTCTGGTGCCTGGCTCTGCCCCTTTTCTTCTGCTGCTGGGAGGCTGGGGCCGCCAGGAGCTCTGCAGGTAAGGAGGTGAGAGGGTTGTGGGGTTCTCTCCTGACTCTGGGTGGGAGTTTCTATACTACAGCTCTTTGTGGGTGAAAGTAGCTCTCTTGGGTTAGTTACAATCAATCAAAAAGCTATACAGCCTTCCCAAGTGGTGCAAGTGGTAAAGAACCCACCTGCCAATGCAGGAGACATAACAGATGTGGGTTTGATTCCTGAGTCAGGAAGATCCACTGGAGGAGGGCATGGCAACACACTCCAGTATTCTTGCCTGGAGAATCCCACGGACAGAGGAGCTTGGTGGGCTTCAGTCCCTAGGGTTGCAAAGAGTAGGATGTAACTGAAGCAACTGAGCACACATAAAACTAAACTTGAAGTATTGCGTGTGTGTGTTTTCAGTTGTATCTGGCTTTTTGTGACCCCATGGACTCCTCTGTCCATAGGATTATCCTGGCAAGAATACCAGGGTGGGTTGCCATTTCCTTCTTCAGGGCATCTTCTCAACCCAGGGATCGAACCCACATCTCCTTCGGCTCCTACCTTGGCAGATGGATTCTTACCACTGAGCCACCTGGGAAGCCCCACTTGAAGTATGACTGTCATTGATAGAGTACACAATGGCAAAGGGTCAGCTTAAGTGCATTTGACGCTGTAGTCCACACAAATGTGAGGTTGCTATGGGTTTGTCTTTATGCCTGTGGGGGTTTGAGTATGTGTGGAGGGAAGAATAGGGAGTCAGAGGGTGCAGGCTGGTGATAAATCTGATTAAAGAATGTGGCTTGACAAGATTCTCTCTCCTTCAATTTAATGTTTTAGCACAGTTTTCCTTTAAAAGCCCATTAAATTTTTAAAAATTTTATATTAGCATATAGATGATTGAGAATGTTGTGATAGCTTCAGGTGCATGGCAAAATGACTCAGGCATACATATACATGTATCCATTCTCCCCAAACTCCCCTCCTGTCCAAGCTGTCACATGACGTTGATCAGAGTTCCCTGTGTTATATAGTAGGTGCTTATTGTAAAAACCTGCTTTTGTTTGAAATGTCTGACTGTCACAGACGGCTTGTGGAAGGTGGATTCTGAGAGAGGCAAGGCTTTTATGAAAGAAAAGAACCGACACTGACCTGTAACAGAAACGGTGCCAAGCTTGTCACATGCATCATCTTTTGTAAAAATAGACTGTATTTTTTAGAGCAGTTTTAGATTCACAGCAAAACTGAGCAGAAAGTACAAAGATTCCTAAAGAGCCTTGTCTCCCACCTTCTCACCAGAAATATATGTGTGTTACAACTGAGGACTCTACAGTGACACATCATTATTACACATTGTCTTTCGAAACTTAATTTTTTTAGAGCAGTTTTAGTTTCACAGCAAAACGGAAAGGAAGGTCAGAGATTTCGCATATACCCTTGTCACTAGCTTTTTAATCTTCACAATAACCCTGTGAGAGATACATTCTTACCCTCATCTATCCCCTGCCTCACAAGTGAGGAGACTGAGGCTTCTTACCAGCATGAAGTGACTCTGCAGAATCAGGATTTTATTCCACACATCATGCCTAACCACTGGACCACACTGCCTCCTGCACTCATTACCTCTCAGGCGTGTGCGACACATTTAATGTAGTGTTCCCAACCAAGTGAAATAGGTACCTCAAGCTCCATTCTACAGATGGGACAACGCAGGCGTGGAGCCAGGAGACTTGGCCAGGTCACAAGTTTGGTAAGCGGCAAGCAAACAGAGGAGAGGGGACTCGAATTCCGGGTCCAAAGTCCATGTGCTTTCCTTTCCCCAAGTTTGATTTGAGGAATGGTTCAGGAGAGCTGCAGCACTCTAGAGCTATCAAGGGCCAGGATGGGCTTTGCTCTGTTTGAGAAGACCCTGGACAGGTAAGAGAGTTGGGTTGGGGGTCGTAAGAGCCCTGAAGACGAACAGGTGATGGGTTTGGGAAGCCTGAGAAGGTTCCACAGCAGGATAACACCACGGGGCTCCCAAGAAAGGAAGAAAATGTGTCAGGGGAGGTCAGCATCAGACCCCATGGTTGGGTTTCGGGCTTTGTGGGCTGCCGCAGAGAAGCTCTGCCTCCAGCTGTGGGGACTGAGGAGCCTCAGAGAAACTGAAGTGAGGAGAAGCAAGTGTATTCCTGCAGAAGTGTGATTTGTGTGTGTAGGTAGACAGCACTGAGTGGGCAATGAGAATGAGGGCCATGACCACGTAATCAGCACGTGGTACAGCCTGAAACTCTCGCTGTATGAAATTAGGTTATGTGCTCTCAGGTGACTCCTTGATAGGACATGGTCGGGGAGGGATGCTTAATGACCCCCGGAAGGCTAGGAATGGAAGGACTTCTGTATTCCCCTTCCCATGACAAGACAGGTAGGAGACACTCGCTGGTAGGAGACAGAGTCAGGATTTGCACCAGTAAATCATCAGACTCCAGCTAGCAGGCAACATAGCTATGACTAGAACGCAGTCTCTTGCCTCTTAGCCCAGTGTTCCTTCATCATCCAGTGGGAGACACAAGAGGACAAGCCAAGGGCCTGTTCTGATATCCTGAGTAGAGATGACCAAATGGCACTGGCCCTCCTGAGGGTCCTTGGGTACTTCTGGGACAGTAGGTCTCAGAAAAGGCCATCTTAAGCCATCAGAACCCCCCCCAAAGTGTGCATATGCTTTATCTTTTTCCTTCCAAGAGTAGGCTTACTAGATAAAACACTTGTTACATTTGAATTTCAGGTAATGACTTTTTCAGTATGTCTTAAATATTACATGTACAGGAGGCGGTGATCAAAACCATCCCCAAGAAAAAGAAATGCAAAAAGGAAAATGGTTGTCTGACGAAGCCTTACAGATAGCTGAGTAAATAATAGAAGCAAAAGGCAAAGGAGAAAAGGAAAGATATACACATCTGAATGCAGAGTTCAAAAGAATAGCAAGGAGAGAGAGACAAGAAAGGCTTCCTAAGTGAACAATGCAAAGAAATAGAGGAAAACAATAGAATGGGAAAGACTAGAGATCTCTTTAAGAAAATTAGAGATACCAATGTTTCCATGGTATCTCTAATTTTCTTAAAGAGATCTCTGAGATACCAATGTTTCCATACTACTACTAAGTCACTTCAGTCGTGTCCGACTCTGTGTGACCCCATAGACGGAAGCCCACCAGGCTCCCCTGTCCCTGGGATTCTCCAGGCAAGAACACTGGAGTGGGTTGCCATTTCCAATGTTTCCATGGTATCTCTAATTTTCTTAAAGAGATCTCTGAGATACCAATGTTTCCATGGTATCTCTAATTTTCTTAAAGAGATCTCTGAGATACTAATGTTTCCATGGTATCTCTAATTTTCTTAAAGAGATCTCTGAGATACCAATGTTTCCATGGTATCTCTAATTTTCTTAAAGAGATCTCTGAGATACCAATGTTTCCATGGTATCTCTGTTCAGTTCAGTTCAGTCGCTCAGTCGTGTCCGACTCTCCGCGACCCCATGAATTACAGCACACCAGGCCTCCCTGTCCATCGCCAACTCCCGGAGTTCACTCAAACTCATGCCCACAGAGTCGGTGATGCCATCCAGCCATCTCATTCTCGGTCTTCCCCCTCTCCTCCCGCCCCCAACCTTTCCCAGCATCAGAGTCTTTTCCAGTGAGTCAACTCGTCGCATGAGGTGGCCAAAGTATTGCAGCTTCAGCTTTAGCATCAGTCCCTCCAATGAACATCCAGGATTGATCTCCTTTAGAATGGACTGGTTGGATCTCCTTGCAGTATAAGGGACTCTCAAGAGTCCTCTCCAACACCGCAGTTCAAAAGCATCGATTCTTCGGCGATCAGCCTTCTTCACAGTCCAACTCTCACATCCATACATGACCACGGGAAAAACCATTGCCTTAACTAGACGGACCTTGGTTGGCAAAGTAATGTCTCTGCTTTTTAATATACTATCAAGGCTGGTCATAACTTTCCTTCCAAGGAGTAAGCGTCTTTTAATTTCATGGCTGCAATCAGCATCTGCAGTGATTTTGGAGCCCAAAAAAATAAAGTCTGACACTATTTCCACTGTTTTTCCATCTATTTCCCATGAAGTGATGGGACCAGATGCCATGATCTTTGTTTTCTGAATGTTGAGCTTCAAGCCAACCTTTTCACTCTCCTCTTTCACTTTCATCAAGAGGCTTTTGAGTTCCTCTTCACTTTCTGCCATAAGGGTGGTGTCATCTGCATATCTGAGGTTATTGATATTTCTCCCGGCAATCTTGATTCCAGCTTGTGCTTCTTCCAGCCCAGCGTTCCTCATGATGTACTCTGCATATAAGTTAAATAAGCAAGGTGACAGTATACAACCTTGACGTACACCTTTTCCTATTTGGAACCAGTCTGTTGTTCCATGTCCAGTTCTAACAGTTGCTTCCTGACCTGCATACAGGTTTCTCAAGAGGCAGGTCAGGTGTTCTGGGATTCCCATCTCTTTCAGAATGTTCCACAGTTTATTGTGATCCACACAGTCAAAAGCTTTGGCATAGTCAATGAAGCAGAAATAGATGTTTTTCTGGAACTCTCTTGCTTTCTCCATGATCCAGCGGATGTTGGCAATTTGATCTCTGGTGCCTCTGCCTTTTCTAAAACCTGCTTGAACATCTGGGAGTTCACGGGTTACATACTGCTGAAGCCTAGCTTGGAGAATTTTGAGCATGACTTTACTAGCGTGTGAGATGAGTGCAATTGTGCGGTAGTTTGAGCATTCTTTGGCATTGCCTTTCTTTGGGATTGGAATGAAGACTGACCTCTTCCAGTCCTGTGGCCACTGCTGAATTTTCCAAATCTGCTGGCATATTGAGTGCAGCACTTTCACAGCATCATCTTTCAAGATTTGAAATAGCTCAACTGGAATTCCATCACCTCCACTAGCTTTGTTAGTAGTGATGCTTTCTAAGGCCCACTTGACTTCACATTCCAGGATGTCTGGCTCTAGGTCAGTGATCATGTTATCATGACTATCTTGGTCGTGAAGATCTTTTTTGTACAGTTCTTCTGTGTATTCCTGCCACCTCTTCTTAATATCTTCTGCTTCTGTTAAGTCCATACCATTTCTGTCCTTTATCGAGCCCATCTTTGCATGAAATGTTCCCTTGGAATCTCTAATTTTCTTGAAGAGGTCTCTTGTTTTTCCTATTCTGTTGTTTTCCTCTATTTCTTGGCATTGATACTGAGGAAGGCTTTCTTATCTCTCCTTGCTAGTCTTTGGAACTCTGCATTCAGATGCTTATATCTTTCCTTTTCTCCTTTGCTTTTCGCCTCTCTTCTTTTCACAGCTATTTGTAAGGCCTCCTCAGACAACCATTTCGCTCTTTTGCATTTCTTTTCCATGGGGATGGTCTTGGTCCCTGTCTCCTGTACAATGTCACGAACCTCCGTCCAGAGTTCATCAGGCACTCTATCAATCAGATCTAGTCCCTTAAATCTATTTCTCACTTCCACTGTATAATCATAAGGGATTTGATTGAGGTCATATCTGAATGGTCTAGTGGTTTTCCCTACTTTCTTCAATTTAAGTCTGAATTTCGCAATAAGGAGTTCATGATCTGAGCCACAGTCAGCTCCTGGTCTTGTTTTCGCTAACTGTATACAGCTTCTCCATCTTTGGTTGCAAAGAATATAATCAATCTGATTTCGGTGTTGACCATCTGGTGATGTCCATGTGTAGAGTCTTCTCTTGTGTTGTTGGAAGAGGGTGTTTGCTATGACCAGTGCATTCTCTTGACAAAACTCTATTAGCCTTTGCCCTGCTTCATTCCGTGCTCCAAGGCCAAATTTGCCAGTTATTCCAGGTGTTTCTTGACTTCCTACTTTTGCATTCCAGTCCCCTATAATGAAAAGGACATCTTTTTTGGGTGTTAGTTCTAAAAGGTCTTGTAGGTCTTCATAGAACCGATTAACTTCGGCTTCTTCAGCATTACTGGTTGGGGCATAGGCCTGGATTACTGTAATATTGAATGGTTTGCCTTGGAAACGAACAGAAATCATTCTGTCGTTTTTAAGATTGCATCCAAGTACTGCATTTCGGACTCTTTTGTTGACCATGATGGCTACTCCATTTCTTCTAAGGGATTCCTGCCCACAGTAGTAGATATAATGGTCATCCGAGTTAAATTCACCCATTCCAGTCCATTTTAATTCACTGATTCCTAGAATGTCGATGTTCACTCTTGCCATCTCCTGTTTGACCACTTCCAATTTGCCTTGATTCATGGACCTAACATTCCAGGTTCCTATGCAATACTGCTCTTTACAGCACCGGACCTTGCTTCTATCACTGGTCACATCCACAACTGGGTATTGGTTTTGCTTTTGCTCCATCCCTTTATTCCTTCTATAGTTATTTCTCCACTGATCTCCAGTAGCATACTGGGCACCTACCAACCTGGGGAATTCCTCATTCAGTATCCTATCATTTTGCCCTTTGTTACTGTTCATGGGGTTCTCAAGGCAAGTACACTGAAGTGGTTTGCCATTCCGTTCTCCAGTGGACCACATTCGGCTGTGGTCCATGTGATCAGATCGGCTAGTTCCTGTGATTATGATTTCAGTTTGTCTGCCCTCTGATGCCCCCTAGCAATACCTACCGTCTTATTTGGGTTTCTCTTACCTTGGTCGTGGAAAATCTCTTCACAGCTGCTCCAGCAAAGTGCAACCGCTGTACCTTACCTTGGACGAGGGGTATCTCCTCAAGGCCGCCTCTCCTGACCTTGAACGTGGAGTAGCTCCTCTCGGCCCTCCTGCGCCCACGCAGCCACCGCCTGTTGGACATGGGGTAGCTCCTCTCGGCTGCCGGCCCTGGCCTCAGGCGTGGGGTAGCTCCTCACAGCCGCACCTCTTTGCGTGGTTCGTTGCGCCGGGGTCGGCGCCTCTCGCGTCGCGTCTCTCTAATTTTCTTAAAGAGATCTCTAGTCTTTCCCATTCTATTGTTTTCCTCTATTTCTTTGCACTGTTCACTTAGGAAGTCTTTCTTATCTCTCTCTCCTTGCTATTCTTTGGAACTCTGCATTCAGATGTGTATATCATTCCTTTTCTCCTTTGCCTTTTGCTTCTATTATTTACTCAGCTATTTGTAAGGCTTCGTCAGACAACCATTAAATCCCTTATGATTATACAGTCGAAGTGAGAAATAGATTTAGGGGACTAGATCTGATAGATAGACTGCCTGATGAACTATGGACGGAGGTTCGTGACATTGTACAGGAGGCAGGGACCAAGACCATCCCCATAGAAAAGAAATACAAAAAAGCAAAATGGCTGTCTGAGGAGGCCTTACAAATAGCTGTGAAAAGAAGAGAGGCGAAAAGCAAAGGAGAAAAGGAAAGATAAGCGTCTGAATGCAGAGTTCCAAAGAATAGCAAGGAGAGATAAGAAAGCCTTCCTCAGTATCAATGCCAAGAAATAGAGGAAAACAACAGAATAGGAAAAACAAGAGATCTTTTGAAGAAAATTATAGATATCAAGGGAACATTTCATGCAAAGATGGGCTCGATAAAGGACAGAAATGGTATGGACCTAACAGAAGCAGAGGATATTAAGAAGAGGTGGCAAGAATACATAGAACTGTACAAAAAAGATCTTCACGACCAGGATAGTCACGATAATGTGATCACTGACCTAGAGCCAGACATCCTGGAATGTGAAGTCAAGTGGGCCTTAGAAAGCATCACTACGAACAAAACTAGCGGACGTGATAAAATTCCAGCTGAGCTATTTCAAATCTTGAAAGATGATGCTGTGAAAGTGCTGCACTCAATATGCCAGCAGATTTGGAAAACTCAGCAGTGGCCACAGGACTGGAAGAGGTCAGTCTTCATTCCAATCCCAAAGAAAGGCAATGCCAAAGAATGCTCAAACTACCGCACAATTGCACTCATCTCACACGCTAGTAAAGTCATGCTCAAAATTCTCCAAGCCAGGCTTCAGCAATATGTGAACCATGAACTCCCAGATGTTCAAGCAGGTTTTAGAAAAGGCAGAGGCACCAGAGATCAAATTACCAACATCTGCTGGATCATGGAGAAAGCAAGAGAGTTCCAGAAGAGCATCTATTTCTGCTTCATTGACTATGCCAAAGCCTTTGACTGTCGGATCACAATAAACTGTGGAACATTCTGAAAGAGATGGGAATACCAGACCACCTGACCTGCCTCTTGAGAAACCTGTATGCAGGTCAGGAAGCAACAGTCAGAACTGGACATGGAACAACAGACTGGTTCCAAATAGGAAAAGGAGTATGTCAAGGCTGTATATTGTCACCTTGCTTATTTAACTTATATGCAGAGTACATCATGAGGAACGCTGGGCTGGAAGAAGCACAAGCTGGAATCAAGATTGCCGGGAGAAATATCAATAATCTCAGATATGCAGATGACACCACCCTTATGGCAGAAAGTGAAGAGGAACTCAAGAGCCTCTTGATGAAAGTGAAAAAGGAGAGTGAAAAGGTTGGCTTAAAGCTCAACATTCAGAAAACAAAGATCATGGCATCTGGTCCCATCACTTCATGGGAAATAGATGGAAAAACAGTGGAAACAGTGTCAGACTTTATTTTTTGGGGCTCCAAAATCACTGCAGATGCTGATTGCAGCCATGAAATTAAAAGATGCTTACTCCTTGGAAGGAAAGTTATGACCAAACTTGATAGTATATTAAAAAGCAGAGACATTACTTTGACAACAAAGGTCCGTCTAGTCAAGGCTATGGTTTTTCCAGTGTTCATGTATGGATGTGAGAGTTGGACTGTGAAGAACGCTGATCGCCGAAGAATTGACGCGTTTGAACTGTGGTGTTGGAGAAGACTCTTGAGAGTCCCTTATACTGCAAGGAGATCCAACCAGTCCATTCTAAAGGAGATCAGTCTTGGGTGTTCATTGGAAGGACTGATGCTAAAGCTGAAACTGCAATACTTTGGCCACCTCATGCAACGAGTTGACTCAGTGGAAAAGATTCTGATGCTGGGAAGGATTGGGGGCAGGAGGAGAAGGGGACGACCGAGAATGAGATGGCTGGATGGCATCACCGACTCTGTGGACATGAGTTTGAGTGAACTCCGGGAGTTGGTGATGGACAGGGAGGCCTGGCGTGCTGTGATTCATGGGGTCGCGGAGAGTCGGACGTGACTGAGCGACTGAACTGATGGAAACATTTCATGCAAAGATGGGCACAATAAAGGACAGAAATGGTATGGACCTAACAGAAGCAGAAGATATTAAGAAGAGGTGGCAAGAATACACAGAAGAACTGTACAAAAAAGATCTTAATGACCCAGATAACCACAATGGTGTGATCACTGACCTAGAGCCAGACATCTTGGAGTGCGAAATCAAGTGGGCTTTAGGAAGCATTACTACAAACAAAGCTAGTGGAGATAATGGAATTTCAGCTGAGCTATTTCAAATCTTTAAAGATGATGCTGTGAAAGTGCTGTATTCACTATGCCAGCAAATTTGGAAAACTCGGCAGTGGCCACACGACTGAAAAAAGGTTAGTTTTCATTCCAGTCCCAAAGAAGGGCAATATCAAAGAATGTTCAAACTACCACACAATTGCACTCATTTCACACGCTAGCAAAGTAATGCTCAAAATTCTCCAAGCTAAGCTTCAACAGTAAGTGAACCATGAACTCCCAGATGTTCAAGCTGGATTTAGAAAAGGCAGAGGAACCAGAGATCAAATTGCCAACATCCATTGGAGCATAGAAAAAGAAACAGAATTCCAGAAAAACATCTACTTCTGCTTCATTGATTATGCTAAAGCCTTTGACTGTGTGGATTACAACAAACTGTGGAAAATTCTGAAAGAGATGGGAATACCAGACCACCTTACCTGCCTCCTGAGAAACCTGTATGCATGTCAGGAAGCAACAGTTAGAACTAGACATGGAACCACAGACTGGTTCCAAATTGGGAAAGGAGTACATCAAGGCTGTATATTGTCATTCTGCTTATTTAACTTTTATGCAGAGTACATCATGCGAAATGCCAGGCTGAATGAAGCACAAGCTGCAATCAAGACTCCCGAGAGGACTCTCAGTAAGATATACAGATGACACCACCCTTATGGCAGAAAGTGAAGAGGAATTAAAGAGTCTGTTGATGAAGGTGAAAGAGGACAGTGAAAAAGCTGGTTTAAAACTCAACATTCAAAAAATGAAGATCATGGCATCCAGTCCCATAGCTTTATGGCAACAGATAAATAGGGAAACAGATAGATAGGGAAACAATGGAAACAGTGACAGACTTTATTTTCTTGGGCTCCAAAATCACTGCAGATGGTGACTGCAGCCATGAAATTAAAAGGTGCTTGCTCCTTGAAAGAAAAGCTGTGACAAACCTAGACAACATATTAAAGAGCAGAGACATTACTTTGCCTACCAAGGTCTATATAGTCAAAGCTTTGGTTTTTCCAGGCGTCACGTATGGATGTGAGAGACCATAAAGAAGGCTGAGTGCCAAAGAACTGATGCTTTTGGAGAAGACTTTTGAGAGTCCTTTGGACTGCAAGAAGATCAAACAAGTCAATCATAAAGGAAATCAACCCTGAATATTCATTGGAAGGACTGATGCTGAAGCTCCAATACTTTGGCCACCTAATGCAAAGAGCCAACTCATTAGAAAGGACCCAATGCTGGGAAAGATTTAAGGCAGGAGGAGAAGGGGACACCAGAAGACAAGATGGTTGGATGGCATCACTGACTCAATGGATGTAAGTTTGAACGAGCTCTGAGAGATGGTTAAGAACAGGGAAGCCTGGCGTGCTGCAGTCCATGGGGTCGAAAAGAGTCAGACACAACTGAGGGACTGAACAACAACAAATATTACATGAGAAATACACATACTAAAAAATATTTATCATTAGCATTATTCTTTATTTATCTGACAAATTTAACTGGACAGCCTGTATTTTTATTTGCTAAATTTGGAAACCCTCCTCAAGAGATCGGAGAAGGAAATGGCAACCCACTCCAGTGTTCTTGCCTAGAGAATCCTGTGGATAGAGGAGCCTGTGGGCTGCTGTCCGTAGGGTCGCATAGAGTCGGACACGACTGAAGCAACTTAGCATGCATGCATGCCTTGGAGAAAGAAATGGCAATCCACTCCAGTATTCTTGCCTGGAGAATCCCAAGGACAGAGGAGCCTGGTGGGATGCTATCTATGGGGTCGCACAGTCGGACATGACTGAAGTGACTTAGCAGCAGCAGCGGCAGCCTCAAGAGATACCTCAGCCCCTCCCCCTCGACAGACAGGGGAGGCATCTCTCAGCTCATAAATAATCCTGCTGCAGCCTCCCCTGGGGAACAAACGGCTGCTGGCCCTCCACTCACATGACCTCAGAAGGTCTTTCAAGCGAGCAGAGACGTTCTGCCCTAAGAAGTTGTTGTTTAGTCACTCAGTCGTGTCTGACTCTCTGTGGCCCCATGGACTACAACTTGCCAGCTGTCTCTGTCCTCCACTACTCCTGAAGTTTGCTCAAAAAATTGATAGGAAGGTGACAAGGATTCTTTCAGAAAGTTCTGAGAGTTGTGGTTCCTGCTCCACAGTTCTTGGCTCACTTGGATCTTCTGCTTTTCTTTGCTCCCCCTTGAATTGGGATCCTGGCCCACACATTCACTTTGATGGCTTCAGACCAGTAAGCATCTCAATTTGGGGGCTGGCTTGCCTCAAGTGGGCCATCAGAGGACCTCAGCCAGGGCAATCCCAGTTCCATGACTGCTACATGGGGCTGTCTTCCCAATATTGCCTCCTCTTCCTTGAAAATATAGTTGAAAAATAAGGTCAAATGATCCCTCCTCCCTGCTTCCTCCCAGCAGTACCCAGGGATAAATCTAAGAGCCTGTGTCAAGTCAGTGCCCTGGGATTCACAGCTCACAGAGTTGCTCTTATCCAACACAGGCCCCAGTGGATCAGGCCACACAGAACTGCCCGCTGTGACTTCAGAGGTCTGGACAAGCTCAGAGGAAGTCTTTCAGGCTACTGACTTCACTGAGCCCTCTGTGCCAAACCACGTCTCTTGGGAAACTCAAACCTTGAGCACCCAGACCTCTGATAAGACCTTCATCAGAGGCGGTACCGTTTCGGAAGCAGAGACCAGGGAAGACAAGATCATGACCCTCATGACAAGAAAGCCTTCCAAGTTCACAGCTGTGATCACTACTCCCATGGCGACATCATCCAAAAGTGGCAGCCACATGGAACGTGTAAGGACCACAGTTGACACTGTCACAGGCAGCGAGCTCTGGAAAGTTGTCTTTGAGAACCTTTGCACTTTTGACAGCTCTGAAGAAGCAAAGAGAATCTTGAAATTCACTCACATTTCTGCAGAAGCCGAGGTCCTATCCTCGGAGAGCAGTGCCTCCTCTGACAGCTCAGTTCCAGCTGTCACCACCTCAAGAGCCCTGTCAGCAGACATCACTGCTCTGACTGAAGCCTTGGTTACCTACATCACCAGCATCAACACGATCAACTGCAGAGTTATGGAAACAGAACCAACTGCCGCCATCCCTGAGACCTCACACATAGATCACAGCTCCACAGGAGGACAGGCCCTGTCTACCCATGAGAGGTCAGCCTTGCCTGACTCCACTGAAGCAAAATCACACCTTACTAGGAACACAATCTCTGTTGAGACCTGGGCAACAGCCCACGCCACGGAGTCAGTCACACCTGCTGTCACAGTCATCCTCAGGAAAGGATACGACACCTCAGAAAAGGAAACGACAGCAGCCAAGGCCACCACCCCAAGTGGAACCTTGGTGACAGTCAGCAAGAACCTCTTGGAAGAAAGCTCAGCCCTCTCTGTTGAGACAACAAGCGACACCAGTATCTCAGAGATAATTACAGTCTTCACAGAGGATGCAACAGCAGTAAGCAAAGTAACTCCCCCTGCTGGGCTCTCAGCTATGGTCTACAGCTTCTCCGAAGAAACCTCCACCACGGGTTCCACCTCCTCAGAGGCTTCTACCACACACAGCACATTCAGTGGGCCCCTTCCCACTATCAGCAGGAGCTCTCGTCCTTCTTTCCATCTGCCTATGGTTGACAGCATCCCAGAAACAAGTGTTACTTCAGCCAAGACCACAGCCTCAGCCAACAGCAGCCCCACAGCCTCAGCCGACAGCACTCCGGAAACAAACGTCTCCTCAACCGAGATCACAGCCTCGACCAACAGTAGCTCAGAAACCAGCGTCCCCTCAGCCAAGACCACAGACTCAGTGAAGACCTTGAAAACAGCCAGCGCAGGTGGAGGGAAAGCCTCAACAACCTCAGCCACCACTGCTCGGACAAGGTGGACAGATATTACTCCAGGTGAGTGGCTCCCCCGCGTGTAATCTTTGGGAATGGGAGTTTGGCATCTGTGTGTTTAAGGAGATGGGAGAAAGGAAAAATGAATCTGGAGGTTCCTTCTGAGCCCTGTCTCAGATGTCACCTCTTCATGATGTTCTAGGAACAAAACCAGTAAGAAGCAGAATTAACGTAGGGTATGGAGAAAGTTCAGTGCTGGAAATGTGGAGAAATGGTTTGGGACCTCGTATTTGCCCTGAGTGATGTAGGACAGGTCCCGGCCCGGCCCTTCCCCTCTGAGCCTCAGTTTCACTGGCAGTAGCTGGAGGGGGTTGCAGTGAGGTCCTTTCCAGTTCTGCCGTGCTATGAGGTTAACTGTTGAGTAACTACTGTGCACCAGGGAGGGGCCAAATTTTATTTAAAAGACATAGCCTTCATGCTCTGAAAGCCTCTGGTTCAGCCAGGGTCACACCAAGTGGAAATAAGGCCCAAGGGGCTGCCCTCTGAGCAGCTGGGACCCCATGAGAGTTTAGCTTACAGGATGCACTTTATGGGATGGGTAACATAAATGGTGGGGGTTTCCTAGGTGTCAAGCAGGAGAAGCAGGTTCAATCCCTGGGTCGGGAAGATCCCCTGGAGAAGGAAATGAAACCCACTGCAGTATTCTTGACTGGGAAAACCCACAGAGGAGGCTGTCGGGCTACAGTCCATGGGATTGCAAAGAGTCAGACCTGACAGCAGTTAAACAGCACTTGCAAGTGTAAATGGTGACTTAAAAATCATTCAATAAATTGGACAAAGATTTGGGAGTTGAAAGCTACACCTTGAGACAACTTCTTTAGGGAAGAAGTCCCTTGTCAGTAGTCAGCCCAGCTTCTGGTCAGCCTGGAGACTTCATCTCCATTTCCTATCATCTTTCCTCATGTCTCATCCCAGCAGTATCTTCTGCTTGCCAGGCCTTTTTGGGAAGGTGAAATAAAAATATTAATCACAACCACCTTACTGAATATCTTGAATTTCAGGCAGAGGTGATATAAAAACATTTCACAGTCAGTAAGCATGGCAGCAGCTGAAGGTTCTCTCTGATGGCAGGCTTTGCATGTTATCTCCTCTATCTCGAAAACCTTGAAAACCATTTTATGGGGCGGGTGTTCTTACTCTACCTGGCAAGTGAGGGAATACATTTAAAGACCGTTTAAAAAGTAGCAGTGGAGTTCCAAATGAAAGTCTGTTTGATTCCAAAACTCAGAGTCTCCTGTTGTGCTTTTATTTTTAAACCTTAATGTATTAATATTTTTCTTTTAATAAGATTTCATTTATTGTGTGTTGATTAGATGATACATTGACATGATTTAAAGTTCAATAAGTACATAGATTACATCTTAAAATGTCTTTCTTCTATTGCTGTCCCCTCATTACCCAATTTGCCTTTCACACATATCTGATGGTATCACTTTGCTGTGAATCCTCTTCTGGACATGCAATATGCACATGAAAGCATAAAAAGGAAGAGGGAAGATATCTTTATATTATAGCAATATAATATAGATATTGATACTATATCATATAGCTATAGACAATATCTATCTTCTTTTTTATGCAAATGGAACATGTGATAAACACAGATCTCTTGATACAAAGCTATCTTTTGGTATGGCTTCTCAGTATTTTGTTTTACCATAATTTATTTAACCAGTGTTTTCTGGATGGACATTTAGGTCATTTCCAGTATTTTTGTTATCATGAACAGTGCTGCAGTAAATAATAGAAGTGCAACTGCTGGATTAATTCCAATAGTATTCTGATAGGAAGAATTGACTAAAAGGTGGCAGGTAAAGCTTAAGGCCCAAGGAAAGAATGAAGTTGTCTACAAAGCTTCTAAGTCAGGAAGGCTGGATTGAAAGACAGCTGCCACCTAAGAGCTGGAAGAACTGGCCGAGCACATCCCCTCAGAGACCAGCTTCTCTGCGGCCTTTCTCTGGCTGGCCTATTCCCAACAGCTTCATCCAGGGCCCCCAGGCCTTCAGAACATTCTGGATCCACTTTCATTTCTCCTTCCTCACACTACTCTTTTGCCTTCTCCACATCTGGAGGGGGTCTTTACTCTTCATTTTCTTCCCTCTTGTTGGGAAGACATTATGATGGGTCCAATTACTAGAGAGAAGGAATCCTCTCTGCAGTGAAGAGAGGGAACACTGTGAACACAGACACACTTACACGTGAGGGTAAGCGCACATCTACAGAGCAGGGCCGGAGGCTGGGGACCACAGTTCACATCTTGATTCCAGAAATGACTCACCCATGCTTTCGTCTTCTCACGGTTCTCAACTTGCAGGCGCAGATGGAGGCTTCCTCCTCCTGAGGCTGAGCGTGTCCTCCCCTGAAGACCTCACTGACCCCAAAGTGGCAGAGAGGCTGATGCATCAGGTGAGCAGGCACTCTTTGTGCCGGGGAGTGGAGGAGAGCGAGAGATTCTTGGAGATGCTGGGGAAGATCTGCAGGATACAGAAGGGCTGCTGCTACGTTAAGGAGGGTCTAGTTTCTTGTGGAGTATTAGGAATGAATTCTAAGAATCTCTCCCTGGCTTTGTTTCTGCCTGTTTTTTCTGAGTACTAAACTCCCTTCTCTGCAATATAAAAAAAAAAAATTCTTTCCCTCATCCCAATTTCCTTAGGCCACAGGAAGATCAGGCTTTCTGACCCCTGAGAGATAGTCAGGAATTTAGTTGCACGTGGCAGCAACCCAATGCTTCGGAGCTTATTTAAAAGGCAGGGAATTGGCTGAAAAACCTAGAAATGACTGTCCAGTTTCAGCTCTGGCTGGATCCAGAAGCTCAAACAGGATCATCAGGATTTTCTTTTTCTTTTCCCCACTTAGCTCTGCTCCCTTTATCCCTCAGAGTCTTTCATATGCAAGGAAAGGCAGCTGTGACAGCACCAGATTCACAAGGCACAGATTCACAAGGCGCCAGATTCACAAGGCACCAAGTGCCTTCGAAGGAAGGACTGAGCTCATGGACGTGCAAGGGCTACCAGAACTGACAGCCTGACCTGAACCGCATGGAGTGGAATGAGAGACTATGAAGGAAATACGGATGCTAGACAGAGGGGGGGAAATCATAGATGTATGCTCTAGATGGACATCAAGATTGTATTTGTAAAGCTGGGAAAACTCTCCTGAAACCCAGATCCCTGGACAGAGCTTCTAGTGCCAGAATTCTGGGATTACAGTTTGGGGGGATGGTGTGGGTCACTGGAAGGTTAGAATGAGTCAGCTCAGCCTAACTCTTATGTCCACATCTTACTGCCAAGGAGTGAGGGGAAGAGGGAATATTTGGGCCCAAAAGGTCTGTTAGTGGAAGGGGGGCCTTAGGACTCCCATAAGAAAGTCTCTGAACATGGCATCCCTGGTGGTCTATGGTGAAAAATCTGCCTGCCGATGCAGGAGACCCAGGTTCAAACCCTGGGTGGGGAAGATACCCTGGAGAAGGAAACAGCAACCCACTCCAGTGTAGCCTGGCAGGCTATAGTCCATGGGGTCCATGGGGTCTCAGAAGAGTCAGACATGACTTAGCAACTAAAGAACGAACACAGCATGGGGTTTTGAAGAGGGACAGCCAAATAAATGACAGATTCCAGGGGACATGATAATCCAAGTAGCAAGGGTGAATCCAGCTAGAGTTATATCAGATTTGAACCCCTCAAACTGGAAACTATTTCAGAGGTCAGAAGGAAGGTGTGGAGATAGGAGCAGATCAGTTGAGGTGTAGGAACCAGGCCATGCAGGTGTTGGGTATCAATTCCTGTTGTGAGCTGGTTACTGGTGAAAGCTCAGAGGTCAAATAAGAAGCTTTGCAGTTAGGTAGATCTGAGTATGAGCTCCAGTTCCTAACTGTGTGAACTTCTGTAAGTTACTCCATATTACTTTCCTCCCTTGTAAAATGAGGCTAGTACTACCTGCTTTATGGGGTTTCCCTGATGACTCAGCATTAAAGAATCCCCCTGCAATGCAGCAGATACAAGAGACCCAGGTTCAATCCCTCGGATGGGAAGATTCCCTGGAGGAGGAAATGGCAACCCACTCCAGTATTCTTGTCTGAAATATCGTATGGAAACAGGAGCCTGGAGTCCAAAGGTTTGCACAGGGCTGGACATTATTGAGCACACACACACGTGTGCGTACACATACCCAAACATACACGTAACTTGCTTTATAAGGTTTTTTGTTGTTCAGTCTCTAAATCATGTCCAACTCTCTTGCGACCCCCTGGACTATAGCCCACCAGGTTTCTCTGTCCATGGGATTTTCCCAGGAAAGAATACTGGAGTGGGTTGCCAGTCCCTTCTCCACGGTTTCTTCCTGAGCTAGGGATGGAACCACATCTCCTGCACTGATGGGCAGGAGCTCCCAGAGAAGTCCCTGCTTTATAAGGTTACTGTGGGATTTAAATGGTAGGAGTGACATAGCCTATGTCCAGCCTGCATGAGGCTCAGGAAGTGCTACTGGCCTCTTCTGTCCCTTCCTGTCCTTGGCCTGTGATGAGCTCATGGGCCACAAGGGCTGGAAGTAACACCTTCTCCTTTTGCCTACCAGCTCAGCCATAAACTGGACATGCCTACGTTTCCTGTCCAAGTCTCCCTGCTGCGTGTCAGGAGTGGCTGAAGAACACCAGCTGCAATCAGGCACGGCTGCATGTGAAAAGGAGCAGTGCTGCCTATGACCTGGAGCCATGTAACTGTGCAGAGATGTACCTGGAAGGTTCCCATGTAGATCAGCAGATCACAGCCTTGCCCAGACCCAGTAGTGGGACCCTGTCTCACATATGCCTGGGGGTATTGTGTAGGGAGGGGATGGGGTCTGCCCCTTGTTGCAGAGATGACCTTGGGCTTCCGCTGGCATGTGTGTTGTACTTCAGTAAAGAGTGAGCTGATCATCCATCTTTCACCTGTTGTGTGCTTGCATCCTGCGGTAAAAGTATATTCAGTGTGGCTCAGGGATAACTTTATATGGTACAGGAATTTTGTACACCTTCACTGTTACCTCCCTCCTTCATGCTCGTCTGGCTCTTGGCTTGAAATTTGATTACAGCATTGGCCCTGGAGCCTGCTCAACTGCGAGCTCCTTCAGAGCAGGAACCACATCTATTTATCTCAGGATTCCTTGAACCCAGCAGAGCACCTGGCCTGGAGTAGGATCACAGAGAATGCTTGGTAAATTGACTTGAATTTCAAGTTCTCGACACAAGCAGTGCTCAATCATTTCTTCCCCATAACTCACAAATCATATCGTCTTTTAAAAATTAAATGTGGACTTTTTTTCTATTATAGAAGTAAAACTTGTTTTTAAAGCTTAGAGAAATTCAAAAGGACTGAGGAAGGAGAAAAAAGAATTGAGAAGAGGAGGGGAGGAGAAAGAAAGAAATGTCTAAAGTCCCACCTCTAGTGTCTGGAGTTGTCTAGTTGTATCTAACAAAACCATTGTTACTGTATATGTTCAGCCTCTCCATGTGCATGGTTCTGAGTGGACCTCCAGCAAGGGGCACCTTACATTCAATATTTCCAAGATCGAAGTACTCAGCTTACCCCTAAATCTGCTCTGCCTACATCTTCCTCATCTCAGTTAATGTCAATTACAAGGAACTCTTTCTTATTTCTCTGTTTTTTTTTCACATTATAAATCCAGTTCATGAATAAATTCTGTTGGCTCTAGTGTCATCAAAATATGCTCAGCATGTGATCCCATCTTCACTGCTCTCACCCTGGTCCAAGTTGCCATCATTTCCCACCTGGGTGTCCAGGATCTTCTTAACAGGTCTCCCTGTCTCTACCTTTACCCTTCACCCCTTGTCTAGTCCTGGAACATCAGCCAGATGTTCATCAGTCCTTCTCTAATGTATGGCAGACTCTGCCACTCCTTTGCTCTAAAGCCTCACGTTACTCACAGAAGAAGCCACACTCTTACAATGGCCTGCAAAACTGTACATGAGCCGCACACCTCCTCCAGCCTCTTGAACTTGCTCACTGCACATGAGCCCCACTGACTTACTTGCTTTCCTCAAATGTGTCAGTTCCTGAATGCATGCTCACTCTGCTTAGAACATTTCTCCTCCAGACAGCCATGTGGTTAACTCCTCCACCTCTTCCACCTTCTCAGTGGGTCTAACTGACCACTCTCCTCTGCTTTTTCTCTGTAACACTGATCACAACCTGGCGTGAGACATACTTTACTTGTCTTATTATGTCTTCTTCAACTAGAATGAAGAGTTTATACATTGCAGTGTCCCTGTGTCTAGGACAGTGCCTGGCACATAAAAGGCTCTCAGTAAATATTTGTTAAGTAAAAGAAGGAAATATAACAACTAGGATATGACTCTGAATAAGGGGAGTATGTGTATTTAATTGACCCGTTTCCTTTTGCAGAGTGGAGTTTTACAAAGTAGATTGGACAAAAATAATGTCAACTTTCATTTCAATGTATTTGTTCAACACCAACAACAGAAGAAAGACCATGTTGTATGCCTTGGGGAATTCAAAGATGTCTCTTCCCACATGGATTAAAGTTAGCAGGGAGAGGAAAACTCCTATTCATGCTTAGAAGCCCAGTCCATCCAGTACCTTCTCATGGTGACTTTTGTCAAATTCCCTAAAGAGGAGTTAGTTTCTTAGTCTCTTCATTTCTTCTTATCACTTAACATGCTATATCTTGATTTATTTATTTACAATTTTGTTAAATCAGGACAAAGCACCATATAGTGCCCATCTCTGTAGCCACAGAACCTAGCACAGAGCCATGGAGAGCACTTAGACATTTGCTGAATGACTTAGGTGATGGGCCATGTAAGCAGATGACCTTGAAATATGAGCACTGGGCTTTAAAGGTAAGAAAATGGCATTCAGTGTTGAAGTAATAGAATGTATATATAATTTCTTAAATTTGATAAATTTAATGATAGATTTGGAAAAAATGATATAATTAAGCTGCACTATAGTTAGGCATGAATGGAGAGCAGCTTATATAACACTGCTGTTGTATAATTCCAATTTTAAAATTCTTTTCTTTTCTTTGATACCTTTCTTTGAAACAGATGATACCTATTAAAGTGGATAATTTAATCTTAATTACATACATATAAGAACATACATATACATACAGTAGTGATTTCTAATATTGGAAGCAAAAAAAATCTGTAAAATATGGGCTACACCAACAATTGATAGAAGTATTTAGGAATTAAGGTGTAAGAGTTTAATTATGCTTCTCTGTGTGTGTGTGAAAGAGAGAGAAAGAGGGAGGGAGAGAGAATTACTGGAGATGACCAAAGTTAGCAGAAGTAATGTTACCAAACCAGCAAGAGCCAGCAGTGCCTGGAGAAAATTCTCCAATTATTTAAGATTCAAAGGTGTGTATGTGTGAGATGAAGATGCCACATATTTCATAAAGACAAGGTGGGCGGGGACTAAACAAGGCAGCCTGTCTAAAGCTGCCTGTGACTCAGCGCAGACTCAGAAGGCAGAAATGCAAGGCCACGATGAGGACAACAGCAGGTGGAACTTTTCTGATGATAGACTTTAACTGAAGCCTCTGCCTCGGCCTGTCCTTCCTTCCTTCATCCCTTGTGAGGGGGACCAGCCGCCAGTCAGCAGAAAGCAGTGAATGGTAACTAATCCCATGGATGCACCCCAAATTCCAATGAGTGGGCATGTTTTTGGTATCAATAAATAAGAACACTGGTATATCCTGTCAGTGATCAGTTATGTGTCACCCTGGTCATTAAAAGCTGCTTTCCTCAGGCCCACAGGGAGTTTTTGGAAGGTTCCTGAGAGCAGGGAAGGCTGGGCAGGGGTATCTGTGTCAAACCTCTCCCCAAACAGCTTCCTTTGACCCCCAGTGCCCACTGAGGGTGTCTCAGCTGCCTGCCACCAACCAGAAGAGCCCATCAGTTCTTTATTTCAGGTGTATAAGTGACACATTCACAGAGCCAGGAAGTTGATGGAAACGTGCGCTGTGTCCTTGATCTAAGCCTGTTCTTCCAGGCGCCACCCGCCTTTGCCATGACACCCTCTCTCTACATGCACAGCATCCCAGTTTTGACCAGCTTGCCAGACAAAATATAGGACAACCAGTTAAAGTAGAATTTCAGGTAAACAATGAGTGCTTTTTAAAATATATGGATGTCCCAAATAGTTCACAGGCATTTTATGCTGAAATTTTATTTGTAAATAATTCAAATTTAACTGGGCTTCCTGTAATTTTATTGCTAAATCTGGCCACCCTACTTTTAATGCCTCCTCTCCTTCCAGTGTCCCCACTTCTTCCCTCTTCCCAGTCTGTGAGTTTCCTTCTGCTGTGGCAAGCCCCCAACCTTCTCTTAGGCTTTGGACAGCACTGCTGCTTCTGACAGGATCATCCATCACGCACATTCTGTCTTTCTGCTCCCTCTTCATCTCTCAGTGGGAGAAGTTTGGTGTCTGAACATGGATGAGAGGAGGAAAGACTAGGTCTAGATGCCTTGCTCCCTATTTCCACTTTGATTTTGTTTTATCAAGTTTCCTCTTAGCAGGTTCGATGACACAAAGTCGCTATAACAATCATGTCTTGATGTATTTAAAATGAATAACCAGCAAGGATATCACATGGAACTCTACTCAATGTTATGTGGCTGTCCTGATGGGAGGGGAGTTTGGGGGAGAATGGATACATGTATATGCATGGCTGAGTTCACTATTCACCTGAAACTATACAACATTGCTTGTTAGTCAGCTATACCTCATTACAAACTAAAAAGTTTAAAAGGCCAAAAAGAGAAAGAAACCACTAACCCAAAAGGCTTTTCAGGTGTCCCTAGTGGTAAAGAACCCACCTTCCAATGCAGGAGACATAAGATCGGATTCAATTCCTGGGTTGGGAAGATCCCCTGGAGGAGGGCATGGCAACCCTCCAGCATTTTTGCCTGGAGATTTCCATGGACAGAGGAGCCTGGCAGGGCTATGGTCCATGCGGTTGCAAAGAGTCGACATGACTGAAGCAAGTTAGCACACAACCCAAAGATCGCTATGGGACAGATTCTGCCAAAAGTGGCAGTAACACATTGGAAAATACTGTGCTGTTTCTTTAACATTTACGTGGCCTCGGAGATTTCAAAAGAAATGTTTTATGCATAAAATAACATCATAAAAGAAAAGCCTGCTACTTGACAGTTTCCCTTTAATAGAAAGATTTTTTTCACGCCCATAAACATTTGATGCCTACATTTGTTAGGGAGAAAAGGAGAGTATGACTTCCCTTTTGGATGTAGAGAGTCAAGATTCACAGAGATCATGAAAGTGATAGTCGCTCAGTTGTGTCTGACTCTTTGCGACCCCATGAACTACACAGTTCATGGAATTCTCCAGGCCAGAATACTGCGGGTAGCCTTTCCCTTCTCCAGGGGATCTTCCCAATCCAGGGATCAAGCCCAGGTCTCCTGAACTGCAGGTGGATTCTTTACCAGCTGAGCCACAAGAGAAGCCCAAGAATACTGGAGTGGGTAGCAGAGATCATATAACTTGCTTAATGAAGATGGCAAAAATGCTATAGCTTCCCTGATTAAATTAGCACTCCACTGAAATTTAAAGCTTTAACTACTGTTCCAGGTACGTTTCTTTTTATGTGGCTTTGGGTGTGTGTTTATATTTTAATTCTAGGGAGTGGCTTGTTATTATCATTTTGAAAAGTCCAGTGGTTCCTAGATTAAATGAAACAGATTTTTCCAAGGGTGGGGGGGTACAAAACAACAAAACAATCATGCCTTGAACAGCATTGTTCAATCCATCGGTCAAGGGTCCTCACTGGGTTTAGGATGAGATGTAACTTTGTACCTTAAGCTAAAGGAGAGCCTTTCTCCCTGCCCCCCACCCACCTCAAGTCACATTATAAAATCCTCATTGCATAGCTTGGGACTGCAGTCTTGGGACTGCAGCGGTCAGGGCATCGCAGTCTCACCAGTCCATCACACTTGAATCATCCCTCCCTCTTTGTTTTACACTCCCTTCTAACAGCTGGACAATGCCCCATCCCCAACCTATTTCTCTTCTGTTTGTGCTTAATTCTTTTGTTTGGATTTTTACTGTTTTTTAGTTAATAAATTTTATTTTTTAGAGTAGTTTTATGTTCATAGTAAAAATGAGCCAAAAGTACAGAGAATTCCCATATAGCCCCTTCCCCCAACACCTTACAATCTCCCCCACCATTGACATCCCCCATCAGAGTGCATTTGTTACAATCGATGAACTTATGATGACGAATTATTAGCACCCAAAGTCCATTGTTTATGTTAACGTTCACTCTTGGTGTATACTTTATGGATTTTGACAAATGTATTATAACACGCATTTGCCATCACAGTGATGTACAGAGTAATTTTCCTGCCCCAAATATCCTCTGTGCTCTGCTGATTCATCCTTCCCTCCCTCTTAAGTCCCTGGACACCACTGATTTTTTTTTTAACCAACGCCATAGTTTTGCCTTATCCAGAACGTCATATATTTGGAATCATAAGGTACGTAAACTTTCCTTCATGTCTTCTCATGGCTTAATAGCTTATATCTTTTTAGTGCTGAATAGTATTTCATTGTCTCAAGTATCATAGTTCATTTATTTATTCATGCCTATTCCTATACCATTTCGTAGACTGCAGCCATGAAATTAAAAGATGCTTGCTCCTTGGAAGAAAAGCTATGACCAACCTAGACAGCATATTAAAAAGCAGAGACATTACTTTGCCAACAAAGGTCCGTCTAGTCAAAGCTGTAGTTTTTCCATTAGTCATGTGTGGATGTGAGAGTTGGACTATAAAGAAAGCTGAGTGCCAAAGAACTGATGCTTTTGAACTGTGGTGTTGGAGAAGACTCTTGAGAGTCCCTTGGACTCCAAGGAGATCCAACTAGTCCATCCTAAAAGAAATCAGTCCTGAATAGTCACTGGAAGGACTGATGCTGAAGTTGAAACTCCAATACTTTGGCCACCTGATGGCAAGAGTTGACTCATTTGAAAAGACCCTGATGCTGGGAAAGATTGAGGGCAGGAGGAAAAGGGGACGACAGAAGATGAGATGGTTGCATGGCATTGCCAACTAGATGGACATGAGTTTGAGCAAGCTCCAGGAGTTGGTGATGGACAGGGAAGCTTGGTGTGTTGCAGTCCATGTGGTCGCAAAGAGTCAGACACAACTGAGTGACTGAACTGAACTGAACTGATACCAAAAGACAATTCTGTGGCTTCCAAATTTTGTAATTATGAATAAAGTTACCATAAACATACATGTATAGGTTTTTGTAGTGGATGTAAGTTTTCAGTTCGTTTGGGTAAATACCAAGGAGTGCAGCTGCTGGATCATATGGTGAGAGTATGTTTAGTTCTGTAAGAAACTGTCAAACTGTCTTCCAAGGTGGCTGCACAATTTTGCAATTCCCTGAAGCAGTGAATGAGAATCCCTTTTGCTCTACATCCTTATGGCATTTGGTGTTGTCAGTGTTCTGGATCTCGGCCATTCTCATGGGTGTGTGTCGTTTAGTTGCTCAGCCATGTCTGACTCTTTTGTGACCTCATGGACTATAGCCTGCCAGGCTCCACTGTCCATGGGATTTCCCAGGCGAGAATACTGGAGAGGGTTGCCATTTCATTCTCCAGGGGATCTTTCCAACCCAGGGATCAACCCACATCTCCTCCATTGGCAGCAGGATTCTTCACCACTGAGCCACCAGGGAAGCCTCTCATGTGCAGTGGAATCTTATTGTCCTAATTTACAGTTTTCTAATGATCTTGATGAAAGTGAAAGAGGAGAGTGAAAAGGTTGGCTTGAAGCTCAACATTCAGAAAACTAAGATCATGGCATCTGGTCCCATCACTTCATGGGAAATAGATGGGGAAACAGTGGAAACAGTGTCAGACTTTATTTTTTGGGGCTCCAAAATCACTGCGGATGCTGATTGCAGCCATGAAATTAAAAGACGCTTACTCCTTGGAAGGAAAGTTATGACCAACCTAGATAGCATATTAAAGAGCAGAGACATCACTTTGCCAACCAAGGTCCGTCTAGTCAAGGCTATGGTTTTTCCAGTGGTCATGTATGGATGTGAGAGTTGGACTGTGAAGAAAGCTGATCGCTGAAGAATTGATGCTTTTGAACTGTGGTGCTGGAGAAGACTCTTGAGAGTCCCTTGGACTGCAAGGAGATCCGATCAGTCCATTCTAAAGGAGATCAATCCTGGGTGTTCATTGGAAGGACTGATGCTAAAGCTGAAACTCCAATACTTTGGCCACCTCATGCGATGAGTTGACTCACTGGAAAAGACTCTGATGCTGGGAGGGATTGGGGGCGGGAGGAGAAGGGGACGACAGAGAATGAGATGGCTGGATGGCATCACCAACTCGATGGACATGAGTTTGAGTGAACTCCGGGAGTTGGTGATGGACATGGAGGCCTGGCGTGCTGTGATTCATGGGGTCGCAAAGAGTCAGACACGACTGAGCGACTGAACTGAACTGAATGATGTGTGATGTTGAACATCTTTTTGTAGCTTACTTGCCATCCATATATTTTATTCAGTGAGGTCTATGCTCAGGTCTTTTGCCTATTTTTTAATCAGATTGTTTCCTCGTTCCTGAGTTTTAAGAGTTCTTTGTATATTTTGGATAGCAGTTATTTATCAGATGTTATCTTTTGAAATATTTTGCCCAGTCTGTGGCTTGCCTTCTCATTCTTTTGATATTGTCACAGAAGTTTTTAATTTTAATGAAGTCCAGCTTATCAATTCTTTCTTTCATGGATCATGCCTTTGGTGTTGTACCTGAAAAGTCATTACCATACTCAAAGTCATCTAGGTTTTCTCCTATGTTAACTTCTAGGAGTTTTATCCCTCTGTGTTTTACATTATGTCTTGATCCATTTTCAGTTAATTTTTGTCAAGGGTGTAAAGTCTGTGTCTAGATTCATATTTTTGCAGGTGAATGTTCAATTGTTCCAGTACCATTTGTTTAAAAAGCTATCTTGTTTCATTGTGTTGCCTTTGCTCCTTAGTCAAAGATCAGTTGACTATATTCATGTGAGTCTATCTGTAGGACTTTTTATTCTGTACCATTGATTTGTTTGTCTGTTCCTTTAATAATAACACACTGTCTTGATTACTGTAGTTTATAAAGTACTTAGCTTAAAAGTCTCAAAGTTGAGTAATATAGGTCCTCTGTTCTTGTCCTTCAATATTGAATGGGCTATTCTAGGTCTTTTGCCTCTCCACAGAAACTGTAGAATCAGTTTGTCATTATCTATAGAAAATCTTGCTGTGGTTTTGATTGGGACTGCACTGAATCTATAGATTGAGCTGGGAAGAGCTATTAATAACTTCTTGACAATATTGAGTCTTCCGATCCAAGGACATGGAGAATCTCTCCAGTTATTTTGTTCTATGATATCTTTCATCAGTTTTTATAGTTTTCCATATATAGATGTTGTACATATTTTATTGGGCTTTCCTAGTGGCTCAGTGATAAAGAATCTGCCTGTCGATGCAGGAGATGCGGGTTCCATCCCTGGGTTGGGAAGATTCACTGGAGAAGGAAATGACAACCCACTCCAGTATTCTCGCCTGGGACATCCCATGGACAGAGGAGCCTGGTGAGCTACAGACTATGGGGTCACAAAACAGTCAGACATGACTAGATGACTAAAACAACAACAACAACATATTTAGTTAGATTTATACCTAAGTATTTAATTCTGTTGGTTGCTAATGTACATGATAATGTGCTTTTAATTTCAAATTTTGTTTGTTCATTGTTGGCATATAGGAAAATAATTGACTTTTGTGCATCTTGTATCCTACAATCTTGTTATAGCTGTTTAATAGTTTTAGAAGATTAAAAAAAATTCTTTCAAATTTTCTACATAGACAATCATGTTATTTATGAACAATGATAGTTTCATTTCTTCCTTTCCAATCTGTACACCTTAAAATTTTTGTGTGTGTGTCTTACTGAATTAGGACTTCCAGTACAATGATGAAAGGTAGTGGTAAGAAGGGGACAGTTCAGTTCAGTCACTCAGTCATGTCCAGCTTTTTGTGACCCCATGGACAGCAGCACACCAGGTTTCCCTGTCCATCACCAACTCTGGAAGCTTGCTCAAACTCATGTCCATCTAACCATCTCATCCTCTGTTGTCCCCTTCTCCTCTGCCCTCAATCTTTCCCAGAATCAGGGTCTTTTCAAATGAGTCAACTCTTCCCATCAGGTGGCCAAAGTACTGGAGTTTCGACTTCAGCATCAGTCCTTCCAATGAATATTCAGGACTGATTTCTTTTAGGATGGACTAGTTGGATCTCCTTGGAGTCCAAGGGACTCTCAAGAGTCTTCTCCAACACCACAGTTCAAAAGCATCAGTTCTTTGACACTCAGCTTTCTTTATAGTCCAACTCTCACATCCACACATGACTGATGGAAAAACTACAGCTTTGACTAGACAGACCTTTGTTGTCAAAGTAATGTCTCTGCTTTTTAATATGCTGTCTAGATTGGTCACAGCTTTTCTTCCAAGGAGTAAGCATCTTTTAATTTCATGGCTGCAGTCACCATCTGCAGTGATTTTGGATATTCTTGCCTTAGAGGCAAGAGAAGCTAGAGGGGGACATCCTTGTCTTATTTCTGATCTTAGCTAAAAAGTTTTGAGTTTCTCAGCATTAAGCTTGATGTTAGCTGTAGGATTTTTTGGAGAGAAAGGGGAAGAAGGTTTTATCAAGCTAAGGAAGTTCCCCTCTATTCCTAGTCTGCTGAGAGATTTGGTCATAAAATGGTGTTATGCTGTGTGCTGCGCTGTGCTAAGTCACTTCAGTTGTGTCCAACTCTATGAGACCCCATGGACTGTAGCCTGCTAGGTTTCTCTGTCCATGGGATTCTCCAGGCAAGAATACTGGAGTGGGTTGCCCTGCCCTCCTCCAGGGGATCTTCACGACCCAGGGATGGATCCTGCATCTCTTATGCCTGCTGTGTTGGCAGGTGGGTTCTTTTACCTCTTGAGCCACCTGCGAAGTCCATAAAAAGGTGGTGAATTTTGTTGAATGTTTCTTCTGCATCTATGGATATGATCATATGATTTCTTTCTCAGTCTTTTGACATGATAAATTACATTAATTTATTTTAAAATGTTAAACCAACCTTGCAGACCTGGGATAAATGCCAGTCAGTTGTGGTGTATAATACTTTTATTCATAGTTGGATTTGATTTGCTAATATTTTGTTGAGAATTTTACATCTACGTTTATGAGAGATTGATGTATAGTTTTATTTTCTTCTGATGTGTTTTTCTGGTTTTATTATTAGGAAAATGCTGATCTTACAGAATGAGTTAGGAAGACTTCCTCTGCTTCAGTCTTCTGAAAGAGATTATAGAATTGGTAGAATTTCTTCCTGAAAAGTTAAATAGAATTCACCAGTGAACCCATTTGAGCTAAGTGCTTAATTCTTTTTTTCTTATGTTGACTGCACCATGAAACATGCAGGATCTTAGTTCCCCAATCAGAGACTGAATCCATGTCCCTTCTAGTGGAGGTAGTGTAAGTGCAGAGTCCTAACCACTGGACTACTAGGAAATTCCAGTGTGCTTAATTCTTGACACATGAATGCTGTGATTAAATGAATGTGATTCTATGTGGAGACTTGATTACACTATGGGGCATTTGAAGGTAATACAACAGCCTTGTACATATTGGCAGGAGCTTCATCTGCAGGGAGAAGTCATTCTCTAATGAAAGCAGTTTGGAGTCTCTGCTTAGATCAGAGATCAAGTTTCTCTGGGAACTTCCTTCAACATCACTCACACACATCTACAAGTCTGAGCTTGAACATCAAGTTTGTATCATGTGATCACCTTTTATACCCTATGGCTACACTTGATTGGATCAGGGATGGACAACTGACATAAGCTGGACCAATCAGATTCTCTCTCTCTTTATGGATTTGAGATAAGACCAAAAGGCAACTATCTAGTTTTCGCATAGAGTTGGGACTGAGGTGCTCTAGACACAGGAGGTGTGGACCAGTTGTTCCTGGAGTTGTTCTATCAGATATGGATAAAATGTTGCCTGCTAAGAGAGAAGGATGGGGTGGAAATTGATCAGATTCCTGGGAACAAGCAGAATGAAGCTAAGGAACTATGGGATGGAGCAGCTCAAAAGCTCTGACTGGGGCCCAGGAAAGGACAGAGAAAGTGTATCATGGGTTGGGGACCCTAGATCTAAGGATGGAGTGGCTCCTGGAAAGGGAGCTGTCATGATTCAATCCTTCCCACAGGGAACACAATCAGCAGCAGACCAGAGAGGCAGGGGGAGCTCCTCAGAGACAGTTGGGGATACTCCTTGTTGGGACATCTTCACCATCCTCCTCAGAGGGCCAGGCCTTGGCTTGTATTGTGGGGAGGGGAAGAAAGTGATGTGGAAGCTGAAGAAAAGATCCAAGTCTGGGCTGGAGCAACCCAACTTCCCAACATGGAGTAACCGAGGGCTGAAGCAGGACTGCGTCCAACTGACCTCTGCTCTCTCCACACCCTGTGCCAAGGCCTTCAGCCACCAGAGAAACACAGAAAGCCAGAGGGATTTTATTTAAATAGGCTTTAATTAGAAGTGAAGTGGAGAGTTTTGCATGAAATGTATTTTGGTTTTTAATTTAGAGCCATCATCTCATCAACTCTGATGTGTGACTGCTGTGTTTCTGTAGGTCGGTGTCCTCTCCATGCACAGGTCTGCGTGAGAGCCCATCTATACAGTAGATCTTTATGAC
This sequence comes from Moschus berezovskii, assembly GCF_049115385.1. Classification (NCBI taxonomy): domain Eukaryota; kingdom Metazoa; phylum Chordata; class Mammalia; order Artiodactyla; family Moschidae; genus Moschus; species Moschus berezovskii. The sequence continues at coordinate 92,105,893 of NC_142460.1, forward strand.
CTCTTCCTGCCAGCCTCTGTGTCTTTTGTACTGACAAGGTGTGCTCTGGACTTTATTATTCACTCCCATTAATCAGTCTTGAAGAATAATGAATCGTCATCAGTCATCTTCCTTTTTCCAGTATCCCAAAAGCACGATGCCTGAAAGTGTGTGCAGGTGGAGCTGGGGTGGGTTCGGAGGTATCCTAGGCCACAGCCGCCCGTGTTCGTGTTCGGGGCGAGGACTCAGCTCTCGGAGTCCAGCGGGTAGGAGAAACGGGCCCCGCAGCCCCAGAAACGCAGGATCACAAACACGGCGACCCCCAGCAGCAAGATGGCGCCCAGGGTCCCGAAGAGGATCCCCAAGAAGGCTCCGAGTTTCACGCTCAGTCGCTCACAGCGCTTGCCCCAGGGCGTGTAGATGGAGGAGGGCACACAGCTGGGGACAGAGACGGGGGACGCGGTCAGCAGGGGAGGAGGCTGGCGCTGATCCTCCCCATCCCGCCTCTCCTGCCAAGGAGGAGATTTTCCAGGCAGGCTGGGCCCCCCTCTAGGGGACGGGTGGAGTCAGCCTTGCTGCCCAGCTGATGAAAGACCACTGGGCAACCCAGGCAGCCGTGGGGTGAATTCACAGAAGGTCCATTCCACCCGGACCGCAGGGAGGGGGCGGGGCTGGCCGCAGGTGAGCATGCGCAGACACAAACCCTGCCCTGCCCCTGGCCCTCGATGGACCCGATGCTCAGCGGCCTGGGTGTATCTGCAAGTGGGGACAAGCGAAGACGGAGGGCGCTCTTGTGATAAGAGGGCCAGGATGGCGCTGCCCTTCTCTTTAGTAGACCTTGGGCTTAGTGCGTTCCCCTCACTACTGGTGATGAAGTAACAGGACAAAGGGCGCCAGTTTCAGAGGACCACCCTCTTAAGGAGGGCCAGGTCTAGACCCAAGACAGAGGGTTGCATTTCCACCAAGAGACAGCAGGCTGTCCACCCAAGAAGTAAAATCATGTGTAAGGGTTTGGGTTTGGAGCCCGGATCCTGCTACTTAACATACTGGGTTTCTTAGTACACTAAGCTGCAGTTTTCTCATCTTTAAAATGGGCATAATACCCCCCTGGCCCCCAGCTGGTCTGGGTTGCAGAGGTAACATACTATCTTTATTCTCCACCCAGCGTGGGCACTCACACATTTTTTTCCATTTCCCCTTTTCTCTGATCCTCTCAGTGGCAAAGGGAATCGTCCTAATTTTCAGACACCATGAGGTACCTGCATTGGGGCCCATCCGGCAGGTGCTGGCATTGGCCTCCGTGCTTACAGTAGCCCTGACTGCAGGGGGACACGCAGGTGAAGCCACCCTGGGGGCTGTAGACCAGGTGGTAGTCCTTGTAGCCATTGCATTGCAAGTAAGTTGCCAGCACGCTCACATTCACTGTCAGGTAGGACACAAGTGAACATGGAAAACAACCGATTAACAGCAAGCCTATACCTTTTCGATGAAGAATTGCATGTTCAGGCACTTATCCTGAGACATAATTGGAAAACACAGGAAAACTACATATGTTCATGAAGGTTCAGAGCAGCATGGTTTATAAGAGCAGTAATGTTTCATGAGAGTGGTTTTGTTAAACAAAGCATATTGTGCAACTGATAAGCTCCAGATATGCATCCGTTTAGAGCGTATGCTTTGAAGTCAGCCAGACTGAACTGAAACTCAAACTCTACTGCTAACTAGTTGTGTGATTTTTAACTCTTTCAACCTCAGTTTCCTTGTTTTTAAAAGGAAACTACCTTGCTTAGATGTTTAAATGAAATAATATATGCAGAATACTCAGTAGGTGCCTGACACAGTAACCCTCAATAAATGGTCACTATTAATATAACATTCTGTTTAAAATATAGCACGTATGTTATAAAATATCAAATGGAATGTGTATACGATAGACAAGGCATTCAGTTCAGTTCAGTCCCTCAGTTGTGTCCGACTCTTTTCGACCCCATGAACTGCAGCACGCCAGGCCTCCCTGTCCATCACCAACTCCTGGAGTCTATCCAAACCCATGTCCATTGAGTCGGTGATGCCATCCAACCATTATGTTCACAATTATTTGAGACAAGGAGGTTATCAAATATTAGGCATGCCTTGATCCTTTTATCATAAAAAAATAAATAAATTGATATGTGTGAAGGCTCCTATGCATACAAGAAAGTTCAAAAGAATATGCGCAAAATGGGTTTGTCTCTGGGGTTTGGGATTATAGGTGATTTCTTTTTCTTTTTGTTAATCTGTGTTTCCTGAAGTTCCTATAATAAACATATTATACTTGTATCGTAAACATTGTGGGGGTTTTGTTTGTTTTTGCTACGAAAAGTCAATCAGGTCTGGAGTAGTTATTCCCTTATCCCCAGGCCTACTTCTCCCCATCCCCAAACACACACACACATAGTAGTTTGGAGGATTTCAAATTTTTGCTGCTGGGAGGGAGGAGGCTCAGCCTGGATTCTAGAAGAAGCTCTTGTTTGATCCAAGTAACAGCAGCTTCTGTTGGGTTTGGTGTAGTCCCTGCCAGTTCTCTGCCTGACTTCAAAAAATAGGGTGAACTATTTCTTTCTTTCTCTGGCAAGTTTGCCAAGCTATCTTATTCCTGTTCCAGCATAATTAGGAGCTGTCAGAGTTGAAAGGGACCTCAGAAATCCCATCTCATTTTCCAGATGGGGGAACTGAGACCTGTATTGGGAATGGCTTTTTCAGAGTGTCACACTTTTCCAGGAAGGAAGTCTCTGCCCATGGGCCAGGTATCCAGCTTTCAACTTACTATCTCCAGTTGGGGGGCAAAGGCAGAAAGAATGTCTTTGTTAATGTTTATAAAGTGCAATGGCCTTTTAACCAAATCATTAACAGTTTTAGAGAGATAGAAACCTTGGCAGCAATGGAAAGCAGCAGCTGGGGATTATACACATGGGGACTTACCAAACAGTACTTTGTGCTCCTGTTCTTGAATCTAGAAGGCTAGTGGGTAAAATGGTCACAATTTCTCTCAAAAATTACAAACAACAACAACAAAAAAGACTAAATTGACTTGCTTCTTATCTGTGGCCCACTGTAGAATACATTTCAGCCATGGGATTGTGTGGGCTGCAGACTTGTGACAGGCTCCCACTGCCTACCTCCCCCTCACCTATCCCAGGAGCTATGCCCCAAACAGTGACTTACGAGCCATCACACTGTACACGTCCTTCCTGGAGATGGAGTGGAAGGTCACGTTGTTCCTGGGCCCTTTCCTGGGCCCCCCACTTCTCTTCCCCCTCATCTGGGAAGCCGGGGCTAAGAACGCCTTCACCACTGCGTCCAGCAGCCGGTTGTTCAGGAAGTCAATGACAGGGCCCTCAGGGCGGTACTGGAACTCAGAGATGATATTCCAGTGGTGAAGGGAGCTTCCTGAGGCTGGTGCTGTGGAGGGTTTACTGTATGGGAGGGGCACAGTGAGGGGCCAAGGGAAGAAGAGTTTGGGGGAGGACCTGGGAACCAGGCAGGGACAGTCCTGCTTACGTTTGATCCACTTGTCTGTTCCAGAGAAAGGCCCACAATTCCAGGTTCTTCAGTCTATAGGCCACCTAGGGCAGAGATGGGGGTTGGGTGGGGAGTGGAAGCAAGGGTGAGGCCCAGTTCACAGAGGAGACCCTTCCCACTTTAATGAACTTATTCATTCCTGTCTCTCTCTCTCTTTTTTTTTTTCCACAGAGCCCCTCGGCTTGCAGGAACTCAGTTCCCTGACCAGGGATTGAACCCAGGTCACAGATGTGAAAGCTCAGAATCCTAAACACTAGGCCACCAGGGAACTCCCTATTTCCTTCTTTGAATATGAGGACACTGGACCACCAGAATGTTTCTTATCATTTCTTCATCCCCAAACCCCAGCTTAGTCTGGTGACTGGCGCACATCCCTGCTTAATAGAAGTTTGTTGGTGAGTGAAGGACTTTCAGCAAATAGCCCCTAACTTGCCTCTAATTCCTGACTTACCCATTCATTCTCTCCCCACGTGTATAATGAACATCGATTATATTTAGCCAGACCCAGGGGACAGTCAGGTGCGGGGGATATCAGTATGACTTAGGAACAGTCCATTCTCAAAGGCCATAGTGTGGCTCAGTAGACAAATGTCAACAGATTTTACCAAACAGAGTGTAGAGTGCTGTAGTAGTAATAGCAGCAGTAATAATTATTTGGATAATCTTTTTTAACACATTGTGTTCTAGGCACTGAACCGAGCACTTTACAAAATCATTTAAACCTTCATACAAACCATTGACCTAAGTACTATCATCATTTCTATTTTTACAGATGGAAGATCAAATAATTTGTCTAATCATTATACCTGCTATAATGAGTGGTAGTACCAGGATTTGAGCCCAGCTAGGATTCTATATTGGAGAAGGAAATGGCAAACCACTCCAGTGTTCTTGCCTGGAGAATCCCAGGGATGGCGGAGCCTGGTGGGCTGCCATCTGTGGGGTCGCACAGAGTCAGACACAACTGAAGTGACTTAGCAGCAGTAGCAGCAGGATTCTCTATGGGCTTCCCTGGTGGCTTAGCGGTAAAGAATCCATCTACCAATGCAGGAGACCCAGCTTCGATCTCTGGGTTGGGAAGATCCTCTAGAGAAGAGAATGGCAACCCACTCCAGCATTCTTGCCTGGAGAATCCCATGGACCGAGGAGCCTGGCAGGCTACAGTCCATAGAGTCGCACAGAGTTGGACACGAGGGAAGTGACTGAGCAGCAGTAGCAGCAGGATTCTAGAGCCTCAGTAACAACTACTGTGCTACTGTGCCTGTGACTGGGCAATGGACTAGGGCATGGGAGCCAGGAAGAGGAAGTCCCTCAGGGAAGTCAAGGAAGGTTTCCTGGATGTGAAATGCCCTCTGTTTCTTCCATATAATATCCAAGTGCAGGTCCCAAGGGATGCTCAGAAGGAGAGGCTGTGTTGACCCAGTCACCTCAGACTCTATTCGTTGAGAGTTGGCCATTCCACCCCACTTGGAAATCATCCTGGGCCTTCCTGCCTTCCTCATCCTCAGCCTTCCCTGGAGCAAGAGACTCTTGCTTCCTCTGGCAGTAGAATCCAGATGGATGTTGAGACTCAGAAGGCACAAGCCAGGACTAAAACCTTGCCTGAACCTGCCAAGGCCCACCCCTCACCCAGAGCTGGCCTGCAGCACTGACCGAGGCGTTAACATCTGCTTGGGAGGCATTTTCGTCTTCAATGAGCGAGAGCTGGATGATCCTTAAAGGAAGCTCTGGAGATGGGAAAAGCAGATTCATAATCACCTCACAGGTTTACCCAGCCCAGAGATACCACCGTATCCTACAATGACAGAAGGTCACAGAAGCAGCAGCCAAGTCTGCTGACCCTCACCCTAGCGCACGCTGGACTACAGTCAAGGGTCCCCTGGCTTGTGCTGAGCTGTGAGGTCACCTTCAATCTTTGCTCAGCAGACAGCTCAGGCCGGCAATTCCCTCTGCGGCAGGTGCTGCCCACTTGCTCCCATAGCCTATAATCTACCACTACCTGAGGGAAATCTGGAGCTCTGTCCTGTGGGTTTGAGGGATTTAGCCTGGCTCCTGGAGTCCCCCAACTTCACCCAAGGCGAGAGAAGTGGGGATGGCAGAGGATCTGGTCTTAACCTTGATGGACGGTTGGAGAGAAATTGTTCCCAGCCAGGAAGCAGCGGGCGTCGGTGAAGGCTGAGGGGCAGGTGCAGACGGGCTGGCAGTCCCGAGTGTGGGAGATAGAGCAGAGGCCGTTATTGAAGCAGTATTTCTCAGGGCAGGACTTGTTCTGACAGAGGAAGGGTTTCTCCAGAGCTGCAGGGGGAGCCGAGAGGTCAGCAGCACCACGCTAGGCACCAGTGGGCAGGCCCTAGCCCAGGGAAAGCTGCTCCCAGGACAGGCTACGTTTCTTTCTCACAAAGCCCGCTTAAACTATGCTCTCTTTGTGGGCCACTCTGAACCCCAAACTATCCTTCTTCTTCCAGACATTTCTTTGCCAGGCAACCCTTTTTTTCTCTGCTAGGTAAGGGTTCTCTCACTTCCGCTGAGGGAATGGAGTGTCTATCAGACCCTCCCCATCAGGAAAGGACCTCTTTCAGGACAGTCCACCAGCCCATTTTCTTCACTTCCGTCCCCTTTTCTGCATTTGTGAGGCTGTGGTTTTACCCTCTCTGGTCTCTGCTCTGAAGATGTAGTGGGCTCTAGATTTCACTGGGGCGCTTCAGGGGCTTAGTGGACGCCTCACTGTGATGTCCCCAGTGACTCTGGTGGCTCAAAGGTCAAGGAACAGATGGTGGGAGGAGGACTCAAAGGGAAGATGAGGCACCCATGCTGCCAGATGCCCACAGCAGCCCCTGACTGGGGAAATGCAGAGACCCTGGGCCTGGCATATCTGAAAATCCCCAGGAGCCTGAGGGCCCACCCCCACTGGCTTCTGGTTCCCTGGATGCTGCTGGAAGCCTCCTCCCCTCCCCAGGCCATCTTCAGTCTCTTGCCCTGGGTTTCTCCCAACAGTGCCTCAGGGCTGCTCTGCTCTGGTCCCTCCCCTATGCTTGTACAACTTCTTCTCCTTCAGCTTCACACCTACAATACCCACCTCACCTCCATACCTACCTGCACTGAACATTCTAAAGACTCACTGGAAAGTGGGGAGAAATGGTTTGCCCAGTTGTGTTAGGCCCTCCCTCAAGACGTCACCTGTCCCCAGAACCTCCTCCTGCCAAGGCTTTGTTCCCAGCTCACATGTACAGTGACGTCCATCCCCAGTCAGGTTTGGGGGGCAGGCCTCGCAGCCCTTTCCGGAAATGCACTTCACATTCGGGAAGCACTGCTCATCACAGGGGTCCTTGGAGTAGTTGCAGTAGCGGCCGAAGGTATTCCCATCGCACTTGCAGTCCGCTTCCTAGAATGGGTTGCTGATCACTGGGTGGCCAAGGAGCTGGACCATTAAGGGTTTCTGGGATGTTGCTGTAACCCACCCTGTTGGTCTGAAAACCCAGGGATCCCAAGTCCTTGTCTTAATTATGTTGGTATCCACTGACCACCTTCTCGAACAGGCCCTGGGCCCACCCGACCCTGTCAGGGGCAGGCTGTCTTCCAGGCCGTGTGGCCTCCCTGGGCCATCCTGAGCTCTGTGTCCAGCCCCTGCCCCGGGGTCCCAGCCTCTTCCCTCTCACAGCAAATCCCCTTGCCTGGAATCCTTTCTAGAGTAAGATGGTGGCTAAAAAAATATTCTACCATCTCTGGAACACTGGATCGCACATAAGCTGCAGTTTGCTGCTCTCCCTTCCCTCTCTGACTCCCAACCAAGAGGAAGGAGACTTGCTGTAGAGCATGGTGAGAGCAAGCGGTAACTAGAACAAGGGCACAGGGAGGGGAACCAACCAGATTCTCACCAAGTTCATGTCTCTCTTTTCTATCTCCCCTACTAGATGACACTTGAAAGCCCCCTGAAATGGAATCTTTCAACACTTTCTACTGTCAAGACTAGGTATCTTGGGATATCTAAAATACTGTATGGATTTTAATCTCCCCCCCCCCCCCCCCCCGCTAATCTGTATTTTTTTCATCTTCTGCCTTCTGGACTCCTCTACCTCGGTCCTTTCAAGTAGGGATTCTCTGCTCATGCTTCAGGAGGGTGTGTATGTGTAAGACGTGAAAGAGGTGGTGGGTGGTGGGGTATTGCCAGCCAAACACTTTCCTTTCTGGCTCCCCTCAAAAGTGACAAGAAAGAACAAAAGAGATGGGGCCAAATTCATGACTTAGGCCAGGTATCTTAGCTAGAAACTTGAATGGAGAAGGATTTTCTCCAAACTGCTAAAGAGATGCTTCTTTCAGTTGGAGAAAGAGAGTAAAAGGGTAAAAATTTATTTTTTTGGGGGACTAAGATCAGAGGGGATCTGTACTTCTCTTCCCAATACCGTGAAAATGACCTGCTCCCCCCACCAAAAAAAAGTGGCTATGCAGTGTTTCTATGCAGATGGGACCCTAAGCCAACTTACAGGAGATTTCTTTTGTCTGAGCAAAGCAGAGAAGCCACGGAGCCTGAAGGGAGGGCCCTTGGAGCTGGGATCTGTGTAGACTCACGCCCAGGGACTGCATAGGCACCTTCCTACCCCATGCTTCACTGTCTTATTCCAGAACCATGGAGCTGGAAACAACTGGGAAACTCCAAGAAAGCCTGAGGTGGAAGTTTCCTACCAACCTGGCTGAATGGGAGCTGGGAGATAAAAATTCATCTGAGCTACAAGCATTGAAGAAAGTTCTTTGTATACTTCCGTAAGTTTGTGACCTGAGATTGGGATCTACCCTACTCACTATCCCCTCCCAACACACATCTGACATAAAGGGGATAAAGGACAATACCCTCTCAATTCCTGCTTCCTTCCTTCCACAGGGAAACCGCCCCTACTCCATTCTCTAACACTCACCTCCAGCGAGGAGTTGCTCACCCGGCTGGTCTGGTTGTACAAACACTGGCTCTCTGCCTTGCACTCACAGACCACTGTCCTTGGCTTGAGTACAGATGACAAGCTTCCCTGGTCATTGCTTGCTAGAATCTCCAGAGTAAATGGTTCCAGCAGCTTTGGTGTCCATAGCAATGTCCCATTCTCTGTCCCGAGGAAGACAAGATCGTTGAGAGTTGGGAGCCCCCTCTGCTCTGCTGTCTGATACCTCAAGTGTGGATGCTGGATTTCCCCCACCCCTCTCAGACCACCCTTCTGATCTTCTCTGGTGTTTCCTTGAGCAAGGTTAGTTTCCTGGGGTGGTCCTGATTACACTCCAAACTGGAGGTGGCACCAGCCCAACTCAGTGGTTGTGGGGCAGCACTCCACAAGGAGAAGGCAATTGCCCCACCCCTTGAAGAGACCCCTGGGCTTGCACCAGAATGGTTCATCAGGAGGGGGGCGGAGGATGAAGACCAGGATCCTCCCAACACTTGCTCCCAACCTCCCAACACTTCTCCAGGCTAAACTGCAGGCCAAACTGACTTCAGTTTCACAACAGCCCCACCCCCGCCCTGATTTCACTGCCCTTGTCTCCTAGAATTTTGGCCAGCCAGCTTCAGACAGCAGACTACAGTGAAACAGTGCTACTCATCAATAAGGACTCTTCTGATCCAACCTGTCTTGTGTTTTTTTAAGAACGTCTCCTGAAAACAGTAGATTGAGAAGAGCTGATAGTAGGGAACAGACGAGTATAACCTCCAGGCCGTCACTCTTCAGGATAGGAGCCAAGTGGATGGGAAAATTTCCTGGTGCCATTAATTTGACACCTGGGAGGATGCCATGTAGAGCAACAGGGTGCAGCCAAAGCAGTCCCTTCTTATGCACAGAGAAAGAAAGTGAGTCAGAGAGGTGTTCAGAGTTCAAAATAAGGTCCCTAAGGGCTTTGGTTTAGCAAAGAACAGTCACCAGCTTAATTAGTGCTGGCAACAGAAGGCAAGCTGCGTGCTGTGGGCTTTGACTCTTTTTTTTTTTTCCTTTGGCCACTCTGCACAGCTTGTGGGATCTTAGTTCCCCAACCAGGTTTGAACCCAGCCCCATGGCAGTGAAAGTGTAAGTGCTGAGTCTTAAACACTGGACTGCCAGGGAGTTCTCTGGGCTTTGACTCTTGAGCCAGATCATGGTTACAGGCCTGAAATGGGGTCTTCACACCATTCCTGTGAGAGAAAGATGAGCTTTCCTTGGCCCAAGCACAGAAAAGCAGACAAGGAGAGACAAAGTGAGGAAAACACAGTTGACAAACATAAAAATAGTGAGAAATGGACCAAATAAAGGTTTGCATTTCCTTAAATCTTGTTCCATGTGACATCCTTCTTTCAATAGATAGACAATGTTTTAAATTTAGTACCTGTTAATTGATATATTTATTCTAATAATCTGTTGATTACATGAAGATGATAACATATTTCAAGACTGAGATGAAATGAATCTTTGAATAAATTGTATATGCCCAGAGGCAATCTAGCTAGCTGGCCAAATCTCCATAAATCCATCACTGCTATTCACTGGGGATGGGGGTGGGGCACCTATTTGAATTATAGCGATCATTCCTAAGAAATGCTGGTCCTGGATATTCCAGTGAAGAAGTGACATGAAGTTGCACAGGATATAATAATGCAAAATTACCCGAAGTTTGACTCTGACCTTATCCACTAACCCCCAGCCAAGTGTTCTTACCAAAGAGCTTGATGTCCGTGCAGTTTTCTCTGAGGGTGAATGTGATGTCTTTAGCATTGCTGGTGTAATTAACCACTGTGGTCTGTCCCATGTAGGCTTTTATCACATCAGGACCCTTGATAGAGGGTGGGTACTGATCTGAGACACAAATAAGGGATGTGGGGTTTAAGGTGGGATATTCCTTTACTTTCTGGACCATCTCTTTTCAGTCCTCTAGCTTGTGGGAGGCATTCCTCGGGCTGGGACCCATCTCCAGAAACAAGAGTTAGTCTGTGCACCAGCTCACAAACCCACGAAGATCAGACTGCGTTTGTATTGCCCAGCCTTCTCCCCAGAATGCTATGTCAGGTGTAATATGAAGTGAATCAGAGGACAGGGTTGTTCAGACTACTGAGGAGTTTTACATTCGGAAGAGGACTGAAAACCATGAGGGTAACATCATGGGCATTGTGTTTGTCGGGAATAGAGAGGGAGTGTAGCTTTTTCACTGGTCTCTGCGTTTTGGAGCCCTGCTATTTGCATTAAATTGTTTATTCATTCACTCAGTCAGCCAGTCACTTAACAAATATTTATTGAGCGTCTACTCTGTGGTTGGCACTGTTCTATGTAGTAGAACAAACAAATAATAAAAAAGATGCCTATGGAAATTAGAAAATATGTTATTAGCTAATAGATAGTTACAGACGCTAAGGAGGAAAAACAAAACAGGGAGGGCAAATAGGAAGCGTGGGTGAATGTGAACTTTTAGACAGGTTAGCCAAGAAAGGCACTGGTGAGAAGGTGACATTTGAATAGAAACTGGAAGGAGGTGAGGGGCGCCAGGCACCTGGGGTGGCCTGCCAGGCACCCTGGGGCAAAGCGTAGCGGGCAAAGAGAACTGCACGTGCAGTCTGAGTTGCTAGGGAGCCAGGCATGTCTGAGGAATACAAAGAAGCCAGTGGGGCTGGTGTGGAGGGAGTGGGGCTGGAAGTCCTAGGAGAAGAGTTTGGAGAGGCAATGGGGTCAGGCTGGATAGGGCTTTGAAGGTCATCGTTAAGGACAGAGTGAGCTGGGGAGTCATGGGAGGGCTTGAATAAAGTGATAGCTTGAGCAAAAGAATCTGTTGAATTTTACAAACGTGCAGCTCAAAGGAACGTCATGGAAGGGCATCCCCTTATCTGTCCCTAACTCTGCACTCGCCTCCCCAGGCCTCACACCACTCACTCATGGTAGTGTTCATCTGCTGGTAGATTCTGAATATCGTCCTAGTGTCCCGTCCGAGGTTTTCGCTTCCTGTGGCCAGGACATCGAAGGTGCACTGCTCATCTCCGTGACAAGAAGAGGTCAAATTTTTATTCAAGGATGTGTTTCGCAGCAGTTGTGAAAGGAAGACAGGGGTGAAGCTGGAAGGCAGATTGTCTTCCCTCTTGCCAAAAAGGCTTGTTCCGTTGATTTTCCCTAAAACACATTATGTGATGCGGTGGTGGTGGCACCAGGCTGGGACTCCAGCTATATTCTATTGTGTCCACCCCTGTGTGTGCTGTGTGCCAAGTCACTTCAGTCTCGTCTGACTCTTTGTGACCCTGTGGACTATACTCACCAGCTCCTCTGTCCATGGGATTCTCCAGGCAAGAATACTGAAACGGGTTTCCATGCCCTTCTCCAGGGGATCCTCCCAACCCAGGCACGGAACCCTGAATCTTAAGTCTTCTGAACTGGCAGGCAGATTCTTTATCACTAGTGTGTCCACCCCTTACCCTCGCTTTATATAGCTTAGGATTGGGGAGGACAGAGGGACTTCCAGATTCTACGCCTGGAAATCCCCGCTCGAGGGAGTGAGGGCCACCCACCTCCCTCATCTTCTCTTCCAAGTTGAAGGACTATGGGTGGGATGGGAATGGAGGGGACAAATCTGGGGTGGAGGGGACAAAGCTGAGGTGGCACCAGCATCCCCAGGTCTCTTCCTTTCTACTCCTCTCTCATGAAGGACAGAGGTCTCGTTCCCATAGGCCTGAAGGAGATAGTACAGCAGCTTCCTTCACCCGGGACCTGCCCCATCTGCTCAAAGACCCTGAGGCCCAGACTCACAGGTCATTCCATAGTGAAAAAGCGTCTCCTCGGAGCTCCTTTTCGGTATGATGGAGCCATTGGGCATCCTGAAGTCGTCATCTGGGTTGCCGTTCCAGAAGCCTGAGGGACCGAGCAGGACTCAGCCACCCTGGAGGTGGCCCTTCCTTCCCAGGGGAGCATCCAACAGGGCACAGGGAGATGTGGGGAGGAGTAGGGGGCCTGGGAAGCCTCTTTCGGTGGCATCTCCTCTCTGCTCAGGAGGAGGAGAGAGGCCTATAACCTCAGAGCCTACCCTCTACTTCAGGGAAAGGAGGAAGTGGAGAAAGAAGGGAGGGGATGTGGGGGATGGAAGGAGGGTGTGAAGCCGGAGGAAGCGGGGAGGTGGGGGAAGGGTGGCTTCGGCCCCATGCTCTCCAGAGCCCACCCTCAGCGGCCCCTCGGCTGCCCTGGGCCTGCAGCTTAGGGAGGATGGGAAGTGAGTCTCAAAGGCCTCTAAAGAGGGCCTGCCTCCTCCTCCGCTGAGAAAAGAAAACTGGGACGTCCGCAGGCACACTGGAGGGGAAGCTGCCTGTGGGCTGGGATCTGAGCTCCGCCGCAGAGGCAGAGTGCTGCCCGCTCCTTACCCAGAAGGCCCTCAGTGTGGTTCTGATACCCCTTCGAAAGGCTGCAGGAGATGTGGAGGATGTTGGAGACAGCGAGCACGGAGACGGCCACGGCACCATCGAAACTGGCTGATACCATGGAGCCGTAGTAGGTCATTATGACTCCAGAGCTGTTGAAGATCTCCTGGTCTAGAATGTTGGGAGACAAATGAGGAAGAAGCCAGCCAAGGAGGCCCAGGACTTGTCAGCAATAAAGTTTAAAGATGCAGAGAGGAGACTGAAAGCAGCTGGGAGATGCCCAGCACGGTCCTTCTCCAGTGACCACAAAGCACACTCACAGGACATGCTCGCGGCCCATCCCACCCTCTTCTCCCTGAGGACTGAGGATGAGGCCCCAGAGGTAGGAGAGAGGGAAGTTTAAGGCCTAGCTCCAGTGAAGAAGTTGCTCCGGCACGGCTGCTGGAGGGACAGTGGGGTGACGACCATGCTGCTCTGCCCCAAGACCACTGCCTCTCCACCCTAGCACCCTGCTCCCCAATGCTGGGCACCCCACTGACCCTGACCCAGGGAGGCAGGAGAGGCCCAGCCTACCTTTTGTATCTTCACCATCAGTCTCAAACGCTATGGTCTGGTTATTGAGCCAAACATGGATTGTGTTATTGGGCTTAAGGAGCCATTGAACCTGGAAGGGAGTTGGCAGAGACCTCAGTCCAACCTTCAAGGGGCTGGAAACAGAGGAAGGAGCCTGGGGCTTGGACGATGGTGAAAGTGATGGGGAGTGTGACCATGAGGTGATGCTAGCTACCATGCATGAGGGTGCTTAGCCTAGGCCAGGCTCTGAGCAAGGTACGTTTCAGAGATTAGCTTTTAAATCTCACAACAGTCCTGTGAGGTAGGTAATATTATTATCCCTATTTTACTCTAAGGAATACAAGGTGCTGGATGTTGTTTCTTCAGTCTCACAGGACCTTAAGCCAGTGTCTCCAGGGTTGACTATTTATATTGAAATACAGCTGATTTACAAAATCATGTTCATTTCAGGTGTATAGCACAGCAATTCAAACATACATACATATACAGACTATATATATATATATGTAATTCTTTGGATTCTCTTCTCTTATAGGTTATTACAAAATATTGAGTAGAGTTTCCTGTACTATACAGTATGTCCTTGTTGGTTATCTATGTTGCTTCAGTTTTGTCTGACTTTGTGTAGCCCCGCCAGGTTCCTCTGTCCATGGAATTCTCCAGGCAAGAATACTGGAGTAGGTTGCCATGCCTTCCTACAGGGGATCTTCCCAACCCTGGGATCGAACCCGCGTCTCCTATAGCTCTTGCATTGCAGGCAGATTCTTTACTGCTGAGCCACCTGGGGAAGGCCTATGTTATTTATAGTGGTGTGTATTTGTTAATCCCAAACTCCTGATTTGAACCACTGCTCTGGCAGGATGTGTCCTCACTGCCTCTAGCCCCTTCCCTTCCTCCTTCTATTTTTCCACCTGGGCCTCATTCTCCAGCTGAAGGTCCCTGAGTTAAAGGCTCCATGTAAGGGGAATGCCTCCACCTCCAACTCACCGTGATAGGGTGCAGGCTGCTGGAGCGGTATTCAGCAGCAAAGCCAATGAAGTTGGTGGCATTTGCTGAGCGGGTCTGGGCAGTGCGGCCCTGCAGCAGGAAGGAGGAGTTTCTGTCCTGGGTCCGGACCAGCAGGAAGTCTCCCAGCCCATTGAAGGTGTAATTGACACCATCCAAGGTGGTGATGTGGGGGTCCCCGACCATCCAGGCTGGAAAAAAGGAGGTAACACACTGGTGGGGCGATAAACAATCTGCTTGCCAGTCAGGAAACCTAGGTTCAATCCCTGGGTCAGAAAGATCCCCCTGGAGAAGGGATTGGCTACCCACTCCAGTATTCTTGCCTGGAGAATCCCATAGACAGAGGAGCCTAGCAGGCTATAATCCATGGGGTCACAAAGAGTCAGACACGACTGAGCAACTAACACATTGGTGGGGCAGACCAGGGAAAGAAGGACCTGGGAGACTTCAGCCTGGGGAGGTGCTCAGGGCGCATTTAACCCTCCCCAAAGTCCTCTTGCATTTGTGTGCCCCCGCCCCATCCACTTCCTCTCATTAGTCCGCGATCAACCACACCTCCCCCTCCTCCAAGGCCATGAGTGAAGTCCCTCCTCTGCCACACTCCTCACACACCTCCATCTTCCCTTGTGACTACAGTCCTGCCCCAGAAAGCTTGTACTGTCCCCATTCAAACCCCAAGAGTGTATTGCTCCCTTGGTCTTCTGGGCTCTGGAAGTGGAAGGGCCGGGCCCCAGCAGCCTCACCGAGACTTGAGGGCTGGTACCCAGCGCAGCTGACAAGGGGCCGCCTTAGCTGGTAGAGGGCGCAGAAGGACGGCTTGCTGTTGAAATGGCAACACCAGTTTTGCAGGTCCAGTTCTTGGTCTATGCAGAAGAGCAGCGTGTTAGTGGAGATGGAGGGCCTGCAGGACCCAGCTGGGAGGTTTGGGCAGGGAGATAAGGGCAACAAGGATGTGGTTTGGAAGTCAGATCCCACTCTGCTCAAAGACCTTAGGCCGTGGACTGGTTACCATCTCCCTTGTGGGCTTGGTGGAGACATGGGCAGCAAAGCCCCTGGTGGGTAGGCACAGGGTCCTTCCTTTCTTGAAGGCTGAGGGCTGAGACCCACTCTCCAAGTGCTGGGAGCAAGAGGCTGTGGCTGGTGGATGGGGGACTAGGAGGCTGCTGCCTTTCCAGGGAGGAGGAGGGAAGCACACATGTTCCCCTGGGCCCCATCCCCAACCCCACCCCCTCTAGCTCCTTTGGAGGGTCTCTGCAGGAGATGACTTCATGTCTTCCCCCAGACAGCCTGCTAATCTGGGTCCAGGTTGACAAGGTCAGACCAGGCCTCTGCCACTTCCCTAGAAAGATGCCCCTATCAGCTGGGGCTATGGGCCAAGTGGAGACAGGGCAGGAGGAACTCAATCAGAAATCCCTAGGATGCCAGCTGGAAGGGATGCTGGAAACTTCCTGGTGTTATAAGGTCAGGAAATGGAGGGGAGGAAGCTGGGAGAAAATGGGGACGAGAGGCTTCATTCTGCTAGTCCTACTGCTGGCATGGAGCCCAGGCTGGTCCCTGACAGAGAAGGACAGAAAGCTCCAGAAAAGGCGGGGTTGAGTTGTCTGCGGACACACTTACCAAGTTGCCAAGGACTCTGAACTCTCCAGCCTTGGAGCAGCTCTCCCCAGGGTCCGTAGCGGCAGCACACACCCCCACGCCAGGAGGAGAAGCTGCACAGCTCTCTGCTGCCTGCAACAAACCCAGACATCCTCAGGCCTGGGATGCCTGTGGTGGGGGCAGCCCTGGCACAGGGGTGTTTCTGGGGAGGAACAGAGGGAGCCCCAAAAGGGAAAGGTCAGGCATGGCCAGGGGGAGAGTGAATGGGCTTATAGGGACAGTGGGAGTGCCACAAGAGACCAGAAGGATCTGTTACCTCTGCTGATGGACTGGTATCTTAAATCCAATACTCCCTGGTTCCAGGAGCAAGGGCAGAAGATCTGGTTCCAGCCCCAGCTGGGCCACTGAGGCTGTCTCTTCAACCACTGCAGACACCGGAGACGGTAATTGGGCTTTGCTTCTCTGTGCAGCTTGTAGACCTGTAGCCCCCAGAGGCCTGGGGAAGCAAAGGAAGAAGGGGATACTCTAGGGTGTGGGGCCACAGGCTCTTATTTAGCTTTAGGGACAAGCAAAACTCATCAGTGCCTCCTCTGTGGGCCACTTCCTGCACTCTGGACAGTCTTCCAGGGATGGGCCCAATGCAGATTGGCTGTGATTCCTCCCCAAAGTCCCTCTGATGTGAGCTTCAGAACCCTAAACTTGGATCTTAGGGTGAGATCCTGGGACAAGTGCTGGGCAGGGAGACCTCATCTGTACCCAACTCAGCCAAACCCTGGCCCAAGCTTCATTGCACTTCATTCTCCTCCCTCCTGCCTGCTACTCTAATCTCCAGTTCTCCCAGTTCCCCCCCAGACTAGCTCTTCCTTATACACCCTATATCTCAGTGAGTGATGCCACCAGCCACACGCTCAGACACTTGCACAGACATACCAGTGGCCAAAGCAACCGGGACAGAGGCCGATGTTCAGAGGCCAGCTGGGGAGCCACAGGGAAGCTGGCATGTGAAGCAGACACCTGCTCCAACAATATGAAACTGGGGGAGCTTCCCCTGTGCCCAGATGCCATCCTTGGAAAGGGGAGGTAACTGGGAGAAGAATATCTGAAGAGCGTTTGAAATTTAAATAGACCTTTAATTGTGCACATGAGTGCTAAGTCACTTCAGTTGTTTCTGACTCTTTGCGACCCTATGGGCTGTAGCCTGACAGGCTCCTTTGTCCACAGGACTCTCCAAGCAAGAATACTGGAGTGGGTTGCCATGTCCTCCTCCAGGGGATCTTTCCAACCCAGGGATCAAACTTGAGTCTCTTATGTCTCCTGCATTGAAGGCAGGTTCTTTACCGCTAGCGCTACCTCGGAAGTCCAGACATTTAATTAACTGTAAGTTATTTACTGCCCCTTAGCTGCCATGAGCGGAGAAGGCAATGGCAAGCCACTCCAGTACTCTTGCCTAGAAAATCCCATGGATGGAGGAGCCTGGTAGGCTGCAGTCCGTGGGGTCGCTAAGGGTCGACACGACTGAGCGACTTCACTTTTACTTTTCACACATTGGAGAAGGAAATGGCAACCCACTCCAGTGTTCTTGCCTGGAGAATCACAGGGACGGGGGAGCCTGGTGGGCTTCCGTCTGGGGTCACACAGAGTCGGACATGACTGAAGTGACTTAGCAGCAGCAGCAGCAGCTGCCATGAGTGAGAAACAGGGCTCCAGAATACAGCAGAATTCAATAGGACATAATGTATTAGATTTTGATCCTATTCCCACACAAAAGAAGAAATCATGAAGATGACTATAGATTGATAAGGTTTTGAAAAGGATAGTCATTTTATGATATCTGTTTGTGTATTTTCTCCACAATCAGGAGAAACACACCAGATACTCTCCCCTAACACACACACACACACACACACACACATAATCACATTGCACCCCTCATGTCACAAGCAGAGGCATCTGGATAGAAGGGCCTTAATCTGATAGGATGGAGCGTCCCTCACAGCTCAGTCAATAAAGAATCCTCCTGCAATGCAGGAAACCCACGTTCAATCCCCGGGTCAGGGAGATCCCCTGGAGAAGGAAATGGCAACCCGCTCCAGTATTCTTGCCTGGAGAATCCCGTGGACAGAGGAGCCTGGTGGACTACAGTCCATAGGTCACAAAGAGTCAGACATGACTGGGCGACTAAATCACCACCAATCTGCTAGAACAGCTTTCTCCACCAGATGGCACCAATGATCTGACTGGGCTTATGTTTACCAGACTCTTCTTGCCACAGAACAAACAGAACTGGATTTATGCTTCATGGACCACATGGCTAATTTCTAATGCTAAAATATCTTTTGTTCCATCACACTTTGGAAGCTGTCATTTCTTTCCCTTTGGCACCCCCAGGCAGTACAAGTCATGGAGGAGGCCCATGGAGCCTAAAGTACTGGCCTTCTTACCAAAGTGAGAGCTCTTTGATAGCAAACAGAGTTGAGTTTTAATATTTTTTTCATACTTCTGGCTCTTAGCACAGTGTCCAGCACACAGCAGGTACTCGATAACGGTGATTGAATGGATGTCAGATCCCCTGGAACTCCACTTGGTAGATATATTAAGGGATCTCATGTGGGTTCTCATCCAGCTCCGGGTCAGGACACTTGGAGACTTGTCCTAACTGCCCATTCATGTGCCCATCTCCTGCCATATCCATGTCCTCACTTCCAGGATCTGGGCCCCCACTCATAATCCTGCTGGCTTTGGGCTGATTCCAGGGAGGACACTCTGCACTGCAAGAGGGTGCAGAAGGTATGCTGCTCCCTGGGCCGTGCCCAGGCCAGATCCCACTTGTGGGAGGTCAGACGGTATGGAAACACCCTCTTGTGGACATGCACGGGAGCTGCCTTTTAAGGACTGTCACGGCACACGGAGTGGGAGACAGACAGAAGAGGACCTGAGTCCCTCCAGTCTGACACGGTGGTGCTTTTACCTGAGTTGAAATCCAGGAACTGGTCTGGATGATACTTCTCCCATACTGGACGGAATGTCAACTGACTGTTTTTGAAATACCCGTCTCCACTGTGGGCAAAGAAAAGAGTATCCGGCCTTCATCACACACAGAGTCCTTCCCCTTAGTCGGGAAGTTGCTCATTTATCCAGCGAGTCAACCAGCCAGTCACCCACTCTGTCCAGCCAGTCATTAGTTATCAGTTGGCCCGTCAGCTATCGAGCCAGTTGGTTAGGCAGCCAGGCAGAATCACTGACCCCTGTGCTAAGCAGGAGAGGGGAGGAGGCAGATGGGGGAGGGGTGAGAGGACCTAATTTATCTCACATCTGAGCACACACTACAGGGGTTGAAAGCAACATCTCAGGCCTCCTTCTTGTTAGTTTCCCTTCAACTAGGTGTTGGAGAGGCGGTGCTATAGCGGATGGTTGGTGGTGCAGGTTAAGAGCTAGTCTTTGAGTTAGGAGGATCTGGACAATGTGTGTGCCACCCCACCCCCCTGCCCAGGGGATGGTGTTTAAACCCTGCTCCAGGAAGGAGGAAACCCCAGAGTGGGGCCTGCAGACTCTCTGGGTCATGCCTCAGAGCAGCCACTTGGATCCTTTCTTCTCTTTGACATGGGACAGATGACGCACATGGGCGTGACACCTTCCATGGGTGCCCTCAGAATGATGCAAAATTCCTAGCTAATTAGATAATTCCATTCCTTTCTCCTTCAGGGCATGTTCAAAAGCACGTGAAAGCAATGTAATTATAGGGACAATCCTGAACACATTCTAGGAGAAAAGCATTTACAGCAATTACCAGTAACAAATTACATGGGACCTTCACAACCGACTGCACATACATCATGGTTGAAAACTATTGTGTCAGAGAATGAGCTATTCCCACACTTGGGAACCCACGTCCGCAACCACAGCCCATCCATCTCTCTGCTCTCCCTCTTTGCCACTGACCCCACACAAGCTGTTGGTGCCGCTGGGTGAGAGGTTAATTCTCAGCCCATCAGAAACTAGAGATCGTCATACTGAGTGAAATAATTCAGAGAAAGAAAAACATTGTGTGATATCACTTGTACCTGGAATCTAAAAAGAAATTATACAAATGAACTTATTTACAAAACAGAAACAGACTCACAGACTTAGAGAACAAACTTATGGTTACTAGGGAGGAAGGATGGGGAGAAGGGATCGTGAGGGAGTTTGGGATCAACATGTACATATTGGTATATTTAAGATGGATAACCAACGAGGACCTACTGTATAGCACAGGGCACTCTAGATGGGAGTTCCTGGATGGGAAGGGAGTTTAGGGGAGAATAGATACATGTATATGTATGGCTGAGTCCCTTTGTTGTCTACCTGAAACTATCACAATATTGTTAATTGGCTATATTCCAATATAAAATAAAAAGTTTTAATAAAGTCAGGAAGGCAGATTTCAGCCTTATATTTTGTATTCAACTTCCTGCTTTGCCATTTACTTTCCCGCTCTCTGGGCAATGACTCATCCATTTGTACCTCAGTTTCCTTACCTGCAGAATGGGTAATAAATAGTATCTCCTTCATGGGGTGGTTGTGATTGTCAAATGAAATAATGCCTGTTAAGTACTTGGTGTAAAAATGTTTACTGATACTTGACAAGTCAAGAGTGGTCAGCTAATGTCAATGGAAATCCTAGAAGCCAAAGCTCTGGGATTTATTATCATCATGCACAGGAACTGGGATAGGAAAGGGAATGGCAGGGTGAAGTGGGATCTTTTCATTTGAAACAGAAAGAAGTGGAAACCAGAATCAGCGTGAGTCAGAAGCACTGGCGAGGAAGAGTCCTGCCCAGTTCTGGGGGACGGAGTGTGTGTGCAGTGCAAGCCCTGCTCTGCACCACCTTCCATTATCTGCTCATGCCTGCCAGCCCATCCCTGTCCTACCTGGAAAAGCCGATCAGGACGGGGTTGCCTGGTCGCCTGGTCACATTCCACTGCATACCACCACTTTGGTAGAGAAACAGGGCATAGGACCTGCTCCCGTCTGTGGAAAGGATGGCCTGGTAGGTATTGGTCTGGGGGTTGGTTGGAGACAAACAGGGATGCCTGTGAGAGATCTGGGGTGTCCCATCACCCATCCCACACCCCCACTCTGACACCCACATCACCTTTTCCTGACCTCTGAGAGCAAAGGCATGGGCTTAAATACAGGCAGGTTTGGAATTTTGCAGAGATTCCACCCTGATTATCAAAGCACCTGCTGTGGTGGATTTGCTTTCTTTGTGACTTCTTTCCAGTGAGGAAAGGTAAAGGATTCTGGGTTGGAATCCTGTTAGAAGAGGGTCTGTCAGAAAAAGCTTCAGCTACCAGAGAGATTAGCCAAGACCTCAGAAAGCTGAGAGAGGCCTAAGGAGCTTCCTTTGGGATATTTAAGGATATCATCCAAATGTCCCCTCACCCTGAATAGCATAGAGGAACCATGCAGGTGAGACTGGAGGTTCTCTGAAGGCAGATTTCAAGCACTGTGCTTCTACACAGTGAGTAAGCAATGAACTTGCTGAGCCAATAAAGAAATGGGTGACTTTAGACCAGACACAAGGAAGAACTCTGTGACTGTCAGAGTGGTGAGGCCCCAGAGGGACGGCTAGGGGGAGCATGAGGCATGGCCCCTCTCCACTGGATGCTTTTCTGTCAAGAGTCAGAGTCTGGAATCAGAAATACCTTGGTTCCAGGCCTGGGTTTGTCATCTGCTAGCTGGGTGACGGTGAGCAGTTGCTTAACCTCTCTAACCATCATCTTCCTCATCTCTAATATGTGGATAATAACGTTAGATTGAGCCATATAATATTGCCAATAGCCAGCCATTTGGGGGGCTTCCCAGGTGGTGCTAGTGGTAAAGAACCTGCCTGCCAATACTGAAGCCATAAGAAACGTGGGTTCCATCCCTGTATCAGGAAGATTCCCTGAAGGAGAGTATGGTAACCCACTCCAGTATTCTTGCCTGGAGACACCCATGGACAGAGTAACCTGGCAGGCTACAGTCCATAGGGTCGCAAAGAGTCAGACATTACTGAAGTGACTTAGCACAGCCACTTTTTACTTATTGCATGCTCCATGTTTCAGTCTTCTAATACCCAATGCTCTGGCTGCTGTGAGGCATGTAAGCAAAGCCCTGAGGCACCTCTGACGTGTGGTAAGTGCTCAGGAGACAGAGCAGGGGGGTTTGGAGGTGGTAGGGATGGGGGATGGGGAGGCAGAGAAGTGGGCTGGGAGGGAAGTGTTCTAATCAGCCATCTGTCCTTGACTCAGAGGGGAGTTTAGAAAAGTGGTACCTGCCTAGGATTCTAGGATGCCTGACTTCCAGGTGGTTCACAGGACACTGCCCACTGGTCAACTCACCCCAATGGTCACCCGGGCAGGATAGGCGGGGACATGAACCCACGTGATCTTCAGCGTCCACCTGGCTTTGTAGTTTCCGGCCTTTGTTAACGTATTAATTGCAGACTCCACCTTCTGCACTAGTGCGTTGTAGTCATCATAGAGAGTCTCATATTCCTAGGAAAAGAAGGCAAATATGGAAAAAGAAGTAAGGATCCCATCTCAATACTCCTGAGGGACCCCTCATTTTCTGCTCACTTTAGTCCACCCATGTCTCCCATCCTTCCCCCTCCCAGGCTTATGTTTTCAGTTAGTGACATGAAGATCAGTCTGTAGGGAAATCTGGGGTGTATGAAGTGGATAGTCAAGAGCCAGAGACCCAAGTCTTCTAACTTGAACTTGTGCATCTCTTAGCAAAAAATGGCTCTGATGGTGCAACCACCTGCATCCATTTGTACCTCTCTGGGTCCAACAAGAGGTTCTTTAAGACAGGTGTGTGCTTCTCCACATTTGGACCTTCTACAGTGTCTTGTCCATGGCCAGGGCACGATCAGTATTTGCCTGCAGTAGCTTTCACTACACTGAGAGCTCTCTCCGAGTAGAATCATTAACCCAACCCAGGAGCACACGTAGGAGCCCTGCTTGACTCGGCCTTATTAGGATGAACCTCCTGCAACCTCATTCTAAAGTCAAACGGTGGATGGCCAACCCACACCCACCACCTGCAGTCTTCCCATGGTTGTGTCCTAATCTGTTTCCTCCCTACCCTCATACAAGCTTCAGTTCCCACCCACTGACAGGAGGGTTCTGACAGCAGGAACACTTGCAAGGCCCTCCACATAGGCCTTTGTCTCTCCTTGCTGGCTGCTGGAGAACCCTGTATGCTGAGCTTTGAAAGGCCCACCTGATAAAATATGGTTCCCCGGCTGCTGGAGAAATCAGCATCGTCCCAGAATGGAGCCACCATGGCCACAGAGTCCCAGTCTGAAAAGCCTCTAAGGGGAGGGTTGGGGTAGGAGAAAATCTGGTAGTCTGACTTCGGGAAAATGATTTGGCCATTATCTGTGAACTGAGCATAAAGGTTCCTCCGGTTAGCATTCAGAGAGGGAGCGTCCCAGCCTTGGGCCAGCTCCTGCGGTTTGTGAGGGTAGAACTTAGAGATGTCAACAACCCCTGGAAAAGGATGGTCTCATCCATCTCCCTGCCTGCTGGGAGAACCCCGGTACATAGTTTTCCCAGAAAAACTCTTCATTCTTAGACCAGTCCTCACATCTTAAGAGCTACCTAAGGTGGTAGGTTTTGTCCTGCTTCAGTGGCAGACCCATCCATAGACCAGCCCACCAAAGAGCAGAGGCCTCTGGGTAAATCCCCTTGGCCCCCACCCCTGAAGCTTGTGCCATATCAATTAGAGCTGAAAGGATTTATACTCTCATTCCATCACTGTGTGGCTCTCTCACAGTGTGTCCTGGCTCAGCCCCCTCGTCGAGGGCAAAAACTGCCATTCAGCCCTCTTCTATGAGACATGAAGTACTTGGACCAGGGAACCAGGAAAATAATTACAGAAAATTTGAACCACCTCAGTCGAGTTTCCCCAAGTAAGGCTTCCTACTCAAAAAAAAAGGGGATTGGGGTAGGGGGCATGAAAACGGTGGAGAGACTACTGGGCCCCAGGGCCTCTTTACTGAAGCGACAACACTCTGCCCACATGTGTGTGTGTGGCAGGGGCTGGGGCAGGGTGTAGCCTCACGCCTTGTTTTCCTCAGCTGGTGCCTTGTCATTAAAGAGTGTGTGTAAGCAGCCAGCGACAGAGACATAGGAGGGTCCTGACAAGCATCATAGTCATAGCTGGTCATGGTCACAGGGCCATCTTTGAGCCCTGGAGGGGAAGCAGGGCCTGTGGGATGCAGGTCATGAGTCCTTTCCTTTGGGTTGCAGTTGGGGACTCACGTAGAGGGAATCCCAGAGAAAGGAGCCAAGGGGGAAGCCGATCTGGGGCTTGAAGAGTGGTGAGGTGAAGTCCACGGTCCTCCTGACAAACTCCCGGTCTCCAGCACTTGGCCCGTAGGGGAAGAGGAGAACACCTGGGCAGGTACAAAGAGGAGCAGGAAGTTCTCAAGGGCCCCAGAGTCATTAAGGCTGGTAGGGAATTTCACCTCCAAGAAGCCTTCCCTGATGACCCCATGGACTGCAGCCTGCCAAGTTCCTCTGTCCATGGGATTTTCCGGGCAAGAACGTTAGAGTGGGTTGCCATTTCCTGCTCTAGGAGATCTCCCCGACCCAAGGATTGAGCCAGAGTCTCTTGCATCTCCTGCATTGGCAGGCAGATTCTTTACCACTGAGCCACCTGGGGAGCCCTACACTGCTCTCCTGGCCTCCCACAAATTTCTTCCTGACCCCAGCTGTGATGGCATCTACACGATCTGTTACCTACAAGATTCCCTCACACATCAGCCTTGCTTCTCAGCACTTTTCACCTTATTTCTGGTAACCCCAAATTCTTTGGGGATCTCCTCCCCAGGTGACACTACGACTACTTTTCCTGTCCATGCCTTTATTCCGGATGTTTAGGCCCTCCTTCCTGCATGGGGCACTTCCTCTCCCCAGTTCCTATTTACTCTTTCCAGGAAGCCTCCTCTTCACCTTGAATCCACCCCTGACATTCCCTAAGGGCCTTCCAATAAGTACACCTAGTATCCTGGGCTTGTTCCTCTAATGGCATCTACTGAGGTAGAAGATATGTCTCTCTCTAAACAGCCCCTTGGCCATTTCTGTATCTCTAGCTCCTAGCCCAGCACCATGTGCAAAGCCAGCCCTCAGCACCCAACTCTGATGCTCTTGTATTGTTCCCTGTAGGGCTCTTCTGATTTGAAACAACATAGTCTGTGAGCAAGCAGAATGAGACTAAGCACTCTGTTACCCATCCCTATCAAGGGGATAGGGAGAGCAGCTGGACTTCCCATGACCCAGATGGAGCAGTGGAGAGATCCACAAAACCCCCAACAACTCACAAGGGCCGTCATTGGTAGATATAATCCAGCTGCCACAGCTGCAACCACCACATCTTGCTCCATCCTCTCCCTCCCAGGATGGAGAGGCTCTAGCTCTATGGCATCACTTGCCTTTCCCAGGGTTAACAGGGACTGGTGCAGCTGTGGAGTGGGCACCTGTAGAAGTCCCAGTAGTGGAGGTGCTAAGGGTCTGGAAGGTTGTTGAGGGTAGTGATGCTGTGCTTCCCCTGCAGTCTGCCCTCTGTGAGGCTGTGATTTTTCTTGGGCAGGCAAGGAAAGAAGACTGGAGTGGGTCTGACAGTCAGAGAGTCACAGACTTTAGGAGCTGGGAGAGAGAGCTAGAAACCTGTGTTATGGTCATCCCCAAACCATGCCCTGCAGAAAAGCAGTTATCTTCTGGGGTAGAGGGGATGGGGAGCCTGTCACCCACCGTATCTGCCACTGACTTCATCTTCTCATGGACCTGACTTCCAGCCCGGCAGTACTAGCTCACTGTCCTCTCTCAGACACTCCTCTGGGCTAAATTGAGCTAACTGGGCCACTGTCAGAGACCAAAACCCCAGATTCCCCCCTACCTGATGTCTCAGCCTTCATGGTGGAGCCTGTTAAGGTTGGAGAAGTGCTGGTAACAGACAGAGGAGTGGGGTGACTTGTGAATTGGGTGGTGGAGCTCCAGGTGACTGCAGGTCCAGGGGCTGATTGAGAGAATAAAGAATTAGTGGTGCTTGTTATGGAAAGTGAGGTGCCAACTGAGGTTCCCAGGGTGGTGTCAGGGTGGGTTGGCGCTGTCCACAGTCCTGTGATAGTGGTAGTGGACTGAGTTGTGTGACTGTCCCTGGAGGGTGCTGGGGTGAAGGTTGTCACTTCATCTGTGGTGGATATACCCTGAGGAACACTTTCGGAGGTTGAGTGTCCCCTTGGTTTGAATAAAGCAGTTGCAGGTGACGCTATTTTGATTGTGTTCATCATGGGGGAGAATAAATTCATGGTTTGGGATTCTTGTGTGGTCTGTGTGCCTTGTGTGGAAACTATCTGAGAAAAAGCTGATGATTCTTGAGGAGAGACGCTGATAGACAGTGGGGTTGACTGCCTTGTTGGGACTATTACAGTTTGGATGAAGGAGATGCAGACATGACTATTTTGAAGGTTTGAGTCATACTGGGGCCTGTGCTGCTGACAAGAACACCCCCAGTGGTCTCTGTCCCTCGTGTCCAGTGAGTCTGGGAAGATGCCACTGTCGTTAACTGAGATGTACTCAGGTAGGTGTATGTGGTTAGTTCTTCCTGTTTGCCTGTTGTTGAGACTTTAGATGTAACCCAGGAAATACTAGCGGGGGAGGTGGATGCTCTTTCTGTGATCAATGTACTGGCAGCTACTGGTGTTGACAATGGTTCTTTTTCTGACTGAGTTGTGTGCCTGTCACTGAAGGATGAAGAAATGAATGTTACTGTTTTATCTGGAGTAAATGTCTCATGAGAAACATCTGGAGAGATTCAACTTTTAGTATAGGGCCATCCTGTGGTCTTTGTGTGTTTGCTTTGGTGAAGATGGAAAACCATAGATGTTTGTGGAGTTGAAGAACTGGTAGAGAATGGAGTAGATTGTACTGATGACTGCCATGGTGTAGAAGTTTAGAAGTGAAAGGAGAAGAACTTCCAGTTACAAAAGGGGATTTGTCTCTTGTGTTTCTTACAGTGCTGTCTGTTGACCCTTTTGTTGCTAATATTTTTGATGTTACTGCAAGTGTATACCTCACATAGGGTGGGAATGAAGTGGCTGCTGCACCTGAAGGAGATGTCCTCTGGGAAGTGCCTTCTGCAGATCTGTGTGAATGTGTCGATGACGAGAGAGTAGATGTTCTCACAGCTGTGATGGTGGTGGTTTGAGTTCCTCTGGTGGTTTTCATGCTCGGAGTCTGGTGATTCTGAGAGGATGCTGATGTCACTGGAGATGTATTGCTTACATTTGATGGGGAGAACGTTCTGTCTGTTGAGGTTGGTGCTGTCAACACTTTTGATTTTGTTACAAGCATGTGACTCACACCGGATGAGACTGAAGAGATTGTTTTGCCTGAAAAGAATGTCTCATGGGTATTTTTCAATTGTGTTGCATGTCCACTTGAAGAGGATGAAGGTAATGACTGCCTCACTGCTGTGATGGTGGTGGTTTGGGATTCTTCCTTGATCTTTCTGAGCTGAGCCTGGTAGTTTTGAGAAGATGCTGATGTATCCTGAGTAGTGGAACTGGAAGAAAATGCCTTTGATTGTCTCTTTCCTCCAGCTGCTATTGAGACTGCTGAGGTGACTGGATCAAAATTGCTAGTAACAGAGGGTGATATTTCCTTTGCTTGACCTACAGTGATATTGGCTGAGGTTGTTCCTGTCATCAGTTCTGATGATGTGGGAGGTGTGTGGCTGATGCTGGAAGGGAACAGGTCCTCAGTAACACTGCTTGTCAGACAGTGTCCGCTTGTCGAAGATGCCCACTGGGTTTGGGCAGTGCCTGTAAATATAAGATACAAGGACTCATGAGACAAGAGAGTTTCCTTCTGTGAAGTTGGAGAGTTTATAACACAATTATTTTTCACACGTAGCACTCTGTATCATAGTGCTTCATAATGAATGGCTGAAGAATTAATTATTAAACCATGTCTAAGATTTCTTTTCTTGTGCTCCAAAATCACAGATTTTATTTTAATGGGCTCAAAAATTATTGGCAGCAGTGACTGTAGCCATGAAATTAAAAGATTCTTGCTTCTTAGAAGGAAAGCTATGACAAACCTAGACAACATATTAAAAAGAAGAGATATCACTTTGCGGACAAAGGTCCATATAGTCAAAGCTATGGTTCTTTCAGTAGTCATGAAAGGATGTGAGAATTGGTCCATAAAGAATGCTGAGTGACAAAGAACTGATGCTCTTGAATTGTGGTGCTGGAGAAGATTCTTAAGACTCCCTTGGATTGCAATGAGATCAAACCAGTCAGTCCTAAAGGAAATCAATCCTGAATATTCATTGGAAGTACTGTTGCTGAAGCTGAGGCTCCAATGTTTTGGTCACCTGATGAAAAGAGGTGACCCATTAGAAAAGACTTGGATATGGGGAAGTTTGAGGGCAGGGGGAGACCGGAGAAACAGAGGTTGGTTGGATGGCATCACCGACTCAATGGATATGAGTTTGAGCAAACTTCGGGAGATAATGAAGGACAGGGAGGCCTGGTGGACAGAAGTCCACAAGGTCATAAAGAGTTTGACATGATTTAGCAACTAAACAACAAGCAACAAGATTTCTACCAATACTGTGCCCCCTAGTCATAATACTGCAATGAATGTCTTTGTGCTAACATTTTCTCCATTACCAAAAATTTTGTGGGTTTGGTCATTGAAATGGGCTCAATACACTCCTACTTTCCCCATATAAGGCTTATATAGAAGCCAAGCTACATTAGCTTCCATCTTAGAACAGTGGTTTAACTAAAATATACACACTGTTTATTCAATCACAAAATTTCAAATTTTTGCCTATCTTATACAAATATTGTTCAAATAAAATAAAGGAGATGAGTAACCTTCTGTATTTTTATAGCCTTTTTTTCTTTTCCTTAACCTAGTGTTCATCTCTCAGTTTTCCTTCCCACCTGTCTCCTAATCCCATCTCTAAAAAGTTTTCACTCCCCGCCTCCACCCCAACCTCCAGAGACAATCCTGTGTTCTTTTCTTTCTCTCTCGTTGTTGTTGTTTAGTTGCTAAGTCATGTCCAACTCTTTGGGATCGCTTCGACTGTAGCCTGCCAGGCTCCTCCATCCATGGGATTTCCCAGGCAAGAATACTGGAGTGGGTTGTCATTTCCTTCTCCTGGGTATCTTCCCAACTCCGGAATCGAACCCATGTCTCCTGCATTGGCAGGAGGATTCTTTGCCATTGAGCCACCAGGGAAGCCTTTCTCTCTTGTATCTCATCTCAAACACCTAAGAATTTTGCTGACCCATCAGGACCTTCTTCAAAAAGCAAGAAAAGGGAAATATTATGAACTTGTGTATTTGAATACCTAACATGACTAGATATATGTACTGCTGACAGTACACATCAATTACCTGTACTGTCTCACATGACTTTGTTTACCAGTATAAAGCATTTGGGAAGCCATCAGGGAAGCCCAAGAATATTGGAGTGGGTAGCCTATCCCTTCTCCAGCGGATCGTCCTGACCCAGGAATCAAATCAGGGTCTCCTGCACTGTAGGCAAATTCTTTACCAACTGAGCTACCAGGGAAGCCCAAGGCATTTGGGAGTGCACCTAATGATAAAGAGAATTTATGATGCCTCAAGTGTATAAGTGACTCCCTCTTCTCTGGAATAATTTTTTTTTGGGGGGGAGGACTCTCTTATATTCAGATATATATTTTTTATTTCATTTTCAGTTCAGTTCAGTTCAGTTCAGTCGCTCAGTCGTGTCCGACTCTCCGCGACCCCATGAATCACAGCACGCCAGGCCTCCCTGTCCATCACCAACTCCCGGAGTTCACTCAAACTCATGTCCACAGAGTCGGTGATGCCATCCAGCCATCTCATTCTCCGTCGTCCCCTTCTCCTCCCGCCCCCAACCTTTCTCAGCATCAGAGTCTTTTCCAGTGAGTCAACTCGTCGCATGAGGTGGCCAAAGTATTGCAGCTTCAGCTTTAGCATCAGTCCCTCCAATGAACATCCAGGATTGATCTCCTTTAGAATGGACTGGTTGGATCTCCTTGCAGTCCAAGGGACTCTCAAGAGTCTTCTCCAGCACCACAGTTCAAAAGCATCAATTCTTCGGCGATCAGCTTTCTTCACAGTCCAACTCTCACATCCATACCTGACCACGGGAAAAACCATTGCCTTGACTAGACGGACTGTCATCTTTTTAGGTGGTCCCTCTACCTACAATCCAGAACTTTTCCTACTTTTCTTTTTAACTGGGAGTAATATGAGTTCTGGTTGTTTGTAAAATCATGTGGGAGGTCCTGAAAACAGACCAAGCTCAGCAGGCTGCTTTAACAAACCTCAGCAAGCTGTTTCTCAAGGCACCATTGCTTACAATTGCCAGCAGGCCGGCAAGTAGGTAAGGCACAGAGCCCGCCCAGCCTGGGGATAAACTACTTCTGGATACAGTCCTGTGACTTTCTTTTTCCGTCAGAAGAGGGGGAAATCAGTGTAATAATAATGAATATGTAATAACGAGTCCACCTTTGATTGCATTAGCACAACACAGTCATAAAATATAGCTTTTAATTTTTTTTTTTTTAATCAGAGGAAGAAGCCCAGGAAGATAAAAGTGCCTAGGGCCCGTAAAAGTCATTGGATGGCCCTTTTTATAGATGCACTCAAACAAAAGTCTATACCAGTGTTAAAGAGAGAGGTATAATAGTAGCAGTTTATTGATGACAATCTAATTTCATTTTATATCTTACATTAGTTCAGGTATATTATCTGATTTTTCCCCCAAACTACCTTTAACTTAAAAAAAATTTCTTTAAAAAAACACAGAGCTAACATCTTTTTGATTCAACCCTTAGGTTGATAATTAATTTTTTCCAATACAATTTGTTGTATACAACAATGAATCCAGTTTTAGTAAATCTGCAGTATTTAGTTATTTACAGAAATACCTTTCCCATTTATCAGGAGATGTTCTTTTAAGTAATATGAACATTAAGGCTAAGACACTACTCTTTCTTTGAAAAGAGCTCTTTTCTCCAAGGGGAAAATAGCCAGTTGTTGTTTTTTTTTTTTTTTTAATTAATTAATTTTTTAAATTGAAGGATAATTGCTTTACAGAATTTTGTTGTTTTCTGTCAAACATCAACATGATTCAGCCATAGATATCTATCTATATCCTCTCCCTTTTGAATAGCCGATTTTTTAAAATACTTAAGCAAAGGGGGCAGATTTTTCATAATTAGCCAGATTCAAAACATTCCTCTAGGTGCTGAGTGCTCTGACATTCATTCAAGGCCTGAAAAGTAATTTTGTCAACTGTGAATGTGTGTGTGCTCAGTCACTCAGTTGTGTTTGACTCTTGTAACACCATGGTGGTAGCCTGAAAAGCTCCTCTGTCCATGGGATTCTCCAGGCAAGAATGCTGGAGTGGGTTGCCACTCCCTTCTCCAGGAGATCTTCCCCATCCAGGGATCAAACCCACGTCTCCAGGGCCTCCTGCATTGGGAGGCAGATTCTTTACCACTGATCCACCTGGGAATTTATCAACTACAGATGCTGATTGCAGCCATGAAATTAAAAGACGCTTGCTCCTTGGAAGGAAAGTTATGACCAACCTTGATAGCATATTAAAAAGCAGAGACATTACTTTGCCAACAAAGGTCCGTCTAGTCAAGGCTATGGTTTTTCCAGTGGTCATGTATGGATGTGAGAGTTGGACTGTGAAGAAAGCTGATCACCGAAGAATTGATGCTTTTGAACTGTGGTGCTGGAGAAGACTCTTGAGAGTCCCTTGGACTGTGAGGAGATCCAACCAGTCCATCCTAAAGGAGATCAATCCTGGGTGTTCATTGGAAGGACTGATGCTAAAGCTGAAACTCCAATACTTTGGCCACCTCATATGATGAGTTGACTCACTGGAAAAGACTCTGATGCTGGGGAGGATTGGGGGTGGGAGGAGAAGGGGACAACAGAGAATGAGATGGCTGGATGGCATCACCGACTCGATGGACATGAGTTTGAGTGAACTCCGGGAGCTGGCGATGGATAGGGAGGCCTGGCGTGCTGTGATTCATGGGGTCGCAAAGAGTTGGACACGACTGAGTAACTGAACTGAACTGAACTGACACTAATGTTTTAAAAATCCTATAAAGGGAATGTGCTTTTGAAATGAAAAAGCATCATCAGTTTTCCCCAAAGAATTTGAATAAAATCAAATTTTAATATTTTTTATTTGAAATGGCCAGTCTTCTTGCTAAAGTTACCAAATACTCCTTCCCTTAAGAGTGCACTGAGATACAAAAAGATAAAGACAAGTTCCTTCGCCGTGGAGAGTAAATGGTATCCTTGCAGGAGGGAAGCATTCAGTCTCAAGGTGTGGTGTGCATTCCTAGGTTGCCAGGTATCACTGAGGCTAAATGAACCCAGGTTAGGTCTAGTCAATAAAACTTGTACCAGGTCAGAGGTTTAGACACGCCTGGAGGAAGGCTTAGAAAAATGCTACAATAAAGACTAAGGGATGGAGGAGCAGGATTCCTGCAGAGTAAGGTGGCCTGATCAGGGATGCTTCAAACAGTTAAGAAAAAAGAAATCTCAAGAATATGACAACTTATAGCTGTCTTCCTTATGAGGAAGGAGGCAGGATTAGACTAGAGAAGTGACCAGACTATTTTAAACTCCATGGTATAAAGGAGTGTTAACTCTTTCAACTTGAATTATAGCATTTTTTAAAAAAGCAAATTAAATGTCTACCTTTTTAAATTTTTATTTTCACATTTCTCCCAATTTAGCAGAAACCTCATAAGTACACATACTCTAGCCCTGGCCACATCATAACATGATGTTAATCTAATTGATCATGGCTAGTTTTTTTTTTTTTTCCAGTTTATTTACCAGGCAGAATGTTTAAATTTCAACCTGTTTTATTTTAAATATTTGGCTGCACTCACACTAGCTACAGACAAAGCCTCAGCCAGCCAGGAGAGTGTACCATCCTCCTGAATTTATTTTTAAGGTCCACAAGTCTTCAAAACCGAAAAGAAACCAAGAAACCTTGAGTCTTTTTTTTTCCTCCCTCAGGAACACACTTTTTTGGTTTCTGTTAGATCCCTTGCTGTTGTCAAAAAATAAATTTAACCTCTGTGCTCACAACTAGTTGGAGGGATGTAGTTCACAGTGAGACAAACTTCTAAAGAAGAATATAGGTTTGAGTGCCATTCCTGGAGTTGACCAAAACTTCACCACTTTCTCTTCTTAAGAAAGCAATTTGATGGATAAACAAGTTCCTACTGTATAGTAAATGGAAGTATATTCAATATCCTGTGATAACCATAATGGCAAAGGATATATATGTATAGCTGAGGCACGTTGCTGTATAGTAGAAGGTTACACATCATTATGTCCACTATACTTCAATAAAATTTTGACTTTCAAGTGAGTGAAAGTGACTATGAATCAACTCTAATTAATTAAAAAGTGACTCACCCTGTAGCTCTAATTTGTTGAAAGTGACTCACCTACTACTTATTAATAGTAACTAATTACAGGTGACATGCTTCTAAGCTGGTATGGATAAATGCATGGATCGAGCTGCAGACCTGTGTTAGAAAGTCCTTGGGTTTCTACTTCACGCAAAATGACTCTACTTCAATTTTATTTTTTTTAGTTCCACAAGTATTTATTAAGCACTTCTCTGAGCAATCTGCTTCAACTTTAAAAGGGGACTTCCTTTATTCAGAATAATGAGTAGACTTGTTTATAGGACTCCATATTCTATACTTGCTCTCTCCTCAGTAAATTTGCAAAACTTGGTTTCTCTAGTTCGGATTGGAAAACATACGCTCTGCAATTATCATGAGATATTATATTTCCCTAAGAACATAAATAAAAGCAATGCTCTGTCATCTGGCTTTGAGTCACCAGACAGATGCTATTTACATACCAAACTTACTAACTTTATTATAGATTCTCAGCAATTAAACCTTTTCAGAACCTGCATCACCTCTGTTGAAATCAATATCAGTAGCAAAAGTTTTATGATTGCACAACCCAAATTCTTAAGTAAAGGTGTTCGTTTGTTCATTGATAAAAGTAGTGCAGCTCCATTTCCAGCAAAATAGCAGAAGAGATAAGCCTTTTCAAAACCTGCAAATGCCAGATAATGTATAAGAAATGTTTTCTATAAATTGAGTATCTTCTGCATAACCTGGAATCCTCAGTGAAAAGATGGCCCAGAAAAACCAGAAAGAAAAAAAAGAAAAAGAAAGCTGAATGAACAATATAATTAAGAACAGAGTTTAGTGATAGAAAAACAGTTGAAAACAGAATTAATAAGGCCAAAACTTGATTTTTTGGAAGACAAAATAAGCACACTCCTAGCAGAAGGAAAGAAATAATAAAGATCAGGGCAAACATAAATGAGATAGAGAATAGAAAAACAATAGAGAGAGTTAATCAAACTAAAAGTTGATTCTTTGGAAAGATCCAATATTGATAAACTTTTATCTAGACGGACTAAAGGAAAAAAAAGAAAGAAGACTCAAATTCCTAAAACTAGAAATAAGATGGGGGCATTATTACCAATTCTATAGAAATTTGAAGGATTATAAAAGATTATTATGAACAATTATACACCAACAAACTGGATAACCTAGATAAAATGATCAACATGTCTTCTAGAAACACAAAATCTATCAAGACTAAATTATGGACAAATAGAAAATCTAAACAGACCTATAACTTGTAAGGAGATTGAACCAACAAAGAAAAGCACTGGACCTGATGGCTTTACTAGTGAATTCTACCAAACACTTGAAGAAGAACTAACACCAATCCTTCTCAGACTTTTCCAATAAACTGAAGAAGGAGCACTTTCTAACTCTTCCTTTTTTTTCTAACTCTTTCTTTTAAGCCAGCATTACCTTGATACTAAACCTGGAAAAGACTCTGATGCTGGGAAAGGTTGGGGGAGGGAGGAGAAGGGGACGACAGAGAATGAGATGGCTGGATGGCATCACCGACTCTATGGACATGAGTTTGAGTGAACTCCGGGAGTTGGTGATGGACAGGGAGGCCTGGCGTGCTGTGATTCATGGGGTCGCGGAGAGTCGGACACGACTGAACGACTGAACTGAACTGAACTGAAACCCAGGCAAAGACACTATAGGAAAAGAAAATGATATCCCTTATGATAATATTCCTTATGAACACTGATGCAAAAATCCTCAACAAAACGATAGCAAGCTGAATTCAGCAGTATATTAAAAGGATTATATACCATGACCAAATGAGATTTATTTCTGAAATGCAATATTGATTCAACATAAGAAACTTGATCAATGTGATATATCATATTAAAAAATGAAGGGGGGGATGACATGATCACCTAAACTGATGCAGAAAAAGCAATTGATAAAATTTGACACTCTTTCATGATAAAAAGCCTCAACAAACTAGAAGTAGAGGGAAACTACATCAATATAATGAAAGTCATATATGAAAATGCCATAGCAAATACACTCAATGGTGAAATACTGCAAACTTTCTCTTTAAGATCAGGAACAAGGCAAGGGTGCCTGTTTTCACCAATTCTATTCAACACAGTACTGGATATTAGTATTAGTCACTCGGTCGTGTCTGACTCTTTTCAACCCCACGGACTGTAGCCCTCCAGACTCCTCTGTTCATGGGATTGTTCAGGCAAGAATACTGGAGCAGGTTGCCATTCCCTTCTCCAGGGGATCTTCCTGAGCCAGAGATTGAATCTGGGTCTCCTGTACTGCAGGTGGATTCTTTACCATTTGAACCACCAAGGAAGGAAGCTGTATAATATAAAAAATTATAGCCCAAAGGTCAAGCAATACAAAATTAAATAAATATTGAGAAGAATCCAACAGTTAATAGAATAAAATTCTAGCCAGCATCTACTTTTGTGTAAGTAAAAGATTATCATATAGAAAACTTGTTCTATTAAAAATATCTTCTAGAAAGGGAAGAAATTATAAAGAAACAGGCTATGTTAGAGATCTAGTTAAGTGCCCTCCTTTTACAAATTAGAGACTGAAACTCAATCTTAATAAGTAACTTGTCCAAGATAAGTACTGGGAGTTCTAGCCAAATCAATTACACAAGAAAAAAAAAAAGTCATCCAAATTGGAACGAGAATGAAGTAAAATTATCCCTGTTTGCAGATGAAGATGTGGGATGATTGGAACTCTTGTTCTCTGTTGGTGGGAACATAAAATGGTATAGTCAGTATGGCAGGAACAGTATGGCAATTCCTTAAAAAAAAAAAAAATAGAATTACCATATGATCCAGTAAGTAAGTCCTATACATAAGCAAAAAAAAAAAGACTTTTTTGGTGGTAGTGTTTTTGTTAATGACAAATATAAAGTACCTAAGAATAAATCTAACAAATGATGTGGCTAATCTTTATGGACAAAGTTAAATGATATTGAAATATATTAAGGAAGACATACTCATCATATAAAAATTGTAAAATATAAATCTTTGAAAGACCAAACCCCATAATCTTACTACCCAGACAATGACATTGTTGTATCCTTCTATAATTTTTCTTATGTTTTAAAAAATACATAGATACCTAGTATATATAACTTTGCATTCTTTAAAAAAACTTTATCTAATATAATAAGCATTTCTTCATGCTTTTATTTTTTGTGCAGATACCCTGAAGAAAGACAGACCTTTTCTATCTTGGATGACAGTTCTTTGTCTTCCTCCGTTTGTAGGCCTGGAAGAGCTGGCTCGGGGGGATTGGGCCCACTAAGGTCAACAGCAAGATCTTGGATGTCGCAGGTGAACACCACTGACTAGGCTCTGGAGGCTGCCCTTTACTAACAAAGCCACTTCCTCAACCTGAATACTTGCATCATTACCATTCCCGTCTCCCTACAAACAGCAGTAGCACGGGGGCAGGTCTCTCTCCTAGAGCACTTCCTCCATGTGTCCTGCTATAACCGCCTCTCTGTGAAATAATGGGAGCTCAAGGATCATGTACCCTTTGCTTGTAAGTTTTTCCTTAATAAACCTTACTTCATGTTCTTTCCATGTATTGCTAATGTGTTGGGGGGGGAAGGAAGAGAGAGAGAGAGTCTGTGTCCCTTGTGGAACACTGGATGTCATTTTCACATCAAATAATATTTCCATATTAACTTATTGTTTGACACTTAGCCTGTTTCCAGTATATTGCCATTATAAACAAAGTTTTGATGACTATCTTTCTGAATGATATTTTGTTTTGTTTTCTTTGTTCAGCTCATTTCCTCAGCATAAATTTCTGTAAGTAGAATGACTGGTTAATGCTTATAAAAGTCTTCATGTCATTAATGAAAGCTGAAAGAGTTAGTCATTCAGTCGTGTCAACGCCATGGACTGTAGCCTGCCAGGCTCCTCTGTCCTTGGAATTCTCCAGGCATGAATACTGGAGTGCGTAATCATTTCCTTCTCCAGGGGATCTTCCAGACCCAGGAATTGAACCCAGGGTCTCCAGCGTTGCAGGCAGATTCTTTACTGTCTGAGCCACTGTGGAAGCCCCATGTCAGTAACACATACTGCCAAGTTTCTTTGCAGAAAAGTCATGCCAAAGTATAGTCCCATTGGCAGTGGATGAGCGAGAACGGCCCAGTATCTTCTTCTTTTGAGAAAAATCTTGTCAAACAGGGCTGTGTCCTTTTGAATCTTTAGAGAACTTACTAACTATGAGGTGAGTTGATTCGAGTCTCCTGCTCCAGCGTATCACCCACAAAGTTTCAGTTTTCTGCTCTTATTTCCTGATTTGTGGGGATCTTCGCCAGCTGTGCCTAGGGCAGTGGAGAGTCAAGGAAATCACCCAATGGCAAGATTCACCTTGAAGAGAAAATAGACTCACAGATGAGCAGCAGTGCCCTGAAAGGGGTGTAGAAGTTGGAGGAAAGAGACAGAAACATTCGCCTTGCTGTCCTGTGCAGGGAGCCCAGGCCATTTGTGCGTGTGTCAGTCTCAGAATAGGCACAGCCTCCATGCTCATGCGGATGCAGCCTCAGTCCCTCTCACAGAGGAGGAACAAGGATGTATGACTTGTTGCTCACAGAAAGCTGGGTCTTCACTTCCCAGGTCAAGGATGAGGATGTCGTCCTCTCAGACATTCTTGGCAACTAAAGGCTGAAATTTCTGAGAGCTTTCTTTGTTGTGGGTGATTTCAGGCTTCTGCTCCTCTGTGGTCAGGATTTGATAGCTGAAGACTTTCCAAAGCTGTCCCTCAGAGGTGATGGGTTGGTGTTAGATGAAGGATGTGAAGGCCACTGGAGTCCCTGCTCTAGGAACTGTGACAATGGAACTGGTGGCTGTGGTTTGTCTTCTTGTGGTTATCTTAGAGGAAACAGAAACTGTGACCACTATTGTGTCTGCTGGGTATTTTTCCTCCACTGTTCCTAGAATTCAAGATGAGGAAAGATGCAAATTCCAAATGCCCTTAGGATGACTGATCTCATGATAGAGCCAGTGCCTGGAATGATGGCTGGCGTACAGGAATTACTTCACAGACATCTGTTGAATGGATGAACTCAAGGTATCCTCATCCCCTGGTTGGTTCCTTCAGCTGAGGTTGGAGAGAGGGTTAAAAGGCATCTATTTCTCCTGTGACTGTCACAGTGGTCCAGGAGCCAGGAGGAGAACAATACAATGGCTGGTCTGGGAAGTGTGAATGCGGCTGTGGGAAAAGGTAGCCAGACGCCTGAGGCTTCCCCAGGCTAGGAAGGTGTGCCTGTCTTAGTGCAGGGAGAGATGAGCTCCAAGACCAAGATGGTGGAAGCTGGAGATGGGCGCACTGGGGAAAAGGAAAGTTGGAGTGGTGCTGGTAAGCTGATGGTCAAAGTTGGATTGTGACACTTTTTGACTTGGTTCCAGAGCTTCTGGGATTATCACCAGGGTAACCTTGGTATTGCCACACCAGATGCTGGGAGACATTAGATTAAATAACTTGTGGTGATATCCAAGGTGAAGAAATGGTGGTCAATAGGTATTGTTTGGGATATGACTTCAGTGAGTATAGTTGGAAAGGAAAGACAAAGTTCTTGCTTTGAAGCCAGCTATAAAGATGAATTCTAAATTATTTTATTTGATGTTATTGACCTAATATTTTTTCAGACAGCTCTAAGAAGGTGGCTCCATTTACTGATGAGGAAAAAGAAGAAAGGCTCAAGAAATCTGTAACATCAGTGACTTTTCCATTGTCCTGGTTCCCTCAGAACACAGGTCAGTTGGTCTTTGACTTGAAGGAGTAGAGAATGAAGTGGGAAAATGATATGGGAGTAACTATTATGATTCAGTGTTTGATTGGTTGTTTTAGCTGTGATTCCAGACAAACACGGTGCCTCTGATGCTCCCTAACAAGGTCCTTTCTGAGGCTGACAGGGACAAGTCAATGGAGACAAGGCCACGGAGTACTTAAGAGTGTGGGTTCCACAGATTCACAGACATCGAAAACAAACTTATGGTCTCCAAAGAGGGAGAGGGGAGGGATAAATTAGGAATCCAGGATTAACAGATACACACTGGTGGTGGTTTAGTGGCTAATTTGTGTCTGACTCTTGTGACCCCATGGATTGCAGCTCGTCAGGCTCTTCTGTCCATGAGATTTTTCAGGCAAGAATACTGGAGTAGGTTGCCATTTCCTTCTCCAGGGGATCTTCTGGACCTGGGAATCGAACCTGGTTCTCCTGCATTGCAGGTGAATTCTTGCATTGTAGGCAGATTCTTTACCGACTGAGCGAAGACTGAGAGAAGCTTAACAGATACACCCTCAGTTCAGTTCAGTTGCTCAGTCATGGCCAACTCTTTGCGATCTCATGGACTCCATCATGCCAGGCCTCCCTCCATCACCAACTCCCGGAGTTTACTCAAACTCATGTCCATTGAGTCAGTGATGCCATCCAACCATCTCATCCT
The DNA here is from genome assembly GCF_049115385.1 of Moschus berezovskii. Lineage (NCBI taxonomy): Eukaryota > Metazoa > Chordata > Mammalia > Artiodactyla > Moschidae > Moschus > Moschus berezovskii. The sequence continues at coordinate 92,145,925 of NC_142460.1, forward strand.
CTGTCGTCCCCTTCTCCTCCTGCCTTCAATCTTTCCCAGCATCAGGGTCTTTTCCAATGAGTCAGCTCTTGGCATCAGGTGGCCAAAGTATTGGAGTTTCAGCTTCAGCATCAGTCCTTCCAATGAATATTCAGGACTGGTTTCCTTTAGGATGGACTGGTTGGATCTCCTTGCAGTCCAAGGGACTCTCAAGAGTCTTCTCTAACACCACAGTTCAAAAGCATCAACTCTTTGGCGTTCAGCTTTCTTTATAGCCCAACTCTCACATCCATACATGACCACTGGAAGAACCATAGCTTTGACTAGATGGACAGATACACACTACTACATACAAAATAGATAAACATCTAGATCCTACTGAAAAGCACAGGAAATTATGGTCAATGATCTTTCAATTAACCATAATGGAAAAAAGCATGAATATAAATATACATATATTTGTATATATATTCTTTATATAACTGAATCACTTTGCTGTATACCAGAAACTAACACAACATTGTAGATCACCTATGCTTCGTTTTTTCTTTTAAAGTGTCAGTTTCAGAGTCAAACTGACCAACATTCACAATGTGACTTGGGCAAGTTACTTGACCTCTCTGAGTCTTGAGGTCCTTATCTATAAAAGTGGGATGAGGGTAGATGTTAGTAATACCAAGGGGTACTGTATGTAAAATAGTTAGCCCAGTATCTAAACTCAATAAAAGGCACTTTGCACTGCCTGCTGTCTGGTCTCTACAAAGTCCTGTGTGCCTGCTCAGTTGCTTCAGTCATGTCTGACTCTTTTAAACCCCGTGGACTGTAGCCCACCAGGCTCCTCTGTCCATGGGATTTTCCAGGCAAGAATACTGGAATGGGTTACTGTGCCCTCCTCCAGGGGATCTTTCTGACCCAGGGGTCAAACCCACATCTCTTGCATCTCCTGCGTTGGCAGGAGGGTTCTTTACCACTGGTGCTACCTGGGAAGCCCTGAGAGCCTGGCTAAGGCAGCGGTCTTTGTGACCGTGTTCTTATTAGGGCAGAAGGTCAGCTTGCTGATGATTTTACAATTACCCACTCCCTTCCCAGATCTTTGCTGCTACCACCAGGCCATGCCATAGCACTCTCTGCCGGGACTCCTACAGCCAGTCCCTAAGTGGTTTCCAATTCACCCTTGCCCCCTTCCAATCCATTTCCCTCCAGGAATCCAGAGCAGCCATTCCAAAGTTCAAATCTGATCATATCACTGCTTTACCTATAACTCTGTACTGTCTGCCCATCTTGTGCTAAGTGCTAAGTCACCTCAGTCATGTCCAGCTCTTTGCGACCCTATGGACTGTAGCCTGCCAGGATCCACTGTCTGTGGCATTCTCCAGGCAAGAATACTGGCATGGGTTGCCATGCCCTCCCCCAGGGTATCTTCCCGACACAGGGATCGAGCACAAATCTCTTACATCTCCTGCATTGGCAGGCAGGATCTTTACCACTAGCACCATCTGGGAATCCCATGTCTGCCCATCTTAGTTCCTTAAAATCCACAATCCATTTCACCGTTTACAAGGTCTTACCTCATCCGGATCTGCCTACCTCTTTCAAGTACTCCTAGGGCCCAAGGTCTCTCCTTACTCTGCATGTCTTCCCCTGCCTGGCTCATGCTCCCTCTCCTTCCTCCAGGCCCCTCCCCTCCCACAATTTCCACCTCATTTTATTGCTTAGACTTGGGTCTCAGCTCATATGCACAGCACTTCCTCAGAGAGGCCTTCATGGATTATTAATCTAAATGAAGTTTCCCTACTTTGCTCTCATCATAATACTTGTTCAACATAACACCACATTTGAGGAATTTTTCTGTATTATTTCGTAGCTCTCTGCGCACTAGATCTTAGCTCCAGGAGGCTGGGGCTTGGCTGTTTCATTCTTCTCTGTGTTCACACAGCGCTGCCCTAGAACAGTGTCAGGCACAACTCCTTAAATAGTTGTTTAACTAACAAATGTATGAATGAATGAATTAATATCTCAGCATGAAGTGTGGGTGCTTCTGTTCATCCTCCATTGATGAGCAGGGCTGGTTTATAGAGCTTGTATGTCACACTGCTAATGCAGTGGCCCACCTTCTAGGCCCAGCTCCCCAGTTTATGGGCTGCATGACCTCACACAAGCTTTGGAGGCAGAAACCGTGACTTCATTATCCTTCTGTCTCAAACATTTGGCACGAGTCAAAATTCAGCAAGTGAATGAGTAACTCCTCATTCTTTTCTGTTCTGAATTCCCCCAAACCCACTATCAAATTCAAGCTGCAATTTTAGTTGGGGGCTTCAGTACAGATCAGAGATGTCTATGCAGACCTTAAAAGTGCACACGTTGAGAATCCGGCTTCCCGTTGCACAAGCCAATGCACTCCATAGGAGCATGGCCGTGACTCTGGAGGCTGCATGTACAAACACAGACACCTAGCTTCCAGGCCAGCTTTGGAATCTCAAGGAAAATGTTGAGTATTTAAAGCTCTATGAAATGCCAAAAATGGAGTTCATTTCAACTCAACTCTTTAGTGCTGTGCTGGGAATGAGGACACAAAGGTGAGCAGGTGTCTGCTTGCTATGAATCAGCCTCGTAGAATGGGAAAGGTGGGAACTAGAAGGAGAGATGGTCTGGAAAGTCTTCAGTCCTGTCCTTGGGAGAGATGGCTTGGCAGGCTCCATCAGTGCCACTCTGAAGCATTCAGAGGTGCCACAAAACCAGCAAACAGACATGGTAGCAAACCACTTGTTTCAGCCCATAAAAGGCCAACTGTTTCTTGGCCTCTCCTGACAAGGGAGACATAAATTACTGGTATGTCAAACTCTGCAAGGACAGCCTCTGCATCTGGAACAGAGCCCAGTAACCAAGGGTGTGGAGGAGCTTGCTGTGCAAGGAACTGTGCAGCCAACATGTCCAGAAGTGGGGCGTCTGCTCCATGGCGGAGCTGCATTCAGCATCAGTTCATGCAAGAAACCACATTCTCTCTCTCTCTCTTTTTTTTTCAGTGTACTGTGTGATTTGGTTTTTGTTTGTTCTTTTGTTTTTTTAACTTTTTATTTTGTATTAGGGTATATGGCCAATGAGAACTGACTCATTGGAAAAGACCCTGATGCTGGGAAAGATTGAAGGCAGGAGGAGAAGGGGACAACAGAGGATGAAATGGTTGGATGGCATCACCAACTCAATGGACATGAGTTTGAGCAAGCTCCATGAGTTGGTGATGGACAGGGAAGCCTGGTGTGCTTCAGTTCATGGAGTTGTAAATAATCAGACATGACTGAGAGACTGAACTGGTATAGCCAATTAACAGTGTTTGATAGTTTCAGGAGAACCGCAAAGGGACTCAGCCATACATATACATGTATTCATTTCCCCGCAAATTCCGCTCCCATCCAAGCTGGCACATAACGTTGAGCAGAGTTCCATGTGCTATACAATAGGTCCTTGTTGGTTAACCATTTAAAATATAGCAGTGTTTTAAAGCAGTGTTCCCTAACTATCCCTTCCCCTCTGGCAGTTGTAAGTTCATGTTCTGTGAGTCTCTTTCTGTTTTGTAAGTTCATTTGTATCATTTCTTTTTAGATTCTTTATCTGAGGGATGTCATATGTTACCTCTCATTCTCTGTCTGACTTACTTCACTCAATATGACACTTTCTAGGTCCATCCATGTTACTGCGAATGGCATTATTTCGTTCTTTTAATAGCCAAGTAATATTCTATAGTATATAAGTATCACATCTTCTTTATCCATTCCTCTGTTGATGGACATTTAGGTTGCTTCCATGTCTTGGCTATTGTAAACAGTGCTGCAATGAACATTGGGGTGCATGTATCTTTTCGAACCATGTTTTTTTTCTGGATATATGCCCAGGAGTAGGATTGTAGAGTTGTATGTTAGCTCTATTTTTAGTCTTTTAAGGAGCTTCCACACTGTTCTCCATAGTGGCTGCACCAATTTACATTCTCACCAACAGAGTAGGAGGCTTCTCTCCTCTCCACACCCTCTCCAGCTTTCATTGTGTATTTTTTGATGATAGCCAATCTGGCTGGTGTGAGGTGATATCTCATTGTAGTTTTGATTCGCATTTCTCTGATAGTTAATGATGTTGAGCATCTTTTCATGTGTCTATTGGCCATCTGTATGTCTTCTTTGGAGAAATATCTATTTAGGTCTTCTGACCATTTTTTGACTGGGTTGTTGCTTATTATTATGTTAAGTATCATGAGCTGTAAATTTTGGAGATTAACCCCTTATCAGTCACATCATTTGTAAATATTTTCTCCCAATCTGTGCGTTGTCTTTTTGCTTTGTTTATTGTTTCCTTTGCTGTGCAAAAGCTTTTGAATTTAAATAGATCCCATCTGTTTGCCTTTTGTTTTATTTCTATTACTCTAGGAGCTAGATCAAAAAAGATGTTTCTGTGATTTATGTTAGAGAGTGTTCTGCCTATGTTTTTTTTACTTTCCTCTAGGAGTTTTATAATGCCCAGTCTCACATTTAGGTCTTTAATCTATTTTGAGCTTATTTTTGTGTATGGAGTTAAAGAATGATCTATTTTCATTTTTTTACATGTAAAAAGCCACATTCTGAATAAACCAAGTGGACACTTGCAAACCTACAGGAAAATGGGAGGTGTTTTTTTAAAGAGATCAAAGATCTTTTGGATGAATGGGAATGTCTCCAAGCCAACAGAAATGTCCTTTCCATTCTGCCTCTATCACCCTCCTGCCCTAGTCTCCCAGCTCTAAAATGCAGTGGTCCCGAAATACTCCACTTGCAGCAACATGAATGGACCTCGAGATTATCATACTAAATGAAATAAATCAGAGACAAATATCACATGTTATCACTTACATGTGGAATCTAAAAAATGATACAAATGAACCTGTACACAAGACAGAAATAGCCACAGACATAGAAAACAAACTTACAATTACCAAAGGGGAAAAGAGGGGCAGCAATAAATTAGGAGTATGGGGTTAATAACTATGTACCACTATACACAAAATAGATAAACAAGGGCCTACTGTAAAGCACACAGAACTATATTCAATATCTTATAATAACCTATAATGGAAAAGAATCTGAAGTTGTACACTTGAAACTAGCACAGTATTGTAAATCAACTGTAGTTTAATACATTTTAAAATAAAATTCGGCTTTGTACTGTGTCTGTGTGTGCTAAGTCACTTCAGTCATGTCTAGCTCTTTACAACCCTATGGACTGCAGCCTGCCAGGATCCTCTGTCCATGGGATTCTGCAGGTAGGAATACTGGAGTGGGTTGCCATGCCCTCCTTCAGGGGATCTTCCAGACCCAGGGATCAAACCTGTGTCTTATGTCTCCTGCACTGGCAGGCAGGTTTTTTACCACTAGCACCACCTGAGAAGCCCCTGCTTTGCACTAGATACTACCTTATTTTATCTTCACCACTACCCTGAGTAATAGCGCCTTTTCATTTCACTAATTTTGCCAATGAAGTCTGTGAGCTAAATGTTCCATTCTCCTATCCCCTGGGCTGATAAGTGGCAAACTTGACATGGGGTCTTTTGTTTGGAACTTCCTGCTTTTGGCTCTACATTTTGCTGCACCACTGACCTAAATTTGATGGATTTTCCTATCAGGACCTCTTGTTCAGGGACTTTCTCCTTTTGAATGTGCCCAAGCACAGGGAGGGTTTCCCAAGGTGGGGCAGACCCCAGTGGAGGGTTCAGATGCCCCGGTGGCAAGTTGGGTGGGCCTCTCCTAGACAGATTAGAGGTTCTTGGAGAGAAGGGGACAGGAGAGCCGTCCCCTGGGGCCCTCGGTGGCGGTGGCTCTCCCTTGTCCTGCACTTGCCACAGTCTCATCACCCCCCAGTGGCTGTGGGGGGCGGTGGCCCTTCGGTTACTAGGCCACCGAGAGAGACTGAGGCTTATTTTGACTTGGTTTTTTTGCCAGAGGATGTGGAATTAGGGTTGCCAGGCTTCCTTCTGAGCCATTCCTACCAGAAGCCACCGGTAGACAACAAGTCTCTGCTGGCTCCCTGTCCAGGCTGCCTCTGTCCACCTTTCTCTTCTCCTTTCCCCTTCAAGAGCCAGGGCTTTTCCTATGGAAGCCCTTACACTGTAACACTTTCGATGGAAACCCCAGTGTTTCTCCTTCCAACCTGGGGTGGAGGCTCGGACACCTGCTCCAGGGAGGACCCTGGCCTGGACGAGGCTGCTGTGTGGAAGCAGACCCTAGGCTCAGACATAGGCAGGTCACCTGTAGGCCCACACTCAGGGAGCCAAGAGAATGGGACTGACCAGCTCCCAGTTCTCCAGAAGCCTCCACCCCAGCAGATGTGCGGGGCTCACTGCCCAACCCACGTAGACTCTTTCCCTCCAGGTCCTCTGGATACTCCACCACGTGCCTGGGAGGCCAATCCCCAGCCCACTCCCCCTCTTCTCCTGGCCCTGTTTCATCCCGCGGCCTTTCCCAACGCACCGGACTCAGATCCAGGGCACCCGTGTGCGGCTTCAGGACAACCTTCCTCCTTCAAGGTCCGCCCCTCGCTCACATCCCATCACTCCCCACCCATCTTCTCTCACCCACTCCCACTTCACTTCTTGCCCTTTCAGGCTCCTCTCCACACACTTCCCAGCTCCCCTCAAGCTTGTTGACCCTAATGCAAGGCCAAGTGCAGAGCTGGTACTAAACATCTTTGTGTGTTGATTTTAAATCACAGAATGCTAAAACTTAAGGACTTAGCAATCCAGAGGTCACGCCATCCACCACCCTGCTTTTTGCATGGGGAAGTGAGGCCTGGGAAGATATACAATGGGAACTGGTCACAGGACCAGATCACTCATTGGCAAAGCCAAGACCACACCCAAGGTCCCTAAATCCAATCCATCTTCTCCCCATTTCCCACGGCCATGACTTCTACAGACACCCCTCAGACTACCCCCAGGAATACACCCTGAATGGCTGGTAGCTGCAGGCTCTGCAGGCTTCTGCGTTTCCTCACTATGATGAGTAGCGAGGATGAGGGGGTGGGTGTGAGGGTGGTAGATTTTGTGGGGGTTCCATTTGCTCCTAGCCAAGCCATTAAATGTGGCAAGGAAGATGGAATCTTCCACATCCCTGGCATCGCGCCTCTCATTATCTCTAAGACACTGTGTTCCTCTGACCCGCCTATGAGGAATGAGTCCTTGGGTGAGGTGAAGTCTTTTACAGGCCTCCTGAGGAGGCAAGGGAGCTGTGATTACATATTTGCTGTGGGCTATTAACCCCTTCCCCTGTGGCTCAACTGGTAAAGAATCTGCATGCAATGTGGGAGACCTGGGTTCAATCCCTGAGTTGGGAAGATCCTCTGGAGAAGGGAAAGGCTACCCACTCCAGTATTCTGGTCTGGAAAATTCTGGTCTGGTTGCAAAGAGTCGGACATGACTGAGTGACTTCTACTTTCTTTCTCTTTCACTGACCCCTTGCCCTCCGTGGCCCCAGAGATTTTCAGAAGACTCAGACACCCAGAAATATAGATTGAAACTTGGCCCTTGGACCGGGGGTGCAGCTTGGAAAGTGGTGAGGAGGGAACAGAGGATCCAGGGGGAGCTTCTCCAATGGGTCTTAGTTCTAGTTCTACAAACAGCTCCAGACAGGGGAGATGCAGGGTGTGAAGGAGGCCAAGGCCAACACCGGGGACTGCAAGCCCTGCCCTAGGGGGCTTAGCCCAGGAGGACGCTTGTAAACCCAAGATCTGGGACAGGAAGCCCACTGCCCCATCTCAGGCTCCCTCTAGTCTTGCTTTGTTTCTCCAAGTCAAGCGCCTGCCTTGTTTCTCCAAGTGCTCCAACAGAGTTTCTTCCCTGGTCCCTTCCTTTGGTAAAGAATCTGCCTGCAGTACAGGAGACACGGGTTTGATCCCTGGATTGGGAAGATCCCCTGGAGAAGGAAATGGAAACCCACTCCAGTATCCTTGCCTGGAAAATCTCATGGACAGAGGAGCCTGGTGGGCTGCAGTCCATGGGGTCGCAAAGAGTCGGGCACGACTGAGCGACTAACACTTACTTACTTGTCTCCTCCTCCCTCTGGATGTACCTTGTTTTGATTCATTTGTTTCTCCCCTGTCTTTCCCTCTGACCCTACATGTTTCTATAAGTTTTTCCTCCAGCTCGGTCACGGAGCTTTCCTCTTTTTCTGCGTCATTCCCTCTCCTCGAGTTTCTCTCTGTTTCCACAGTTCTGCTTACCTGGCTCTCCCTGTGGGTTTTCCCCAAGCCAGGCTGTTCCTCCCAACATCTCCCTGCTTCTCTCTGACTCGCGTTCCTCCTTCCTCTGTCTCTCTAGCGTTCCCTTTCTCTCTCCCTCATCTTGTGCCCACTCACCTCTCTCTGCCTCTCCCTTTGTCCCCCCACGAAAGACCACAGCTCCTTGGAGGCTCGATGAAGTCAGCCACCCCCAGCCCCGAATGCTGCCCCAAGTACATCACTTACCCAGGACCGCTGGCCCAAGGATGTAGGAACACAAGCAGCTCAGGAACACGCAGGGGAATCTCCTCCAGTGGGGACCCCTCATGGCTCCGGAAAGAGTCCCTCACGCTCCCCCAGGAAGGACCTCGGCACAGAAGCTATGGTATGAGGAGCAGAGGTGAATCTGTCCCCACTGGCTGCTGGCCTTAAATAGGTGTGTTTCATTGAGGGGCCAGAGTACCAGGAGAAGGGGACAAAGGAAGGTGTGGCCCCCACGCCAATCATCCTTGCCTCGGCTTTTCTTTCCTCAGTCTCCACCCCCTTCCCCACCAGGGAAGAATAAAAACACCAATACACCCATTTCTGCATTCCTAGGCAGCCTGAGCCGGGGAGGGGGAGGGGCGGGAGGGGCATGTAGGGGAATAGAAACCTGGACACCCTGAAAATGAGGGGCCCACAAATGAGCCCACCCTCCTGCCTGGTGTTTTGCCTGGGCTGCCCGTGTCTTGCCAGCGCTTTGGACTGCCACCGCGGGAGCAGCTAAGACATTTCAGAAGACAGAGCAGGTCAGAAAGGGAAGAGAGGGGTCAAGAGGCAGTGGGTTTGGGGCTGCATGCCGAGGAGAAGAAATGAAATTGAGAAGATCCTAAGAAACATAGAAAGTGGGAGGAAAGAAGTGGGGTGAGGGGCAGGAATCAGAGATACCCCATATGCAACTTGTGGGGTGGAGCGTTGGGCTCAGAATTTCTGTCCAGTCAGGCGATCCCTGGCAATCCTGTGGCTGAGACTTCACGTTCCAGTGCAGAAGATGTAGGAGCTAAGATCCCACATGCCTCGTGGCCAAAAAACCAAAACACAAAACAGAGGCAATATTGCAGCAAATTCAAAAGACTTTAAAGTGGCCCACATTAAAAAAAAAAAATCTTAGAATAATATCTGCTCCATGTCAGGAAAAGGGTCCACCCTCACCATATGGTGGATTTCCTCTTTCCACTAGAGGGTGTAGCAGAGTTCGGGTCTTTAAAGCCTGAGGCAGCCTGGGGAAGCAAGCTTGAGGAATCTGAGGTGGGTAGTGGGGTTGAGGGTAGAACCTAGGGAGAAGGAATTTTGACCCCACGAGGAAGTAGGGGCTACTTCTGGAGACTTTGGCACTCCAGTCACGTATTTTGACTTCTTGGGACTTGCAGGCATAACTAAGAAGGAACAGAAAGCCTCAGCTGCGTGTGCCAGGCAGAATCTGAAGGTGAGAGAAGGTAGCTAGTTAGTTCTGCGAAGGACAGCATGGTGATCTTCCTCTGCTCTTTGCCACATCTAGAACCTTTGCTTCTGGTTCCTCCAGACTTAATCCCTGAGCGTGGAATCTGCAGAGTGATTGGTCCCTGAGCAGAAAGCTCAGGCTCCCACTGCACAGCCCAGGATGAAGAATCGGCATGTCCACATTCCCAGGCAGAACTTGGAGTCATCCAGAGAGGAGTGGAGGGCTACATTGTGGTGCCATCTCAGAGGACCAGGAAGGCTCCACCACCCTGCTGGCTACTTGCTTTCTGAAGCTGAAATTCCAGTTACAGCCAAAGTCCGAAGCCTAGGCCATCCAGGTATAATGCAAATACTATAGAGAAGTAGCATGGTCCCCCCACCTCCGTATGGACCAGTTGATTCCTTTCTTTCCCAGGAGACGGAAATTCACAAAGGTAAAGAGGAATTTTAAGCATAGAACAGTGGGACAGGATATGAGGAAGATGTCACTGAAACAAATTTATACAGACACCAAAGTCAGCTTGGCCTTCTTGATCATTTTGCTGTGTCAGTTCTTGTTCATGAGTTCTTTCTATTTACTCATAACATGTTTTGTTTGGTGACATTTTTCTGGACTACAGTTTTCAATTTACAGAGGAGAAAAAAACATTCAGGTTAGACCAAAGTAAGAGCTGGATATCTTGTCAACCTAACATAGCAAACCTCCCACTTCTCAATGCAAGGAGCACTGGAGGTGCAGAGAGTTCTCCAGAGGCCACTGTGGTGGTCAAGACTTCTACTAGGCTCAGGACACCTGAACCTGAATCTCAGCTCTGCCACCCAAGGCAAATCATGTCCTCTTTGAGGCTTATTTTCCTCATCTGTGAAATAGGGCTATTATGTCAAAGAAAAAAGTAGAACTGAACAATAGTTAAAGCATAAAAAAATAGATTTTATTCAGAACTCTTGCAATATGAGAAACGGGACCTCAGTATAGACCTGGGCTTAACTCCAAATGATCATGGACCAGTGGAAAGCTATAGCCAAGAAGCAGGGAGGGGGGTCAGTGGACAGAAAATTACTAAGAAAAAACAGGGGGTAAGTGGATTCTGGCTAGACCAACTTAATAGAATTTTTGGTGAAAGACAGATCAGGGTGATTAAATATCACCTAGGGGGGATGGTGGAGGATAGGAAAGCTGGTCAGACATCGAAAGTACCAGGTATTGAAGATGGGCCTTTTTCTGCTAAACTGACTGGGCAGGGCTCTTGCTAAATCTAAATTTTATAGAAAAGCGCACAGATGGGTCTAGAAGGAGGTTTAGGAGGCTGAATAGAGTTCAGTCAAGAAAAAGTCTTTGTCAAATAACACCTTTGCAAAAGGTTGTGGGGGTTTCCCAGGTGGCACTAGTGATAAAGAATCCGCCTGCCAAAATGCCAGTGCTGGAGACATAACAAGCGTGAATTCAATCCTTGGGTCAGGAAGATCCCCTGGAGGATGGCGTAGCAACTTACTCCAGTATTCTTGCCTGGAGAATCCCATGGACAGAGGAGTCTGGTGGGCTACAGTCCATAGGGTCGCAAAGACTTGGACACAACTGAAGCGACTTAGCATGCAAAAGGTTGTGAGAATAAAATAAGCCCAAACATGGAAAAGTGCTTTATAAATGTGAAGACACCCGGAGAGGGCGCTTGCCCCCTCATTTCGTCCTGAAGTCATCCCTGAAGGTAGAAACAAGTGAGAGAAGCAGGCTGGAAAAGAATTTCCAGGCTCATCTGCCTCCTGAGGTCTTTCCAGCATTCCCTTTGGGTTTTAGGATGTTGGCACATATGAATCTAATCCTTCTTCTCCCTGCCTGCCTGCAGTTCCGGTCGCATCTCCCTCTGAGCCCAGCTACCCATCAGCTGGGCCTCCCAGGTGGCACCAGTGGTAAAGAACCAGCCTGCCAGTGAGGAGACACACAAGAGACATGGGTTCGATCCCTGGGTTGGGAAGATCTCCTGGAGGATGGTGTAGCAACCCACTCCAGTATCCTTGCCTGGAGAATCCCATTGGCAGAGGAACCTGGCGGGCTACAAGTCCCATGGGGTCGCAGAGAGTCAGACATGACTAGAGCGACTTAGCATGGCACGGCACCTGTCAGCTCACCCCTTTTCCAGAGTTGGGATGCTTCTAGATCTCCATAACAAATGCCTTTCTTTGTCTGCTTGTCCTTCCTTCTCCCCTCCCAAGGTGTCTGATGGGGACAAAGAGGGTGAACAGGGAGGAGGTGAGTAGATGCCCTGAGGTCTCTCTGGCGGAGACCTCCTGGACCCGGAGACTGCTGGGCGTTCCTGGGGGCAGGAATCTGAAACCAAGATTAGGTTGATAGTCTACGGATTGGGGGTATAAGTGAGTTGGAGCAAGGATAAGATTATGATGTTTTCACAGAGAAGGAAGACACAGATGTGGCTGAACAGACTTAGCGTGGGTTATGGGCAGCCCTGTCAAGAACTTTAAAGGTGATCTTTCTCCTAAGCTACCCAAAATGGGAGACTCTCATCTAAGGGTGGGGTTAAAATCGCTTCCCTCCATATAATTGATTCCCCAATAGACTCTCATGCTGTTAAAAATGTTGTGCTTAGTCACTCAGTCTGATTAGTAGCCCATCAGGCTCCTCTGTCCATGGAATTTTCCAGGCAAGAGTACTGGAGGGAGCTGCCATTTCCCACAGCTAATAAAGTTACTCTTACTAATAAAGTTGCTCTGGGTCAGCCTTAAGGCACCTAGGCTGAGATGGGGTAGGAAGTGAGATATTTATTAAATCTGATTTATTAAGTCTTAAGACTTGAACTAGAGTGCCAGGCCCTGTGAATGTTCCTATAACCCTGCAAGGTACATGTCATCATCCCCATCTCACATCTGAGAACACTGAGGTTCAGGGAGATGAATATGCACCCTTGTCATTACTGAGTCACGATTCAGGCTGTGTGGTCGAGTGGAAGTGCAGAATGCCAGCTGCCCTGAATCACACCTGCCCAGGTCACACAGGAAGTCAAAAAGCTAAAATTCAAGCCTAGGTCTGTCTGGCTCCAAAGCTAAAAAAATATGAGCTGAGAGTTTATCCTCTGCCTGGTGGGCACCTGAATACTGAACTGTTATTCCTCAAAGGCACAGAGACGCACCTTTAAGAATGGATTCACTGTTGGCTGCAAGGAGAGTGTTTAGTTGGTAACACCAGCTGTTAGCTCTTTCAGATGCACCTCAGCATTCATGCCAAGACCACACACTTATGGTGACCCCCAGGTCAATGACGTGCAAGGCAGTGGTGCAAGGAATTGGACAGTTCCAGTCCCACAAGAACTCCTTTATTTTATTTTATGGTTATGAGGCTTAATAAAAATTCTTACACATACTTCCAATTTATCATTAAACATTGAGAACATAGTTCCCATTGAAAAAACTCTTCTTTAAGGTGAATTTTTATTGGAGTTGCTTTCAATGTTGTGTTAGCTTCTACTGCACAGCAGAAATGAATCAGTCATGCGTGCACATAGATCCTCTCCCCTTTGGACTGGCTTCCCATTCAGGTCACCACAGTGCATTAAACAGAGTTCCCTGTACTGGGCTTCCCTGCTAGCTCAGCTGGTAAAGAATCCGGCTGCAAAGCAGGAGACCTGGATTCGAACCCTGGGTTGGGAAGAGCCCTGGAGAAGGGATAGGGCACCCACTCCAGTACTCTGGCCTACGTAGTACGGTTCTCATTAGTCATCTATTTTACACCGAGTGTCAGTCGTGTATATGTGCCAATCCCAGTCTCCCAGGTCCTTCTATTCCCTTTCCCCCTTGGTCTCTATCCATCTGTTCTCTTTGTCTGTGTCTCTATTTCTGCTTGGCAAATAGGATCATCTATATCATTTTTCTAGATTCCACACACATATGCGTTAATATATGATATTTTTTTTCTCTTTCTGACTTCAGTCTGTATGACAGTCTCAAGATCCATCCACATCTCTACAAATGACCCAATTTCACTCCTTTTTATGGCTGAATAATATTCCATAGTATACATGTACTACATCTTTATGCATTCCTCTGCTGATGGACATTTAGGTTGCTTCCTTTAATAGGCGGTCTGCGCCCCAGAGCATCCCGCAGAACCCGTAGGGATTGTGTGGCTTTGTCAGCTGTGCTAACTCCCTCACACAGTGCTGCCTCCGCCCTTTTCCTTTCACAGGTGTTATTCCTCAGTAAAGTTTTCATTTCACTCCATCTCAGCGTTTGCTTCCAGAAGGACCCAAGCTGAGACACTCACTTGAAAGAGGGTGGCCAGTTTACAGGTATAGACACTGAGCAATCTCAGCTGGGTTTCAAACCCAGACCTGCACAACTCAGAGTTCTCAGTCCATGGCTCTGTACTCAACCGTTCAGTGAGGGGGTTGTGGGCTTAGTGGGTCTGGCTCCTGCTCCACAGAGGAGGGCAAAATCTGTTTGTAAGGAAAAGATTCTTACACTGCAAAAGATACAGACCAAGGGGACGGATGCCATTGTGGGGCGGGGGCTGAGCATGGAGTTCTCTTCTGTGCCTGGACCCGCAAAGGGAGTATGTTATGTGTCGGTGTCAGTCCGCTGCAGAGAAGTGACCCAAAGTGATGAAAGGGGAGCTCTGCTCACGAGGTCGTGGCCCCCAGGCTGTGATGAAAGCAGGGGCCCTGGTGTTTCGGCCACACAAAGGCCCCTCTCATTCTCCCAGGATTGGGTTTCAACCCCCTTTTTCTAAAAGTGTCCTGAGTTTTCACACTAATTAGCTCCTTTCTCACTGTCCCTCTGAGGCAGAGGGGGACTAATGCCTCCCCAAGTAATGTCTTCCAGACCTGGGATTCCCAAGAAAGAGGGGCCATGCTGAGCGCACAGGCGGGGCTGAAAGCGCGGGAGTGACGTGAGGCTCAAGGATCTAAATTTATCCATTCACTCATCTTTAAGGAGAAGAAAACTCAGCCTGGAAGCTAGCAACAGTGCTCAAAAAGCCAGCACCCAAGGGTCCAGATTTGCTATCTGAGACCTATATGTAGGCTCCCCCTTTCAACTTCTGAAAGAAAAAGAGAATCTCAGCATAATTTTAGAATTGGAAGAACCTTGGCAAACATGGGGTCCACACTCCTTCTACAATGGAAGAGATGCCGGCCCAGGGAGAAGGGAGTGTCCCAGGTCACACAGTTGGTCAGTGGTGGATCCGGGCCTTATCCCCATGGCTCCATTGCTCCTTCTGCTCTGCGCTTTGCCCTCCATGGTTATTAGATTGTCTTGTGCAATCCTAGCACCCCAGTCAGAACCACTGCCTCTCACCTAAACCTCTGTCCACAGGCAATGCTAAGTGCTATCATTATGGGCATTGAATGATGGAGGCCTGCCCTCTCAGACAGGGTGATCCACAGAGGCCTCCAACACATGGTTCTCACAGACAGTCCAGGCCTTAAAGACTTCTAAAATAAAGTTTACCATTGCTGTTTTTTTCCCCATTATGAAAGTAATATATGCTCATGATACCAGATAAGAATATTTTTTAAATAGAGAGAAGAAAAATATCATCAGTACGTTTGAAAAACTCCTCTTAATCACTGATAGATTTCTGGCTGCTTCTCCAGGAATAGCTTATACAGATAGTTTTAATCTATCACATCGTAGATGATTGTGAGTTCTATTTGACCACGCAATTTTAAACCTAAACATTTCCTCTAGTTGTTATGAAACACTTCGCACACATGTTTTTGTCTGCATAGTACTTCATTGGGTGGACTGCCATATAATTTATTTAATTACGTTGGACACTTGGGCCATTTACTTGTCCCTATTACAAGAAACGCAGATGATCTCATTGTTGTCGGTCAGTCACCAAGTCGTGTCCAACTTTTTGCGACCCCATGGACTGCAGCACACCGGGCTTCCCTGTCCCTCTTCTTCTCCTGTCCTCTATCTTTCCCAGCATCAGCGTCTTTTCCAGGGAGTCAGTTCTTCGCATCAGGTGGCCAAAGTGTTGGGGCTTCAGCTTCAGCATCAGTCCTTCCAGTGAGTATTCAGGATTGATCTCCTGTGAGATTGACTGGTTTGATTTCATACTTAAGTTCATTTCCTTAAGCTAGAATCAGGACTGGTATATTTGGCTACTCTGCTCTGATCTTCCTTTTCCTACAGCAGGAAGGCAATTAGTGTGAATTAGTTACGTCTATAGGGTGTGATGCTAAAGCTGAAACTCCAATACTTTGGCCACCTCCTGCGAAGAGTTGACTCACTGGAAAAGTCTCTGATGCTGGGAGGGATTGGGGGCAGGAGAAGAAGGGGACAACAGAGAATGAGATGGCTGGATGGCATCACCGACTCAATGGACATGAGTTTGAGTGAACTCCGGGAGTTGGTGATGGACAGGGAGGCCTGGCGTGCTGTGATACATGGGGTCGCAAAGAGTCGGACACAACTGAACGACTGAACTGAACTGAACTGAACTGATAGGGTGTGAGTGTATTCTTGGACACCTAGGGCCCATTAAATCTCTAATGATGAGGGTCTAATGGTAGAGGCAAAACCAACCATAAAATAAGATCATTACTCAGATGAACTAAAACCGTGGGTGGATTAAAGACTCTGCAGGTGGATTGGGAAACAGGTCAAGTCCCTTAGGCTTCCCCAGTCGCTCAGTGGTAAAGAATCCGCCTGCAATCCAGTAGTCACAGGAGAGGCAGGTTCAATCCCTGAGTCGGGAAGATCCCCTAGAGGAGGGCAAGGCAACCCACTCCAGTATTCTTACCTGAAGAATTCCAGGGACAGAGGAGCCTGGTGGGCTACAGTCCATGGGGTCACAAGGAATCAGACACAACTGAAGCGACTTAGCACTCACATACACAAAGTCCCTCTAGGATGCCTTCCTGGGGTGAGCTCCCAACCCTGATCCAGGGCCAGCTGCCAGGCCTATCATGAATACCTGAGCCTTGATACAGAGGTGATATTCTAGAGAAAGTAATCCAGAAGAAATTTGAAAGAGCAGGGGATGGGGTGGGGGAAATTAACCCGAGGGTCAGAGCAGAAGAAAATGGAAGTAGTCCTGCAGCAAAACCTAGCTGGGAAGTGTGGTCCTCTCCTCCCTGGCTCCCTGGGGAGAGGAGCTAACTGAAGCTCAAGGGATAGGTCAAAGGGAGGGAAGGGGAGCAGAGCCTGGGAACCCCAGCAAGCCCTGCTCCCCAGGGTACAGTGGAGACAACAAAACTCAGGGTCAGCCTGGCACCCCAACAGCCCTGTTACCCTGTGAACCTTAGTGGCAGGCACTGCACCTGCCACAGGGCATGCTGAGATGAACAAGATCCAGCCCTGTCTCTCAGGGTCACAGTCTAGAGGGTTTAGACACGGGGGAGGGACACTTACTGACAGGCCTTCTGGGTTTGCAGCCCTGAGATCTGGGAGTCTGTTGGGCAATGGAGCAAGCTCCCTGAGGGTGATCCAAGAGGATCTCTTTCTTGCAGTAGTTTCTGAGGGCTGCCGTGACAAAAGACCATATACTTGGTGGACTGAAACAACAGAAATGTATTCTCTCCTGCCTCTGGAGTCCAGAAAGCCTGAATCAAGGTGTTGGCCAGAGCACACACTGTCCAAAGTCTCTGGGGAAGAATCCTTCCTTGCCAGCTGGTGGTTGAGGGCATCCTTGGCATTTCTTGGTTTGCAGCTGCATCACCCCAATCTCTGCCTCTGCAATTACATGGCCATCTCCGTCTGTGTGTCTCTGTTTTCTCTTCTCATAAGAACAAAAGTCATTGGAGTGCTGTCCATGCTAATCCAGTATGACCACAGTGTTACTTAGCTGATTACATCTGTGAAGACTGTTTCCCATCCAAGTACTAACCAGGCGCAACCCTGCTTAGCTACTGAGATCAGATGAGATGCGGCGCTGTAAGGGTGGTATGGTCATAGATGAAGACTATTTCCAAGTACAGTCACATTGTGAGGTGACCTGAGTTTGGGAGGGGACACTTATCCAGTCCAGTAACAACCTATTTGAAGAAAGTTTGTCCAGGGTAAGTGTGAAAGTGTGTCGCTCATGTCTGACTCTTTGCAATCCCATGGATTCAAAGAATCCAGATCCATAGCCTGCCAGGCTCCTCTGTCCACAGGATTTCCAGGCAAGAATACTGGAGTGGGTAGCCAGTCCCTTCTCCAGGGGTTCTTTCCAACCCAGGGATCAAACCTAAGTCTCCTGCTGGCAGGCAGATTCTTTACCGTCTGAGCCACCAGGGAAGCCCTTAGGGTAAGTGTGGGACATTTTAACATATCATGGCCTCTGCAGGGAAGCCCCGTAAGTGAGCCCACTTCCCCTGGGCTGGCTCAGGAAATCCTCAAATGCCTGTTCTTTTTTTTTTTTTTAATTTATTTATTTTAATTGGAGGCTAATTACTTTATATTATTGTATTGGTTTTGGAATACACTGACATGAATCCACCCTGGGTATGCATGTGTTCTCCATCTTGAACCCCCCTCCCACTGCCTCCTCATATTATCCCTCTGGGTCATCCCAGTGCACCAGCCCCGAGCATCCTGTATCATGAATCGAACCTGGACTGGCGATTCGTTTCACATATGATAATACACATGTTTCAATGCCATTCTCCCAAATCATCCCACCCTTGCCCTCTCCCACAGGGTTCAAAAAACTGTTCTATACATCTGTGTCTCTTTGCTGTCTCGTATACAGGGTTATCATTACCCACTTTCTAAATTCCATATATATGCATTAGTATACTGTATTGGTATTTTTCTTTCTGGCTTACTTCACTCTGTACAATAGGCTCCAGTTTCATCCACCTCATTAGAACTGATTCAAATGTATTCTTTTTAATTGCTGAGTAATACTCCATTGTGTAAATGTACCACAGCTTTCTTATCCATTCATCTGCAGATGGACATCTAGGTTGCTTCCATATCCTGGCTATTGTAAACAGTGCTGCAATGAACATTGGAATACATGTGTCTCTTTCAATTCTGGTTTCCTCGGTGTGTATGCCCAGCAGTGGGATTGCTGGGTCGTATGGAAGTTCTATTTCCAGTTTTTTAAGGAATCTCCACACTGTTCTCCATAGTGGCTATACTAGTTTGCATTCCTACCAACAGTATAAGAGGGTTCCCTTTTCTCCACACCCTTTCCAGCATTTATCACTTGTAGACTTTTGGATAGCAGCCATTCTGACTGACGTGAAATGGTACCTCATTGTGGTTTTGATTTGCATTTCTCTGATAATGAGTGATGTTGAGCATCTTTTCATGTGTTTTTTAGCCATCTGTATGTCTTCTTTGGAGAAATGTCTGTTTAGTTCTTTGGCCCATTTTTTTGATTGGGTTGTTTATTTTTCTGGAAGTGAGCTGCAGGAATTGCTTGTACATTTTTGAGATTAATTCTTAGTCAGTTGCTTCATTTGCTATCATTTTCTCCCATTCTGAAGGCTGTCTTTTCACCTTGCTTATAGCTCCTTTGCTGTGCAGAAGCTTTTAATTTTAATTAGGTCCCATTTGTTTATTTTTGCTTTTATTTCCAATATTCTGGGAGGTGGGTCATGGAGGATCCTGCTGTGATTTATCTCGGAGAGTATTTTGCCTATGTTCTCCTCTAGGAGTTTTATAGTTTCTGGTCTTACATTTAGATCTTTAATCCATTTTGAGTTTATTTTTGTGTATGGTGTTAGGGAGTGTTCTAGTTTCATTTTTTTACAAGTGGTTGACCAGTTTTCCCAGCACCACGTGTTAAAGAGATTGCCTTTTCTCCATTGAATATTCTTGCCTCCCTTGTCAAAGATAAGGTGTCCATAGGTGCGCGGATTTATCTCTGGGCTTTCTATTTTGTTCCATTGATCTATATTTCTGTCTTTATGCCAGTACCATACTGTCTTGATGACTGTGGCTTTGTAGTAGAGCCTGAAGTCCGGCAGGTTGATTCCCCCAGTTCCATTCTTCTTTCTCAAGATTGCTTTGGCTATTCGAGGTTTTTTGTATTTCCATACAAATTGTGAAATTATTTGTTCTAGCTCTGTGAAAGATACCGTTGATAGCTTGATAGGGATTGCATTGAACCCATAAATTACTTTGGGTAATATACTCATTTTCACAATATTTATTCTTCCAATCCATGAACACGGTATATTTTTCCATCTATTAGTGTCTTCTCTGATTTCTTTCACCAGTGTTTTATCATTTTATATATATAGGTCTTTTGTTTCTTTAGGTAGATATATTCCTAAGTATTTTATTCTTTTCGTTGCAACAGTGAAGGGAATTGTTTCCTTAATTTCTTTTTCTATTTTCTCATTATTAGTGTATAGGAATGCAAGGTATTTCTATGTTTTGATTTTATATCCTGCAATATTATATATTCATTGATTAGTAATTTTCTGGTTCAGTTCAGTCACTCAGTCGTGTCCGACTATTTGCGACCCCATGAATCACAGCACTCCAGGCCTCTCTGTCCATCACCAACTCCCGGAGTTCACTCAAACTCACCTCCATCGAGTCGGTGATGCCATCCAGCCATCTCATTCTCTGTCGTCCACTTCTCCTCCCGCCCCCAATCCTTCCCAGCATCAGAGTCTTTTCCAGGCCAAAGTATTGGAGTTTCAGCTTTAGCATCAGTCCTTCCAATGAACACCCAGGATTGATCTCCTTTAGAATGGACTGGTTGGATCTCCTTGCAGTCCAAGGGACTCTCAAGAGTCTTCTCCAGCACCACAGTTCAAAAGCATCAATTCTTCTGTGCTCAGCTTTCTTTATAGTCCAACTCTAACATTCATACATGACCACTGGAAAAACCATAGCCTTGACTAGACGGACCTTGTTTGCAAAGTAATATCTCTGCTTTTTAATTTACTATCTAGGTTGGTCATAACTTTCCTTCCAAGGAGTAAGCGTCTTTTAATTTCATGGCTAAAAATCCTCAAATGCCTGTTCTTGTCACCTCTGAGCCATGGCTGAGTGATCCAGGGAAATGGGCAGGGCAGGACTAATTGCCGGATCAAATTTCCCAGGGGAGGGGGCAGGCAGGCAATTGCCCCAGGAGCTCCCAGTCTGACCGCCTCCTGGTATGCCCAAACCACCCTCCACTGCCCAGGAAAGTGTGAGAGCAGGAGAGCAGGGCCCCCTGGAGCTGACCACACCCTCCCCCATACCTCAATTTCAGCCTTGTGCTTACTCTCAAAAGTGGGCTTACTACAGCTGAGTGAAGGTGTCACACTTCCTGAACGTGAAGAAGAAAATAAGGGTGGGCAAGGAACAGATTAACATATATTAAAAAAAACAACCCCACCCTGTCCTTGGGCATTCCACAACTGGGCTGGTCAGCCAACTCCCTACCCCCCAGAGTAACCCACACACACACCTCAACACAGACACACTGCTCACCAAGGGTGGGGAAGAGCTAGACTCAGACACTTTCTGTTTCAACTACACAAACTCAGACTTTCCCTTGATGGGGAACAATAACTTCCCACTTTGCCTGGCTCCCTTGAAATTACTTCTTTAGGTGTGATTAGAATGTTCTCTCTCCCCAGCCCTCAGTTCCCACATAGTCTCCCTGGAGCCCTGAAACCCTGGGTCAAAGGAGAAAGAGAGAGGCAAGAGGATTGCAATTGATAAGTCTGCTCCCCTCGTGGCTGAAAGGCCTGCAAGACACCCAAGGTCCAAGAGACAAGCCTGAGGGAAGAGTTGCTCAGCGGCTTGCTCTCCTTTCAGTAAGGAGGGTGTGAGCCCCCCAAGGCAGAGTGAGTGCTCCAGGGGAAAGGGCAAGGACTTTGGAGTTGCCAAGCTGCTTCCTAGCTGAACCTTAGTCTCCCCATCTGCACAATGGGAATAATAATAATCATTCCTATGAGCTCAGCACATAGAAGATTCTCAGCAAATGTTACTCTCTCCCACAGGGCAGGCGGACGTAGAAACAGAGTCAAAAAGTTGTTTCTAGCGAAAGTCTGGGGTTGTTCTGGGTGGAGAGGCCAGCTCATGGAAGTGAAAGGGCTATAGTATGATTCTTTCTGTATGAATTGTTCTGGAAGGGAGATAGGGCATGGAGGTGGGCAAGCCCAGCCACAGGGCTTATATGGTTACTATTTCCACCAGGGTCCTGGTAAACTGAGAGATGGTCAGCTGGGCTAGATCAAGTAAGATGGTGTTAATCATATGCAAATAAGGTCAGTTTATGCAGTGATTATGCTTAAGTCAGTGAGTTCTTCAAGGACTACGGTTTAGAGGCTGACAGAGGGGGGGCCTGTTTGAGAGAATGAGGTTCTGAGAATCAGAAGCAATCATATTGAATCCAGCTACTAAGAAGCATAATATGCAAGGAGACGGAACAGGAAAGTCCTGGAAGAATATTTTTAAGGGTTACTTTCTTATTCTGACACTAGGCTATCTCACACAGGAGTGAAACGTTGCAGGTCCTGGATGCAACCTGTATGTCAGGACTTCAAATGTAGGCTCCAATGTCTTCTGGATGGAAACCAACTTTTGAAGCAGCGAGACTAGATGAGAGAGGAGGCTTTGTGGTAAAGCCCAGGCAAGAGATGATGGTGTATGGAGAAAGACAGTGGCAGGGAGGTGGGAAGTGCTTCACTGGAGAAAGGTTTCGAGATAGAACCCACAAGGTTTGTTGGGACAGGGTCATTCTTGTCCTCCACTTTGAGCCACAGGAAGGAGGGTGGTGCCAGTAACCGAGAACCGGAACACAGTGGAGTAATAAGTTGGAGGCATGGAGGAAGGTTGTAAGAGCGGAGAACATGAGTTCCTTTTTTTGCAGGGTGACCATATTATAATTGTTTAGACGAACACACATTTGAAAATACAAAGAGGCACCATTGGAGCAACTGGATTGTTGTTCAGTCGCTTTCAGTTCAGTTCAGTTCAGTCGCTCAGTCGTGTCCGACTCTTAGCGACCCCATGAACCACAACACGAAAGGCCTCCCTGTCCATCACCAACTCCCGGAGTTCACTCAAACTCATGTCCATCGAGTCGGTGATGCCATCCGGCCATCTCATTCTGTTGTCCCCGTCTCCTCCTACCCCCAATCGCTCCCAGCATCAGAGTCTTTTCCAGTGAGTCAACTCGTCGCATGAGGTGGCCAAAGTATTGGAGTTTCAGCTTTAGCATCAGTCCTTCCAATGAACACCCAGGATTGATCTCCTCCAGAATGGACAGGTTGGATCTCCTTGCAGTCCAAGGGACTCTCAGGAGTCTTCTCCAGCACCACAGTTCAAAAGCATCAATTCTTCGGCGATCAGCTTTCTTCACAGTCCAACTCTCACATCCATACATGACCACGGGAAAAACCATAGCCTTGACTAGACGGACCTTGGTTGGCAAAGTAATGTCTCTGCTTTTTAATATGCTATCTAGGCTGGTCATAACTTTCCTTCCAAGGAGCAAGCGTCTTTTAATTTCATGGCTGCAATCAGCATCTGCAGTGAATTTGGAGCCCCCAAAAATAAAGTCTGACACTGTTTCCACTGTTTCCCCATCTATTTCCCAAGAAGTGATGGGACAAGATGCCATGATCTTCGTTTTCTGAATGTTGAGCTTCAAGCCAACCTTTTCACTCTCCTCTTTCACTTTCATCAAGAGGCCTTTGAGTTCCTCTTCACTGTCTGCCATAAGGGTGGTGTCATCTGCATATCTGAGGTTATTGATATTTCTCCCGGCAATCTTGATTCCAGCTTGTGCTTCTTCCAGCCCAGCGTTCCTCATGATGTACTCTGCATATAAGTTAAATAAGCAGGATGACAATATACAACCTTGATGTACTCCTTTTCCTATTTGGAACCAGTCTGTTGTTCCATGTCCAGTTCTAACTGTTGCTTCCTGACCTGCATACAGGTTTCTCAAGACGCAGGTCAGGTGGTCTGGTATTCCCATCTCTTTCAGAATTTTCCACGGTTTATTGTGATCCACACAGTCAAAGGCCTTGGCATAGTCAATGAAACAGAAATTGATGTTTTTCTGGAACTCTCTTGCTTTCTCCATAATCCAGTGGATGTTGGCAATTTGATCTCTGGTGCCTCTACCTTTTCTAAAACCTGCTTGAACATCTGGAAGTTCACAGTTCACATATTGCTGAAGCCTAGCTTGGAGAATTTTGAGCATGACTTTACTAGCGTGTGAGATGAGTGCAACTGTGCGGTAGTTTGAGCATTCTTTGGCATTGCCTTTCTTTGGGATTGGAATGAAGACTGACCTTTTCCAGTCCTGTGGCCATTGCTGAGTTTTCCAAATTTGCTGGCATATTGAGTGCAGCACTTTCACAGCATCATCTTTCAGGATTTGAAATAGCTCAATTGGAATTCCATCACCTCCACTAGCTTTGTTTGTCGTGATGCTCTCTAAGGCCCACTTGACTTCACATTCCAAGATGTCTGGCTCCAGGTGAGTGATCACGCCATCATGATTATCTTCGTTGTGAAGATCTTTTTTGTACAGTTCTTCTGTGTATTCTTGCCACCTCTTCTTAATATCTTCTGCTTCTGTTAGGTCCATACCATTTCTGTCCTTTATCGAGCCCATCTTTGCATGAAATGTTCCCTTGATATCTCTAATTTTCTTGAAAAGATCTCTTGTTTTTCCTATTCTGTTGTTTTCCTCTTTCTTTGCATTGATCGCTGAGGAAGGCTTTCTTATCTCTCCTTGCTATTCTTTGGAATTCTGCATTCAGATGCTTACATCTTTCCTTTCCTCCTTTACTTTTTGCTTCTCTTCTTTTCACAGCTATTTGTAAGGCCTCCTCAGACAGCCATTTTGCTTTTTTGCATTTCTTTTCCATGGGGATGGTCTTGGTCCCTGTCTCCTGTACAATGTCATGAACCTCCGTCCAGAGTTCATCAGGCACTCTATCTATCAGATCTAGACCCTTAAATCTATTTCTCACTTTCACTGTAATCATAAGGGATTTGATTTAGGTCATATCTGAATGGTCTAGTGGTTTTCCCTACTTTCTTCAATTTAAGTCTGAATTTGGCAATAAGGAGTTCATGATCTGAGCCACAGTCAGCTCCTGGTCTTGTGTTTGCTAACTGTATGGACCTTCTCCATCTTTGGCTGCAAAGAATATAATCAATCTGATTTCGGTGTTGACCATCTGGTGATGTCCATGTGTAGAGTCTTCTCTTGTGTTGTTGGAAGAGGGTGTTTGCTATGACCAGTGCGTTCTCTTGGCAAAACTCTATTAGCCTTTGCCCTGCTTCATTTCGTGCTCCAAGGCCAAGTTTGCCTGTTACTCCGGGGTTCCTTGACTTCCTACTTTTGCATTCCAGTCCCCTATAATGAAAAGGACATCTTTTTTGGGTGTTAGTTCTAAAAGGTCTGTAGGTCTTCATAGAACTGTTCAACTTCGGCTTCTTCAGCATTACTGGTTGGGGCATAGATTTGGATTACTGGCGTCTCTTGCGTCTGCGCCGCCGGAGGTTCAGTCGCTTAGTCATGTCTAATTGTTCGAAACTCCGTGGACTACTATCCTCCTATGTCTCCCAGAATGTGGTCAAATTCAAGTCCATTGAGTTGGTAATGCTATCTAACCATCTTATTCTCTGCTGCCCGCTTCTCTTACCTTCAATCTTCCCAGCATCAGTATCTTTTCCAATGAATCAATTCTTTGCAGCATATGGCCAAAGTACTGGAGCTTCAATTTCAGGATCAGTCATTCCAATGAGTATTCAGGGTTGATTTCCTTTAAGATTGACTGATTTAATCTCCTTGCAGTCCAAGGGACTCTCAAGAGTCTTCCCCAGTAGTTGGGACAAGAGCCCTCCAGTCATTCTAGTTTGGGCCTGTGTTGAGGTGGGAGGTACCGATACTCAAGAGAACAGATCAAGCAGACAACAAACATATGTGTTTGAGTTTAGGTGAGATTTTGATCAAAGCATTTTCTACCAGTAAAACAAGCGAGTTGTTTTTTTCCAATTGCTTTATAGTATTTAATTAAAACACATTTTATAACTGTTGTCACTATAGATACCAAAATAAACAGGAAGCAAAGGAAAAAAAAAAGGAACATGAAACCCAAATCCTTATTCTTTGTTTAGAGCTTCTCCTTCCTTCGCCACCAGCCCTGGGCAGGAATGAGAGGCAAAATTAAAATTCACTTGTGTTTTATCCATATTTGTGAGTGTGTGTTTCCGTATAAATGACCAATGCCTTAAAAACAAACTCAGGACCTAAAGGACAGCCTTTCATCAGATGAGTACAGCAGTAGGGAAAGCAAGGAGACAATGGAGAGGACAAAGCAGGAGTACTTCTTAAGGGCTTCCCTGGTAGCTCAGCTGGTAAAGAATCTGCCTGCAATGCAGGAGACCCCAGTTCTGTGCCAGGAAGGGTGACCGCTTCCAGGGCCCGAAACTGGGCTCTTGTCTATCACTCGGAAATGAATTGTCTGAGGAGACACATGTGCTGACAAAGCAAGAGATTTTATTGGGAAAGGGCGCCAGGGCAGAGAGCAGGAGGGTAAGGGAACCCAGGAGAATAGCTCTGCCGCATGGCTCGGGTTTTATGGTGATGGGATTAGTTTCCGGGTTGTCCTTAGCCAATCATTCTGACTCAGAGTCCTTCCTGGTGGTGCACGCCTTGTTCAGCCAAGATGGACGCCAGAGAGTAGGATTCTGGGAGGTGGTCAGACAGGTGGTGTCTCCTTTTGACCTTTCCTGAGCTCTTCCCGTTGGTGGTGGATTATTAGTTCCATGTTCCTTACCAGGACCTCCTGTCGTAAAACAACTCATGCAAATGGTTACTATGGTGCCTGGCCAGGGTGGGTGGTTTCAGTCAGTGTGCTTCCCCTAACAGTTTCATTCCTGGGTTGGCAAGATCCACTGGAGAAGGGATAGGATACCCACTCCAGTATTCTTGGGCTTCCCTTGTGGCTCAGCTGGTAAAAAATCTGCCTGCAATGTGGGAGGCCTGTGTTCAATCCCTGGGTTGGGAAGATCCCCTGGGTAAGGGAAAGGCTACCTACTCCAGAAGGCCTGGAGAATTCTAGGGACTGTATAGTTCACGGGGTCACAAAGAGTCAGACATGACTGAGTGACTTTCACTTCACTCAGAGCAGGAGAGCTGAGCAAACGGACAGGTTTGATGCATCAGAGATTGAGGCCAGACCTTGAAGTACTGAACCATGGGGAAGGGCCACTGTGGGGAGAGACCCCAGCACCCAGGAAGATGGTCCTCTGAAAGAGGCAGATCAGGAGTCCAGCCCCTGTGGATGCAGCCCAGGTGTGCAGGTGAAAAGAGTGGTAATAAGAATAAATGATGCAATGAAACCAGAGCTCCTACAAGGTGTTGGTAGTTTGGTGCTGCTGCCTGCATGGCCCTGTGAGAAACGTGAGAAGTACTCGAGCTGACTCACCCACATTTCCTAGAACATAGGTGAAATCCTTTGGATACCTGGCTGGAACCCAGAATAACTGCCCTGATACAGGGGAGATTCAAAAAGAAGAGGGATTGCTGAGAAGTTCTGAGGAAGGAGGGGGATTGCTGAGAAGCCCTGAGGAGCCTCCCAGCAGCCAGCTTTGCAAGGAGCACCATCTCCCTTATTGGGAGGTGGGGTGCGGAGGCGGGTTTGTGCAGAAGTAGCCTTCTGTCCCAGAAGAGTCTCCCAGAGGGAGACATTACCTCTGCCTTCTAACGCTGTTCACACTTTGTAAACATCCTTGAAAAGATAGTGTAGAACAGGGGTCCCCAGTCTCCCAGATCTAATGCCTGATGATCAGAGGTGGAGCTGATATACTAATAACAAAAACAAAGAGCACAATAAATGTAATGCTCTCGAAGCCATCCCCCCACCCTCGTCTGGTCTGAGGAAGAATTATCTTCCATGAAACCCGTCCCTGGTGCCAACAAGTTGGGGTCCGCTAGTGTAGGACAAAAGGCTGTCAACGCCTCTGCTCCTCCTGAGACCTGCAGAAACAGGAGAGACCGATGGAGAATTGTCTACCAACATCCAACACCAGGGAAAGCCCAAGTGTGACTGGCCCAGCTTGTTGGCTCTTTCCCCTTCGTTGGGTTTACTGAGGTGACACATTCAGATCCCCTAGGTCTCCATGCCCAGCACAGTGCCTGACTCCTACTGATTCTCAATAAATGTTTGTCAAATGGATGAATAAATGACTGGGTCTTTATAGAATTTCTACTTCAGAGTATGAAAATAGCTTACACATTAAAGAAACCACGATAGGAATGACAACATTTATCAAGTACTTACCACTTGTTAGTGGAGGTGATGGAATTCCAGCTGAGCTACTTACAGTCTTAAAAGATGATGCTATTAAAGGGCTGCACTCAATATGTCAACAAATTTAGAACACTCACCAGTGGTCACAGGACTGAAAAAGGTCAGTTTTCATTCCAATCCCAAAGAAGGGCAGTGCCAAAGATTGTTTGAATTACTGCACAATTGCACTCATTTCTAATTCTGGTAAGGTTATGCTCAAAATCCTTCAAGCAAGGCTTCAGCAGTACATGAACTGAGAACTTGTAAATGTACAAGCTTGGTTTCTAAGAGGCAGAGGAACCAGAGAGCAAATTGCCAACATTTGTTGGATCACAAAGAAAGCAAGAGAATTTCAGAAAAACATCTACTTCTGCTTCACTGACTATGAAAGCCTTTGACTGTATGGATCACAACAAACTGTGAAAAATTCTTAAAGAGATGAAAATACCAGACCACTTTACCTGCCTCCTGAGAAATCTGTATGCAGGTCAAGAAGCAACTGTTAGAACTCGACATGGAACAATGGACTGGTTCCAAATTGGGAAAGGAGTACATCAAAGCTATATATTGTCACCTTGCTTATTTAACTTATATGCAGAATGCATCGTGAGAAATTCTGGGCTGGATGAATCACAAGCTGGAATTAAGATTGCCAGGAGAAATATCAACAACCTCAGATATGCAGCTGATACTATTCTAACAGCAGAAAATGAAGAGGAACTAAAGAGCCTCTTGATACGCGTGAAAGAAAAGAGTGAAAATGTTGACTTAAAACTCCACATTCAAAAAACTAAGATCATGGCATCCAGTCCCGTCATTTCATGGGGACTAGAAAGGAGAAAACTGGAAACAGTGACAGATTTTCCTTTCTTGGGTTCCAAAACCACTGCAGTCAGTGACTGCAGCCATGAAATAAAAAGACGCTTGCTCCTTGGAAGGAAAGCTATGACAAACCTAGATAGCATATTAAAAAGCAGAGACATCACTTTGCCAACAAAGGTCCATATAGTCAAAGCTGGTTTCTCCAGTAGTCAAGTATGGGTGTGAGAGCTGGATCATAAAGAAGTCTAAGTGCCAAAGAATTGATGCTTTTGAACAGTGGTCTTGGAGAAGACTCTTGAGAGTCCCTTGGATTGCAAGAAGATCAAACCAGTCAGTCCTAAAGGAAATCCACCCTGAATACTCTTTGGAAGGACTGATGCTGCAGCTCCAATACTTTGGCTACCTGATGCAAAGAGCTAACTCACTGGAAAAGACCCTGATGCTGGGAAAGATTGAAGGCAAAAGGAGAAGAGGGTGGCAGAGGATGAGATGGTTAGATAGCATCACTGACTCAATGGACACAAATCTGAGCAAACTCCAGGAGATAGTAGAAGACAGGGAAGCCTGGTGTACTGAAGTCCATTGGGTCACAAAATTCAGGCACGACTTAGTGACTGAACAACAGCCACATGCTAGCATAGAAGTTCTATTACACCCAGAGCTGGCTTCATGGATATTTCCCTGTGTAGGCACAGGACCTCAGGCTTAGGAGGGCACTAAGCTTGATTGAATGCTCTGCTGCCATCATGTTGCAATTCTTAGTTTTTTTACAAAGGGCCCTACATATTCACTTTGCAATGAGCTCCACAAATTATGTAGTCAGTCCTGGCTATACTAAAAATCACAGTGCTCTGCAAAATCATGAAATAAAAATCACAGGACTTATGGAAGAAATGGGGTTGGGCACAACACTCAAAAAGTTTGTCAATGACACAAAAAAATACACCTAGTAAAAATGATAGCACAGTTTTGCACGTTGAATGGTTAAGAAATTCACTGTGCTCAGTCACTCAGTCATGTGTGACTCTTTGCGACCCCATGGACTGTAGACAGCCAGGGTCTTCTGCCTATGGAATTTTCTAGGCAAGAATTCCAGAGCGGGTTGCCATTTCCTTCGCCCTGACCTAGTAATCAAACCCATATCTCTTGCCTCTCTTGCATTGGCCAGCAGATTCTTTACCACTGTGCCACCTGGAAAGCTCAAGAAATTCATTAGTACTATAATAAAAACAGCTCTTTTCCTCAAGAAAGATGTGAAGTTGGCTTCTGGGTGTAGGTGTTGGAAGGGATGTTGACTCTTGGACATGGCGCTGTGTATTATAGTGAATGGTGGAGGGTATCAGTTATCTGATACAAGATGGGGATGGATGTGGTAACCTGAGGTAGCTGGAGGTGTCTGTGATGAGGCCGTGTGTGTGTGTTATAATCCTAGGTGGCTTGGTTCATCTGGATGTGATTTTCTGCTTTCTCCTAGTGTTTCCCAAAGATTAAATAATTCCTCTGCAAATGTGAAATTTGTAGTAGGTTTAGTTTGTTCCCTCATATATCAATGCATTGAAACAAATGGTTATTTCTGAGACAAACATTATAGCTTTACCCAACTGCACTGTTCTAACGTTTAAGGTTGCTGCTGCTAAGTCACTTCAGTCGTGTCCGACTCTGTGTGACCCCATAGACGGAAGCCCACCAGGCTCCCCCGTCCCTGGGATTCTCCAGGCAAGAACACTGGAGTGGGTTGCCATTTCCTTCTCCAATGTGTGAAAGTGAAAAGAGAAAGTGAAGTCGCTCAGTCTGTCCGACCCCTAGCGACCCCATGGACTGCAGCCTACCAGGCTCCTCCATCCATGGGATTTTCTAGGCAAGAGTACTGGAGTGGCTTGCCATTGCCTTCTCCGACGTTTAAGGTATTGACTCATAAAACCTTCACAGTTCGAACTGGGAGGTGGTTACTAGGAGAGATACGCATGAGTAAGTGGTGAGGACCTGGCCTACATGAGGGGCACGGTGGACCTCCCAGAATCTGCCCTCCTGTACACCACATGGTAAACTCTCAAGCATCCCAGAGAATCCATAAACAATGAAAACTTTTCCTTTCTAAGGCCCAGCCAGGGCTTCCCTGGTGGCTCATCAGAGAAGAATTTACCTGCAGTGCAGGAGCCACAGGAGATACAGGTTCAGTCCCTGGGTTTGGAAGATCCCCTGGAGGAGGGCATGGCAACCCACTCCAGTATTCTTGCCTGCAGAATCCCATGGACAGAGGAACCTTGTGGGCTACAGTTCATGGGGTCACAAAAAGTCTGAGTGACTAAACAATAACAAGCTACCTAAGTGACTCTGGGTAGGGAGGTTAAGCAACTTGTCCAGGATTTTGCAGCTAACAGGGACCAGAGCCAGATTTAGAATGCAGGTCTATCTCTCTCCACAGCTTTTCACTTTTGCTACTTAACCTCCTCCAATGGCAAAATCACCTATAGTTTCTTCTCAGAGTGGAAGAAACCATGCTGTGGAGAGGTCAAGGCTGGAATGGCAGGTGCATATTGGCAGCTTGAGAGAAGCCAGATCCCAGACAGGAGTGGCTGTACCTGGCCCAAGAGGCAAGGCTCCGAAAGGCCTTTCCACCCTGGAATCTTTTTGATGAGCCCATGGGGGTAGTCCATGGAGGATACCAGGGGGAATGCAGGCCAATGCTGCTTGATCTCTCAGTTCCTCGGTCCCACGTGGGGCAGTCAGGATGCCAGGCTTTGTGCCCAGGCAGGGAATGGGGCCAGAATTGCCAGCATGGGTGAGTTTGAGATTATAGGGACAAGTAATCACAATAAACTGTGGAAAATTCTGAAAGAGATGGGAATCCCAAATCACCTGACCTGCGTCTTGAGAAACCTGTATGCAGGTAAGGAAGCAACAGTTAGAACTGCACATGGAACAACAGACTGGTTCCAAATAGGAAAAGGAGTACGTCAAGGTTGTACATTGTCACCCTGCTTATTTAACTTATATGCAGAGTACATCATGAGAAACGCTGGGCTGGAAGAAGCACAGGCTGGAATCAAGATTGTGGGGAGAAATATCAATAACCTCAGATATGCAGATGACACCACCCTTATGGCAGAAAGTGAAGAGGAATGCAAAGGCCTCTTGATGAAAGTGAAAGAGGAGAGTGAAAAGTTTGGCTTAAAGCTCAACATTCAGAAAACGAAGATCATGGCATCTGGTCCCATCACTTCATGGGAAATAGATGGGGAAACAGTGGAAACAGTGTCAGACTTTATTTTTTTGGGCTCCAAAATCACCGCAGATGCTGATTGTAGCCATGAAATTAAAAGACGCTTACTCCTTGGAAGGAAAGTTATGACCAACCTAGACAGCATATTAAAAAGCAGAGACATTACTTTGCCAACCAAGGTCCGTCTAGTCAAGGCTATGGTTTTTCCTGTGTTCATGTATGGATGTGAGAGTTGGACTGTGAAGAAAGCTGATAGTCGAAGTATTGATGCTTTTGAACTGTGGTGCTGGAGAAGACTCTTGTCCAAACTAGAGTCCAAGGGACTGCTTGGACTGCAAGGAGATCCAACCAGTCCATTCTAAAGGAGATCAATACTGGGTGTTCATTGGCAGGACTGATGCTAAAGCTGAAACTCCAATATTTTGGCCACCTCATGCGACGAGTTGACTCAATGGAAAAGAGTCTGATGCTGGGAGGGATTGGGGGTGGGAGGAGACTGGGACGACTGAGAATGAGATGGCTGGATGGCATCGCCGACTTGATGGACATGGGTTTGAGTGAACTCTGGGAGTTGGTGATGGACAGGGAGGCCTGGCGTGCTGTGATTCACGGGGTCGCAAGGAGTTGGACACAACTGAGTGACTGAACTGAACTGAATCCAGGACATAGAGTATCCACCTTTTCTCCCACGACCCTTCTGTTTAACCATATGGTCATAATCTGACTATGACGTGGAGAGTGGCAGAAAAAAATGAGATGAAGCTCACCAACCATGAGGAGTTCTCATTTATTTCCTTCTGGAGTGTGCATGGTGGGAAGGAGGAGGCAGAGGGGCAGCGAGGACGGAAGAATAACATGTAAAACCCAAATGTCATCATTTTGGGTTTCAAATACATTTTGCAATATTTTAACAGAAGGCGAACCCTGAATGTAAAGCGAAAAGCATAAGTCAACCTGCAAAGCAACTATAAATAACTAAAGAAAAATATTTGCACATTTTGAAAGATAGCCTTAAAATATAAGCATAATAATTGTATATTTAAAATGTGTATGTGTCTGACTCTTTGTGACCCTTTGGACTGTAGCCCTCCAGACTCCTCTGTCCTTGGAATTTTCCAGATAAGAATACTGGAGTGGGTTGCCATTTCCTTCTTCAGGGGATCTTCCTGACCCAGGGATCAAACCCGCATCTCTGAGTCTCCTACATTGGCAGGTGGATTCTTTACCACTGCACCATCTGGGAAGCCCCAGACTGTAATCTCCTGACCTATACATGGGTTGTAAAATATATGTTAATGAAAATATGTATTTACTATTTATATATTAAATATTATTTATAATATATTTATTGCAAAGTAATGATAATTTAAAATAAAGATGGAGTAAAGTGCATTAATAAACTAAGAAATACACAGAGGTTTTCAATCCCACTAGTATTTAAAGAAATGCAAAGTCAAAATAACATACCTCTTAAAAAAAAATCACATTCGTAAAGATTTGAAATAAATAACAATAGCCAGGATTGATGCGCTTATCGGGAAACACATTCATAATTGCTCTTGGAATTAAAAATTGATCTATTTCTGGAAAGTAATTTGTTAATACATAATGAAAGTCTTAAGAATTTACTTCTTTTCTTCAAAATTCCCTTCCAGGAATTGATCCAAATGAAATTGCAGGCCAAAGATACTAAGACATATGTACATAGCAAAAACTGGAAACTGCCTAATGGTTGACGGTGAAAACTTTGTTAAGTTCCTGTGACTCAGTAGTACAGTGGAATATAATGCAGTCGTTAAAAAATAATCTGGTGAAAGAATATACAGCAATCAGGGAAAAAGATGGTGTATGCCATGTTATTGCAAGTGTTTCTTAAGAGAACTATCTACAGTGAAGAAAAAAAGCCTGAAATGAAATACATCCAAATACTAACATTGGCATTTTCTGAATTACTTTTACTCTTTTTGCTTGTTGGTATAGTCAACAGTTAAGCTGACTTTCTTTTATAAGAAAAGAGCAAATGTTTTGTGTTTGTTTTGTTTTTTAAATTTATTGATTGATTTTTGGCTGAACTGTGTCTTCGTCGCTCCGAGGCTTTCTCTAGTTGTGGCTAGAGGGGGCTACTCCTTGTTGTGGAGCACAGGCTCCAGGGTGCGTAGTCTTCAGTATTTTCAGCACACAGGCTCAATAGTTGTGGCACATGGACGGCTTAGCTGCTCTGGGGCATGTGGCATCTTCCCAGATTAGGGATTGAACCTGTGTCCCCTGCATTGGCAGGCTGATTCTTATCTACTGTGCCACTAGGGAAGTCCAATGTTCTGTGAGTTTTTAAAATGAAGATTTATCTTCTTCAATGAGTTTTTCTCCGATGATATTAACAGCAGTTAGAACTCCTTGAGAAGACAGCCACACATCCCAGATCTGACACGACCCTGGGGCCAAGAAGTGTGATGTTTTCCCCAGGCTTGTGCTGAGCACTGGGCAGTAGGGCCTCATGCCAGTGGAGTGGGTCAGGACTAGCATTTTAAAAAACTGTGGGTGCTTGTGCTGAGGACTACAACATGAACCACACTTTTATACAGGTTGTTGTTTGGAAAGAAAAGGCTTTGAGACACTGCTCTCCAGTAGCCCCACCAAGCCCCACCCAGCCCTGGCTGAGCCCTTCCAGTGGCCAGGAACTCACCACCTCTACGCTGGTGAGTGACAGTCCAAATTTTGACAGTTTCCCTTATGTTAATGAACTTTGTCTTCTCATCCTGCTCCATCACCCTGCTAGCTTCCTCCTCCCAAGCAGTACTTCAGACGTTTGAAGGCAGCCACCAAGTCATCCCGAGTCCAGGCCTGCCTCCCCTTACTCAACTCCTTAACAAACACCACTCCCAGTTTTGAGGAACTTGCCTTCCCTCCCTCTTAAGTTATCCTTTCTCTACCCCCTGGTCCATTAAAATGTCACACACACACACACACACACACATACACACTCTCCTTTCCCAGGACCAAGGCCACCATGCCAGGCCATTTTCCTTATTAATGAATCCATGGATTCATTCAATATCATTAAGGGAACACCTACTGTGTGCCCAGCTTTGTGCTGGGTGCATGGGAGACCCCCAGAGAATAAAACCCGGCAGATACCTAGTCCCTCAGTCACAGCTCCAACTGCAGCCTCTGAGCCACTGCCTTCGCCTCAGTTGCTCACTTCATGGCTCGTAAGCAGGTCCCCCTGGCACATGGGCTCCAGCTGCCCTCCGAGCACTTCAGGCCACCCAGGTCTCCTCTCTCCACCTGATCCAACCCGTGAAGACCATGGACCCCGAGCAAGTGGTGCAGAAGTCAGAGCTGGTGGAGCCCACCATCCACCAAGCCTCAGCCAGAGCACCTGCACTTTTACCTGTTTCCAAAAGTGATGCTGAGTCAGGTGGCCAGAGGCAGACACTTCCAGAACAGAGTGATCCAGAGCAATAGGACAACAGGGGCAGCAGCCATGAAGAGGACAGAGCTGAATAAGCCAGAGTCCAGTGAAGAGGGAAACCTTCTCTGTGTAGCCTACAAGAATGTAGTTGGGGCACACCCTTCTTCCTAGAGGGGCACTGAGCATTGAGCAGAAAACATCTGCAGATGGTAACCAGCTCTTTTGTGCTGGTTATCTAATTTTTCTGATCATTTTTACTTGTTTTTTAAGATATGATTGATTGAGTATCCACTGTGTTTGGCATTTTTATGTATTATCTCTAATCTCTGAAACTTCTTGAAGTAGGTGTTCTTGTCCTGTTTTACAGATGGGACGATTAAAGACCAATGAGATTTTTTGTATAAAGAATGTCTAGGGACATACAGCAGGAGCACTTACTTTAGCGGTGTGGAGGGTGCAAGCAGAAGCTAAAAGAGACACAGGGGTTGGTGGGGCAAGACAGCTGTGAGCAGAGCAATGGCATGTGCTAAGGCCCTGGGGTATATAGAAACTTGGCCTAATCAAGGATCTGAAAGAAGAACAGAGGGGTTGGGGCCAAGGCATGAAGATGAGTGGAATGAGGCCGGATAACTGATAGGAATCAGATTCTTCAAGTTTTCAAACTTTATAGGCATAAGGATTTCCTGGGGGAGCTGATTTGAAGGTCAGCTCTGGAGCCCACCATCCACCAAGTCTCAGCCGAAGCAGCTACACTTTTACCTATTTCCAAAAGTGATCCTGAGGCAGGTGGCGAGAGGCGGACACTCCTAGGAGTACAGATGTAGATCCTATCAGCCATCTGAAGGATGTGGGACTTCTAAGAGGAGGGGAAGCTGTTGAGACCAAGACCAAGACCATGCCGCAGTCTGGTTGGCACAGATTTGAACCCAGTTCCATCTGATTTCCAAACCAGGGGACATTATCTCTTCCTGAAAGGAAGGTGGTGTCCGGGGGCTCACTGGGGCTGGAGGATGAACTCTCCAGATGAGGGAATGGGTCAGCCAGAATCTGTGGGTTGGAGGTGGATGGGGCCAGGCAGCCACAGAGCCACTGGCCTGAGCAGAGCTACGATGCAGTTCTCCTTTCCCCATCATCTTACGGGGGCCTCACATGTTCCTGCCCCAAGTACTTTTGCATCTGAATTTCATTTTGACTTTACAAATACTGAACCACTGTGAAGAGGAAGAATCAAGACTATTCTCCTTTCTCAATGAATACACTGAGGCTCACCAAGGTGAACCTACTGTAAAAATTTCAGTCAATCAATATAATGGAACCTGAAGCTGTTACATGGAAAATCTCATGCAAATGCCCTCAGAAAAATAAAACTTAAAGACCAAGAAACTGATTTTTCATAAATGCCTGATTAACAGAAGACTGGTAATATTGGATTTTTCTTAAATGATAAGGAATTGATCAGGAGTTGCCTCATATCAACCTTGGGAAATTTTGCTTCTGGTTTCCTGAGGCACAAAGAAGAAATGACCCAGGTCAGGTTGGTCTCACAAAATGAGCTGAATTGAGCTTTCAGTGACTAGACTGGCTTTGTCTGCTCAAGGAATTTTCAAAGCTGATCTACGAACAAAGCTAGTGGAGGTGATGGAATTCCAGTTGAACTATTTCAAACCTTGAAAGATGATGCTGTGAAAGTGCTGCACTCAATATGCCAGCAGATTTGGAAAACTCAGCAGTGGCCACAGGACTGGAAGAGGTCAGTCTTCATTCCAATCCCAAAGAAAGGCAATGCCAAAGAATGCTCAAACTACCACACAATTGCACTCATCTCACACACTAGTAAAGTCATGCTCAAAATTCTCCAAGCCAGGCTTCAGCAATATGTGAACCGTGAACTCCCAGATGTTCAAGCAGGTTTTAGAAAAGGCAGAGGCACCAGAGATCAAATTGCCAACATCCGCTGGATCATGGAGAAAGCAAGAGAGTTCCAGAAAAACATCTCTTTCTGCTTCATTGACTATGCCAAAGCCTTTGACTGTGTGGATCACAATAAACTGTGGAAAATTCTGAAAGAGATGGGAATACCAGACCACCTGACCTGCCTCTTGAGAAACCTGTATGCAGATCAGGAAGCAACAGTCAGAACTGTACATGGAACAACAGACTGGTTCCAAATAGGAAAAGGAGTACGTCAAGGCTGTATATTGTCACCTTGCTTATTTAACTTATATGCAGAGTACATCATGAGGAACGCTGGGCTGGAAGAAGCACAAGCTGGAATCAAGATTGCTGGGAGAAATATCAATAACCTCAGATATGCAGATGACACTACCCTTATGGCAGAAAGTGAAGAGGAACTCAAAAGCCTCTTGATGAAAGTGAAAGAGGAGAGTGAAAAGGTTGGCTTGAAGCTCAACATTCAGAAAACAAAGATCATGGCATCTGGTCCCATCACTTCATGGGAAATAGATGGAAAAACAGTGGAAACAGTGTCAGACTTTATTTTTTTGGGCTCCAAAATCACTGCAGATGCTGAATGCAGCCATGAAATTAAAAGACTCTTACTCCTTGGAAGGAAATTACTTTGCCAACCAAGGTCCGTCTAGTCAAGGCAATGGTTTTTCCTGTGGTCATGTATGGATGTGAGAGTTGGACTGTGAAGAAAGCTGATCGCCGAAGAATCGATGCTTTTGAACTGTGGTGTTGGAGAAGACTCTTGAGAGTCCCTTGTACTGCAAGGAGATCTAACCAGTCCATTCTAAAGGAGATCAATCCTGGGTGTTCATTGGCAGGACTGATGCTAAAGCTGAAACTGCAATACTTTGGCCACCTCATGCGACGAGTTGACTCACTGGAAAAGACTCTGATGCTGGGAAAGGTTGGGGGCGGGAGGAGAAGGGGACGACCGAGGATGAGATGGCTGGATGGCATCACCGACTCTGTGGACATGAGTTTGAGTGTACTCCGGGAGTTGGTGATGGACAGGGAGGCCTGGCGTGCTGTGATTCATGGGGTCGTGGAGAGTCGGACACGACTGAGCGACTGAACTGAACTGAACTGAATATTCCCCTCTCTGCATTCCCTACCCATAAATACAGACTACTCCAACCCCTCAGCAGACTGGAGCTGGCTACAGTTTTCATGTCTTGCGACGCTTCTGCTATTCTGGAATAAACTCATCCTTTTGACAATTTCGAGCTTCCTCATTTTACCTTTTTATTTAAGTCAACATTCCTTGCCATCAAAAGTATGATCCAAAGGGTACAACCTGTGAAGGATGATGACCTCAAAATCTAGAAGGGTGTCTGAGCTGAGCCCTTTGTATTCATCATTTCCACGAGTTGCCAGTGACTTCAAGTTTGATGAGTCTCCCCTCCTTCTGACTGAGCTCTCCAACTTTATGACCTCATTTGGGATCTACTTAAATCCTTTGCCCTTTTTTGGCGAGTACTCTCTGGTTTCTCACTATAAGCACACTAGAATTTTGGTATAATCCTTTGGAATTCTTGAGAGCAAAAAATGGATGAATAAATGAGTGAATAAGTAAATAAATAATCAGTGGGAACAGGGCAAGCAAATAAACTACTAGAGCATTCCTGCCCCTTGTTATGAGATCGATTTTGAAGCAAGACTTCCATGAGGGGATAAGTTGGTCATGGACAGGTCACATTGACATAAGGTGGCCTGCCAATTGCAAGACAATTTCCATGCAACAAGGGACACCTGGTCGCGGGTCAAACAACTGGGACAAAAGCTGTCTGCCAGGCATGAAAAAAGAGAGAGAAAATCCATGAAAGTCACTCTGTGAAACGAAATACAACTCCCAGCTCTGAAACTACCCCCTTCAGGCAATTTAGAATTATTTTTTGCTCTGAAGAAAACCTCTGAGATACACGATCCCATTCACCTGAGCGTTCTGAAGGTGGCCTCCTTCAAGAACCATTTTTGACTAAATGGACCAAACTTACTAAAGTTAGTTTAAAACTTCAATGGCTATTATGGGGAACCTTAGATTTCCCCAGACTTGTTTTTCCATGGACTAAATTAGAAGACTGACTCTGTCAATAGAACTGAACAATATGAAGGGAAAAGCTATTTTGATTGGTAATTAAAGGCTTCTAAAGTATTCAGAATTCTAAAATTGCTTCTTTACAAAATAATATTTCTAAGTTAATGGAAGCAAATAACTGAACAGAGATTTTAAAACTTTTTTAGATTTATGTTTATGAGATAATTGATGTACAATATTATGTAAGTTATAGGTATATAACATAGTGATTCACAATTTTTAAAGGTATACTACATTTATTTTGTCAACAAAGGTCCAACTAGTCAAGGCTATGGTTTTTCCAGTAGTCATGTATGGATGTGAGAGTTGGACTATCAGGAAAGCCGAGCACAGAAGAATTGATGTTTTTGAACTGTGGTGCTGGAGAAGACCCTTGAGAGTCCCCTGGACTGCAAGGAGATCCAACCAGTCCATCCTAAAGGAGATCAGTCCTGGGTGTTCATTGGAAGGACTGATGTTGAAGCTGTAACTCCAATATTTTGGCCACCTGATACGAAAAGCTGACTCATTTGAAAAGACCCTGATGTTGGGAAAGAGTGAAGGCAGGAGGAACAGGGGATGACAGAGGATGAGATGGTTGGATGGCATCACCATCTCAATGGACATGAGTCTGGGTAAACTCCAGGAGTTGGTGATGGACGGGGAGGGTAATTGGTAATTGCAGTTCATGGGGTCACAAAGAGCTGGACACGACTGAGCAACTGAACTGAACTACATTTATAGTTATTATAAATATTGGCTACATTCCCCGTGTTGTACAGTATATCTTTGCAGCTTATTTATTTTACACATAATAGTGGCACCTCTTAATCTTCTATCCCTGTTTTGGCCCTCCCTCCACTTGTCTCCCCCTGGAAACCACTAGTTTGTCGTTCTCTTTATCTTTGAGTCTGTTTCTTTCTTTTTTTTAATATTCACTAGTTTGTTGTGTTTTTTGCATTCCATATATAAGAGTGATATTATACAGTATTTGTCTTTTTCTGTCTGACTTATTTCACTTAGCACAGATTTTTAAAAAGCATCTGAGGCCTCTTTCTCAGCAGCACCAGCCAGTGTTTTCCCTAATGCCATTGCTCTACCTCCGCTGCATCTGTCTTTGCCCTCTTCTAACCTCCTGCCCTTATCCGAGCTCCCCTTCTTCTCTAGTGCTAAAACTAACCAGCTGAGCCTGTTACAACTCTCCCTTTTAAATTAGGCTTTCTTATGGGATTAACAGATACAAACTACTATACATAAATTAGATAAGCAACAAAGATTTACTGTATAATCGAGAAGACAATATTCAGTATCTTGTAAAAACCTATAATGGAAAATAATCTGAAAAAAATTATGTATATATAACAGAATCACTTTGCTGCACACCTGAAACTAACACAACATTGTAAATCAAACATAAGTGAAGTAAATGAAAGCCCATCAGTCGTGTCCGACTCTGTGACCCCGTAGACTCTACAGTCCAGGGAATCCTCCAGTTCAGAATACTGGAGTGGGTTGCCTTTCCCTTCTCCAGGGGATCTTCCCAACCCAGGAATTGAACCCAGGTCTCCCGCATTGCAGGTGGATTCTTTACCAGCTGAGCCACCAGGGAAGCCCTGTAAACCAATCATACTTCAATTAAAATACTCAGAAGTTCTCATTTTATTTATCCTTCTGAGGATTTCTCAAGTCCCATAGACCAAAGTTGAATTTAGGGCTTTAGTAAAAGATTTTCCCAAGATAACTGAGGATTCTCATAGATTTACTGAAGAATTCAGTATTACAATTCAAATTTATCAGCCTAGCTTCTCTGATCTTTGTCAATTAGTTCACATGCTTGCTGGAGAAGGTTAAGTCCAGAATTGGATGAAAATTGTTAATTGGGAAAGCCCTGAGAAAGCTCTAGAATTCCAGTTAAGTCAACCACCAACTCTTCTACATGACCAGCTTGTACCATAGCCAAAATGTTACATCTTGACATTCTGAGGGCTTTTCTCTAAACTGATAAATTTGAACAAAATTCAGGTATGCATCCAAAAGCCTGATAAATATATTCAGGATTACTACAGCAGACTCCAAATTGTTTTTAAACAAAATTCTTGACTCCCTATAGACACTGAATCCACCAAAGTGGCCTTTAATTTAATGCTTACAAATCATTTAAACATCTTAGTCAAAAGAACCCAGTAGAATCAGTTCAGTTCAGTTCAGTTCAGTTCAGTCACTCAGTCGTGTCCGACTCTTTGCAACCCCATAAACCACAGCACGCCAGGCCTCGCTGTCCATCACCAACTCCTGGAGTTCACTCAAACTCATGTCCATCGAGTCGGTGATGCCATCCAGCCATCTCATTCTCTGTCATCCCCGTATCCTCCTACCCCCAATCCCTCCCAGCATCAGAGTCTTTTCCAGTGAGTCAACTCGTCGCATGAGGTGGCCAAAGTATTGGAGTTTCAGCTTTAGCACGTCCTTCCAATGAACACCCAGGATTGATCTACTTTAGAATGGACTGGTTGGATCTCCTTGCAGTCCAAGCAATCCCTTGGACTCTTTCTTGGACAAGAGTCTTCTCCAGCACCACAGTTCAAAAGCATCAATTCTTCGGCGATCAGCTTTCTTCACAGTCCAACTCTCACATCCATACATGACCACGGGAAAAACCATAGCCTTGACTAGATGACGGACCATGGTTGGCAAAGTAATGTCTCTGCTTTTTAATATGCTATCTAGGCTGGTCATAACTTTCCTTCCAAGGAGTAAGCGTCTTTTAATTTCATGGCTGCAATCAGCATCTGCAGTGATTTTGGAGCCCAAAAAATAAAGTCTGACACTGTTTCCACTGTTTTCCCATCTATTTCCCATGAAGGGATGGGACCAGATGCCATGATCTTCGTTTTCTGAATGTTGAGCTTCAAGCCAACTTTTTCACTCTCCTCTTTCACTTTCATCAAGAAGCTTTTGAGTTCCTCTTCACTTTCTGCCATAAGGGTAGTGTCATCTGCATATCTGAGGTTATTGATATTTCTCCCGGCAATCTTGATTCCAGCTTGTGCTTCTTCCAGCCCAGCATTCCTCATGATGTACTCTGCATATAAATTAAATAAGCAGGGTGACAATATACAACCTTAATGTACTCCTTTTCCTATTTGGAACCAGTCTGTTGTTCCATGTCCAGTTCTAACTGTTGCTTCCTGACGTGCATACAGGTTTCTCAAGAGGCAGGTCAGGTGGTCTGGGATTCCCATCTCTTTCAGAATTTTCCACAGTTTATTGTGATCCACACAGTCAAAGGCTTTGGCATAGTCAATGAAGCAGAAAGAGATGTTTTTCTGGAACTCTCTTGCTTTCTCCATGATCCAGTGGATGTTGGCAATTTG
This sequence comes from Moschus berezovskii, assembly GCF_049115385.1. NCBI lineage: Eukaryota > Metazoa > Chordata > Mammalia > Artiodactyla > Moschidae > Moschus > Moschus berezovskii. The sequence continues at coordinate 92,188,706 of NC_142460.1, forward strand.
ATCTCTGGTTCCTCTGCCTTTTCTAAAACCTGCTTGAACATCTGGGAGTTCACGATTCACATATTGCTGAAGCCTAGCTTGGAGAATTTTGAGCATGACTTTACTAGTGTGTGAGATGAGTGCAATTGTGCAGTAGTTTGAGCATTCTTTGGCATTCCCTTTCTTTGGGATTGGAATGAAGAATGACCTTTCCCAGTCCTGTGGCCACTGCTGAGTTTTCCAAATCTGCTGGCATATTGAGTGCAGCACTTTCACAGCATCATCTTTCAGGATTTGAAATAGCTCAATTGGAATTCCATCACCTCCACTAGCTTTGTTCGTCGTGATGCTCTCTAAGGCCCACTTGACTTCACATTCCAAGATGTCTGGTTCCAGGTGAGTGATCACACCATCGTGATTATCTTCGTCGTGAAGATCTTTTTTTGTACAGTTCTTCTGTGTATTCTTGCCACCTCTTCTTAATATCTTCTGCTTCTGTTAGGTCCATACCATTTCTGTCCTTTATCGAGCCCATCTTTGCATGAAATGTTCCCTTGATATCTCTAACTTTCTTGAAAAGATCTCTTGTTTTTCCTATTCTGTTGTTTTCCTCTATTTCTTTGCATTGATCACTGAGGAAGGCTTTCTTATCTCTCCTTGCTGTTCTTTGGAACTCCGCATTCAGATGCTTATATCTTTCCTTTTCTCCTTTGCTTTTCGCTTCTCTTCTTTTCACAGCTATTTGTAAGGCCTCCTCAGACAGCCATTTCGCTCTTTTGCATTTCTTTTCCATGGGGATGGTCTTGGTCCCTGTCTCCTGTACAATGTCACGAACCTCCATCCAGAGTTCATCAGGCACTCTATCTATCAGATCTAGACCCTTAAATCTATTTCTTACTTCCACTGTAATCATAAGGGATTTGATTTAGGTGATATCTGAATGGTCTAGTGGTTTTCCCTACTTTCTTCAATTTAAGTCTGAATTTCACAATAGGAATTCATGATCTGAGCCACAGTCAGCTCCTGGTCTTGTTTTTGCTAACTGTATAGACCTTCTCCATCTTTGGCTGCAAAGAATATAATCAATCTGATTTCGGTGTTGACCATCTGGTGATGTCCATGTGTAGAGTCTTCTCTTGTGTTGTTGGAAGAGGCTGTTTGCTATGACCAGTGTGTTCTCTTGGCAAAACTCTATTAGCCTTTGCCCTGCTTCATTTCGTGCTCCAAGGCCAAATTTGCCTGTTACTCCAGGTGATTCTTGACTTCCTACTTTTGCATTCCAGTCCCCTATAATGAAAAGGACATCTTTTTTGGGTGTTAGTTCTAAAAGGTCTTGTAGGTCTTCATAGAACTGTTCAACTTCGGCTTCTTCAGCATTACTGGTTGGGGCATAGACTTGCATTACTGTAATATTGAATGGTTTGCGTTGGAAACGAACAGAGATCATTCTGTCGTTTTTAAGACTGCATCCAAGTACTGCATTTCGGACTCTTTTGTTGACCATGATGGCTACTCCATTTCTTCTAAGGGATTCCTGCCCACAGTAGTAGATATAATGGTCATCTGAGTTAAATTCACCCATTCCAGTCCATTTTAGTTCACTGATTCCTAGAATGTCGACGTTCACTCTTGCCATCTCCTGTTTGACCACTTCTAATTTGCCTTGATTCATGGACCTAACATTTCAGGTTCCTATTCAATATTGCTCTTTATAGCATCGGACCTTGCTTCTAGCATCAGTCACATCCACAACTGGGTATTTGTTTCGCTTTGGCTCCATCCCTTCATTCTTTCTGGAGTTATTTCTCCACTGATCTCCAGTAGCATACTGGGCACCTACCGACCTAGGGAATTCCTCATTCACTATCCTATCATTTTGCCTTTTGATACTGTTCATGGGGTTCTCAAGGCAAGTATACTGAAGTGGTTTGCCATTCCCTTCTCCAGTGGAATGGGAAGCAATATTTACCTCTGACCTTGTCCATCTAAACTGACGTGAACTGTGTTTATATGACTGTACTGGTTTTGTCTGCTCAGACAAATACAAATTGCTGCTCCAGTTTTCAGTTGGTCTCCATTTGTTTTTTATTTTAACAGATGCTGACCGAATTCTCCCTTCTTTATATTCTTGCCCATGAATGTCCTGAATTGGAATGCATCTGCTTGAAAAAACTCATGATTGAAAAAACTCATCTTTTTGAAAATTTTTATCCCACCTCATTTTACCTTTTTATTTAGATTAACACCATGTACTCAGTGGCCTATGTTAAGTCAGTGCTAGGGCCTGAGGAGGGAGCGTTGGGACTGGATTTGTCAATGAGCAGCCAGGGTGATCCTTGCACATGCCAGAGGTTATGAGACAGTAGCAACCCCTGTTGTCATCAACGCCTTAGAGGCAGGGGGCTAGACAAAGTAAGCTCTGGTTTTTGATCGCAGGAGCTCTCTGCGGGGGTGCTGCTTTGGTTCAGGGAGGTCATGGAGATAGCGAAACCCGGACAGTCACCACTGTGTCACTTTGGGCAGCTGCTACCACTGTGTGCCTCAGGTTGCTGTCTGTGAAGTGAGGTTGGATTAGTCAGTTGTAGCTCCTTTCAGCTCGGACGCTGTGGGACACTGATCGGCTCCCTGACTCCGGAGCGTGCTGGCATCACAGATGTTTGGAGCTCAGACAGCAGTGACCCCTGTGCCAAGAGGAACAAGGAAGTAAAGGAGTGTTTCCAGTTCAGTTTTAATCTGGGCTGTTTTGAGAACTGGGTGGGGAATGGGGCGCAGGGTGGGAATGTCACAAGCAGACAGGAGGTGGCTGTGGGCACAGGCTCCTGGGCCAGGCAGAGGAAATGGAATTGGCAGCATGGTATCCCAGCAGCGGTGGGGGCAAAAGTGGGGGGTTCCCTGGAGAGGGGTCCTGCCAGTCTCCACAGGCCCATAGGAAGCTCCCTCTCCTCTTATAATCAGGTTGGGTCAGAAGAACAGGACCAGGGCCATGGCCTATGAAAGGGAAGATGGAGCATGGGAGGCTTTGACTGCTCAGTTCTGTTTTCTGGCCATCACTCAGCACTCTAGTCAGGCCCTCACGTGCCCCTTCTCCCTGATAAGCCTCAGAGCAGGTGCCTCCCTCCAAGAATGGCCTCTGCACTCTATCCACCCCTGGAGAACTCCATGTGGCTGTGCAGACCCACAGCCATCCCTCAGCCTTCCTGGGCTAGGACACACGTCTCCTCCTGGCTTGTTCTCCTGGGTTGAACCTGAAACTGTTCTGAAGCCCAGTTCACAGCAGCCTGGTTCTTCTGCCCTCCTGTTTCCTACACCTCTCCTCTCCCCACTGCCCTGCTGTGTTGAGCACCTACCAAATTTTCTGTCTGTGTCTGATCGTGCACCTTCCTGATTCATATCTCCTCTTCTTTGCCATCCTTCCCCTTTTTCTCACTTTTCTCCTTCATATGTCTCAAGTCACTAGCTGGTCTTTTGCCCACTGCTAAGATGGCCCACCCGTGTTGATTCCTAGGTCCTCAGCAAATTTAACAATTATGAAAGATCCACAGTTTCCAAAGTCCATAAGTCTAGAGTTGGAAGGTGCTCCATGGGAGGCGACAAGAAGCCTGCTGGTCACTTTGGCCCGGCCTATCCTGTTAGCCCAGTAGCCAAGGGTGAAGTCTTGTCAGTGTCCCAGCCTCCGGGGAAATGATTCCTGCTAACCACATCCGTTAGAGGACACCTGATATGTAAACCAAAATATCAGTTAGTTAACTGAAAATATAAAACTCCCAATGTGGCTAAATGCTTGATACCTATCGATTTATTCTCCCTCTTCTGATCTGCTCATCTTCAGGGGGGGCTGTCCCTTTACAAGGATTAGAACACTTGGGTCTTATGACAGGGTGTTTCCGTCATAACTTGTAGGTATCTGAAGACTCAAATTAAGTACCTTGGTGAGCCTAGAATCAGAATTAGGGGAGAGGGGAGTGCAAGGTTGCATTTCCTAAAGTAGAACACTCTCACAAAAAAGGACTTGCAAAGAAACTGCATTTGGAGACAACTTCACACCCTTCCTGGAAATTCAGTGTGTATTGGCCTATTCAAGGCTGTGAAAAGAACAAATTTACAATAAATTTTCCAAATTTATTTGACCATGAAACTGTTTCCCCCATACTCCCTATTACTATTTGATGGCTAATGCTGGGCTACTGCTGGTGACGGTTTCTAGGAAGTAGAGAACTGTGTTCCTGTCCCCAGGGCCTTTCCCTTCCCATCAGGATGCCCCACCCCAATCAGCTTCTTGAAGTATATGTGGGGATACTTTCTTATTCTCCTTATTGACCAGCTTCTGCTGGTAAATTCTTTCTTTATCTGTGTGATTTGCATTGTCAAGGCTCTGACAGCCCTTTTACACCCTGATGATAGCTTCAGTTCAGTTCAGTTCAGTTCAGTCGCTCAGTCGTGCCTGACTCTTTGCGACCTCATGAATCACATCACACCAGGCCTCCCTGTCCATCACCAAATCCCGGAGTTCACTGAAACTCATGTCCACAGAGTTGGTGATGCCATCCTGCCATCTCATTCTCTGTCGTCCCCTTCTCCTCCCGCCCCCAACCTTTCCCAGCATCAGAGTCTTTTCCAGTGAGTCAACTCGTCGCTTGGGAAGCCTTTTTTGTGTTTAAGGTGACTTCTATACCAGACACAAGGGGTCAAAGTGCTGTTTAGAAGAATCAGATTGAAAAAATTGAAGAAAAAAAATAAAAACAATGAACGGCAGGTGCACTGAGCTCATAAGGGAGCAGATGTCCTTGAGGGATTTAGAAACACAGATATGGACCTGGGCTGAGTCTGAGGATGCGGATGCCAAAATGGCCCTGACTTACATAATGAATAGAATCCGGAGTGTCAGGAGTGATCTTAGAGAGAGGGGTGAAGAGAAGCCTTGGAAAAGGAGAGGAAGCCAGATTTCACGAATAGAAATACAGAATGTCCAGTAAAATTTGAATTTCACATGAACAACAGATAATTTTTGCTATAACCCATGCAGTACTGGGGACATACTTCTACTGGAGATTATTTGTCATTCATGTGAAATTCAAATTGAACTGAGCATCGTGTATTTTATCTGACAACTCTGTGGAGCAAGAAGGGGAGACCTGGATGGTTGGGGGTGAGGGTCTGAGGCGGGTGACAGGAAGCTGCCTACCGCTCTGTGACAGGCAGCTGTTTGCTGTGCAGTGAGCCCAGTGACCTGGAGACCACAGTCAGTGTTCTGCTACTGGGGCGGGGGTTGGGGGGCTCATGGAGAGTGGGGCACAAGACCAGGATCAAGGTTTTGTCTCACATTTGGGTTGGCACAGGGACAGAGAAGAAAGCAGAACTGCTTGGGCAGAGTAGAGCCCCAACAGCCACCAGGCAGGAAATTGGAGCAGGGGTCAGAGGGTGGGAGGGCTGGCACAAGAGCATCCGCCCCGACCCCCCACCACTGAAGGGTTCTTAGTGTCTGGGTGGAACACTGAACTTGATGCGGGAGGTGTACATGACTTGATCCAACCTCATCTCTAGACTCCAAGGAGAGGATGGCTCCAGTTGGCATGCGGGGCACATCTATTCGTATGTGTACGCATGTATATGCATCTGTGAGGGTGAGCTTACCTATTACGCGTACTTGTTGTTAGTCTAACTCTCAGAATTCCAGAGATACCTTATTGTTATCCTTAAAAGGGACCTCAAAGACCAGGTATTTCTGCATCCTTGTGGTTGACATGAAAAAACTGAGGCCCAGAGTGTGAACTGGCTTGTCCAGAGTCACACAGCTGACCTAGAACTAGTAGCCCCTGCAGTAACCACAGCTCTTCTGCTATTCTAGGTTCTCTCTCCACCTTCATAAGAGTTAACGTCACAGTGCCTTGGTTTCCCCATCTATAAAATGGGGACAGTGATAATATCTCATGGGACTGTTGTGAGGATTAACTAAAATGGTACATGATTAGAAGTGTTCACCTCTGTTACCTGTTTTTATTGTCAACAACACCTATGTTGCCTCAGTCCCTTGAAAAGCTAATGCCATGGCAGGATTAGACATGCAAAAGACCAATTGGAGGAAATACCTCTGAAGGAAGGGGAGTATAATAGTTATCTATTACTGCAGATCAGATTATTCTAATCTTCAGTGCTTAAAACAATGAGCATGTAGTATTTCACACCATTTCTGAGGGTCAGGAATCTGGAGAGACTTAGCTGGGTGGTTCTGGCTCAGAGCCTCTTGGAAGGTTGAACTTGAACTATCAGCCCCAGCCACAGTCAGCTGAAGGCTTCCAGGTTTACTCAGGAGGCTATTGCCTGGAAGCCTCAACTCCTCACTGCTCAGGCTAGAGCTGCTCAATGGCATGGCAGCCGGCATCCCCCAGAGTGAATGATTTGAGAGAGATAGGGAGAAAACAACCAAGACAGAAACCTCAGAGCCTTTTATTGCCTTAGCTCAGGAATGACCTACTTGTGCCATATTCTACTGGTCACACAGCCCGACGCTGGTACAGTGTGGGAAGGACTGTGTTTCCTACAGTCCTGGGAGGTGGGGATCATCAGGTGCTGTCTTGGTGGCTGGCTACCACAGGCAGGGAACCAGAGAGGGTGAGAGCAGCCTTCAGACCATAAGGCAGGGGAAGAGGGAAGGAAGGAGGACTCAGTAGGCAGAGTCCTAGGTCACAGAAGGCTCCCATCAGGCCAGTAGGGTGTCCTCCAGTCAGAGTCACCCGTTGGAGAAGCCCCAAGGTTTGCTGAAATGTGCCTGTGTTATACCCTCACTGTGCTCAGGCATTGGTTGGGAGCAGCCTAGGGTTGGGGGTGGGGGAAGGAATGGCCTCTGGGCAAAGGTGGTGGTGGACACAGAGGGGCAGAAGCTGGGTTGTGAGTCAGTTATGCTCTTGCAGCAGGAGAGCTGAGCAATGAATTTTCATGGCTATCACAAAACCAAAGTGTCCTCACCCTGCCCCACAGTCCACAAATGTAATCAAAGAAGCTGTTCTTCCAAAGATAATATGTGCGGTGGGCCCAGAGAGATGTGAGGCCAAGGGCCATGTAAACTACAGGCAAGTGATTTTCTTTTCCGTGGACAAATATTTTCTAAATTTTGGCTTTGCTTTAGCCTAAAGAGACACAGTCTCTTTCCTCCTGGCATTCCCAGTAGAGCCAGCCTGACAGGAACACACATATCCTGGAAGGCTTCCTGTAGGAAGTGATGCCTTAGCTATAACTTTTAAGACTATAGAGATTAGCCAGGCAAAGAAAGGAGAGGGCTCCCTGGCAGAGAGAGAACAAGGTGAGGCCTGTGCAGCCCTGACAACAAAGACAGTCTGCAAATCCCCTCACCAGGGACACACACTTGGCATGTCCTAGAGGAGCAAAAAGTCTCAGGCCAGTTTGGATAGTGTTCCTGACCATAGCATAGCCAGGAGGACAATGTGACACAGACACTCATAGCTAGTGAGGCAGAGCCAAGAGTGGGGTCTGAGGGGCGAGTTGAGGCTGACTCAAGAACAGAAGCTGGAAAGATGCACAACAGACTGGGAAGTTAAGTGAAGGTGGCTCAAGGCAGGCTGCAAGTGACCGGAAGTCTGGGAGGTTCACTGAGTTCTGGTGCCAGGGGCCAGGGATACACGTGAGCACCAGTCCACAAAGCACCCAGGTCCAGGGAGTCACTAAGCAAGAGAAATGGAGTGGGGCCTGAGGCTGGGGAGCAGCAGAGGCTGGCGGGGCATTCACCTGTCTCCCACTGGAAGGGACCGCACATGGGAGCAAGTATGCATAAAAAAAGTGTTGACTCGTCCTGGGTGCCCAGAGCGACAACCAGCAATTAAAGAAAGCTTGAGAGGAGACAGGAGGGAAGGAGCGAAAGATGGCTTCGAGGCTGCACCAGAGGAGGAAGGCCATGGAGATGGCAGAGTCTTTGAAATGGGGTGGAAGAGGCAGAAATGGGTGGAAAGAAGGGAGAAATGACACAGCAAAGACACAGAGTGGGAGCAGGGTGGCAATGGGTTTTGGAAATGGGCTGGTTGTCAAGCGCTTCTGTGCCCAAGTGCTTGTACCTTGGAGTCACATGACATCCAGGAGGGAGCATCCCTTCCCCAACCTCCCTCTTGGATCTGGGAAGGGGGCACTGGAGGTGGGAGGGTAGGAGCAGCTACAGAGCTTGGGGGATGTAGGCAGAGAATGGATGCCTCCAGGGCCCCGGAGAGCACTGAGGAACCTGCCCTCGGGTTCTCCCTGGTGGTCCAGCGGTTAAGACTCCTACATCTCACATGCCCCAACTAAAGACCCAACACAGCCAACTTTATAGATAAATATTTTTAAAAGAGAGAGAGAGAAAGCCTCCCTTAGTTAGGGGTCTGCTCTATGCTCTCCAAGAGAACCAGCTTAACACTCCTTCATGACAGTCCTTGGGAAGGGAATTACTGCCCTATGTCACCCAAGAGGAGACTGAGGCTCAGAGAGGTCTACATGGGTGCTTCCCAAAATGTAGTCCACCAGCTCTTCCTCCTCACCATGAGGCAACAAAGGGAATTGAGGGGAGGTGTCTGGGAACTGCTACAGGCGTCCCTGGGGGCTCAGATGGTAAAGAATCCGCCTGTAACGCCGGAGACTCGGATTCAATCCCTAGGTCGGGAAGATCCCCTGGAGAAGGGAACAGCTACCCATCCAGTGTTCTTGCCTGGAGAATTCCATGGACAGAGGAGACTGGATGGCTACAGTCCATGGGGTCGCAGAGTCAGACACGACTCAACAACTAACCCTTCCACTTTTTTCACAGCATTTTGACAGAGAAGGTGCTTGTTTTTAGATTTTTGCCGAGGTATAGTTGATTTACAATGCTGTGTTAGTTTCAAATATACAGCAAAGTGATTCAGTTATACATGTATATAAATATTTATTTTCTTTTTTTTAAAACATTCTCTTCCATGATAGATTCTTACAAGGTAGTGAGTATCTTGTCATTTGTTCCCTGTGCTGTACAGTAGGTTCTTGTTGGTTGTCTATTTTATATATAGTAAATGGCTTCCCAGGTGGCACTAACGGTAAAGAACCCACCTGCCAATGCAGGAGACATAAGAGATATGGGTTTGATCTCTGAGTCAGGAAGATCCTCTGGAGGAGAGCATGGCAACCCACTCCAGTATTCTTGCCTGGAGAATCCCCATGGACAGAGGAGCCTGGCAGGCTACAGTCCATAGGGTCGCAAAGAGTCAGAAACAACTGAAGTGACTTAGCATGCGTGCATATTATACCCCTAGCACTTATTTATATTTATATTGTATTATTATTTTTATATTATCATTATTTATATTATAACTGGAAGTTTGTATCTTTTGGCTACCTTCACTCAGCTCCCCTTTTCTCCATCCCTACCCCCACCTCTGATGAACATAAATCTGATCTTTTTCCTGAGTTTGTTTTTGAAGCACAGTTGACCCACAGCACTCTGTCAGTTCCTGGTGCACACTGTGACTCAATATTACTTCAAAATAATCATCACTGTAAATCTAGTTGCCATCCGTCAGCATACAAAGATGCTACATTATTACTGATTATATTCCCCATACTTCATGTTTCATCCCCATGATTCACTTATTTTGTAACTAGAAATGTGTGCCCCTTAATCTCCCACACCGGTTTCTCTCATCCCCTCTCCACTACCCTCTCCTCTGGCAGCCTCCTGTTTGTTCTCTGTATTTATGACTCTGATTCTGTTCAGTTATGCTCATCTGTTTTGTTTTTAAGAGTCCACATATAAGTGAAATCATAAAGTATTTGTCTTTCTCTTTCTGACTTATTTCACTTAGTACAGAATACCTTCTAGGTCCATCCATGTTGTCACAAGTGACAAGATTTCATTCTTTCTTATAGCAGAGTAACATTCCACCTTGTGTGTGTATTTGTATTCACCACATCTTTATTGATCCGTCTGTTGAGGGGCACTTCCTTACTTTCTGCATTTCTACAAGATGCTCTAGTTCACCTTTTGTATTTCTTCCCTGAATCCTAGAATTAGGCATTTCTCCAAAGAGCCCAGTTCAGTTCAGTCGCTCAGTCATGTCCAACTCTTTGCGACCCCATGAATCACAGCACGCCAGGCCTCCCTGTCCATCACCAACTCCTGGAGTTCACTCAAACTCACCTCCATCGAGTCGGTGATGCCATCCAGCCATCTCATTCTCTGTCGTCCCCTTCTCCTCGTGCCCCCAATCCCTCCCAGCATCAGAGTCTTTTCCAGTGAGTCAACTCGTCGCATGAGGTGGCCAAAGTATTGCAGTTTCAGCTTTAGCATCAGTCCTTCCAATGAACACCCAGGACTGATCTCCTTTACAAGGGACTGGTTGGATCTCCTTGCAAAGAGCCCAAGCCCCTTTTTATTGGAAAATGGCATTAGAAACCAAGATCTTGATGTGAGATTTGCCCATTGCTGCCACAGTACTTCTCAGCTGAAAGAACAAGGAAATACAGGTATATACTGACCCACATACATATGCATATACAACTATTTTATATAGAATCATCTGTATCTATATGAAGCTAAACATGAACTCACGCTGATGTCTCCAGTGCCAATCCATTTCCACAGATCAGTCTAGCTTCTTCCTCTGCCTGCCTGTAGCCTCCCATTCCTACTTCTCACCTGATCGCTGTCATCACTGTTGACTTTATTGCTCAATGCCAGTATGCATCAGAGTTGTTAACCTGTACCCTCACGGGAAACAACTTGGTATACAATTTTTTTGTATATGCTAAACTCATCTGCAGAATTCCTCATGCCAGCACCACTTCCTCCACCCCCTTTAGTGAGATTGTTTCATACGTTTGTAATACAGTTCGATGTTTTGTCACATTCTGAATTCTGTCCTGGGACTCCTAACCTCCTGAATGATTGCTTTTTCATTTGCACACATTAAGGTTCACTGTTTGTGCTACAAAGTGTGTTGACATGTGCTAGTGTCATGTGTCCAAACCATATCATACAAAACAGTCTCAGTTCAAACCATATCATACAAAACAGTCTCACTGCCCTAAAAACCCCAGTGTTTCAACTACTCAACTCCTTCCCCTCCTACCCCTTCCCCCTAGCAATCACTGATCTTTTTACCACCACTCTAACTATGCCTTTTGCAGAAAGTCTTGTATAAGAATATTGATGATGGGGACTTCCCTGGTGGCCCAGTGGTTAAGAATTCATCTGCCAATGCAGGGGATATGTCATTTTGTGCGTGCACTTGGCCCTGTGTGAAAATAAGAAATCTACATCAAAAGAAGACTAGTGATTAACATGAAGGGTAACCTGACCTTTGTCTCCGTGGGCACAGACTGAGGACATGAGCGGTGTCCCTAGGATGGGCCAGAAGAGCATCTTGAGGCTGAAATGGCTTCTCTGTGGCTCTGTGTGTGGGTAATTCCACCTGAGACCTCTTTCCTGAGATGAATGCTGCAACTCTCTCCTGGCATTTCCCCGGATATCTTTCAGACACTCCAAATTTACCTCTCCCAGACCAAGCATTGTATCCCAAACCTGCTCTTTTTCTTATTGAGATAAAATTCATCATTTTAACCATTTTAAAGTGTGCAGTTTGGTGGTTTTAGTAGATTTACCGTGTTGTGCAACCATCACCACTAATTCCAAAACATTTTATCAGCTTCCCAAAAAACTCTGTACTGCTTAAGAAGTTGCTCCCCATTCCTCTCTCCCCCAACCCCAAACAATCACTCATTTCTACAGATTTGCCTATTCTCTGGCCATCTCACATAAATGGAACCACTCAATATGTGGTCTTTTGTATCTGACTTCTTTCACTTGGCATAAATTTTCAAGGTTCATTCGCACTGTAGCATGATCAGTGCTTCATTTCTATTGTTTCTATATTTCTATTGTTGTTCAGTCGCTCGGTTGTGTCTGACTATTTGCAACCCCGCGGACTGCAGGACACCAGGCTTCCCTGTCCTTCACTATCTCCTGGAGTTTGCTCAAACTCATGTCTAATGAGTCAATGATGCCATCCAACCATCTCATTCTGTCACCCCTTTCTCCTCCTGCCCTCAGTCTTTCCCAGCATCAGTCTTTTCCAATGAGTTGGCTCTTCACATCAGGGGGTTAAAGTATTGGAGCTTCAGCTTCAACATCAGTCCTTCCAATGAATATTCAGGGTTGATTTCCTTTAGGATTGACTGGTTTGAACTCCGTGGTGTCCATGGGACTCTCAAGAGTCTTCTTCAGCACCACACGTCAAAAGCATCAATTCTTCATCGTTCAGCCTTCTTTAAGGTCCAACTCTCACATCCGTACATGTTGTTCAGTTGCTCAGTCATGTCCTACTCTTTGCGACCCCATGGACTGCAGCACACCAGGCCTCCCTGTCCATTACCAACTCCCAGAGTTTGCTCAAACTCATGCCCATTGAGTCGGTGATGCCATCCAACCATCTCATCCTCTATCATCCCCTTCTCCTCCTGCCTTCAATCTTGCCCAGAATCAGGGTCTTTTCTAATGAGTTGACTCTTGGCATCAGGTGGCCAAAGAACTGGAGCTTCAGCATCAGTTCATCAAATGAATATTGAGGGTTGATTTCTTTTAGGATTGACTGGTTTGATCTCCTTGCAGTTCAAGGGACTCTCAACAGTCTTCTCCAGCACTACAGTTCAAATGCATCAATTCTTTAGTGCTCAGCTTTCTTTATAGTCCAACTCTCACATCCATGTATGACTACTAGAAAAACCATAGCCTTGACTAGATGGACCTTTATTGGCAAAGTAATGTCTCTGCTTTTTAATACACTGTTTAGGTTTGTCATAGCTTTTCTTCCAAGGAGCGAGCATCTTTTAATTTCATGGCTGCAGTCACTGATCACAGTGATTTTGGAGCCTAAGAAAATACAGTCCGTCACTGTTTCCATTGTTTCCCCATCTATTTGCCATAAAGTGATGGACCGGATGCCATAATCTTCATTTTTTGAATGTTGAGTTTTAAGCCAGCTCTTTCATTCTCCTCTTTCACTTTCATCAACAGGCTCGTTAGTTCTTCTTCAATTTCTGCTATAAGGGTGGTGTCATCTGCATATCTGAAGTTATTGATATTTCTCCCGGCAATCTTGATTCCAGCTCGTGCTTCATTCAGCCTGGTATTTCGCATGATGTACTCTACATGTAAGTTAAATAAGCAGGGTAACAATGTACAGCCTTGATATACTCCTTTCCCAATTTTAAACCAGTCCGTTGTTCCATGTCTGGTTCTAACTGTTGCTTCTTGATGTGCATACAGGTTTCTCAGGAGGCAGGTAAGGTGGTGAGATATCCCCATCTCATTGAGAATTTTCCACAGTTTGTTGTGATCCACATAGTCAAAGGCTTTAGCCTAGTCAGTGAAGCAAAAGAAGATGTTTTTCTGGAATTCTCTGCTTTTTCTATGATCCAGTGGGATTTGGCAATTTGATGTCTGGTTTCTCTGCCTTTTCTAAATCCAGACTGTACATTTGGAAGTTCTCAATTCACATACTGCTGAAGGCTAGCTTGAGGAAGTTTGAGTATTATCTTGCTAGCTTGTGAAATGAATGAGTGTAATTGTGTGGTAGTTTGAACATTATTTGGCATTGCCTTTCTTTGGGATTGAAATGAAAACTGACCTTTTCCAGTCCTGTGGCCACTGCTGCATTTTCCAAATTTGCTGATCTATTGAATGCAGCACTTTAATAGCGTCTTCTTTTAGGATTTGAAATAGCTCAGCTGGAATTCCATCACCTCAACTAACTTTGTTCATAGTAATGCTTCCTAAGGCCCACTTGACTTCACACTCCAGGGTCTGACTCTAGATGAGTTACCACACCATTGTAGTTATCCAGGTCATTAAGACCTTTTTTGTATGGTTCTTCTGTGTATTCTTGCCACCTCTTCTTAATCGTTTCTGCTTCTGTTAGGTCCTTGCTGTTTCTGTCCTTTATTGAGCCCATCTTCGCATGAAATGTTCCCTTGGTATCTCCAATTTTCTTGAAGAGATCTCTAGTCTTTCCCATTCTATTGTTTCCACTATTTCTTTGCTTTGATCACTGAGGAAGGCTTTCTTATCTCTCCTTGCTATTCTTTGGAACTCTGCATTCAGTTGTATATGATGCAATTATATATGAGGAGACCATTAGAAAGAATGAGATAGCTCCATATGTATTGACTTGGGACAATTTCCACAATGTGGGAAAAAAGCAAGATGTGAAACAGTGTGCTGGGTGATGCTGTCCACGAGAAATATAACACAAGCCACACACATAATTTTAATTTCTAATAGCCACATTAAAAGTAAAAAGAAACAGGTGAAATTAATTTTAACAATATAATTTATTTAACCCAATATATATCTAAAGTAAATCATTTCAACATAATACGAAAAAGTATTAATCAGACAGTTAATGTTTTTTCTCACACCACCACTCAGTGAAATTCAGATGTGGGTGCGTGCTTAGTCACTAAATCGTATCCGACTCTTTGTGACCCCATGGACTAGAGCCTATTATTCTCCTCTGTCCATGGGATTCTCCAGGCAAGAATCCTGGAGTGGGTTGCCATGCCCTCCTCCAGGGGATCTTCCTGACCCAGGAACTTGCATGTATTTCTCCTGCATTGGCAGGTGAGTTCTTTACCACTAGAGCCACCTGGAAAGCCCAAAATCCAGGTGTACTTTATATTTATTGTATTGATACATCTCAGTTGTGTCCAGCCAGGCTTCAAGTCTAGTGGCCGCCATATTGGACCGTGCAGCGTTCCGTTTGACGAGTGTGTGCATGGCAAGCACACAGCAGGAAATGACTGCGCAGCGCACCCCACAGAAGCATCCTTCACGTCCTGTCATCTCTCCTCCTTCACTGCTCTATGGGACACTAGTGACTGACTGACTGGGCTGCCAGATTGGCTGGCGATCCCTCCTGGCAGTGCCCACTTTAGATCCCTCCCATGCCCCTGCTTAGATTTCTCAAAAGAACAGCCATTCTACAAAGATTCCCCTGTCATTTTCACCCAGAGACCATGTCTCTCCTGAGAAGAAAACTAGCTCCTCTCATTCCAACCCCATTCTCACCATCCTTGGCACAGCCCCTCTAGATGAACTTGTTCAAAAATCAATCAAGTGGTTGATTGATCAGTCAATCAACATTAAAGCAAGCACTTTCCACATGCCAATTGCTTGCCAGGGGAACATGAGGCAAACCTGGCTACTGCCCTCCTGATCTCCCAGTCTAGCGGGAAATCTCTCCCCGTCTCTCGTCACCCACTCCTTCCTGCTTCTCCCTGGGCCTCAGCTCTCTCGCCTGGCACCCACGGGCAGTGACAAGGGGCCACCCAAATTGCAAACTACGTGCCTTTGGCTTAGTTTCCATTTTGGAGGTCCACCTGGCCTTGCTCTTCCTGGGGAGGTTTCTGTGCATTAGTCACTTGGCTCAGAGAGCACAGGATGGCAGAGAGGCTGAAGTCATGAGGAGGACAGGAGGAAGTTTGGCACATTGAGGACTCAGCCCCGTGTCTCACAGCCCCTGGGCTGCTCTGGAATGATCAAGGCCAGGCTGTCCCAGAGTGAATGCAGAGGCCCCAGCAGGCCTAGTTGCGGCCAGAGCTGCATGTGGGGTCCCATCGTGCACACAGCCAGAGGAGAGAAGAGCTGGCTGCCCTGGGGGGTTCCATCCTGGCTGATGCTTCCCTCCCCTTCAAACCTGTCACAAATCAGCACACTTCCTGCTCAGCAAGATGGCTAAGCCCTCAGACCTGCTTCCTGGGGCCACACAGGGGCCTCCTCCCTAATCACTTCCCCATCCCCCTGGCTCCCCAGCTCCAGTTTGCACATCACCAGGCACCCAGCCCTGCATAGCGCACTACCCCCCAGCCTCCGGGGTGACCACAGTCATTCCTGCCCAGACGTTTCTCCTAAACCCACAAACAGCGGGCAAGACCACCATTCTCACTGCACCTCGAACTCAAAGTACACCAAAGTGGGAGGCCACCAAAGCTAGCAAAGGAAAGGGTTGCTGGTTTGTGGATGTGCTTTTCTGGCTGGACATGGGGACTGTTTCCCTTCATTTCCTCCTCCTACGCACTCCTGTCATCTCCTTACCAACTCCGGGAAAAGGAAAATCTGACAGAGTCAAGACACTGAGTTGATGGAAACTGAAACTATTAGTCATGTCCAATTCCTTGCCACCCCATGGGCTGTAGCCCGCCAGCACCACTGTGACATTCTCCAGGCAAGAATACTGGAGTGGATTGCCATGCCCTTCTCCAGAGGGATCTTCCCAACCCAGGGATTGAACCTGGGTCTCCTGCATTGCAAGCAGTTTCTTTACCATCTGAGGCTTGATGGAAGAGCCTAGAAAACCCAATGGATTGTGTGTGTGTGTGTGTGTGTTGTAGGAGGGGTCCTTGGAGCCAGAGCAGAAAACCCCTAATGCCCCCAACTCCCAATGACTGGCTGTGGTAGGGATGTTAACCCACTCCTGAGAGACACACGCTGCAGGATTCCTCAATGGCTTTGCCGAAATTCCCAAGGACTGCTTGCCAGGTGGTGAGTGGGACGGGGTGGGGGTTGTCCAGATTGCCCCATTTCACACTCTGCCTCTCTCCTTCACTCAGGTTCAAACTTGGACGGTGGCCTGGAGACTCTCTTAGAGTCTCCAGCTCCTTCCTTATTTTCTCTCACATAATCACTTCCCCAAATAAACACCTTGGGCGTTTGATCCCAACCCTTGGTGATGGCTTCTTGGGGGATCGGGGACTAACACAACAGGGCTGTGCGTTTTCTCATACAACCTCAGGTGCAGCTGAACCCAACTCACTGAAGTTGGTGGACCCGGATTCCACCAGCAGGGGATACAGGTGTACACAGAGCCAGTGCCCCTGCGCCCTCCTCTTCCGCCAGGCCCAGGGAGCACCTGGCTGAGAACTTGCTCCCATGTTGGCCCCTCCGTGACTTGTCAGCTCCCACTTGTACCTGCCAAACAGCTGTTCTTCAAAGTCTCACTCAAGGTCAAGTGAATTCCAAGTGAAGGGCAGAGCATCCCAACTGGACACTGCAGCGCTCTCTGCTCTTCTGGGACGAAGGCATGGAGGGAGGAGGGACCCTCAGAGACACTCTGGCACCTCCTGGATCTGGACCTGCTGGTGTCTCTGGGGGTCTGTTTGTGGTGTGTGGGGCGGACAGCCACATGGGTGCTACTTGAGGAAAAGGGTCTGGGTTGTGGTTCTGTGTGCACACCCAAGCTTTGAAGGCACAGAGCAGTTCAGGTGGGGGTCCCCTGGGGAACATGGGCTTTGGTGACAAGCAGACTTGGGTTCAATCTTGCCTGCTCCCCCAGTTACCAGTTGTGTAAACATGCACAAACTGCTTAACGTCTCTGAGCTTGATTTTCTTAGCTTAGGAGAGGGAATAACAACACTGCCTTCCTAAGCTTACTGGGAGGGGTGGATGAGTAACACACATGGCCAAGTCAGGGTTTTCTCTAGGGGATCAGGGGTTCTCAGGAGGAATCGTAATGACCCCTACGGGACAGTTTGGGAAGTGCTGAGGTGTTTTCAGTGGTCCCTGTACCAGAGGTCCCTGACTAGAAGGCAAGGGCCAGGGATCTACTCTACACGGCGCAGTAACACACAGTGAGGAAATGTCCCTGTTCTGTATGTGGCAAAAGAGGGTTTTTTGCATGATATTAAGACATACTGAATTTTCCAGGAATCCAACCACTGGATGAATTGAGGGAATATTATTTCTTTTGTTTGGCACTTTACCAAGAATTGTTCACTGATTTAGAAAACTTCACCACTGACAGCACTGCCAATTGGGGTCTTTGAGCAGGCATGAGATATTAATACCTATGTGCCAGTGACCGTTTGTAGTCACATCATGTAATCACATCACGTGTCTCAATGATGTATTCTGACTCTGTGCACATACATGCCCTGTGGACCGTGCTCAGCTGCAGATTGGGATTCCAGCGGGTCTGAGGCCAGCGTGTCTCACAAGCCCCTAAAAGAGGCCAGTGCTGCAAGGTCCTGGCACAGTCATGCCTGAGCAGTGAGATAAACCATAAATTCCACTTCCTCCTTTGTATGATGGTCAGGGCATTCACTGTCTTAGGTTAAGCTTCACAGGGAACACCCTGAGAGGAATATTTCTATGCAGGTGGTTACCTGAGATGTGTTCTGGGAAACTCCTGTGAGGAGTGGGAAAGGCAGGCTTGGGCAGAGGGACCTGGGCTACAAAGGCGATCATAGCAGAGGGCTCAGTGGGTCCCTTGGGAAGCTTAAGGTCTGGATGGCCCTTCAGAGAGGTCTCAAATTGACTCAGGGAGCCGGGCTTTCACTCTGACCCTGAAGGATTTGAGCCATTGTCTGCATCCTTGCATTCATTCACCCATTCAGGTGGTCATTAAATTCTTACTGAGTCCCTGAATTCACTCTGGGTAGGGTTCTTTCCCTCTGAGACACCCCCTCTACCAGGTCTCCCAGCATCCAGACCCTCACTGACTCGTTCTTGGAAGAGATGTGCAGAGACTGTGACCAAGGAATCTGCGGGTCACGGAGGGGAAGGGAGGGGTGGGTCTCAAGCAGGAAGCCCTGTGGTCCCTCCACAGCAGCCTTGTCCTAGCCTCCAAGTGGGAGAGAACGTCCCTCCCAATCCAGCACCCTCTTCTGCACCTGATTCTCCAGTTTATCCAGCCTGAGAAATGAGACACAGCCATTTGTGCCAAAGTGCTTTACATTCTTTTTCTCATCAGGTCGTTACAACCACCTTAACATTTATGTTTTATGATGCCCATTTTATGGATGAAGAAACAGAGGTTCAGACAGTCTAAATATTTCGCCGGAGGTGGCCAGTAGAGGACGGAACTCTGGGTTCCAGAGCTCGTGCCCTTTGCACAGCAGCACATAGCCTGCCAGAAGCCCCCTAAGGACTCTCCAGACTGGAGAAGAAGAAGTCAAAGGAAGACACAGGAAATATCTTCTGGCCCACATGGAGATTTAATCGGAGGATCTAGTACCTGTCCTGTCCTGAGAACAAAGCTGAGCAGACTCAGAGGCATGGCTGAGCACTCCCAGTGGCAGGGTGACACTCCTGTAATCTGGGGTCCACACTGGCACACAGCTGAGAGGGGAAAGTTATGCCACCAGCAATGCACAGAGGCGATGGGCATAAAGGGGGATGTGCCAGAGATCCTGGGATGGCACCCTGCTCAGTGCAGGCGGAGGGTGGCAGAAGTGCTCCCTGAGAGGATTGCCCGGAGTGGCCAGGATGCACAGACTCTCCCCCTCAGGTGGGCTGTGGACATCAGGCAAAGTTCTGAGCAGTCACATGGTTTTTTCGGGTGATTCTGACTCTCATCTTGGCTGCATTCTCAGGACCCAGGTTGGCAGCCAAGGTGGGTATTTACGTAACAGGAAGCTATGTGGGTGCTGGGATCACCAGATCTGAACCTGGATTCCAGTGCCCTTGCTTTCCTGTGGCTTTAGGAAAATTACCTAAACTTTCTGAGACTCAGTTTCCTTGTCTGTAAAATGGGACCAAGAAATTCCAGTTTATGGGGTAACTGTATTATATAAGCTAAGGCTGATGAAAGTGCTTAGTAGGTGCTTGATAAAGATAGTGTTTGCCTTTGAGGTGGGGTTGATATGTGGGTGGGACTGGGGTCATCAAGGCGACATTAATTAAGTGTCAGAGCCAAGTTTTCTTGGCCGGGGTAAATCTCTGATTGGCTGGTGGCTTTCTCCTGTGAGCGTACACTCAGGAGCACTAGCCTGGGAGGCAGATCCCCATCCTAGGCTGAGGTCTGCTGTTGGAGACTCAGGGAAATAAAGGGTGGCAGGTGGATGGGGAAGAGAACCAGAACCTGAAGTTCCATCAAACCGGCATGGAATTTTCCTTTTGTTTCCCTTTGGCATCTCCAGGCTTGGAGTATGACAGCTGACCTGGAGCTGTGATCAGAAGGAGCTCCCAAGAAGCTCTGTACTACTGGTCGAAGGAGAAGAAAGTGGACTCCTATGGGTTAGAGTGAGTGGAGGACGTGTACATTTTCTGTGGTTTTTTCACTCTCTTCCACCCCAGTTCCCCAGCAAACCTATAGCAGCAGTGGAAACAACTGGACAGGTACCTCAAGCTCCAGGGGAGAGAACTCTTCTCTCTGACCTCCAAAGTGTGAGGGGAACCACACTGCTTTCTCCAGTCCTTCTGTATTCTCTGGTTGCGTGGTTAGAGGCGGTTGCCATCATGTGAAGTGTTGGGCAGGGCAGGGAAATTAAAGCCCTGGCTTTCTAACCAGAGAAACTGGAAGGGAGGCCCCTGGGAACCAGAAAGTGCTGAGGAGTTGGTGAGGAAGGGGAGGCTCCAGAAATCAACCCTATAAAATTGCAGAGGAACTCCTGGGCTCATGCCCAAACTACATATGCCTGGACCTTTCCCTAAACAGCACACCAAAGGAAATAAACAGTCTGCCACCCAGGTCCCAAACTGCCCCCAAGGTGATGCTCACATGGTCAGATCTGAGTAGCATTACAAAGCATCAGCAAAGTCTTGAAAATTGAAGAGATGTTGGAACTGCAGCTCACAAGGCCAAGTAGGAATTTGTAATTGTATATGCATTGCCTGCTCAAACAAACAAAACCAACATCCTCCGTAAGCTTTAAACAAAACTAGAGTCTCACAACATAATATTCAATCAAAACAAAAAGGTCACTGGATGGTCACAACATGATGAATGGGCTACAGGCAGCCCAAGGGCTCCTTGGTTTTAAGAGACTAGGGATGGGTGGAGCAGTAAGGCCAGCACCAAACCAAGTGGCTTTGGCCCCAGAACCCTCAGTTCTGCTGCCCTGAGGTCTACATGTGTCTACATCTGCCCAGTTCTTCCTAGACCAGCCACCCTAGCTCCCCACTCAGAACCTGGCTCTGCTTGCCCTCCCCATCACGATCATACTTGCTTAACCAAATCCTCAGTGAGCCCCCTCCAGGTATAAGCTGCCTGTGGGAAGGGACTGGTGGTTTCTCTCTCTCTTTGCAGCGTTCTGCGCTCAGCAGGAGGCACAGAAGGAGGACTCACCTCCAACTAAGGCTGGAGAGATAGGCAAGCAAAAGCCGACAAGTAATCAGATCGCACAGCTGGAAGCCCTGAGGTGTGACTTCCTCACAGTAGCTCACTTCCATTTCAAGAGGGGGAAACGGATGCCCTTGAGAGATTCAAAGACAGGGGTGAGGCTGCATGTGAGAAGCAGAGCTGGGATTCAAATTAGGGCTTCTGCTTATAACTTGGGGCCCTTTAGATGGAGAAGACAAGAGGGACAAGGGAGAGGAGCACAGACAGCAGCTGGGGCAGAATTAAAGCATCTGACTTCTCTTCCCAGGATCGGAACACTGTCTAACAGAGGCAGGGGATAAGGACCCTCTTCCAACCCCTCCTCTACAGTCTGTGAAACTCAGGACCAGGGAAGGACTGGGACTTGCCTAAGGTCATACAACCAGTGGCAGAAACACTTGCTGTCCTGAACTTTCTGTATTTCTGGAGAATTCACCATCTATAAATTTCGTTAATGAGTACAGGTCAAGAAAAGAAAGGTGTCTATATTTAATTATTTAATAAATAATTGATGCTTTTGAACTGTGGTGTTGGAGAAGACTCTTGAGAGTCCCTTGGACTGCAAGAAGATCCAACCAGTCCATTCTAAAGGAGATCAATCCTGGGTGTTCACTGGAAGGACTGATGTTAAAGCTGAAACTCCAATACTTTGGCCACCTCATGCAAAGAGTTGACTCACTGGAAAAGACTCTGATGCTGGGAGGGATTGGGGGCACGAGGAGAAGGGGACGACAGAGAATGAGATGGCTGGATGGCATCACTGACTCGATGGACATGAGTTTGAGTGAACTCTGGGAGTTGGTGATGGACAGGGAGGCCTGGTGTGCTGTGATTCATGGGGTCGCAAAGAGTCGGACACGACTGAGCAAATGAACTGAACTGAACTGAATAATTTGCTGAAATAACATAATAGGTAATTATTACTTTTTAAAAGAATGCATCAGATGAAATGCAAAGCACTTTGGGACTTTGTGGGAGAGGGTGAGGGTGGGATGATTTGAGAGAATGACATTGAAACATGTATGTTGTCATATGTGAAACGAATCAGCAGTTCAGGGTCATTGCATGTTACAGGATACTCGGGGCTGGTGTGCGGGGATGACCCAGAGGGAGGATAAAGGGAGGAGGGAGGTGAGAGGGGGGTTCAGGAGGGGGAACTCATGTACACCTGGGGCGAATTCATGTCAATGTAGGGCAAAACCAACCAATATAATATTGTAAAATAAAAAAAAAAATAAATTAAAAATAAATAAATAAATAAAAAGTAATAGATTTAGCACAATTAGCTTTGACAGTAAGAATTATAGAAGAAAAGTAGGAACTACTTCTATACTCAACCAAAGGGGAATGATTAAAAATATTTGGCACATGTACTCAGTGAAATATGTTTATGTATCTATGATGAAATGAAGTGAATACAGTAAAAGCCAAAAAAACGAAAACAACACCTAGATGTTTAGTACTGGCTGTATTCACGTGTCAGGCTACAAACGAGCTGAAGATTCTATTTTCCTAGGTTCCAGAAATTCTGTAATGAAAGTGTTCTTTTAGCAAAGGAAGAAAATGTTTTATTTAGGGGGGAGGAAGCCTCTATTTTGTTTTAGCAGGAGGACAATAGCTGGAACAATAGCTTATCTGACTTTGAGCAACTTCCATGCCTGGTAAACCATTTCTGCTTCGCTCATAATCTATATCTCTAGCTCCCAGTACAGTGCCTGATAACAAGAGGAACGCAGGAAATATTAGTTGCTGAGGAAATGAGGGGATGGATGGATAGATCCCTGAAGGACATATTTGGAAACATTTAACACTTGAAATTTAACACAATGAAAGCAAATAGGAAATCCAGTTGACACGCTCTCCTGGAGCACAGAAGGAAGAGCAAGATACAGGTCTGCTCTCTGCAACTTAAAACCTAATCACCGAGGGACTTCCCCTGAGGTCCCATGGCTAAGACTACGCTCCCATGGCAGGTAGCCTGGTCAGGGAACGATCCTGCAGGCCACAACTAAAGATCATTCAACAACTAAGACCTGGCACAGCCAAATAAAAATATCAACAATAGTACAATTTTTTAAAAACTTTAAAACCTAATCACAGAGACGAAACCATTCCTTGAGGCCCCTTGTCCAGCGTTTCCTCTGGCCTCTCCCCTGCCTCCCCACACCCCTGTCCAGCTGCCATTTTCTACCACACCAGTGCTTCTGTGATTTCCGTCTTTGTTTCTCCTAACTTTCCTCTTCTGTGCTTGGCAACTGCTCATCCTTCAGGGTCCACACATTTCTTCCATTGTTCGATTGTGGTGCTAGGGCCCCTTGTCTCTGTCGCATCAGAACTCTGGGCTCCATCTCCCCTTAGGAGCCTGGTAGTCATTCCAGAGGGCAACTCACGCAGATGGGACCCCTGCGAATGAACCATAGGGGTGGGGCTGTGGCCATGGGCGTGCAGAAGAGGCAGCCTGCGCTGGAGGGGCCTGGAAGGACTTGGGGGAGGCAGCACACCTGGAGGGGTGGCTGCCGTCAGCCGGACTACAAGACGTCTGCACACAGGGGCAGTGCCAGCCTTGGAGCGACGGCAAGAGTAACAGGCAAGGGGCGGGCTGCTCCTCCAGAAAGGGAGGATAAAGACCCCTGAGAAAAGGAACAGTCAGGACAGAAGGTGCTGATGTGTGTGTGTGTGGGGGGGAGAGCCAGGCCACCTCACATGCTTGGAGACAGGAGAAAGGCAGAAAGCAGGATTCCTAAGGCCAGTAAAACTAAACGGTGGGAGAGGAGGTCAAGCAATAGGGCAGGTCAGACAGCAAAAAACCAACAAACCAGTTAAAAAACGGATGACCAACAAGCACATGAAAAGATGCTCAGCGTCACTGATGCAAATCAAAACCACCTAGTCCTCATTAAGATGGCTACTATTTTAATAAATAAATAAATTTTGTTATGTGTATTTTACTGCAGTAAAAAAAATTGAAGGGAATTCATTGGCTGTCCAGTGGTAGGACTCTGCTTTCACTGCCAAGGGCCGGGTTCAATCCCTGGTCAGAGAACTACGATCCCACAGCCCTGTGGCATGGACCAAAAAAAAACAAAACTGGGAAAACAGTATAACAGAAAGCCATTTTCCAATTGAACAGAAGTAAAAAAAAAAAAAAAAAAAAAAGCCAGCCACAATCCTATCACTAAGAAACAATCCATTTTAATATTAATTGAATATCAACTGCACATTCTTTTAAGGATGGTTTGATATGCTGTATTGTATCCTATTCTTTGGAGGAAATAAAATATGCTCAACCAATCCCTTATTATTGAACATTTGGATGGTTTCCAATTATTAACTATTATAAATGATGTTATGATTAAATTCCTTGTATATATATTTTAAATGAATGGCTTATTCAGAGAAGGGAGGCATTAGAATGGGTGATGGGTCATGGGGAGAGCAGGGCAGGAAGCACAGACCATGTTGGGAGAGGACCAAGGGCTGGGGAGCCAGCAGGGCCACCCAGCTCTTTGGAGTGAGAGCAGAGCTTGCCTTACTTCAAGCCTTTACACAGCTGAGCATGTCCAAGGATCCCTTGGAAATGTTGTTAGAATGGAGATTCCAATTCAGTAGGTCAGGGTGGGCCCAGGCTCTGCATTTCTCGCAGGCTTCCAGGTGATGCTGACACTGCTGGACCTACCTTGTGCCACCCTTGAGGTAGCAAGGATAAGGATACGCTTAGGATAAAGGGTGAACACACAGGGTACAGCCTGCTCAGTTCAGTCGCTCAGTCGTGTCCGACTCTTTGCGACCCCATGAATCCCAGCACACCAGGCCTCCCTGTCCATCACCAACTCCCAGAGTTCACTCAAACTCATGTCCATTGAGTCGGTGATGCCATCTAGCCATCTCATTCTCTGTTGTCCCCATCTCCTCCTGCCCCCAATCCCTCCCAGCATCAGAGTCTTTTCCAGTGAGTCAACTTGTCGCGTGAGGTGGCCAAAGTATTGGAGTTTCACCTTTAGCATCAGTCCTTCCAATGAACACCCAGGAGTGATCTCCTTTAGAATGGACTGGTTAGATCTCCTTGCAGTCCAAGGGACTCTCAAGAGTCTTCTCCAACACCACAGTTCAAAAGCATCAATTCTTTGGCAATCAACTTTCTTCACAGTCCAACTCTCACATCCACACACGACCACTGGAAAAACCATAGCCTTGACTAGACAGACCTTTGTGGGCAAAGTAATGTCTCTGCTTTTTAATATGCTGTCTAGGTTGCTCATAACTTTCCTTCCAAGGAGTAAGCGTCTTTTAATTTCATGGCTGCAATCAGCATCTGCAGTGATTTTGGAGCCCCCCCAAAAAAAGTCTGACACTGTTTCCACTGTTTTCCCATCTATTTCCCATGAAGTGATGGGACCAGATGCCATGATCTTAGTTTTCTGAATGTTGAGCTTCAAGCCAACTTTTTCACTCTCCTCTTTCACTTTCATCAAGAGGCTTTTGAGTTCCTCTTCACTTTCTGCCATAAGGGTGGTGTTATCTGCATATCAGGTTATTGATATTTCTCCCAGCAATCTTGATTCCAGCTTGTGCTTCTCCCAGCCCAGCGTTCCCCATGATGTACTCTGCATATAAGTTAAATAAGCAGGGTGACAATATGCAGCTTTGATGTACTCCGTTTCCGATTTGGAACCAGTCTGTTGTTCCATGTCCAGTTCTAACTGTTGCTTCCTGACCGGCATACAGGTTTCTCAGGAGGCAGGTCAGGTGGTCTGGTATTCCCATCTCTTTCAGAATTTTCCACAGTTTATTGTGATTCACACAGTCAAAGTAATTGAGACATTTCCCTCAGCATTTGGTCCAGTGGTCTGTAAAAACTCCAACTGATCTCCATTTCATAAAGACCCTCAAGAGAAGGGGATTCTGTGCACCTGATGCCAGAGCCAAAAGGGGGGAAGCCATGCATCCCAGAGGTGGCCACAAGTCAGAGACCTCCAAGGGACAGCCTCAGAAAGGATAGCTGGACCCGTGGGAATGTCCCCACCTGGAAAGCGCATGGATTTCTGTTTAGCTTTTAATCGTGGAACGGTTCATTCACTCTCTTAAGTAGACAAGCCCTCTTATTCCAACACTAAGTTATACAATTATCAAGTCATGGCCCATTTCCTCCAATCTTCTGGACCATTCTCAACAGATTACCTCATTCAGAAGTATTTTAAAACAAAGCTCCAAAATAGAAATCCTTTCTTTTAAAGCATACAGGCTTTATTTCTATAATTCAAAAAGATATACGCACCCCTCTGTTCATACAGCACTATTAACGACAGCTAAGACATGGAAACAAACTAAACGTCCATCCACAGATGAATGGATAAAGATGTGATATATACATACACACACAGTGGAATAAGAAAGGATACACAAAAAACCATGAAATAATGTCTTTTGTAGAAATGTGGAGGCAAGTAGAGGTTATCATACTAAGTCAGAAAAAGAAAGACAACATATGATATCACTTATATGTGGAATCTAATATAGGACACAAATGAACCTATCTATGAAACAGAAACAGACTCACAGGCACAGAGAACAGACTTGCGCTTGCCAAGGGGGAGAGGGTTGGGGAAGGAATCAAATGGGAGTTTGAGGTTAGCAGATACAAACCACTGTGTATAAAATGGTTAAACAGCAAGGTTCTACTGTACAGTGCAGGAAACTATGTTCAATATCCTGGGATAAACCATACTGAAAAGAACAGGGAAAAGAGTGTGTATATATATATATATGTGTGTATGTGTGTGTATAGCTGAATCACTTTGCTGTACAGCAGAAATTAAGACAACCTATACTTCAATTTAAAAATAAATGAAAAAACATAGATTTTGTTTTAATAAGGGGAACAAATCTTTCTGAAAAGCCATTTAGCAATATCTGTTAAAATAATTTGTTATAAAATAAAAATGTTAGCAAAATAATGTGTTAATAGAGAACTACTATTTTCCACTTCCACAGAATGAAAAATATGCAGTGTTTAAATATCCTTTGAGAAGATGCATTTAAAGATACAGAAAACTGGTGGTGTCAAATGTTAGGTAAAAAACGTCAGGTACATAAGAATATAAGCCAGATAAGCTTATTTTTATAAAACCACAATGCAGACATATATGGACACAGGAAAAAATATATCAAAATTTCAAGTCTTTCTGGGTAATTTTAATTTCCTCATTGCACTTTTCTGAATGTTTCAATTCAACAGTCAGTACATATGACAATCATAAAAACAGTGTTAAAAAATACAATGATGGAAGAGATCATAGGCAAAATATTCTCTGATATAAATCATACCATTGTTTTCTTAGGTCACTCTTCCAAGGCAATAGAAATAAAAACACAAATAAACAAATGGGACCTAATCAAATCTTCAAGCTTTTGTGAAGGAAAAAGGAAATCATAAACAAAACAAAAGGACAACCTACAGAATGGAAGAAAACATTTGCTGTCTAACAAGGGCTTAATTTCCAAAATATACAAGCAACTCATGTAACTCAACAACAAAAAAAATCCAGTTGAAAAATGGGCCGTAGATCTAAATAGACATTTCTCCAAAGAAAATATACAGTTCACCAACAGGCACATGAAAAGATGTTCATAATCACTATTATTAGGGAAATGCTAATCAAAACTACAATGAGGTATCACTTTACATCCATCGGAGTGGTCATCATTTACATATAACTAAATGCAAGAGAGGGTGTGAAGAAAAGAGAACCTTCTTACATTGTTGGTGGGAATTTAAGTTGGTATAGTCACTATGGAGAACAGAATGGAGGTTCCTTAGAAAACTAAAAATAGAATTACCATATGATCCAACAGTACCACTCCTGGGCATATATCTGAGCAAAACTATAATTCAAAAAGATACTTGTACCCTTGTGTTCATAGCAACACTATTCTCAATAGCCAAGACATGGAAACAAGCTAAATGTCCATTGACAGGAGACTAGCTAAAGAAGATGTGGTACATATATATGATGGAATACTACTCAGCCATAAAAAATGAAATAACGTCATTTGCAGCAACATGGGTGCAACTAGAGATTATCATACTAAGTGAAGTATGTCAGAAAGAGAAAGACAAATACCATACGATATCACTAATATGTGGAATCTAAAATATGGCACAAATGAACCTCTACAAAACAGAAACAGACTCGCAGACATAGAGAAGAGACTTGTGGCTGCTAAGGCAGGGGGAGAATGGGGGAAGGATGAACTGGGAGCTTGGGATTAGCAGGTACACACTATTATATACAGAATGAATAAACAACAGGGTCCTACCTAACACAGGGAACTCTATTCGATATCCTGGGATAAATCATAATGGAAAAAATATTTTAAAATATAAATAAAAAACAATAGATGTATACGTAAAACTGAGACACTTTGCTGTAAAGCAGAAATTAATACATTGTAAATCAACTATACTTCAATGAAAAATAAATACAGTGGTGGTGTGGGCTTCCCAAAGGGCACCTGTGTCCTCCAAGGACTTTTTCCTCTGCCCACAGCTTCCTCCCAGTTAGTCCAGAGTTTGGAGAAGGCAATGGCACCCCACTCCAGTACTCTTGCCTGGAAAATCCCATGGACAGAGGAGCCTGGTGGGCTGCAGTCCAAGGGGTCGCTAAGAGTC
Source organism: Moschus berezovskii (assembly GCF_049115385.1). Taxonomy (NCBI): domain Eukaryota; kingdom Metazoa; phylum Chordata; class Mammalia; order Artiodactyla; family Moschidae; genus Moschus; species Moschus berezovskii. Next base: position 92,217,458 of record NC_142460.1, read on the forward strand.
GGACACGACTGAGCGACTTCACTGTCACTGTTCCTAGGTTAGGGGAAAACCTAGGAAAAGCCTCCCACTCAGTTCCTCTGCTTGGCATTAAATTCTAGCCAGCCCCTGTTTGGCTCCAGATGATTGGCAACCCTGTTTCTTCCCCAGTAGCTTCCCTGGAATGTCCCTTTAAGCACCCATGGGCCTGGGCCTGGAGTTTTTGGACTTGATTTATTGGGCAGTGACTTCACACAGTGTTATCCCTTCATCTGACATTTGGCCCAAGAGACTGCAGTGCCACATGTTGCCAATAGGTGGTGCTGCCTAACACAAAAGCACTAGCTGCCTAACACATAAGCCAGGCGTTCTAAAGATGGATTTCAGAGATCATGATGTAAAACTAATAACTGCTTGCAAGGTTGTGAAGGCACGAGGACAAATCTACCACCTACCACGACCACTACCATCACTGCACAAGAACAGCCACTCCAATACCATTGTAGGAAGACAAAAATCTCAGGATAAAGACAATCGTAATGGAGCAGTACATTTTGAGAAAAAGTTGCTTGGTGGCCAGTGAAAACTTGACCCTAGACCAGCACAGGCCCTGGACTGGCCTTCAGAACCCCTGTTCTAGCCAAGGATTTAAGGAATTGGTGGCCTCTTCATTTTCCAAGTTCAAATTTCTGTAAAAATCAATTTGCTTCAAGAACACCTTTATTTCCCCAGTGTGCAGCGAGACACAGGCACTAGGCCTTTGCTCCACTCCTGGCCGCAGTGAAGCGGCCAGTCACTTTAAAGCAGAGCCATCTCTCTTTTAAAAAAATTGTATTGAAATAAAGTGCATTTACAATGCTGTATTTAACTTCTGCTGTACAACAAAGTGACTCAATTATACATACATTTTATATGTATATAATTTTTAAGCATTTTTGATGTGGACTATTTTTAAAGTTTTTATTGAATCTGTTGCAATATTGTTTCTATTGTCTACGTTTTTATTTTATTTCATTTTTTGGCTTTGAGGCATGTGGGATCTTAGTTCCCCGGACAGGGATCGAGTCCATATGCCCTGCATGGGAAGGTAACGTCCTAACCACTGGACCAACAGAGAAGTCCCCATACACATATTCTTTTTCATATTCTTTTCCATTATGGTTTATCATAGGTTATTAGATACAGTTCCCTGTGCTGTACAATAGGACCCCGTTGGTTATCCCATCTCTCTTAAAGACACAGGTCTGACCACATTATTCCTCTGCCACCTCCCTTTGTCTGTTAAGTTAGAGGACTCAGCATTTTACACAAGTGTCTTCATGTTCCAGCCCTAGGATCCACTCACTAGGATCACACAATGAAAGTCACTTTCAACCCACCCCAGAAACTTAACAAAAGGAGGAGTGCTAGCCTTGCCAACTTTTGTTCTCAGGACAAGCCAGTTTGCATCTCCATATGGTATGAGTGCAGTTTCCCACACCTACAATGCTGTCATGTCCCCTCACCTTCCTGGCATTTACCTATTCTTCCCCATTAAGTCAGCACAATGTCTCTTCCTCCAGGGAGCCACTTCCTCTCTCATTCCAAGGCATCCAGCATGTAATGAGTACGCATCATCTTGCTGCAATGTCACAGTCCCCCTGGGCACAGACTATGTCTCTTTAACTTGTATCCCCTCTTCAAGGCTTGACACAAAGAAGGTATCCAGTGAATCCTCACTGATTTACTGATGCTCCGTACTGGCAAACAAACTTGGGTCAGTTCTTTCAGTATCTTTCCTTAAGATCTTTTCAATAAACCCAAGAGATGCTGGCAGAAGCTGGCAGCTTGACCAGAAGCGAGAAAAATGGCAGGAAAAACCTAGAATTCACGGAACTGTCTCTGGCAAGAAAAGTACATTGGTTCTCCTGACCCCCTGAGGAAACTCCAGATGCTTTGGTATCCCCCTTATAAAATATAATTCTGAAATGTATTAGCTCTGCCATCATTCACCAAAAAATGACTTTTTTTTTTTTAGAAGTGAAGTTGCTCAGTTGCGTGTAACTCTTAGCAATCCCATGGACTGTAGTTTACCAGGCGCCTCCATCCATGGAATTTTCCAGGCAAGAGTACTAGAGTGGGTTGCCATTTCCTTTTCCAAAAAATGACATTTTTTAAATGGAGCTAAAAGTGCCCATGATCTGTAACTAGAAGTGACTTGCTAGCAAAAAACAAATTGTTTCCAAATAAGAGGGTAGGTAAAAGAAGACATTTGTACACTTAGGAGTTGTTCAGTATATAACGCAAGCTATCAATAGGCAGGAACATGAAGAAACAAAATGTGTCATGATTATAGTTTACTGGGTACTTCTCATGGCCAGTCACCTAACAAAATGTTTCACCTACGTTACCTCATTTAATCCTCACAACCATTCTATAAAGTGGGAATTACTCTTCCCCAGTTTAGACTCAGAAAAGTTAAGTCATGTTTCCAAGATTCAACAACTGAGAATGAAATCCAGGTCTAGCAGCAAGGCCCAAATACTTTTTCCTTTTCTATGACAACATGCCTTTTTCCTGGTGTGCTGCAGACCGTGGGGTCACAGAGTCAGACACGACTGAGCATCTGAACTGGCCTGATAATATATTTGATTTCTTTAAATTGCAGCTAAATATAATTTAATTCCTGCCTTTGTGAATAGCATACTCAGACTACATTTGCATCTGAAGTCTAAAGATCTCCTAGGGGGCCTACCCCATAGTCAACCTGGAGCCCCAGACACTAAAGAGAACAACTCAGACACATCCTGAATTGCCTTTGTTTTTAATAAACCCAAACCATCAGCTTACTTTATGACTTACCTCTTTTCCTTAAGGTCAGATGATAATATGATAAAGCTCAAAAGGCTAAATTTCTTCTTTCACTAAATTCCTTAAAACCAGTAAGAAACAGATTAATAATCTCATTTTTTAATGTGTCAAAGCTATTAATAAGTAGCTCATAGAAAAGAAATATAAATGGCCCAACTTAGAGGAGTGCATTTTAAAACACACCATTTTCCATGTGTCTGAAGTCAGAAAGCTCTGATACCACACAGAAAGCTCTCACACACTGGTGACTGTGACACTGGGAAGACCCTCCTCTGTGGGGAGAGAGCTGGCAGGATCCCTCAGGAGCTGCGCACACTCTGGCTCAGGAGCACCACTTCTAGGAACTCATCCTTCAGATTGCCTTGCAAGTGACAAATAACCCACATTCGCCATTTATTGCCGCAATGGCTGTAACTGCAGAGGATTGGGAACCACCAAATAACTCACCATCCAAAGGGGCCTGGTTAAACAGAGAATGGTTCAGCCATATCCATGCAACCCTAGACAAGACTGGGGAAGCTCTTTCAGTATGGCTAAGGAGCTCTTCACAACACTTTAAGTAAAAAAAACAAGAAACACATGGAAAACAGGATAAAGGCAGTATCTGAAGAGGGGAGATGGCAGCTGGGGTGGGAAATCTCACTGTATACTCCTTAATATCTTCTGAATTTTGAACCAAGTGAATTAGCTATCCAGAAAATTAAAATACTTAACACATATTGAAGACTTCCATGCTTAAACAAATAAGCAAAAGGGCTTCCCAGATAATGCTGGTGGTAAAGAACCCGCCCGCCAATGCAGGAGATGCAAGAGACACAAGTTTGATCCCTGGGTCGGGAAGATCCCCTGGAGAAAAGGGCAGGGCAACCCACTCCAATATTTTTTCTTTTCAGTATTCTTATCCAGAGAATCCCACAGATAGAGGAGCTTTGTGGGCTATAGTCCATAGGGTTGCAAAGAGTCAGACATGACTGAAGTGACTTCAGTTCAGTTCAGTCGCTCAGTCATGTCCGACTCTTTGAGACCCCATGAATCACAGCACGGCAGGCTTCCCTGTCCATCACCAACTCCCGGAGTTCACTCAAACTCATGTCCATTGAGTCGGTGATGCCATCCAGCCATCTCATTCTCTGTCGTCCCCTTCTCCTCCCGCCCCCAATCCCTCCCAGCATCAGAGTCTTTTCCAGTGAGTCAACTTGTTGCATGAGGTGGCCAAAGTATTGGAGTTTCAGCTTTAGCATCAGTCCTTCCAATGAACACCCAGGAGTGATCTCCTTTAGAATGGACTGGTTGGATCTCCTTGCAGTCCAAGGGACTCTCAAGAGTCTTCTCCAGCACCACAGTTCAAAAGCATCAATTCTTCAGCGCTCAGCTTTCTTCACAGTCCAACTCTCACATCCATACATGACCACTGTGACTTAGCATGTGCTAAAAAAATTTCTGGCTTAGGTCCAGCTAATTGAGTTACTGTACTCTGTCCTACAGTATATCCTGCCTCACAGAACTCCAGAGTTAAAACTTAAGGGACACTGAATTAGGTGGGTTCTGTCCTCAGCCCGCCCAGGAAGGGGAGAGAGACTCCTCAGGGTCAAAGAGGCCTGTACTTCCTCTTCTTCATCAACAGGTGGCGCTACAGGGCCTGCTGCCTGGGACAGATGGCAGTGGCTTGGGGAGCCCTGGAGCCTCAGGCAGCTGACAAAGAAACAGGCAGACACAAATAAGTAACATAAAATAGAAACTAACTTTATTTCTCTGGAAGAAGCAGATATTCATAGCTGGGGCAGCAACTTTGGCGACAGAGGCTGGTGGGAAAACACGGAACACAGGGGAAGAGCTGGGTCAAAGAGGAAGCACTGGTGTCCCTCCAGGGCAGCTGCCCCCTTGGTCTCCTTCCAATCCTGGGCCCTTGGGCCCTGGTTCCTGCCAGAGAACGAACTGGCACCCTAGCTCTGCTACCTGAGCCACCTCAGGCTATTTTCAGGCACAAGATCCTAAGACCGGCCAAGTTCCATAATACGTCCACGGTGAGGCCACATTCTGTTCGACAGGGCTCCCTGGAAAGGCCTAGCCCTGTGAAGGGCCTTCACCCACTCCCTGGTCCATCTCTCTGTATGGCCAACACATCCTCCCTGCCCCAGGTCAAGCTGGCTTTCCTGCTGGCAAGGCCTGGCCACACCCTTTAGCCACAAGCTCCACCAGGGACTAAAGCCCAGAGGCAGGTCAGCTGCAGGGCCTGCTGAGGCCAACCCCAGCCTGCCTTCAAGAGGCTCCCTCCTGCACCTTGGCTGGGGCACCAAGGGCTCTGGAGCTGCAGGGACAGCACTGGGGGAGGGAGGGACAGGCAGGGCGGGGGTCCCAGCTTCCTGCTGCCGTGGCCTCGCTCTGCCACTGGGAGCCGTGGGTGCAGCAGGTCCTCCAGGCCTGGCAGGGAGTCTCCCCGCCCTCCTCAGATGGACAAGCTTAAGTGATTCCTTCAGGGCAGATCCTCTGGCTCTTCAGGCATCTCAACGCCTAAAGGATGGGAAACAATCAGAAAGCCCTCCATCAGCAGGGGTCAGTGCAAGAGGACGGAAGATCCAGGGTGAGCAGGTACGAGAAGGCCTCTTGGTGCCGGCCAAAGGGGTTGAAAATGGGTGGTTCTAGGCAATAATTTTGGAATTTATCATCCTGGATGCCTTCTTTAATAAGCTAACTGTGTATCAATAACTGATGCAAAGGAGTAAGAATAGCCACAGGGTAACGGTTAACATTCAGTGACAGCCGCCCGTGGGCCAGACACTTGCTGTGTGGTGTGACAGAGGCGTCCCTCATTAATTCTTCTAACAACTTCTATGAGGTTGGAACTAACATTGATACACGTTACAGATGAGCACCCTGAGAGATCAGGAAAGGAGCATAAGCTAACACCAAATGTGAGCAGGGCGTTGGGCTCCAATCAGGCTGTCCTGCCAGGGGACCACCCCACCAGCACCTCCCAGGGAAGAAGTTCACTTTTGACTCAATAAAACTTTCATTGGTATTTATATTCTACATCAAGTTTGTTATTAATATACATCTATATATTTTGTCAGATTACATACAAATTTTTTACAGGAAAGTAATAGATTTTTTTTTTTATTAGACATTCCTTTAAAAAGGCATTAAAACTTTAGGTGTTATTTTAAACAGAAATAGGAAATGAGGAGGTGAGAAGTATTTGTTTAAATTATTGGATCCTAAACTGCTGCTCACTAGAGCCTGATTAGGAAGCAAGTCCCCTGCAACCAGAGTGGCTCCGATTCCTCTTACTCCTTAGTTCATCTGAACAAAGAAGCTATGAAGTCAAGACAAACGTGCTTAGGAGAAACTGTTTTCCTCGAGAACTGCCTGTCTCGTGGGACTGGGACCCCTTCCCTCCTCCTGGCCTAGAGCCCGTGTCTGGCCATGCAATGTTGGCTACTCCCAGGGTGGCTGCTCCAGGAAGCCCGGGGACAGGAAGACGGCAGATGCCAGGTTTGCTCACTTGTGGTGGGCAGGGCCGCAGGAGCCCAGCAGGTGGCAGCCGGCCTGCTCCAGGTTCCAGTCGAACATCTCCAGCACGTTGTGGCACTCGCCTCGTGGCCGCAGACCCAGACCAAAGAGCTGCTCCACCTGGGGAGCAGAGGGTGGTGCCATGGGACACACTGGGGCAGAGGGGCGCTGGACCAGGGCGGGGCAGAGGAAGGGGGGTGGGGGTAGGGAGGGAGAGGGTGGGAGGAGAGCCGCAGAACAGTCTTCAGGGTCCCTGAAAGCCAGAGTGGGCAGGAGGTGGTGGTACCTTCAGATACTGGGCAGCCCTCTGCACGCTCCAGCTGTGGCTCTGCAGGGCCGCCTGGCACTCCTCTGTGGTCACCCCATGCACCATGGCCTGCAGCTGGGCACACCACCCCCACCCGTCAGCACCACTTGGGCCCCTTCCTCTGGGTCCCTTGGGCCCCTGCCCCTTCTCACCCTGCAGCCAGGCCCACTACTCACCATCTGGATCTTGTCTGCAGGCCGCCCAGCCTCTGGCCCGTCCCCAGGGTAGCCCCTCTGTGGCAGCCGAGCAGTGGCCCTCAGGGCGGATGGCCGGGCCCCTGGGTTGCTGTTGTTGGTGGAGAAGTTGGCCTTGGGGTCTGGGGCAGCCTGGGGCATTGGTCGAACCGTGGCAGTGGGGGCGGCTGGGGCTGGGGTGCTGGGAGGGGGCAGCAGCAGGGGCACGGGCATGGGGTCTGGCTCTTTGGGGCTCTGGGCCTCATGCAGGAAGCGCTGGTAGCGCTCCAGGTAGGGCGGGCGCTCGGGCAGCAGGTAGTAGTGGGTGCTGCTGACCTTCTTCCCATCTCGGACGATGGGCAAGATGCAGGGGCCGGCCCGTGGGCCAGGCGCCTGGATCACCTGGGGGGTGGCGTACTTGGGGTCTGAGGCAAAGCTCTGCGTGGTGGGCATGGTCTTCCCGGGAGAGCTGGAGAGCCGGGGTGGCAGTGGGGAGCTGCCAGGTGGTACCAGGGGGCTGGGAGTCCTGGAGCCCTGTGGAGACAGGGGCTCCCGGGGGGGCACCCGGGGAGGGGAGGCAGGTCCAGGCCACCCACCCGTCTCCTCCTCGCCTGGCGGGGCCGGAGACAGCTCGCCACGCGAGCGCGTGGGCCTCGGGGGGATGGGCACCCGGGGGGGCACCTGGGGCTTGTCGTCACCCCCGGGGCTGGGCGTGGGGACCAGAGAGCCAGCCGGGACCTGCAGCTGCCGCATGCACTCCTGCTGCAGCGCCTGGAAGATCTCTGCGGTTTGGGCCGAGTTGGGTGGCTTGCCCCCACCCTGGGGTGGGAGGAACAGGTTGTCCTCCAGCGGGGGGAGGAGCCTTGCCGGCTCAGGCACAAAGGCGTAGTTGGTCTCGCCCTGGCTGGGCTCAGCAGAGACCCCGGCGCCCACTAGGGTGCTGTTGATGGAGCAGACCTCGAAGTCATCCTCATCCTGGGCCACGTCGTCGTAGGCAGGAGGTGGGGGCAGCGGGCGCGCATCCCAGTCCACCACAGGCGTGGGATGCAGGGGCCGGGGCAGGGCCCGTGTAGGGCTCTGCGGCGGGGTCTTGTCCAGCAAGGAACATGCGTCCATGGCCAGCTGCGCCAGTGATGGGGCACAGGGCCGTGGGGCCGGCACAACAGGCTCCTCGCCGAAGTCGATGAGCGTGACCTCGCCAACACCGCGGCCGGCCTTGGTGCCTGGCACCCGGGCCGAGGGCTTCGCGAGCCACAGCCCACGGGGCAGTCCTGGCTTTCGCAGGCCCAGCCTCTTGAAGTCGCTGGACAGGGGCTCTTGGTCCTCGCTCACGGGGTCGTAGGTTGGTTCTGTGATGGAAGGGAGAACCCCAACAGAGAGGCAGCGTCAGGCAGGTGGATGGGGAAGACAGTCAAGTATCTCTACCAGCTCCCAATTCCCCCAAAGGGCAGCCCTCAGCCACCAGAATTCTCCGTGCACACAGACCCTTTTCAAACAGGAGGGAGAACCTGCTCTGGGGGTTGGCAGCCCTCTACAGGGGCCAGCGAGCCCCTGCCTCCATTTCAGCTACAGCAAGCAATACCCCACATGTGCCCGCTTCTGATACCCTCTCCATTGACACAAGACCCCAAATCCCTGTGGGCCCTGGTTAGCAATCCCTACCCTGTCACAGCACACCATTAGTGCAGGCAGGGGCTATGGGCCATCTCCCACCGTCAAGGGCAACAGGAGCCATCCTTAAGAGAGGACAGGGCTCCGGACAAACTGGCACGAAAGCCCAGACACAGCTTCTGCAGGTCCCACAGGAAGTGGGGCAGGGCTGCACGATGGTGGGCAGAGGCGGGGGGTGGGCACCAGGATCACACTCTTATTCCAGAAGCCCGGGCTTTTTGGGGGTCGGGGGAGAGGTAGGCATGCTGGGCCAGGTCAGTCGCAAAAGCTCACAGCACACACCCACCTCCCCTGCCACCCAGCCAGCCGGCCAGGGCTCTGTACCTTCCAGAAGGAGAGGAGTGAGAGGAGAGAGGGGGCGGGGGCGGGGGCCAAGGCACCGGGAGCAGCCCCACTTACTCTGAGTGAAGATGGCAGGCTGAGGAGGGCGAGGTGGAGGCTCCCCTGCAAGAAAGGCCATGCGGAGAGCAGAGGGGCAGAGAGAGGAGAAGGGAGGGGAGACAGATCCAGAGGGGAGGGCAGAGTGCGGGGTGGGGGAGAGAGAGAGAGAAAGTGAATAGGGGCGACTGAACGCACACACCCAGCAGCGATGGGAAGCAATGGGGCGGCAGGATGGGAAAACTGTGTTCCGGACCCACAGGCCCAGGATCCGGGAGATGGAGGAGGCTGCCAGCCACGATGGAGCCTAGGGGGTGGTTTTGGCTCAGGAGAGGAGAGCAGGATTAGGGGGAATGAGGAGAGCCAGGATCTGAGCATGGCGGGGAGGAGGAGGGGGAGGAGGAAAGCGGAGAGGGCAGGCCAGCACTGGCCAGACTGACGATGCCCACCTCGGCGGATACCACTGCCTCTCACTGCCCGCCCCACGCCCCGCCAGAACCGGGACACAGCTGTCCCCTGCGGCCCTGACCCAACCGGCTCAGGGTGGCCTGAGGAGGCAGCACCTCTTCCTGGGTAGCTGATGAACTAAGGGACTAAGGGTTTGGGGGCCCTTACTTTTCACCCTGCCCAGATGCTGGGTGGGTCTGGATGTGCTCAGTTCCACGCTCAGCAGGTCAGGAGGGTCCATGGGGTTTCCCAGATACAGTCTGTGGGGAGAAAAGCAGGTCAGAGATGGGTGCAGGTAGGGTGGTGGCAGAGAGGGCACCCTGGGGGAGTTGCTGGGCCTGTGCCATGGGCTCAGGCAGAGGACAGAAGAGTCCTGTCCACACCCCTGGCAGACGTGGGTCTGGAACACAGGACTTCTGACTCCCAGGCGCTCCCTTCCATAGATCTAGCAGTGACTGGGGTGGGGCGGGGGGGTTGCCGTGGAGAGGGGGCAGTGGAAGAAGTCCTGAGCGCAGGCTGAAAAGCCTAGGATTGTATGGGCTCCAAGTACTCCCTGAAAGGGTAGAGCTGGCCCTCTGCAACCCCCGTGGCACCCCACCCCTGCTCAGCAGCCACCTGCTGGCACGCTCTTCTCTGCTGCCAGGCCACACTGCCATGGCCGCCTCCTGCAGAGGGTCTGCAACCCCAGCTCTCTCAGGCCCTCCCCGGCACCCTCCCAGGGCTCAGTGTCCTGGTGTGCAGAGCAGGGGGTGAAGGGCAGGCTGAACCTCACCCCTTGGGACGAGGCCTGTCAGAAGGTGCAGAAGAAAGCACTGCTCGGAAGCCCAGTGGGGCTGGCACAGAGGCTTGGAGGCCCAGTAGGAGGAGCTCCAGGTGGCTCCCTGGGGCGAGGCCTTCAGGAAGTGACTAATCCTCCTGTGTGTCTTCCCCAGATGTCCCTAGATGACCTCATCCTTTCACTTAAAGGAAGCTGAACCCCCTCCCAGGTACAGAGTAAGCAGGGTGGGGTGGGTTAGAGAGAGGGGCAGAGGGCTCCGAGCTGCTGCCTAAATTCCCTCTGGAGTGTCCCTGCAGGGAGTTTGTCTGCATCTTGCCTCTCAGGCCTGAGCCAGTAGCTCCCATCTCTAGGACATGGGTGCTTCCAGCAGGAGAAGGGAAAGTGCCACCAAGTACTGGGGATCAGGAGATGCTTCCTTACTAACTGCTTCCAAAGGCTACTTCCAAGTCCATTTTCCTAAGGTCAGTTTGCCAGGGGGATTTAAGAGGTGTAGGCCCTGGAGGCCCTTCCACCAAAGGAAGACTTGGTCCAATCTTTGAAGCTCCAACCTCAGTCCTGCCTGCAAGGAAAGGCTGCAGGACAGGAGACCCTTGGCCCAGGGCTGTAATGGGGACCTTGGAGGGCTGGAGAGCCTGTGTGCCCACGGAAGGGCTGCTGGCCCTGGAGCCCCCAGGCTGGACCCCACCAGTACTCACTCATCGATCTTGTCAGGGAAGCCCCAGCAGTGGCGGGGGTCGCTGTCGCCATGCCCCGTGTGGATGAAGCTATTCTGCAGTGGCTGGCTGATGTCCTGCGCTGACAGGCCAGCCACGGAGGTCACCACGTTGCGGGGGAAGGGCCCCACGCACAGCGTCCGCGTGTTCTGACCACGCCACCAGTAATTCTCAGCCCTGCCCAACAGAGGTGACATGGTGAATGCCAGGGCGTGGTGGAAGGCCCCAAGAACGGGACCCTTTTCATACCAAGCTCTCTGCACCATGGGATCTGACCACCTCAGTGAAAAGGAGCCCCAGGGGGAGGGCCCCAGGATCAGAGCAGCCGGCCAGCAGCCCCCTAGGATCTGCCACTCACCCATACAGGGCCTGGCGTTAGCACAGAGCCTCACCCTAAGCGACTCAGATGGGTCAGACAGTTTTTCCTCCAGTTTAGAAATAAGGAAACGCATTCAAACAAGTGACACAACTTGCCTACAGTTACCAAACAGAGTGCAGCAGATCCAGGATTCAAACCCAGCTGTCAGTCTGTGAAGCCAGCACTCTTCTCACCATACGACCTCACCTCCTTCTCCCCTGGCAAGGCCTAAGCCCCTGTCCTCCCCTGGCCACCCAATTTCACTCTTCCACCTGGTTCCAGGAGCTCTAAGCTGCAGGGGCCCAAAGGAGCACCACGGCCTTAACATTGGGCTTGGGGCCAAGCCCTCCAACCACATCCTATCTCCTGCAGGCAGGTAGTCCTTCAAAAGTTTGGAAGCACCTGGGGCAACCCAAGGTTTACGTATCTCCAGTGCCTTCCACCACCTCCTGCCAGGACCGTGGGACCCCTGCTTTCACCCCCACCCACTTCCTTGCCTTAAACAAGGGGTCCAGGAGGGACCCCAGCCTCCCAGTGTGGCTGGACTGTGGGACCACCAGCCCCTCACTCTGACCTCAGACAGATTCTGTTGGCACAGCCTAGGTCTGGGCCTGGGGTCGGGGGTGGGAGCCGGGTCAGGTGGGCAGGAAAGAACAAAGCGCCCTCTTGGATGCTTCGAAAGCCAAAGAGTCAACAGGCCCGAGGCTCCTGCACCTGCCGCTGAGATCGCTCACCCTGAGGACAGGCCCAGATTTTGGGGAACGGCAGAGGTGGTGAGGGCCTCCTTCAGCTGTGGAGGGGGGGGTCCATGTGGCACCAAGCTGCGTCCCTGCACTGTCAGCCCCCCACCCATACAATACCTGCCCACATCAGGGGCGTAGAGCAAGGTTTCCTCCAATCTGCAGCCAGATTGGGGGGTTGGGGGAGGTGGAGGCAGGAAGGAGGCAGTGAGGCCCATAAGCACAGCGATCCTGGGGGAGCTAGGAGGTGCAAGGGGAGGGCTGAGGGCCCAGCCTCCCTGCCAACAAGGCTGCTTGCCCAGCCACCACAGACACAGCAACCCTGTGATTACCGCCCTGCCTCTCGGGGGTGAGGGCAGGAAGGGAAGGAAGAAGAGAGGACAACACCCGGGAAGGGACAAAGCCCATCCAGAAATAGCAGGGCCGTTCCAAGGAGAGAAGCACCACCCCTCCCCACCCCACCTCCAGGCCGGCTGAGGCCAAAGAGGCAGGGGGGAGGGCCTGGCACCCAGCCCCCGATGCTGCCCTCCCCCAACACCCACAGGCCCCCTGGGTCTCAGGGGCCCCTCCACGCAACAGTCTCAGACACCAAACCCAACAGCTGGATTCTGCTCTGCACACCTCTCCAGAGATGCTCATTAACTGAGCTGCAGAAACAGTGCAGAGTGGAACAGACCCACACCCAGTGCCAGGCTTACACAGGAATCACGACCACCCAGGTGGGCAGGTGGTCACTCCCTCCACTCCTTTCCTTTTGCTAACACAGCCCCTCACTTGGAAGCCTCCTCTGGACCCACTTCTGAGAGGGGAGAGCAGAACTGAGCCTACCTTCCTTGTTACCTGTATGGCCAAGGCAAGAGCCAGGCCTAGAAGGAAGGGATCCTTTATCACTGCTGGGAGTCCTGACACCAAGTCTCAAAAAAGGCTTTGCTACAGGGTTGGGGCTGAGGGGAGTGCAGAGTATGTGTAGGAAACATACTTGGGAACCACATCCTAAGCACGGAAGTAGCATCCTCCCAGGAAGAGTCAAATATAACTCCCGAGGTGGCCAATGCTACGTCCCACTGCCCCCAGTCCCCTCCCCCGCCCTCCAAGGCTCAGTGGGATGGAGACACCATCAACCCAGGAGAACCAGGTCAGCCTTTCCCACCCAGACTGCTCTGGTCACACGTCCCTTCAGCCCAGAGTCTCCATGGCAACGGGAGGGCACAGTCCCTGAAGCAGACCAGCATCTCCAGCAGGATGGCCTCACAGCATCCTGGGACAGGCAAGATGTGAAGCAACAGCCAGGAACCAGGGCCTGGGTTAGGAACCACTGAAGGCTGCCCCAGTCCTACTGGGGACCAGTCCCTGGAAACCTCAGTCCCAGCCTAGGTAGCCTAGAGATGGTTGACAAACGTGGCTTAAACAGTGCTCAAAACACCACCTGAACGCTTCTCTCCGGGTGTCCCCGGCAGCCCCTGGCCTTGAGGGACAACACAGCCTTCGCTTCCTCCTCCCTCGCCTACCAGAGGAAGCAGAGGCTCCAGGCACCAGCCAGGCCAAGGACCAGCACAATGGATTTCAAAACCTCTGTTCCCCCAAACCTCTGTTCCCCTTCTCTGGTTGGTGAAGACAGAACATCAGAGTTCTGTCAGCCATCCTAGCCTCCAAAGAAGACCCACTGGAGAAGAGCAGTCTTCACTTGTCCCCCTCAGTCTAGACAGAGCCTCGCGAGCTGGGCTCACAGAACACCTGGTGTCCTCTCTCTGTCCACGGCCTGATACTTCGAGAAGCACTGAGTCTAAAGAATTGGTCAGAGTCAGGGGCAAGGGTGCTCCCAGACTGTGGCTAGGAGACCGTTTCAGCAAGAAGGAATCTAACAGAAGAGCACAGATGTGACAGAGCTGAGAGCCAGGCTGCTGGAGGAGAAGGATGGAGAAACAGACTGAGACCCACACGCACAAACCCAGACCCAAAGGGACACCCACATCAGACAGCCCATCCACCCGGAGACATGGAGACAGAGCCAGCCAAACACACACACTCGGGACCCGAGGAAACAAGCGGGCAGTTCAAGCCCTGGTACCACCGACACACAGGCCCACTCCCAAAGCCTCACCGGCTGTCGTGCCTCCTGCCCTCACCTCCCACCTCCTGAGCAGCTCCAGGGACCAACGGCAGGCGCTGTGGTCCAAGTTGGGCTGGTGGCCCTGGACAAAGAGCCCAATGAGCTCACACTGGCAGGCCGCGGCAGTGGAGCCAGCAGCCCGGGACGGAAGGGCGGGGCGGGGCCCGCCCACCAGGGCCTCCCAGGAGGAGCGGCTCCCCTGAGCCTCCTGTCCCCCGCCTTGCTCCAGGGGTGACCCAGGGTGCCAGCTCCAGAGACACACGCCCCAGAAACACACCAAGTCCCTGAGTCACCCCCTGGGGAACACTGGGCCCTGGCACATGGGCCCTCACTGAGAGCAAGGGCCTAGGGGAAGTAAAGGCCTGGGGTCTACAGAGCAGAGGAGGGTGCACGCCCAGGGTTCTGGCATCTGGAGGAGGGAAGAGCTGCAGGCTCAGACTCCGGCCTAACGTTCTGCCCTGCACCTCCAGGAGGGCCCTCACCCTCATCTTTCCATTTCCAGAACCTTCCCCAGACTGCCAAGTTGGAATGCTGGCCTGGAGGGAAGATGCTGGGGGCCACAGGGGTGCAGGACACGCTCCTCCACAGAGAGCCTGGGCTCTGGGGCCTGTGCCATCAGTCTGATTCAGACCCAGAAGCGCTCCCTTCTCAACAAACACCCACGAGGAACAAAGTTTCTCCAAAGGCCCCAAACCCCAAACCTGAAGTCCAGGTAGAAAGGGCTCTGTGGGAAGCCCTGCCCAGCTCTGAGTCAGAGGAGCTGGGGCGTGGGGGATGGCAGTGCGGGGGATTTCCTCGCCTGCTCCTCCGCACTCAGCCCCCACCCCAAAGGCACCTCTAGCCTGCCCCACCCCAATCAGTTCCTCAGACACCCCGGGGATCAGATAACAGAGGGTGGGGTGAGCGGTGGGTGGGGCCTCCCCCAAGGCAGGCCTGCTTGAACTGCGGGGGCTGCAAGTAGAAGACATGACTCAGGGGATGCCGCCTGGGCAGACACGTGCTGCCAGGTGTGAGGGGGAGAGAGGAAAGAGACCCTGAGAGGGCAGCTGGGGACAAAAGGCCCAGCAGAGGATGAAGAGGAGCCCTCCGAGGGAGCTATGGGCTCAGTGGAGGGCAGAGGCTGCCAGGAAGAGGCGGGGCTGCTCTGGGCTACTGCAGGGTGCCCAGGTGAGAGTCCAGAGTCCTTATCCTGGCAGGAGGGGAAGAGGTGGGTGGGGGAGGGTAAAAGGAGCCCCCGAGTCCCCAGTTGGGCCCTAGGCCCTGACGCTCCTTCCTATCCACAGCGGCAGCATGGCCCCGAGTCACGGAGCCTCAGCTGAAGCCTAGCGGGCAAAGGGTGAAGGAGGCTCCGGGTAGGGAAAGCCCTTCGTATGCCTCGCCACCTGCATACTTCACTCCTCACACTCAGGAGGGGATCCAGGCCTGCCCTCCATCTCGCTGCAGGATCCGGGGTGTTGCCACAAGAGCCCGAGGGGCAGAGGGGCTCTCGGGCCCTAGACCCCTCCTGGCTGAGTCCTTCAAGGCAGGGGGACGCAGCCCCCAAGTTCCCTACCTCCCCTCGATGACGGTGATGACGTCGTTCATCTGGATGTGCAGTTTGTCAGGCTCTTCGAAGTCCTGAAGGGCCCGCATGTCGGTGGGCTGAGCCTGGGGAAGACACCGCTCACTGTCCACCCCAGCTGACCTCTGCTTAGATACCCCCGCCCTCATGGGCAGACCTGCCTCACCTCTAGCAGGAAGTCCCGCAGGGCCACAAAGGTGGGTCTGTCCTCGGGCTTGTGAGCCCAGCACTGGACCATGACATTGTAGATGTCCTGTGGGCAGTCCTCCGGCCGGGGTAAACGCTCCCCCTCCTTGTCAATCTTATGCAGGATCTGGGGGTGGTGGGGCAGTTTGAGGACAAGCAGAGCACCCGGCTCTTCACCCCTATCTTCCCTGTCCCCTAGTCACGGAACCACTGGACCCACAGTCTGCCAAGCCTGCACCGCGAAGACCTGTGCCTGGTCCCCAGGCCTCAGACCCTGACCCCCAGGTCTGCGGCCTCCAAAGAGAAGGCCGTGGCAGAGGAGGTCCGCGAGCAAGCCCAGGCTGGTCCATTCCTCACCACTGGGGCCATGCTCTCTGCTCCGCTCTCTGAGGGGTTCGGGCAGACACAGGGCACTGGACACGACGATTCCAACAGGTGAGAGCCAGTTCCAACTGGGCCGGGCAGAGAGCCAGGGATCAAATCAACCCCCGGCCACCCGGTGGGGAGCACCACCCCAGCCCCCTCACCTGACTGCCATTGAGGCCAATCCAGGGCTCCTGGCCGTAGGTGAACATCTCCCACAGCGTGACCCCAAACATCCAGGTGTCGCTGGCGTGGGAGAAGGTGCGTGTCTTCAGGCTCTCTGGGGCACACCTGGCAGAGGCGGGGTCAAACAGAAGGTCTCTCAGAGAACCCTCGCCCCTGCAGCAGCCTCAGTGGACCCCAAATGCTCCTGCAGAAGCATGCTGTTGCCCTGAGAGCCCAGGCACACAGTAGGCGCTGGGGGCACAGTGTGGACAGGGCAGGCCTTCCAGACTATGGGGTGCACAGTCATGGACCCAACTGTCTCTGCTCAGTCTTTCGTCCACAGGCAGCCTGTAGCAGGAAGAGGGGGACATTCCCACCGGGAAGCAAGAAGGAGGGTCTGAGGCTCCAGGAGGGGCAAAAGGGGGGCAGGGATAAGATCCCAGGCTGTTTTCTAATTGTGGTGGGAGGATGACAATTTCCAGATTTGGGGCAGGATCCTAGGATTTAGGCCATTTCAGCAGGAAGGTGTGGGTGGGAAATCTGGACAGGGCCTGAAGAAGAACCAAAAAGGGTGGGAAGAGGCAGAGTGGCGTCCCCAGCCGTCCCCACACGCCCTCCGGGACGAGGAAGAAGCATGCCCCTGCAGTGAAGCCAGCAACGGGTAAGCACTCCAGGGTGGACTGCAGTACTGGAAGTGAGGAGGAAGTGCCCTCGGGGAGAATCAGAGACGTCTTGTGGGACTGGAGAGCTGGCCCAGCCATTCAAAGGTGGGGGTGGGGGGTTGGCGGGTGGGGGGTAGGGACCCAGGTAAAATCATGATCTCCAAGACCCACATTCCTCATCTATGAAATGGTAATAACAACAGTCTTCTTGCTTCGTTGGGTTAAGAGGGCCGCATAAAAAAGTGACCTTATAATTTACCAGGGTGCCTGACTCTGAAAGGAGGTGCTATTAATTACATTAGGCAGGATCCAGGATGTGTGATCATCCTAGATATAAGGTCAGTAATTAATTAGGGTGACCATATATCCTGGATTAGAAGGGTTTTCTGGCAAGCAGAACTGGACCAACTCCTCCCACCCCAAAGCAAGGAGACCACGCTCCTCCAGGTGCCTCTGATATCAGAGGCCCATGACGGTCTCAGCGCAGGATAAGCTCACGCAGGGGCCAGAGCAGGGCCAGGTACCAGCCCAGTGTGCAGGTGAACGTTTCTCATCAGTCTACAAGGCCCTGCCTGCCTACCCTCAGCTCTGCCTGGAACACACCAGCCAGTCTCTGCCTGGCTGACTTCTGATATTTCAGGAGCTTAATACTGGGTCTTCCCCAAAGCCTTCCCGCATCCCCACAGCACTTAGCCCTGTGTGTTCCAGCAGCCGCTACGGGTGCCCTCAAGCATTTCTGGATGGATAAGTGAATGGATGGGCACACGAGAAGGGAAGCCAGGCCCAGAAAACATAATGCCCAGTGGAGGTACAGAAGGCCCTGGAAGCTCCGAGGCCTGGGTGTGTAGGGACTAGGGCGGGGAGGGGTCCAGGGCCTGGGAGCCAGCAGCGCCTGCCCCTCACCAGGCAAAGGGCACCTTGCGATGTTCCTGCATGACGTAGTGGTCATCATTCTGGGGCAGCGCTCGCATCAGCCCAAAGTCCCCGATCTTGACCAGGTCACGGGTGGCCAACAGCAGATTTCGAGCGGCCAGGTCCCGGTGAATGAAGCGCTTGGCCTCCAGGTAGCCCATGCCCTCAGCCACCTGCACAGCGTAGCGGCTCAGGGTACCCAGCAGGAAGTGGCCCTGGTGCTTGCGTAGCCGGTCCAACAATGATCCCAGAGGTGCCAGCTCTGTCACCTGAGGCCACGAGAGAGGAGGGAAGGAGGAATAATAAGCGTGGCCGAGCCCTGCCCCTCCCCTTAAGGCCTGCCACTGACATGCTCCTTCCTGACCTGTCCTCCAGGGACCTTGCCCTCCAGGGAACATGGGAAGCCCAAAGAAGCCACCCAAAGGGGCTCAGGTTAGCAATGCCAAAAACTAAACTCCGGGGCCAGGCCTGCCCATAGGTGCAACTCTTTGCCAGAGAACACAAGCAAAATCCGGAGAGGGAAGAGAGGTCTGGCTGCACAGTCAGCAGGGCAGGCCTGGGAACCCCTCTGCGACATGGGGCTGGGGGACCAAAGCAGGCCGCTCCCTGTCCCCGGCCCCCTTCTGCCCCCGGTCCGCACCATCTTCATGGGCGGCGTGAGCACAACCCCGTAGAGGCGAATCAGGTTTCGGTGGTCAAGCGAGTGCATGGCGTTGACCTCCCGGATGAAGTCGTCCATGGCCTCCGGCTGGCTCAGCACGTCGGGCTTCAGGCACTTCACAGCCACACTCACCTGGCCAGAGCAGGGGATTGCGGGGAGTCAGGACAGACCCCAGTCCCCACCCACCGGGCCAGCTTGCTCCGCCTCCCGCCTTAGCTCTGCTCCTCTGGGCGGGTGAGCCCATCCCGGCACCTGTGGCCTGGCAGCGGGAGGGTAGCTGGCTGGTGTTCAAAGGCCGTGAGCTGGGCCTCCCCTTCCTGAGGGAATGCCCAGGTTAAGTGGCAACCCTAAGGAAAGAGATGACTGGTATGATGACAGAATATTAAAATATTATAATGAAAAATATTTTCGGTGTAGAAAGTAAATACTTTAAATATAATGCCATAAAACTAAGCTACGGTGACAGGAGTCAGACTAGTGGCTTTCTCTTGAAGGAAGAGGACACCCAGCGGAAGAGGCATGCAGGAGCCTCCCGGGGTGAGAGAGATGCCCCATACCGTGATCTGGGCAGTGGTCACACAGGCCCATGCATATGTGAAAATTCACTGAGCTATACGCTCAAAAACTGTGTGCTTTACTGCATACATACTATCTATCCCTCTGGGGAAATTTTTAACGATACAATACTAAGACAGAAGGGCAAGAGTTAAAAAGCTGTGTTTGAAATTTGTATCTTGAAGAAATTCAACAAAATGCCTGAGGAGGGAGACAGGTAGAAACACTAACTCGGCTTCCTCTGAGTGGTGGGAAACAGGTATTTTTAAATTTTTATTTATTTTTTATTTATTTTTAATTTTTATTTTTAAAAGAGTTTCCAAATTTTTATGATAAGTAAAACAGTTTTATAACTGAAAAAGAAACCCATGTGTAGAGGTAACCCTGAGCATGGACTCCAGGGCGAGCCACTCTGGACCTGTGCCCAGCCCCCTTCACATCCGAGCAGAGGAGACCAATCCACCTCGGAGGGCAGAGCAGGGCCTCTGCCCCTCCGCCACACCCCCAAGGACCCAGGGAGCTCACCGTCTTCCCCGAGGGGGCGTCCCATTCACCCCTGCGCACCACACCAAAGGAGCCATCTCCCAGCTTCTCGAAGAGATGCAGGTCCTTCTCCCCAATGAGGCAGGTGAGACTCTGCAGGGACCCCTCCCCGGCAGAGCCCCCCAGGGTGGGTGAGGTCTTCCGGAAGGTGCTCTGAGAGTGATGAGGGGGGAACTCAGCCTCCAGCCGCTTTCCACTGAACACCTGTTTGAAGGCAGTCGGGGGCCAGACGGAACCCTGAGGTCCAGGGCCAGTCATTCCATCCTGCCCCCCTTGGTCCTCGGTGAGGCCTCCATACAGATGGAGACCTCCACACAGCTTTGCCAAACTTCCAGGGGGCAGCCTGGCTGGAGGCCCATGTCCCCTCCTGACCACACCACCAAATGGAAGCCCACGGCCTCAGGGTGGCCTCAGGACATGTGCCAGGAATGGACTACAGGAGTGTAGCCCGTTGCTGCTGTGGCTCCACACCCAGCTGTGGGGTCAGGGACAGCCCAAAGCCACTCCAGGTACCCCCCTCCACCCTACCTGTCCCTCTCTGCACCCCTGCCCAGCACAGACTCCAGCCCCTCACCCAAGCAGATGGGCTTTAGCCTCAGGGGCCTTCACAAACACCTCCCGTCCATTTTTAGCACTGGCCCCTTCTCTGGGTTGCCCATTTGGCGCTGTCTGTCTCCACCCTCCCCAGGGAGTCGCCTGCCCTTCATCCTGCCAGGAGAGAGGATAATTTGAGCCTGAGGTTGGACCGTGAGAGAGTGAGTGAGTGTCTGTGTGTGTGTGTGTGTGTAATGGGGTTGGGGGGAGCAGGGAGAGGGGGTGAAGATGAAGCAAGGCCTTGCTGGGGAAGGGCCTAGAAAGACAGCTGGGCTTCTGGAGAGAGGCCCAGAGCTGAGAGCTCAGAAAGAAGGAAGGTTGGAGGGACTTCGTAGCCTGAGCTTGGGAGGGAAGAGGCCAAAGGTCAGGGAACAGGAGGAAAGCCCTGAGGGTCAGAGCGGCTTTGTCAGTTTGACATGGCCACTCTACCAGGGCATGTAAAGCCCTTGAGGTGGCACACTCTGCTCAGCTGGGCACCTGCCCCCAAGGCTGGCAGAGTCCTGTCTTACAAGGTGAAGGGGTCTCCAATCTGAGGGTCTCTTCTGACCACTGCTCCATCTTTCCTCCCAGCAACTGGAATCTCTTCCATTTGCAAGCCACGTTCAGCTGACAAGGCCCTTCACAACCTTTTTCTCAATGGATCCTCCCCAAGGCTCTGAGGTGAGCTGGGCAGTGTGGCTAGCACTGACCACAGTCTCAAATCTGGAGAGGTCAACTGACTGGCCCAGGGACCTCCAGTGAGTCGGAGGTAGATCCAAGACCCCTGAGTCCTGCACACCACACAACTCTTCTCTCCTGCCTTCACCCGCCCCAACACACTCATCCTTCCTGAAAACCTGGGCAAGGGACCAGGACAGTGTCCCCAGAAAAGGCCACAGGATCCCAAGAGACAGCCCCTTCGCCAGATCACAGCCAGGAAGTCTCTGCTGCCCAATCCCAGGTCCAGCTGTTTGGTACTGCCCACCCCCAACCCAGCCCTGAGGCCAGAAGTGGGGCGGGAAGGCCCGGCTGGTTCATTTCCTCTCACATTGTCTTCCAGACAATGGGCAAAGTTCCACTGAGTCAGACCTGGGACTCACCACTCCACAGACCCAAATTAGAGCAAGGGGGGTGGGGCAGGCCTTGGGGAAGGAAGCTGTCAGGGGGGCCAGTGGACCAGAGAAACCCTCCACAGACTAGGAAGATGGGAGAGGAGGGAAGCAAAGCCATCCTGGGTCTAGACAGTCCCACCACCCCACACTGGACACCTGCCCCAACCCTCAGCGCAAGGGCTCAAGCTACAGTGCACTTGTCAACAAGCGCCTGTTCCATGCCCGGCACCACCGCCCAGCGGGAGGGGACGTGGAGCCAAGGCTGCGCACAGGCCACTCAGCACCGTCTCCAGCGGAGACAGACACTTAGCCAGGCAGCTCTACAAGTACCCTGCCTGATAAGACCCCGGAGGAGGAGGTCTGTACAAAGTGTGAGATTATACCGCGGGGAGTGGGGGAATGTGCCCCGATGAACCCCCACTCCCATCTCCCTCCCTGTTCACCCACCTTGCTCATCCAGGACTTGCGTTTGCACATGGCCTTCCTCCTCTTCACGGCCTCCCACAGTCGCCGCTGGCCTTCGGGGCAGGGGGGAAGGGGAACCCATGCTGTTAAGGCACTGCTCACACCCCCAGAGGCTGCTTCCTCAGTCCCCCTGCGGGGAGGCCACCACTAGACACTGCGCGGTGCAGTGACGCCAAGGGAACAAGCCATCCCCACCAACCAGGGGCCGGCCGCCATTAACCAGATGGGCGCTGCATCCCACTTCCAGGCAATTCTTCTCGAAGTGGACGGAGGTGTTTAACCACCAAAATTGAACAGTAGTACTCTATGTCAACTCTCAAGAAAAAATAGTTAAGGTAATGGATAGAATTTCTTCAACTTTGAGTTTTTCTCCCATAAAACTGTATTATGTTACTGGCATTAACTATCAGTTCTCTAGGCTACAAGCAGCGTAAGTCAGTATCTAAATTCGCACATTATCACTTATTTAGCTATTTTAGGCTGAATGCACTAAAAAGTTGCTAACAGTCTACAAGGAACACCATGACTTCTAGAAGCTACAGTCAGTACTTTTAGGATAAACACATGGGGGCGGGGTGGAAGTTAGCCTATAGAACAGATCTTTGTAGGAGAGACGAGAGAAAGGGAAAGATCAGGAGAAAGGCAGCAAGCCATCTGAGGGTTTTTATCTTTCCTTCTCCACAGACGTCCAGACACTAGCCCTCCGGGTGTTCAGCACAGACTCAACTCTGTATTTACAAATGTAGAAGGAGATGGAAGAAATACAGCCTACATATGTCTGCACAAACAAAACACAGTGTGCAGTTAATCCTGAGTAGCTGGAAATTTAAGTCAGACCCCTCCAACTGCAATTCACCTTCACAACTGCACACTCATCGTGCACAGCATCTACTGATACTCCTCTGCCCCGCCTGGGATCTTGGACAGGGAGTGAGAGCTCTCAGCTCTGCCTGAGAACAAAGCAGGGAGGGCTCTTCCACGAGACTGGCAGTTCTGAGGACAGACAAGGTAACTGGTCCGGGAGGCGACAATGACAGGCCAGCGCCCCCACCTACCAGGCCGGCCCATGCCAATCTTCTCCAGGTCCTCGTTCTTGACATACTCAAAGTGCGACAGGCGGGTGACGTTGAGGTCGTCGCGGAGCCGCAGGAAATACTGCTGTAGTTGCACCTCGGACAGCAGCTCTAGCAGCCAGCCCGTGCCCTCCTCCGGCTGCATGCTGCTGCTCCCCAGCCTCTGTGGGAACAGAAGAGCTGCAGGGACTGCAGAAGGAAGGGAGGTAACATGTGGCCCTGCTACTGCCCTGGGCTCACCCACATCCTACTGTGTGCTGCAGGGAAGGACTCAAACCCCCGTCCTGCTCCCCAAAACAGCTGCACGTCGTAAGAGCCTGCAGCCACGTCCTGTTTCCTATGGCAACAGGGGTAGAATCAGGGTACCTGGGACATGGCCCAGGCCCTGGAGTCAGGGTCCTACTCCCTAAATCTGTCACCTGTGGTCGAGTGACCTGAGATCAAACTCCGTCCTCTGTTTCCCCACCGGCTCTTCGACTCTCCTGGCATCACAAGCTCTGTAAGAATCTGATGAAAATACTGATTGTGTCTCCAGGAAAATACATACATTCTTATTCATAATGTTCTAATTTAAAAAGTTTGGGGGAGGGGTGCAGTGTCCCTGGAGACCCATCCATGAGCTCTGTGGATCTGAGGGACCTCACAGGGACTAGATGAGCTCTACCATGTTCCTCCCAATGCCTGACACTGTAGGAGCCTCTCCTCTGGTCCCAAAACCACTCCCCAGGCACCATGCAGAACCACAGGAGGTCAGAGGGAAAGTGGGTAGAGGCCGGGGCAGGCTCGCAGCTGCAGCCCAGGGAGGCAGCGTGGCTCAGCCACAGTCAACAGTTGTCACGACAGATTGTGGCCCAGTGGTTTCAAAGCTTTTCAATTTTTAAAAGAAATACTGGAAATCGGAATCTATGTGTGAAATCTCACCATTAAAAAAAATTTGAGGGACTTTGCCAGTGGTCTAGTGGTTAAGAATCCACCTTCCAAGGCAGGGGACTCGGGGTCGAATCCTGATCAGGGAACTAAGATCCCACATGCCGCAGGGCAGCTAAGCCATAACTAGAGAGAAGCCTGTGCACTGCAACGAAAACCCCATGTGCAGCAACTAAGACTCGACATAGCCAAATAAATATCTTTAAAATAAAGTTTTTGAAAAGGTAATATAGGTACATGTAAAACACCAAAAGGCACACAGAAGCCATAATAAAGTCTCATCCCCGCCTGCTGCATGGCCACCTCACCCCCTTTTCCAAAGTCAGCTGCGTTAATGGCTTTCACCATTCTTCCAGACTTGTTTTCCCCACACACACATACTCACCCATTACCCACACCATTCTGTTCCTTGTTTACACTTGACATTAGATCTTTCTCCTGACTTTTGAACTATGTCAACTAATTCAAGTTTGAAATATACACACGCAAGCACGTGTGTACACTGTGCTGGCCAAACAAAACTATGTGCAGGTCACGGTCAGACACGGGGCCACCAGGGAGTGGGCTGTGACCTACACTCCCTGGGGCCCAGAGAATGAGGCCAGTGGCACCCTCAAAGCTAGACAGCCTGACTCATCCGACACCAAATCCATCCTGGTCTGAGTAAGACCCCCTCAGAGCTGAGGGTTTGGCCCACCCCTGACCTATGTTCAACCCCCGCTGAAGAAGACAGGCACCAGGGAAAAGGCCAGCTGCTCCGAGACCCCCTCCTCCGTACTGGGAGGCAGCCTTGTCCCCCCAGCTCTCCTCCCAGGTCGCGCTGGGAAAGCAGCCGCTCACAGCCCGGGCCTAGGGTGAGCCTCCTGCCCCCACAGTTCCCAGCGGAGCTGCCAGCCCAATGCCAGGAGCTCAGACTTTCCCAGGCAGCCCCAGGCAGTACAAAGAGCCACGGACAGAAATGAGACGCTCTCAGTTCAAACCCTGGCTCCTTCACCAAGGCGGCGGCCAGAAGGGGGTTTCCAAACTTTAAGCCCTACCCGTTTACCTGCATGGTTCTCAGGAGGGCTGGGTAGCCCCCTAGAGAACATGTCTGCCTGTCAATATGCTGGGGACTGCTACTGACAGTGAGTGGGTGGCTGGGATTCTCATACTGTCCCAAATCCCAGACAACCTAATTTATGCAGGTGAAAAGCTTATTTATAATCCTCTGAACAGAGAACCAAGTTCCATTTTACACACGAACAAGAAAAGTATTTTTGCAATTTTAATATAGACTGAATTTTCCTAGAATGGAACTGCTGTGTAAACTGAGGAGAAACTGGCCTTTTGCTTTGTTCGGAGCTGAGAAGTCGTCCACCATTCAGAAAGCGGCCACAGAAGACAGCCCATCCTTACTATTTCAAATGTCTCCTCTCAGTCAGCACTGCCTGACCAGCACTGCCTGACCACATCTTTGCCTCCATGTTGGTTCTACCTGCGGTCTGAGCATCTGACTGCTTCATAATTGTCCCACTGCACTCACATATTAGAATATATGAGATGTTACAACCGATTTCCTTTCAGTTTTCCTTTATATTACAGGAGGCATTATGTTGACTGACTACACACATAGGCGCATGCACATATACACAGAATAAACAGGCTGTATCTCTATTAATTTTATTTAAGAAAAATAAAAATAACTAATACTTCAACTACAGTTAATCAGATGCTGGGCACAGTTCTAAGCACTTGGCTGATTAACTCATTTAATCTCAACAAAGCCATCCATTACAAACAAGGGGGTATGGACTTGAGAGCAGGGCACCACTTCTTTCCAGAAGAAAGCCCCCAAGGACCCCTGTGAAAATCACTAACCCAGGCAGTGTCTCTCTGTGGAGTGATCAGACGGGGCCAGCTCACGCCTCCATCATCACTACCTGGTCCCTGGAGCAGAGTGATCCCACCCCCTACACGGCTCAGCCTAAGATGAGGCTGGCCACCAGAGCAGGTAGTCTGAAGATCCCCACTGCGTTCTCCCCAGCCCCCAAGTCCCAGTGCTCAAGCCCCTCAACCCTACGCTCCTGGGGGTAGGAGGCAGCCACTCCTGAGAACAGCTCAAAGAACTGCCCTGTGTGGTCAGGGCTGGGGGAGACCCAGGAGCCCCTCCCCTGAAGAAGTCTCTGAGAAAGCACAGTCTGGCCTGTTCCTTTTTCCTGAAACACCAGCTAACAAATCTCCCTGCTCCCCCAGGGCTGCTCTGCGTAGGGGATCATGTGTGGGAAGACGGGAGAGAACACTGGGATCCCAGGGAAAAGAAGAACGCAGCCAGGGTCCAGCCCTGTCTCTACCAGCCCATGTCTTTGCTTCCCCCAGCACAGCCCAGTCCACACACCTGTGTCTGACACGTGTAGCTCTCGTGGCTGGCACACTCACTTCCCACACAACACTATTCTGACACACTCGTCACCAAGAATGCAGCCGCCGGAGCAGAGAGGCCCTGAGCCCCTGTCGAGCCCGCCCCGTCCTGCTCGCCGGCCCTCAGCACAGGGCTGGCTCTGACGAGCTGAGTCAGTCCCGGCTGTCCACTGCCGCCCCCGGCCCCCCACTCACTGTGTACAGTCTCCGCCGGAGTCTGGCTAGAAGAGGGAACGAGAGCTCGAGGCCCGGGAACCGACGAGCTGCTGGCATCTCCACGGAGCCGTACCCACCCTGACCAGATCACCAGGGCTCTGGCCCGAGAAGTGGGGGATGGGGGGGGCCAGTGGTCTCAGCTCCTGAACTGCAGGTATTGCCCAGAAGGGAGGTTGGTTGGCCAGAGGTCTGCCCCAGAGGCCCCCAGAGCCCACACCAGGAGTGGTGAATACGGTAGAAAAATAGGGTGGTCCCCTTTGCTCTATTCTACAGCTGCTTCCACAGCTGGCCAGCCTGGCAGGAGCAAGTTAGCTCTTCTCTGGGGTGGCTGCAGCCTGGGTCCTCTGTCCTGTCTCTCTCTTCTCTCCAGTGCAGTGGTCACAGCTCAGCCCTACTCCCAGGCTCCCCCACCCGACTGCCCGCCCTCCCTCCGCCTCCCTCCCTCCCCAGCTGAGCAGCTCTGACACTGGCTGAAAAAGGACCTTTCTGAATCACTGCCAAGAAGGCGGCGGGAATGGGGGGACTCTTCCTCCCAGCCACCCGCGCTGCCCCCCCACCTCCACATACACAAGGCCCCCTGTCTCTGGCTTCCACCCCAGCCCCCACAGTAGCAGACAACTCCTGGGATTTTAGGGTGGGGGCCATGTCAATCAAGCAGCAATATACAAAGAAGCCCCCATATGTGCTTGTGTGGGGGCTCTGAGGGCTAGTGAGGGGGCCTGGACACCAGAAAGTCAATCCTGGACCTTGCATGCAGACCCTTCAGAGACCCTCCCCCATCTCTCAGCCCCAGCCTTGGCTGGGCGTCTCCTGGCTCAGGCCCTAATGTGGCCCTGTTACCCTGGTGCCCGACGGAAATAGGAGTCTGGCAGCCTGCCAGAGTGGGGCAGTCCAGCCAAGGGTGGGTGGGGGTGAGGACGGTGAGGAGTCTCCACCCCCTCCCCTGGGGTTCCCTTGTCTGCTAAGCACATCACCCAGGATGCCTCCTCCCCAGACCAGCTGGCCAAGATCCAAAGCCCCCTCAAAACAAACAAATAATCCCCTAAACCCTGTGATGGCACCACCCCAAAACTATAGGATTCCAGACTATAAGATGTCTCCTGAACAGCACCTACATACAGGGACAACAGCCCCAGCTAGAGGGAACTGCGTCACTCCATCAACCCCCCCAGGCTCCCCTCGTTCCTAGAGCTGACAATTGATCCCTCTGGCCCTCCTCAAGGGCGCCAGCTGCTCCTACACCCCCCTGACTACAGCCCCCAGACACACCTGACAGCTGCAGGAAGTTCTCTCAGGCTCCCTCAGCCCCCACCCTCAGCCATGCCCAGGAGCCCCTGTTTCTTGCACACTGCTCTCTTGTCCCTCTCCAGCTGGCCACCAGCTCTGGGAGCCCCAGCTGGCTGGTGGAATAGGCAGCTGGGGTGAGAGTTTTGGGGAGTCAGCATCCTAGGCTCTTTCTAGGGCCTCTCTCTCAGTGCTTGACCTTCCCGGCAAGGAGGTGCTGGAAGGGACAGACGTTTCCTGATCTGACCCAAGGCGGGGGGGTGGGGGGGGGAAATGGGACACCCCCAGCAATCAGTCCCTCTTTCCCATCCCCCTCTCATCCCCACCACCCAACACTTCTGATGCCAGCCAGGTGCAGTCTCTCCTAGGTCCTAGTGGATCACCAGTCTTAGAATGGAATCACAGCTAACGGACAAGACGAGGTCAGGTCGCGGTCACACTAGAGCTAACTTTCCCCTAAACTCTGGCACACAATGCCCACAGCACAGAGAAACCTATTACCTACCTCCCACCAAGCACCACTCTGAAGGAGACCCAGACACCTGACTTAAAGGGGACAATTTAAGCAGGATCACTCCCTCTGTCAAAAGTTGGGGGAACTGCTGGATTGGAAGGGCCGAATTGAAAATTACAAGCGCCCAGAAAGATGTGTCCCAAACTCACTGGAACCCCAGACCTGATTCTCCCCTTGCACGTCACGTAAGAACAAACCTCAACAGCTTGCTCAGCAATCCAGCTGTAGGAGACTGTGAAGAAAAGCAAAGCGTGGTCAGGGGTCAGAGCTCAGACCAGCTCTGGACTCCTTTCTCCCAGCCTTGGAAAACAGCACCCTTCTTCCCCAGCTTTGTCCTGTCAGTGACTGCCCTCTATTGGCCAAGAGAGAAAGTGTTTGATCTCCAAGGGTAAGGGAGGCAGACCCATAAACACCCTGATCATAGTTTCCAAAGCAAACAGGGACATTTGGCTTAATATGCAGATTCATAAAGCCAGTAAGAGAGAATGCCCAGGCACACCGACTCTGCGTCCGTGAAAGACTAAACCCATATCCTGGCAGTGCTTCCAGTGCTCCCATGCAGCACTAAGGCAAGCCCAAAAGGCAGCTTAATTGGGTCCTAAGGACTCAGAGACACTGAAGCAGATGTCAGCAAACGAATTCATCACTACTGACTGACTTTCCCCATCCTACCCCCTACACAAATACACCACCCTTCTTCACCGAGCCTCCTAGCCCCCAGGATCTGTCCTGGGGCCCAGAAGCATAGATACCCCTCACTCCCGACAGGCTGTCCTCAGCTCACCAGCAGACGACGGGGTCCGGCTACCTGGCTGCCCCTTTACCTGCGGTTCCTCCTCGGCCCCAGTCAGGCGCTGATATGCAGATTTCTCCCCCATGAAATCCAAACTCCTGGCTTTCGGGCCAGAGAGGGGAGCAGAGCCCTCCCGCAGCCCCCCGCCGCTCCAGCGCACCGGCAGCGTCACTGCCCTGCGTCCTGAGGGGCCGGGCCTCCAGCATGCTTCAGAAGGAGGGCAGGGGCCGTTATAGCGCCTCGGCCAGGGAAAGGCCGGGTCCTCTGCGCCACATGCGCCCCACATCTGCCACCTGCAGCCCGAGCAGAGCGGGTTGCTTAGCGGCCTCTCCTGCTGTGCCTGCGGCTGCCCTTCCCCCAATCCCGAGCCCAGCCTCCATTCCAAGGAGCCACCTCTCCGCAGAGCAGCGCCACCAGCTGCCCTCCCGCCCCGACCCAGAGAGCCAGGTGTGGGTCCGCACCTTTACTGACCACAGACCCACAGCTCCCCTCAGCCAGCTGGCCGCCTCCAGGGATCTGGTTCTGGGAATTCAAGGGCCCCCATACTCCATGATAAGAAAGGGGGTCCATGCAAGAGCCCCTATCCTGACTCAACCCGAGACCCCTCCCTCTAGACCGTGGGGCCTGAAACCTCTCCTTCCAGCCCAGCTTCTACCTTGCTCCAAGAATGCGCCCACCTGGCAGGCTCCGCAATGCACCGCCGCGGCTCCGCACTGCCGCTCCGCACTCCGAGCTAACCTGCCCAGCCCACTCCTCGCCGGCTATGGAAGCCACGCCCCCGGCATCCGCACTGGGAAGGAGACCGCAGGCCACCGCAGCCCCCGCCTCCGGCTCTCGGCCTTGACTTCTCCCCGCCGCCGTCCCTCCCCCATCCCTCCCCAAGACTGTGCTGGCCCAGCGCCAGGGAGCTCAGCCTTCAGGGCCGGGGAGAGTACTGGGGCTGACCTCTCTGGCTTCAGAAGAGTGCAAGTACCCACACTCCCTGCTGGAGGAGCTGCTCCAACACGAGTCCAATGGGCAGTCTCCCCAGTGCCAAGATGAGGACACTGCCAATGGAGGAAGGCCCACTGCAGAGGTTCTTCCTCTCCCTCCAGCCCGGAGGGCCCCAAGGTGCCACATGCACACCCTCTCATTATGATGGCATGTGAAGCATCCACTGACTCCTCAGCACCAGCTATTTAGGGCTGAGCTCAAGGCACCCTCACCCCTTTGGGGTTTGGGGGGAGGAGGGAAACGCTGAGACATCAACACACACCACTTCAAGACTGAGGAAAGAGACCCCAAGTGGGCACCAAGTGAGTTCCCATAAGGCTCACAGTCTTCAAAAGTTCCTTCTCCACCTTGAAGCACGTTGGTACAGGGGATGACCCTGCCAGGGTGCGTGTTGTTAATCACTCAGTTGTGTCTGACTCTTTGCGACCCCTTGGGTGGTAGCCCACCAGGCTCCTCTGTCCGTGAGATTCTCCAAGCAAGAATATTGGAGTGGGTTGCCATTCCCTTCTCCAGGGTTCTTTCTGACCCAGAGATCGAACGGGGGTCTCCTGCATTGCAGGCAGATTCTTTACCGCTGAGCCACCAGGGAAGCGACCCTACCAGGCAGGGTGCTTATTCTAGGCAGAAGCTCCTCTGCTCCTACGGCAGGTCTCCAGAGCTCTAGAAGGCAGAAACTGGTTTTGGGAACAGCAGCAGGAACCCAAACTCAGGAGACTGTGGAGAGAGAGAGGTTGAAAAAGATGCCCACGCATCCCTTCTCCGGGTTGGATAAAGGGTCCGATCTAAACCATTCCCTCTTCCTGCTTTCTCCCTTCCTCCTCCCTTTCCAAATCTCTTGCCTCCTACTGCCATCCTGTTACAAGACATCCACAAGATCCAAACTGCCTCTCGGGTTTGGGGAATCCACCCCACAGGTACACCCTGTGATCAACAACTTGGCCCCTTATCTCCAAAGGGAGCCGCTAATGGCCAGGAACCAGCCTGCCTCTGCTGTCCACTCCCCTCCCCCAGGCTCTCCTACAGCATCAGTGTAGTGACAAATCCACACTGAGGAGCAGACGTGACATGTAATTTCCGGCCAGAGGATTTTCCAAAACAATCTACCGTATTCTCGGGAATATATGCCATCCCCACCTCCAGGCCAGCCCTCTCCCACGTCTGCCTTCCCTCTTCTCCAGGCCCTGGAGGGAAGATAACATACAGGAGAGGAGAAAGAGTGTGTGGGGGGAGGTGGGGGGTAGGTTATGGCTCTTCCGACCTGAGGATTATCTTGCCTCCACATGCTAGCCCCACCAAGCCCAATCAACTTCAACTCACCCCTCTGTGTGCAGGGCTTAAGCTTCTGAACCAGGGCCAGGCTGGTTCCCCGTGGGACTTCATCCCAGAGGAACTGCATCAGGAAACCTCACTCCTTCAGGTCATCCCAGGTCTGAAATCACACTGGTCTGGGAGGAGGCTGGCCACAGGCCAAGGAAGAGAAGAGGGTGATTCAGACACACACCATGGCTGTCCACACCCTCTCCATCTCCAGGACGCTGCGACCCACTCCCTTCTAGGGGAGCTTGGCAGCTGAGGTCCTGGGACAGTCAAGGCTGAGGCATATTTGCCAGCACTGCTGGGCCCACAGGCCTTGAGTCTAACTAACCCTGAAGGTTCTTCACCCTTCTCCTTAACTGCTGGTATTTCCTAAGACTTTGAAACTCTCCCTTCCCTCTCTCCGTACCTGGGGGGTGGGGTGGGGGGTCACCTCCTCTCCTCCCAGGGCTCTGATTAGCCCCATGTGCATTCCTGAACTCCTGAAGCTCTAGACCTGTGTTTCCAGACATGTCCAGCTGGCTCCGCCAGGGGGATGAGGGGGCACCACATGTGTCCACACTGAGCTCAGCCTCCCCCACCTTAAACCAAGCTACCGTGTGCTCCTGTATCCGGACTGAAAATGGCATAAGCCAACGCCAGCCACCTAGGCTGGAAACCTCACCCTTGGCTCCCTGACCATAACTTCCTACTCCCCCATGGGGCAGACCATAAAATCTGCTCTCTGCCTCCTCATTCTTCCTCCCATCAATCTCCCTGGGACAAGAGTCAGAAAGAACCTGAACTGAAATCTTGGCTGTATCACTCTCTAATCATTTGGGCAAATGACAACCTCTAAGCCTCAATTTCCTTATCTGTAAAATGGAAATAAACAGTGCCTCCTTCATCAAGTGCAAACTCAGTGAGATCACGAATAGCACACTAAGCACAGCATCTGGTACACAGTTCCCTACTGTTACACTGCCATCTGAACACAGATCTGAAGTGCCTTTCCTGCTTACATCCTTCGGTAACTCCTCACTGAGCCAACTACAAGGCCCTTCACAACCCACCTCTTGTATATTTGTCCACCTCCACCTCTTTTATCATTTCCTTCAACTGTCTCCATATTCCAACCAAATCAAATAGCCTTTCCTGGAGCTTAATGTCTTTGCGCTATGCTTTGCGATTTACTGTCTACATCATGAACTCCTATACATCCCTCAAGACTCAGCTAAAACGTCACCTCCTTTGTAAATTCTTATTTCCTAATCCCAAATGGTTATTTTTTTGACAATGCTTCCTATGTTATCTTGTTAAAGTATATTTGAAAACAAAGTGGCATATCACATAATAGTACATGTGAAAAACAGTCAAGAGAATTAAAAAAAATTTAAATTATCCATCATGTTCTGATCCTTTAAGGGTCACTGTTTCTGTATCACTCTGTATTAACATAAAATCCTATTAAGGGAGCCCTACGTATGTACCTTTCTTGTGGTTTGTACATTGTAAAATGACCATCTGTTTATATCTGTCACCCTGAAGGAAGAATCTGGCAAGGCACCTGGTCAAGACAGTTCGCTGAAAAGGACCTCAAGCCCTTGTGATGGACCTGTCTCTACTCCAGTGAGCTGGTGCCACTTACGTCCCGTGAATATCAGGAATAAGCCTGGCTGCCCTCGTTGGCTCTGGCTTTGCTCTGCTTCCCCCCCAACCCCTACCCTCCGTCATTATTTCTAATCCAGAAGAGCAAGTACCTTTGTGGGAAGAGGGGCTACCAATCTCATTATAGTTACCCCTGTCCCAGAACTACTAAGCTACTTTGCTCCCACAAAGCTATTTCAACCCTGGGGACAGCACGGCAGTCCCTCAAGACGGAGGGGGAGTT
The DNA here is from genome assembly GCF_049115385.1 of Moschus berezovskii. Lineage (NCBI taxonomy): Eukaryota > Metazoa > Chordata > Mammalia > Artiodactyla > Moschidae > Moschus > Moschus berezovskii. Next base: position 92,250,608 of record NC_142460.1, read on the forward strand.
TTGACTGAAGGCTGCCTTCTCATCAGACTGGACGGACACGCTGAGGGAGGGAGAGCTGGGGTACAGGATGCCACGGGGTTGACTGATGGGAAGGAGGTCTGGTTTGTCAGGCATCCCAGCCTCAGAGAGAGAGAAAGGACAGGGACAAGGGAGTGAGAGGGTGGAAGGGCAGGGCGTGGAAGCCGGGATGACACGCCGGGTACAGGGACCCTCCTATGCCTCAACTCCTTGGACTCCAACAGAGAAGGAAGTGTAACTTTCAGAAAGCAAAGGAAAGAAGCTGACTAAACACCACAACACAGACCCAGGCTGAGCCGAACACCTCCCCACATCTATCAATTTGGTCTTGAAAGTATTATATAGCTGTTTCATGCTCCACCAGTTGAAGACTGGTGTGCCAACCCTGACACCCGCAGAGAGGACACACTGAGAGTCCTGACACATTCCTGAAGCATCCCTCCCCCGCATAGAAACACCACCCGCGTGTGTCAGTGGGTAAATTCCAGCAGCTGTCTGCGTCTCTTGCACACACACACCACACACGCCTGAGTGCCAGGGCTGGGATGCAGGGCACTGCAGCGAGCGGCCTCTCAGCACCCTCTGGCCCAAGCATCTTCACGGCACCAAGGCCCAGAAGTACAGGCTCCTGGGAAGAGATGAAGGATGGAGTCCGGCTCCCAGCAGCCAGCCACTCCCAGAGCTCTTCCAGGGCTAGTCTGGCTCAGGCCTCACCCCACCCCCACCCCCAGCAAGAGCCTAGAGCTGAAGGGGCCTATTGTTGGGGCCTGGAGGTGGGGTGGGGAATGAAGCCAGAGCTGTGAGCTGGAAAGCATTTACTCTGAGAGCGGGACTGCTCATCCCCCTGGGACTGTGTCCATACCAGAACCCCAGGAACTAGGAATATCCAGTGCAGGGTGGACTGCTGAACTGGGAGAGGAGTCCGAAGGTGGCAGTGAGAGAAAAGTCAGGGACTACAAGATATTTTAAGGTACCTTAAATCCCACCCATTTCAGCCATAAAGAAACTGAAACCCTGCAAGGGAAGGGCCATGCCAGGTCTCAGGTGCCTTAGAAGTTGTCATAGGGAATGGATCCCTACGAGTCAGAGGAGATCAACAGTTCAGAGCAATGGTGATTCCCTTCTAGCCATGAAGGGGCAGCCTTGCCAAGGTCAGGGGCCTGCGAGGAGAACTTGCCTCAGTGGGAGTCACAGCATCCAGGCGACAGGCAGAGACAGGAAGAACCCGGAGTTCTCACCTCCAGCAGAAGCCTGTGGCTCCCAGAACCCAGAGATGCTGAAAGACGGCCCAGACCAAACTTCTCAGCACCTGCGTCCTTCAGCCACTCACCGCATTCCCCCCACGTGCTCACCCTGTGCTAGGTTTGGGGGAGCATGAAGGAGAAGTCACAAGCCGGGTCCTCAAAAAGACAAGCGTGCAAGTTCTTTACTAAAAGCTTTTATTTTTTATCGCCTGAATAACCTTCCCCCTTACTACCCTACGTTATCCCAGTTTTACAGATGAGGAAACTGAGGCTCTGGAGACATGACCAGGGTCATGCAGGGAGTAACAGGTGAACCAGAATTCAGTCCATATACAACCGGACACGAAACAGCCTGGTTGGAGGATTGGGGTTCATGGAGGGCAGAACTGGAATCCTATTTGTTTATATTTAACTGAATGAATTCATGGATCCTGGGAGGAAGCTTAAAGAGGGGACAGAGGTCTCAGGAAAAAATACATGGCACACATGCACGTAATTCCACTTCTTCCCAAAACCCTACTGAGGTGGCAATTGTCAAAACAGAAACTTTCTGAAAGGCAAAAGTCCCTAAGGACAGGAAGAAGAGTAGAGGGGAAAAACCACAACAAAGCTTTAGAAGCCAGAAAGCAGATGAGCCAGTAGCTACGGACAGCAGACCTGAGAATATCCCCAGTCTCAGGGTGAAAAGTCCCTGACTGCCCCCCACAGAATCCTCAGAAGGCCTGGAAACTAGCAGCCCCAGAAACCTCTAGAAGAAGAACAGGAGACAGAGAGAAGTGCTAAAAATACACAGGATTAGTTAAAAGCTGTTTAAGAAGCAGCAAGACCCCTCTGGACTCCCTCCCCAATACAAAGCCACTGGGTGGCTGCCCTGGTGCCACCCAGCAAAATCAGGACTTTCCTTCAGAGGCAAACTGCAGGTCTCTGACTGGCACAGCAGGTTTGGCTGAGAACCGGGTGCCATGGCCCTAAAAAGGAAAGCACACGTAGACACGGCGATTCTAGTCCCTCTTCTCCATTCCCTCCAGCAACATGGAGCCAGGCCTCCATCTCCTAGTAGGAGACAGGGCTATCCTTTCTGGGGACTCTGATCAGGCAAGAAAGAAATCAACACTGGGAGTCCCCCTCAAACTGTCCAGCCAGGCCACCATACAAAGAAGCGCTGTCAACAAGACCACCCAGTGCTCTGCAGCCAAGAGCAGAGGACAAAAGAATCTTCAGACACCCAAGCAAAGCTTCTAACATGGAAGAAAGTAAAACACAGAAAAAAGGAACTGAGAAGAGACTACACAACAGAAGAAAATTTTGACAGAAGATGCTCATTAATATCTTGAGAGAGACAAGATGTTTTATCTTGTCTTCTTATACAAAACAAGAAGAGGATATTATTTTTTTTAAACAAGGGGAATAAAAAATTACAAACAGGACAGGAGACATAAAAAATTCACAGACCCATCACCACCCCTCCCAGCAGTCTTGCCCTGCAGTAGGTTCTTATAAATTTGTTCAACAGATCTTTTTGCAAATCTATTTGTTGAATAAATAATTGAGGTACTATTTCACAAACTTTAACGCTGATACAGATCACCTGAGGAATCTTGTTAAAATGCAGATTCAGATTCCACAGATATGGGGTAGGGCCTAAGTTCTGCATTTCTAACAAGCTCCCAGTGATAACGTGCTGGTCCTCAGTCTACACTCTGAGAAGCAACGGTCTCTGCTAAACTCTGGAGCAGTGGTTCTCTGCACTAGCTGTGTATTAAAAAATCACCTGGTGGGTAGGAATGTGTCAATGCATGGGACCCACCCACGGAGATTCTAAACTTGGTCTAAGTGAGATTTAGACACCATATCTTTAAGTCTCTTCAGATGAATCCAGACTGGGGTTAAGAACTGCTGCTCTGGAGAAAGCCTGTAATTGTGCTAATCATTGGTCCTGGCCAGAACCCTGACCACTCTCAGAAGGCCCTTCTCATCATGGCCATGAGCACCAGTTTACGGGACTGCTTCCTATACAGATGATAATTCTTAACACTAAATCCTATTAATGTCAGTGGATGGAAAAATCATTCTACTAAATTTCTAGGAAATTCATTCTGAAATTTTCTTCCTTAGATTCACACAATTCTCTTAATTTTTCTAATTAAAAAAATCTGAGTCTTAAAATGTTAGCAAATTAAGTCTTTTTTAAAAAAAAAGGTTGGTTTTTTTTTTTTTTTTAGTGAAATATGGATATTTCCCTAGCCAAAAATCCTAACCCATTCTTCCAATGTTTCTATTAAAACTTTAGGTGAATTTAGTAGTTTTCTGTCTATCTTATCCATGCCATGGGATAAAATGACATCAACAGACATTATCTGCTATCAAAATTGCTAAAATCACAACAGAAGGGATGGAGGAAAAGTACAGGGAATTGACACAATGGAGAGCAAAAGTCCACACCAAAGCTACATAATTAAAGAATAATGGAGATGAAGAAAAGACGCTATAAACTTCTGGGCAAGGGGACAAAACAAGGACTGGGAATGACTTTAGACATCAATGTTAACTCTGGAACTTAACAGCAATGTTTTTAAGATTCCAGAGCAATTGCCAGTCTGAAAGTGAAAGTCGCTCAGTTGTGTCCAACTCTTTGCAACCCCATGAACTATACAGTCCATGGAATTCTTCAGGGCAGAATACTAGAGTGGGTAGCCTTTCCCTTCTCCAGGGGATCTTCCCAACCCAGGGATCGAACCCAGGTCTCCCAAATTGCAGGTGGATTCTTTACCAGCTGAGCACAAGAGAAGCCCAAGAATACTGGAGTGGGTAGCCAATCCCTTCTTTAGCAGATCTTCCCAACCCAGGAATTGAACCGGGGTCTCCTGCATTGCAAGAAGATTCTTTACCAACTGAGCTATCAGGGAAGCCCATTTCCAGCCTAGATTTCTATATTCAGTAATTGACTTGAGTATCAGACTGGCAAGGTCTCAGAATAATCTACCACTCTTTCACACTCCTCTTGGGAAGCTACTGAACGATGTACTATACCAAACTAGAGAATAAACCAACAAAGGGGAAGATAGGAAATGGGAAATGCAACACAGAAAGGCAGTGATGGAAATGCCCAGGATACTGAAAAGGAGAGCCCAGCAGGCCAGCTAAGCATCAGTGATAGACAGCAATTAATCCATGCTGTCAGAGCACAAGGTCTGAAAGAGACTTCCTTCAGAAAGGTGAATTTGATAGAATTCTTAACAGAATTGACATCCTAAGAAATTTAGACAGCTAGTGGAGAGTCTAACTGAAAGGTACATAGAAAACTAAGCAAACAAGAAAAGTCAACTCCAGAAAAAACAAAAAGTGTGCAGGAAAGGAAAAGTCACGGTTTACTATGTCATACCATAAACAATGAATAGCAGACTGAAGAAAAAATGAGATACATCCAGAGTGGATGGACTGGAAGATGCGAAGAGCAGAGGGTGGTAATGAGAGAATTAAAGTCTCCATCTTTGGCCAAGACAGAACAATATAGATCAAACTTACTCTCCTGACAGAAACAACAGAAAAATGGAAAAAATATACAAAATGGTTTTGAAGACACTGTATACCAAGATACAAAGACCAGTGATACCTAGGAGACAGGAAACAGGAATTCAGCCCTATAGTTGAGTTTCCAGGCTACAGAACAGGGAACTAAAAGCCCACAGATTCAAGAAACTCAATGACTCAAACACAAGACACAAGAAGAAACTATATCATTGCACATTATAACCAAATTGCTCAAAGTCAGTGATAACATCTCAAAAAGTAGTTGGGAAAGGCAAGGGAGACAAGCTATATACAGGGAACAAATATGACAACAAATTTCTTGCAGAAAACAATGGAAATGAGAGGACAGAGGCACTATATCATTAAAACTAGTGATTTAGAATTCTATTCCACTGAAAATATAGTTTTAAAATAAAGACTAAATAAACTTTAAATATATAAAAAATGAAAGAATTCAATACCAGCAGACCTGCACTACAATAAATATTAACAGAAATCCTTCAGACAGAAGAAAAATAATACTATATAGAAACGTGTGTGTGCAAGTTGCTCAGTCATGTCCAACTCTGTGCAACCACATGGACTGTTGCCCACCAGGCTGCTCTAGCCACGGGATTTCCCAGGCAAGAATACTGGATTGGGTTGCCACTTCCTTCTCCAATATAGAAACATAGATTTATGCAAAGAAATGAATAGCACTGGAAATGGCAACTACATGGTTAAATAGTTAACATACTTTTCTTACTGTTCAAAATACTTTAAAAGATAAATTAACTGTTTAAACAAAAATTTTACCATTGCTGCGTGGGGGTTGTCACATGCATAAATAAAATTTTTGATAATAATTGCATAAAGGAAAAAAAAGTGAAAATGTACTATTTTATGGTTCTTACATCACTTGAAGAAAGACTATAATAAATTAAAGATGTATATTATGAATCCTGCAGACATTACAAGGAAAGAAAACTATCCTCATAAAAATAGATGCAAAAAATCTTAACAAATTCTTTAGAAAACAGAATTCAACAATAGAAAGAATAACCATCATGACCCAGTGGAGCTTGTCTCAGGAATGCAAGGTTGATTTAGCATTTGAAAAAATTAATGCATTACAATTCCACACATGAACTAAAAAAGAAAATCCTATGATCATTTTGATAAACACAGAAAAAGGCATTTGACAAAATCCAACATCCATTTCTATGGATTTTCTATTAAAAATCCCAGTAAAATAAGAATAGAAGGGAGCTTCTTCAAACTGATAAAGATCATACATGAAAAACTTAAACTATTCATAATGGTGAAATACTGAACACTTTCCCCTGAAGCTCAGGAACAAAGTATCTAATCTTCCACTTAATATTATACCAGAGGATTAGCCAGTGCAATTGGGCAAGAAAAAGAAATAACAGACATAAAGATCAGAAAGGAAGAATTAAAACTGCCTGTGCTAGCAGATGACATGACAGTCTATGTATAAAATCCAATGGAAGCTACAAAAAAGCTGCTGGAACAAGTCTGTTTAGCAAGGTGGGAGGATATGAGTATATAATATTCAGAAGTAAAAAAATGGAAATTGAAATTTAAAGAACAAGACCATCTTACACCAACATTGTTGGCAATAGCAAAAGGTTGTAGCAATCACTGATTGATGAATAAATGAAACGTAATATAGTCATACAATGGATGACTATTCAGCCTTAAGAGAAAAAATTCTGACACGTGCTACAACATGGATTAACCTTGAATACATTTTGATAAGTGAAAAAAGCCAGTCACAAAAGGACAAATACTGTATGAGGTATTTAGAGTAGTCAAATTCATAGAGACAGAAAGTAGAATGTGATTGCCAGGGGCTGAGGTAGAGGAGGAATACAGAGGTTGATCAATAGGGACAGAGTTTCAGTTTTGCAAGATAAAAAAATGTTCTGGAGATGGATGACAGCAATGGTTGCACAACAACATAAATGTACCTAATCCTACTGAACTATACACTTAAAAATGGGTAACACGGTAAATTTTCTGTTGTGTATATTTTACCACAATTAAGGTAGGTAAATTTTTAAACAAAATGCTGAATTCCATTAAAAATGCCATTTATAACATCAAAAATATTCAATACTTAAGGATATACCTGACAAAAGATTTAAAAGGTTTGTACACTGTAAACTACAAAACACTGGTGAAATTCTTAAAAATCTAAATAAATACAGAGGTACACATTGTGCATGGGTCAGGTTCAATATTCTAAGATAGCAATTCTAAATAAACAGAAATATACATTGTTCATGGGTCAGGTTCAATATTGCTAAGATATCAATTTTCCCCAAACTGGTCTATAGCGTCAATGCAATTCCAGCAGGCTATTTTGTAGAAATTAACAAATGGTTCTAAAATACAAATGTGCAACAAACCTAGAATAACTACAGCAATTCTGAAAAGGAAGAACGAAGTTCAAGATCTTTCCGTGATTTTAAGATTTACAATAAAATCTAGTGATCAAGATAATGTGGTCCTGGGATAAAGATAGAAAAGTTAGATCAATGGAACAAAACAAAATTCACAATCACATCTACACATACACAACTGATTTTCAAAGAAGGTACAAAGACAACTCCATGGAGAAACAAGTCTATTCAAAAAATTCTGGTGAACAGCTGGACCTCCACATGCAAAAACCTGAACACCCTGCACCATATACTAAGTCAAGAATTAAACCCAAATAGACCATAGACCTAAATGTAAAATCCGTAACTATAAAAGCTACAGGAGAAAACCACCATGCTTTTGGTTAGGCAGAGAGTTCTTAAGACACCAAAAGCAAAATCCATAAGAGAACACATTGGTAAATTGAAGTTCATTAAAATTTAAAACTTTGGTTCTTTGAAAGACACAGTTAGGAGAATCAAAATGCAAACCAAAGCCTGGAAGAAAATATTTTCAAGTCATATATCCCATAAAAGGCTTGAATCCAGAATACAAAAGAACTCCCAAAACTTAGAACGGAAAAAAACCCCACACAATTAAAAAACGGGTAAACAATTTGAACAGAAACATCACCAAAGATAAACAGATGGCAAATAAGCACATGAAAAGATGCCCAACATTACTCATTACATAAACGCAAATTAAAACCAGAACGAGATGCCATTACAGACCTATTAGTGTGTCTAAATTTAAAGACTGACAAATGCTGACAAAGTAGCAAACTAGAACTTTCATACACAGTTGGTGGGGATGTAAAATGGTACAACCACTCTGGAAAGCAGTCTGGCACTTTGTTAAAAAATGAAATGTACGTCTACCATATGCTCCAACTATTCCAGTCCTAAGGATTTATCCAAGAGAAATAAAAGTATATGTCCATACAAAGACTTATACAAATGTTCATAGTAGTTTTACTGTAATAACCAAAAACTGAAAACAACCCATCAGGAGGCATATGGATAAAGAGACTGTGGTATGCATAAACAAAGGAATACTACTCAGCAATAAAAAGGAATAAGCAATTGACACACACAAGAACATGGAAGAATCTCAAAATAATCATGCTGACTTAAAGAAAGCAAAGTCCAAACAAACAAAAATAATGTACGATTCTATTTACATAAATGTTAGGTAATGTGAACTAATGTGCAGTGACAGAAAGCAGACCACTGTTACCCAGGGAAGGGGGCTGGCAAAGAAGGGGCAGGATGAATGGGTCACAAAGGGGCACAAAAAACTTTTTGGGGGGAGTTTGGAAATAATGGGTATATTCGTTATCTTGATTGTGGTGGTAGTTTTACAGGTATATACAAATATTAAAACTTATGTTTTAAATATGTTCCAATATGTTCTTCAATAAAGCTGTTATTAAAAATGAAAAAGCACTTCATCTTCCAGAATAAAACACAGGGCAGGGGAATAACCATGGACTTCGGGGACACAGGAAAAGGTCTGGGAGCGCTAACCCCTCCTATCTAATGTCCACTCCCATGGCTCCTAGGCAGGTGGATGCTCGGCTGGCAAAGGGTCTGAGCCCTCTGCACTGAGGACACTGTCGGGAAAACAGCAGCCCACCTCATAGAAGAGGAAACTGAAGCCCAGAGACGTTATGTTGCCTCAGAGGGTTACACAGCTAGTAAATGGTTTAAATCCAGACCTGCCAAAGTCCTCTTTCTCTTCATCTACCACAAATTCAAGAATCAACCTGAAAAGGGTAAAGGTGTGTGCTTGTGAATCTGTGTTTAGAACAATTCTCTCCACTGAAACCAGAGAGCCAGAACCAGTCTGGCCATCCCAAAAGAGCCAGACACCTTGGACACAGCAATTGAACTTCCAGTGCTTGAGTGTTTGTGGTGGCAGGATGACAGGCAGGCGTGGGATGAAGCTGACAGTCAAGTTTAGGTTTGCAAGGGGAGCAGGCTAACCGGCTCCTCCAGCGGAGTCCCAGCAGCTGCCTGCCGAGGACGCCACCGCCACTCCCCATGCCCGACAGAAAAGGACTATCTCCACCCAGTCCGGTTGGGACAGGGGTTCTGGGGGCCATCTGACTCAGAGCCACTCCCTGGGCTGAGGCAGAGATGGGTCTTGGCGACCGTCCTGAGACAGGCAGCAATTCTGCACCCACCTCCACCTGAGGGCTAGAGAAGCAAGAACCCACACAGTACCAAGTAAGAAATGAACATCCCTAAGAGGACGAGGCCCACAGATGAACCACCAAGTCCCTATGGGGCAGGAATGAACAGCCTGGCACCCACACCATGAGGGAGTCAAAAGGAAGCCAAACTTAGCCCCCACCTCTGCAAGCCCTACCTCTAAGCTGGGCTGGAAGCTGACCCTGGCTGGTACAGAACTCATGATGCCACAGCTCAGCTGCTCATCTGTCCACCTCCTTTGGGTGTGGCTGAGGTCTGGGCCACCAGGATGCCTCAAGTCCAGCGATGCAGATACCCCTCCTCTCCCTCATTTTCAGACTGGGGTCCTGAGAGCCCACACGGACACAGGGCCTCACCAGTGGCTCTCCACCCTCCTGCCCACTATTTATCCTTGGCTCTGTGCCCTCACTATTAATCAAATGTGACAAGAAGGTGTGGCGGGAGCAGGTCAGGCTCGTGCCCAAGTCACTGCTTGCCACACTCATCTCAGCTCACGTGGCTACAGTTACAAGATAAGGTCCTGTCCTTGCAATGCTGCCCCTTCCCTTTTTTGGAATGTGATTTGAGGACGTGAGGCAGCCTGTGCTGACTGCACCGCCCCAGGTAGGGCATGAAGCACCCCTACCTCCATCTGTAGTTGGCTGGGGGTGGGGTGGGGGTGCTGATTACTTCCTCTGCAAACTCACCCTTGGGCTACCCCTCTCTTCCTTCTGCCCATACCTGGCAGCCGCCCAGACAATCTCACCACCAGTCTAGACTCTAAGGAAATGTCCCATCACTCCAGTTGGCACAAACAGTGCTGGGGGGAGGGGCCCTGCTTTGCCGTTGAAAACTGCACTGCTTGGGTCCTCCCCAGGTTTAAACACGGGGAATGAAAAAAGGGCAGTTCGGAGACCACGCTCTCCTAACTGCAGCCCCCTCCTTCCAAACACATCAATTCCAATTGAGAACAGAACTGGGCTTCCTTACCTGCTGCCTTCCACTGGCTCACTGCAGACACTGCTTCTATGATGTCCCAGCCGAGGTGGCAGAAAAGAACCCAGCAGGACAGTGCTTGCTACCGGGCAGTGGTTTCCAACGCCCCCAGGTTCGCGGTGCTCTTCTGCTCCCCTCTCCCCAAACCGCTACATTCTGCGCTCACCTCGACCCCGGCCCGGCCCAGCCCGGCCCTGGTGCCGAGCAGCCGGCCCGTGGGTTACCACCTCCTCCGCCGCCTGCGCCTCCGGATCCGATGCCCCTCAGGGGGCTCCTCCCCCTCCTGGGACCCCTTCCCGTCCAGGTATGTTTCCTGGACAGCCCGCACCGCCTGTCCCTCCTGTACCCCAGGCAGCCAATTCGCTTCCTGCACCCCCAGACGTCCCTCCCCCTCAGGCCCCCGGGGCCCCACCGGCCGGGCCCTCCCCAGCAGTTCGAGTCTCTTGCGACGGGCCGGGACCTCTCCCAGGACCACCGCCTCCCGTCTGAGGTGCCCGCAGCTCTCCCAGTACTGCTCCCCGGAACTTTCGAGCTCGTCTCTGCGCTCCCAAGAGCCCTCCGCGAGTTCGGACAGCTGCTCGGGCTGCTGCAGCAGCCGGCGTGGGCTCCCCTCCCCCAGCTCCTGCACCCCGGCGCGGGCCTCCCCCCGCTCCTGCACTGCGGGGCTGCCTTCACCTTTCTCCTGATGCTGCTTGCGGGGCCCCAGCCCCTCCTCCTGCACCACCGGCCAGCCCGCGGAGCCAGTCCACGGCGGCGGGCGCCTCCAGTCCGCGCCGTCCGGCGGCCCCCACACCACCCCCAGACTGGGCTCGTGGCCCCGGCCACCCCGCTCCTGCACCCCCGGGCCCACCCCGCCCTCCTCCTGCACCGCCGGACCCACGCCCCCTTGCTCCTCCACGCCGAGCTTCAGCCCGCGGAGCTGCTGCGGGCCCCAGCTGAGAACCCCGACCCGCTGCGGCTGCTGCTCCGGCAGCCCTGGGCTGAGCCCGCCGCGCTCTTCCTGCACGACGCCCCGCCTGGGGCCCCCAGCCGGCACTGCCCAACGCACTCGCCTGCCCCCCAGAGGCCGCGCGGTCCCGCCCCTCCAGATGGTGCTGCCCTCGGCGCCCGCTCACACCGCCGCCCGCCCGGCCGCTTCCGCCCCGTCCCCCGGGGGAGGGGGCCGCGGGGTAGCGTCCCCTCCCGCTCCGCCCCCCGTCCCGGTCCCGGCTCCCCGCCCTCGCTCCTGGGCGTCGAGGTCCGCCCGCCGGGAGCCGCGCCCCGCGCCGGCCCCCGCAGGTGCTGCGGCCCAGCGCGCCGGCCCGAGAGCCAGGAGCGCCCGCCCTCCCGCCGGAGTTCCTGGAGCCCGCCTGCGCCTGCGCCGCCCCAGGGGGCGGGGCCCGGCGGGACTGACCCGCCCCTTTAAGGGGCCCTGGCCTACTTACTCCTCCCTCTCCCTTTTCCTTCAAGCCGGCCACGCCCCCTTCTTCGTCCCACCAGAGGAGCTGCTTGCGCCTTCTGGTGGAGCCAAAGGGAGAAGACGTGAAGCGGAAGGTAGAGAGTTCACACTGAGCCGGTGTACTCAACAGGGCCCAGTGGAGGAGCATTGAAATAGGAGCCTCGAATTCTAAGCAGCAGTTCAGCCGCTCCCCCGACTTAACATGTAGTGTAAAAAAAAAAAAGTCATCACTTCCCCCTGGCCTCAGTTGCTTCGTTTCTAAAATGAAGAGACTGAATTGGAAAGTTTCCAAGGTCCCAATCCGGTGAGTGTTTGACTGCAGAGAGGGTGTCTAATCCTAATCTCTCAGTAGCAGCCCAGAGACCAAACTGGACTGCCTCAACCCTTTCCCTGAGTCTAAGGGGGAGCTGGGCTCAGGCCTGTGACACTTCTTGCTAGGGGAGTATAAGCAGAAAGAGCTCCAGGCAAAGGGGGCCTCCTCCCGCCTCCACTGTTCCCTCTTGAGCCTGCACCTCGAAAGGAGGAGAAAATTCAGAACTTTCTGCCAGTGACAGTGCAGCCTGCCTAACCCAGCTCCAGACAGCCTTGGGGCGTGAGGCTTAGAACCAGAAGACTTAGGGCAATTGGCCCTGTTACTGACTGTACTTCATCTATAAAATGTGTAGTAATCAAACAACTCCAGACAGAACTGTCCCAAGGATCAGACAGCAGAGAACTCTGTAAAGGTGTCTTCTCTGCGTGCCTATTCTCTGGCATTGGGCCCAAGGGCTCTGGTCTAAGAACAGTGGGGCAATGAGAAGGGGTGGGTTCTAGACGGCTATGGGGGACTAGACTGGGTGGATTTGGGTCGTGGGTCTTGCCCTGTGGGGTGAGCAGGACAACTTCCTACTAAATCATCCGATACCAGTGTCTGCAAGGTATGCCCTTTGCCATGGAGCCAGGGCCACAGAACAGGAAGGTGAATGCACCCAACCTGGGCCGAGACAGGGTGTAGGGCACGCAGGATGCCACAGGTGATAGAAATGAGGCTGTACACAATTAAGCAACAGCTGGTAGTAGTGAAGCCAGGATTCAAATCCAGTTTTCTGACTCCCAAGTCTGCTCGGAACCACTAAGACACAACAAAGCAACACCAAACCCAGGAACTTTGGGAAGCATCAGGTCTGACTAGGTTTGGGGCATCAGTAGATGCAAACAACTGATTTGGATCAAGTTTTTCTGCTGATAAATCAAGCTCAAAATTAAACAAGGCAAGAGGTCAAAGCACCTGCATGCTGGATGGTCCTGCTGATTCTGTTAGGGAAGCCCAACTCCCCATTCTCCCATCTCCCCTCCAGTTGCTCTCAGGGGCCAGACCCATGCCTCTGGTGTCCCTAGTGCAGGGTTATCTGGGCCGTTAGGCTCACAGAAAAGAGGTCTCCTGCTACCCACACCCATCCTGCCCAGTCCCAACTCCTGGACTGTCCCCACCACCATGTTGAGCAGTGGGGGCTGTGATGGGAATTGTCTCAGAGGATGGCTCCTTCTCTGCATCGTCTGATGACTCTGGTACTAGTAGCCAGGGAGTCTCATGTCCCCCAAGGGGACTGACACCATAATGGAGTAAATGAGACAGGCTAGAAGCACAAGGTTCAGGAGATTTGGGAGGTGGCTGCAGAGATAACCCCAGCCCTCCTATGTGCCTGTGCCAGTCTCTTCCCAGAACTGGAATCTGAAGAGAGCTGCCCACAGCAGCGTGACTCTGCAGGGAGAAGGGCTTGTCAGGTCTAGTTCTAAGCAGAGGCGGCCCCGGGCTGCTTGAGGGAGGCTTGTGGCGCTGCCCTTAAGAAGGCTTGAGATGGTTGCACACAGGGTAAGCAGGAGGGCGAGGAAGGCAGCCTGTCTCATACCTGTAAGCAGGTACTCAGCCAAGAGTGGCGGATGCTGCAGAGTTATCAGGCTGAAGGTTTTTCTTTGGTTCTGTTTTGTTTTTAAAAATAGAACAATGTGTTTTAAACTCCTGTTGCAACCTAATAGTAGCTGAACTGAATTTAGTGTTTTAGTTGGCTTTTTTAATAGAAGACAATAATAGAAAATCTCAGAATATAATTTTTTTGAACTTTTCACTGAGTCATAACATGCATCCAGAGGAATGCAAAGACTTGGGTTTTACAAAGTGTGTATACCCAGGACTGAGATCAAGAAACACCACAATCAGGATTCATAAGTACCCCCAAAATGTAAGTTTTAAAAGAAACTTTGTTATATTAATCTTCAAGCATGCCCTTCATATTCATGATTTACTTTTAACTTTCTGACAACCCTATCCTGCCACCACCCCAACATAAACTCCATAAAAACAGGAAGTTTTGCCTGGGAACAGACTGGCACAGGCACCTAGAACAATGCCAAGTATACAGTAGGTGCCAGGAATACCTATTGAATGGATTAGAGTCCATCACAGATAGTGTAACCAACCAGGACTCTAGGGCCTTCCCAGGATAGACCCCCACACACACCCTCCCCACCATGTCTTCTGCCTGCCTCTTGTCTGTAGAAAAACTTTAGCCTCTTAGGCCTTCCCCAAGGTCCAAAAAACTAAATTTAATCAGAGAGGTAAGAAAATGCAGAAAGAAAGCATAACAGCCAAGCAAGACGAAACAATAATACTTTAGCCATTAAACAAAGTCAAGAACTTTTAATTCCTCCTCAAGGGCTATAGATAATATCCTGAGCCATGTCCTTTGAGCTGTTTGGAAGATACTGAAACCCCCACCAGATGGAGTAAGTTAACTGAGTGCTGCCCACAAGCATGTAGACCCCAGACCAATTGGAACCAGCAGGTTGGTGATGTTGACTCCCAATTACATCACCACCAGCCAACCAGAAGGATATCCATGAGCTGATCATAGATCCTTCAATCTCCCCTCCCTCACTCTGTCTTTAAAAAGTTTTTCCTGGAACCATCAGGGAGTTGGGTCTTTGGAACTCTAGCTGCCTGGACTCATTGTGTGGTGTCCTGCAATGAATGCTGCACTTTTCTTGATCACAAGTGGATTAGCTGTGCACAAGTGAACGAATCCAAGTCTGGTTCAGTAAGAATAAAAGAAGTATTTTTATGATGTTTTAATTTCATTATATATACATGTGTGTGCTGTACATCCTGCTATAAAATGTGTTTCTCTCTGTAGGTTAGAGGCAAAAACTTCTGAAGGCAAGTGCTCCAACTTGAGAAAGTTGGGGAGGCTGTGGTTCCGGCCAGGGCGATGAGCATGGATGAAGTGGAACAGTATGCTGACTTGACCAGTGCTTCTCAAACAGGTTCTGATTCAGCAGGTTGGGAAGGGGATGCTGAGATTCTGTATTTCTTTCAGGCTCCAACACTTGAGTAGTGCCTTGAACCCAGAGATTCTCCATAAGGCTGCACATAACAATCACATGGGAAGGGCTTTTAAAAACTCTGCTGCCTAAGTTCCACCCCAGAACAATTAAATTCGAATCTCTAGGGTGGGGCCGGAGAAGGCAATGGCAAGCCACTCCAGTACTCTTGCCTAGAAAATCCCATGGATGGAGGAGCCTGGTAGGCTGCAGTCTGTGGGGTTGCTAAGGGTCAGACGCGACTGACTGACCTCACTTTCACTTTTCACTTTCACACATTGGAGAAGGAAATGGCAACCCACTCCAGTGTTCTTGCCTGGAGAATCCCAGGGACGGGGGAGCCTGGTGGGCTGCCGTCTATGGGGTCACACAGAGTCGGACACAACTCAAGTGACTTAGCAGCAGCAGCAGCAGCAGGGTGGGGCTTAGCAGCCATTGGTTTTAAAAGTTCACCATGTGCAAACAGAAACAGTGGGTGCCGGTTCCCTGGAGTACCTCCAGTGCCTGAGCTGAGGTGGGAGGGAAGTGAGTTGTGGGGTTAGGACAGATATCTCAGCAAACGATCCTGTTTGACAAAGGGCAGAGATTTCTTAGTCAGGAATGGACGATTTGCCCCTTAGTGGAGCTTTTAGAGAGGGATTTCTAAAGGAATTCTTTGGCATGGGGCTATCTGTTAACCCAGGTCACGTCTTCCCAGGACCGAGAACGGACAGTGCCTTCATCTTATCGAGCAAGTCAGAGCTGCTCGTGCGGCTGGGCTCACACGCCTACAAACAGTTCAGACAGTTACTAGAGCAGTGGGAGGAGGTTCTGCCAGCTGCTCCCACGTGCCTGCACCCTCTGCCATGCTAGAGAAAGAGCCAGATGATCCCAGAGCTTACAAGCCCTGGATCAACATAGACTATTCAGGATGAAGCGCCATCGTCCTGGGTTCTGATGCCCCCTGGTGGACACTTTGAGTTGAAGTTGGTAACCGACAAACCGACTAAGGTACACTTTTATTTATTATTTATTTTAACTTTTAATACAACTTTTAATACAATTTTTAAAGGTTACTTTTCACTTAAATTAAAAATATTGGCTATATTCGCCATGTTGTACAATACATCCTTGAGCCTATCTTTACACCCAATACTGGCTACCTCCCACTCCACCACCCCTATATTGCCCCCCCATAGCAACTACTTTGTTCTTTGTATCTGTAAGTCTGCTTTTTTTTTTGTTTTATTCACTAGTTTGTTGTTTTTATTTTAGATTCCACATATAAACAATATCATGCAGTATTTATCTTTATTTTTTAATTAATTTAATTGGAGGATAATTACAATATTATGATGGTTTTTGCCATATATCAACCAACATGTATCAACCACAGGTATATATGTGTTCCCCCATCCTGAACATCCACTCACACCTCCCTTCCCACCCTATCCCTCTGGGTTGTCCCAGAGCACTGGCTTTGGGTGCCCTGCTTCATGCATCAAACTTGCACTGGTCATCTGTTTTCCTTATGGTAATATACATGTTTCAATGCTGTTCTCTCAAATCCTCCCACCTTTGCCTTCTTCCACTGAGTCCAAAAGTCTGTTCTTTACATCTGTGTCCCCTCTGCGGCCCTGCATGTAGGATCGTCATTACCGTCTTTCTAAATTCCATATATTTATGCATTAATATATGGTAGTGTCTTCCTCTTTCTGACTTATTTCACTGTATAATAGGATCCAGTTTCATCCACCTCATTAGGACTGACTCAAATACGTTCCTTTTTATAGCTGAGTAATATTCCATTGTGCATATGTACCACAACTTCCTTACCCATTCGTCTGCCAATGGACATCTAGGTTGCTTCCATGTCCTAGCTATTGCAAACAGTGCTGCAATGAACATTGGGTACATGTGTCTCAATTCTGGTTTCCTCAGTGTGTATGCCCAGCAGTGGGATTGCTGGGTTGAAAAGACTCTGATGCTGGGAGGGATTGGGGGCAGGAGGAGAAGGGGACGACAGAGAATGAGATGGCTGGATGGCATCACCAACTTGATGGACATGAGTTTGAGTGAACTCCGGGAGTTGGTGATGGACAGGGAGGCCTGGCGTGCTGTGATTCATGGGGTCGCGGAGAGTCGGACACAACTGAGCGACTGAACTGAACTGATGGCAGTTCTATTCCCAGTTTAAGGAATCTCCACACTGTTCTCCATAGTGGCTGTACCAGTTTGCATTCCCTCAACAGTATAAGAGGGTCCCCTTTTCTCCACACCCTCTCCAGCATTTGTTTGTTTGTAGACTTTTGATGACAGCCATTCTGACCAGCGTGAGATGGTACTTCATTGTGGTTTTGATTTCCTTTTCTCTAATAATGAGTGATGTTGAGCATCTTTTCATGTGTTTATTAGCCATCCTTATGTCTTCTTTGAAGAAATATCTGTTTAGTTCTTTTGCCCACTTTTTGATTGGTTTGTTATTTTACTTCACATAATGCCCTTTAAGTCCATCTATGTTGCACAAATGGCAAAATTTCATTCTTTTTGTAGGTGAGTAGTATTCCATTGTGTGTATGTACCACATCTTCTTTATCCATTCATCTGTTGATGAACATTTAGATTGTTTCACCGTATTGGCAATTGTAAATTGTGTTGCTATGAACATTGGAGTTCATGTATCTTTCAAATAAAAGTGTTTTGGATTTTTTTTCAGATACATACCCAGGAGTGGAATTGCTAGGTCATATAGCGGTTCTATTTTTGTTTTTTGGAGAAACCTCTATAAGTTGTCCACAGTGTTTACATCAATTTACATTCCCATCAGCAGTGTACGGGTTCCCTTTTCTCTACATCTTTGCCAACATTTCTTATTTGTGTTCTTTTTAATGATGGCCATTCTGACAGGTGTGAGGTGATATTTCATTGTGGTTTAGATTTGCATTTCCCTGATGATTAGTGACAATGATTATCTTGCCATGTACCTGTTGGCCATCTGCCTTTCCTCTTTGGAATAATGTCTATTCAGTTCTTCTGCTCACTTTTTAACCAGGTTGTTTGTTTTTTTGATGTTGAGATGTATGAGCTGTTAATAATGTTGGATTTTAATCTTATTGGTCATATCATTTGCAAGTATTTTCTCCCATTCAGTAGATTGCCTTTTTGTTTTGTTGTTGGTTTTCTTTGATGGGCAAAAACTTCTAAGTTTAAGTAGGTCCCATTTATTTATTTTTGCCTTTATTTCCTTTACTTCAGGAGAGGGATCCAAAAAACATATTGTGATTTATGTCAAACAGTGTTGTTCTGCCTGTGTCTTCCTCTAGGAGTTTTCTATTAATAATACCTGGCCTTACATCATTTAGGTCTTTAATCCATTTTGTATTTATTTTTGTATATGCTGTTGGTTGGCTTGTTTATAGTAAAAAGACAAGTTTCTGGAATATTAGTTTAGTCCTCCAAGACACCTCAATATCAAAGTCCCAAAGGAGGTGATCAGATGGTTAAACCAATAGGAACACTAGTTGGGGAGATCTGGGGCACTTGCATAAGTGTCTGAAGAATGTCTCCAAGATAAGGACAGATTAAGTCTCATCGGTAGCACATCTGAGCTATTGGATGGATAAGAAAGGACTGTAAAGGTACCCTAAAAGGATAGAATCAAATCTGAATTTGAGGGAGGAAGCATACATTCTCAGTGGAAGACAGATTTTATGTTAAAGTTAGAAAGGCTCTTAGAGAACATCAAGCCTAACCCCTGCATTTAGAAGTGGGGAAACTGCAGTCTGAGAGGTATAACAGATTACCCAAGGACATCCGGCAACTTAACGGTAGTGATTGGATTAGAATTTCCATGACCTAGATACAAATTCAGGGCTCCTGGTCTACTAATTCCTTTTCCCAAGTCTCTTGCCAAAGCCAAGCTGCTAAAACAGAAGAGAGTGAAAATATTTAGTGAGTTCTGGGAATTTACATATAGAAATTAGATATGGGCCAGTTTCTATGTGCTCGGTTGGGGGTTATGGAATTATTTGAGGGAACCAACTGGGCATCAGGGAAGGCTAGGGCTGAGTTCTAGCATGGGGAAGGTTAGACCCTCATGCCTCCTTTACCTCCCAACTCATACATGCATGAACATACCCTCACATACTTTTTTCCTAAGCACTAGTAGCCTGCATGAGTAATAGTCAAACACACTTTGAGCTGACAAGGTTTCTGGTCCTTGGTGTGAGCACTTGCTTTGAAAAGCAGGGAGAGGAATGGGAAACGGGGCAGCAAGTACAGAAAAGAGAAAGGGCTGCAGGAAGGACGCTACATCAAAAAGGTGTTCTATATCTTTAGGGGTTAAGGAAGCCTTTTATGGATGAAGAAAATATTTTTTCCGTTACCTTATAATCTGGTTATGCTTTTTTTTTTGCCATGCAACAATTTGGTATGAAATCAGGTTTTTTTCCCATGTAACAATTCATATGCAATCATTTTATCAATCTTTTCCCACACGGCACCTCTAATTTTCATTTCACGTTATAGTTGATTTACTGTGTTGCTAGTTTCAGGTATATAACAAAGTTGATTGTTATACATTAAATCCACTCTTTCTCAGATTCTTTTCCCTTGTAGGTTATTATAGACTGTTGCGTGGAGTTCCCTGCGCTCTACAATAGGTCCTTGTTGATCTACTTTATATATAGCTGTGTGTGTTAATCCCAGACTTTTATCCCTCCCCCGTGGATACTGTAAATTTGCTTTCTATAAGTCTGTTTGTTTTGTAAATAAGTTCATTTGTATCCTTTTTTTGATTACACGTATAAGTGATTTCATATATTTGTCTTTCTGACTTACTTCACTTAGTATGATAATCTCCAGGTTCATCCATGTTGCTGCAAATGGCATTCTCTTTTTAATGGGTGAGTAATATTCCATTTTATATATATACCACATCTTTATCCATTCATCTGTTGATGGACATGTAGGTTGCTTCCATGTCTTGGCTACTGTAATTAGTGTCACTATGAACATTACATTGGGGTGCATGTATCTCTTTGAATTGCATTTTTTTCCTGGATATATGCCCAGGAGTGGAATTGCTGGATCATATGGTAGCTGTTTTTAGTTTTTAAAAGAACCTTTGTAGTATTCTCCACAATTGCTGCACCAATTTACATTCCCACCAACAGTCTAGGAGGGTTCCCTTTTCTTCATATCGTCTCCAGCATTTATTATTTGCAGAGTTTTTGATGATGACCATTCTGACTGATGTGAGGTGATACCCCATTGTAGTTTTGATTTGCATTTCTCTAATAATTAGCGATGTTGACCATCATTTCATGTGCCTTTTGGCCATCTGTATGTCTTATTCAGAGAAATGTCTATTTAGATCTTCTGTGAATTTTTTTCATTGGGTTGTTTGATTTTGAGCTTTATAAGTTGCTTGTATATATTTGAAAATTAACCTAAAACAAAAAGACAATCTACAGAACAGGGAAAAATACTTGCAAATGATGTGACCTGTTAGAGTGTTCTTAATGAAAACCAATGACTAACTGGACATCCACATGCAAAAAAATGAACAAACCACATATTCTTTACAAAAATCCTTTATATGGAAAATTATAAAACTCCTAGAAGATAACATAAGGGAAAATCTAGATGGGTTTGATGATACATGAAAGAAATAATTGATAAGCTGGACATCATTAAAATTAAAAACTTTTGCTCTGCAAAGGTACTTTCAAGAGAATGAAAAGACAACCACAAACTGGGTAAAAAATATTTGTAAAACTCATATCTAATAAAGGACTGTTATCTAAAATATACCAAAAAAAAATCTTAAAACTCAACAATAAAAGAACAAACAACCTGCTTAAAATAGGAGCAAAAGATCCGAATAGACACTTCACCAAAGATATACACTTGGTAAATAAAAACATGAAAAGATGCTCGATGTCTTGTCATTAGGGAAATACAAATTAAAATGAAACACCACTACATACCTACTGCTGCTGCTGCTGCTGCTAAGTCACTTCAGTTGTGTCCGACTCTGTGTGACCCCATAGACGGCAGCCCACCAGGCTACCCTGTCCCTGGGATTCTCCAGGCAAGAACACTGGAGTGGGTTGCCATTTCCTTCTCCAATGTGTAAAAGTGAAAGTGAAGTCGCTCAGTCGTGTCCGACCCATAGTGACCCCACGGACTACAGCCAACCAGGCTCCTCCATCCATGGGATTTTCTAGGCAAGAGTACTGGAGTGGCTTGCCATTGCCTTCTCTGACATACCTACTGCTGCTGCTGCTGCTGTAAGTCGCTTCAGTCATGTCCGACTCTGTATGACCCCATAGACAGCAGCCCACCAGGCTCCCCCGTCCCCGGGATTCTCCAGGCAAGAACACTGGAGTGGGTTGCCATTTCCTTCTCCAATGCATGAAAGGAAAAGTGAAAGTGAAGTCGCTCAGTCGTGTCCGACTCCCAGCAACCCCATGGACCGCACCCTACCAGGCTCCTCCGTCCATGGGATCCTCCAGGCGAGAGTACTGGAGTGGGTTGCCATTGCCTTCTCCGACATACCTACTAGAATGGCCCAAATCCAAAACACTTAACACCACCAAATGCTGCCTAGGATGTGGCATAACAGGAACTCTCATTCTCTGCTAGTGGGAATGCAAAACGGTACAGTAACTTTGGAAGACATTTTAGAAGTTTCCTACAAAAAGATACTCTTACCATATGATCCAGCAATTGCATTCCTTGGTATTTACCCAAATGAACTGAAAACTTAACGCCAACATAAACACCTGTACACGTCTTTATTCGTAATCGCCAAAATTTAGAAGCAACAAAGATGTTCTTTGGTAGGTGGAGAAATAAACTATTACATCAGACAATGGAATATTCAGTTTAGTTCAGTTCAGTCGCTCAGTCGTGTCCGACTCTTAGCGACCCCATAAATCACAGCACGCCAGGCCTCCCTGTCCATCACCAACTCCCGGAGTTCACTCAAACTCATGTCCATCGAGTTGGTGATGCCATCCAGCCATCTCATTCTCTGTCGTCCCCTTCTCCTCCCGCCCCCAACCTTTCCCAGCATCAGAGTCTTTTCCAGTGAGTCAACTCGTCGCATGAGGTGGCCAAAATATTAGAGTTTCAGCTTTAGCATCAGTCCTTCCAATGAACACCCAGGATTGATCTCCTTTAGAATGGACTGGTTGGATCTCCTTGTAGTCCAAGGGACTCTCAAGAGTCTTCTCCAACACCACAGTTCAAAAGCATCAATTCTTTGGCGATCAGCCTTCTTCACAGTCCAACTCTCACATCCATACATGACCATGGGAAAAACCATAGCCTTGACTAGACGGACCTTTGTTGGCAAAGTAATGTCTCTGCTTTTTAATATACTATCAAGGTTGGTCATAAGTTTCCTTCCAAGGAGTAAGCGTCGTTTAATTTCATGGTTGCAGTCAGCATCTGCAGTGATTTTGGAGCCCCCAAAAATAAAGTCTGACACTGTCTCCACTGTTTTTCCATCTATTTGCCATGAAGTGATGGGACCAGATGCCATGATCTTTGTTTTCTGAATGTTGAGCTTCAAGCCAACCTTTTCACTCTCCTCTTTCACTTTCATCAAGAGGCTTTTGAGTTCCTCTTCACTTTCTGCCATAAGGGTGGTGTCATCTGCATATCTGAGGTTATTGATATTTCTCCCGGCAATCTTGATTCCAGCTTATGCTTCTTCCAGCCCAGCGTTCCTCATGATGTACTCTGCATATAAGTTATTTTAAGCAGGGTTACAATATACAGCCTTGACGTACTCCTTTTCTTATTTGGAACCAGTCTGTTGTTCCATGTCCAGTTCTGACTGTTGCTTCCTGACCTGCATACAGGTTTCTCAAGAGGCAGGTGAGGTGGTCTGGTATTCCCATCTCTTTCAGAATTTTCCACAGTTTATTGTGATCCGCACAGTCAAAGGCTTTGGCATAGTCAATGAAGCAGAAATAGATGTTTTTCTGGAACTCTCTTGCTTTCTCCATGATCCAACGGATGTTGACAATTTGGTCTCTGGTGCCTCTGCCTTTTCACACTTGATTTCACATTCCAAGATGTCTGGCTCTAGGTCAGTGATCACGTTATCGTGACTATCTTGGTTGTGAAGATCTTTTTTGTACAGTTCTTCTGTATATTCTTGCCACCTCTTCTTAGTATCTTCTGCTTCTGTTAGGTCCATACCATTTCTGTCCTTTATCGAGCCCATCTTTGCATGAAATGTTCCCTTGGAATCTCTAATTTTCTTGAAGAGGTCTCTTGTTTTTCCTATTCTGTTGTTTTCCTCTATTTCTTGGCATTGATCACTGAGGAAGGCTTTCTTATCTCTCCTTGCTATTCTTTGGAACTCTGCATTCAGATGCTTATATCTTTCCTTTTCTCCTTTGCTTTTCGCTTCTCTTCTTTTCACAGCTATTTGTAAGGCCTCCTCAGACAGCCATTTTGCTTTTTTGCATTTCTTTTCCATGGGGATGGTCTTGGTCCCTGTCTCCTGTATAATGTCACGAACCTCCGTCCAGAGTTCATCAGGCACTTTATCTATCAGATCTAGTCCCTTAAATCTATTTCTCACTTCCACTGTATAATCATAAGGGATTTAATTTAGGTCATATCTGAATGGTCTAAATTCTTCAATTTAAGTCTGAATTTGGCAATAAGTTCATTCAGCACTAAAAATAAACAAGCTATCAAGCTATGAAAAGACATAGAAGAAACTTAAATGCATATTACTAACTGAAATAAGCCAATTTGAAAAAGCTACATTGAATGAACTGTATGATTCCTTAAGATGTAATGGAAAAATCTGAATGAACTTTTTGGCCAACCCAATACATGCCATTCTGAAAGAGGCAAAACTATGGAGACAGTAAAAATTATCAGTGGTTGCCAGGGGTTACTGGGAAGGGAAGCTGAAGAGGCAGAACAGGATAGTCAAGGCAGTAACCTTATCCTGTATTGTACTATAACGGCGAATACATCATTATACATTTGTCCAAACCCACAGAATGTAAACCACCAGGAGTGAATCTTAATGTAAACTATGGACTTTGGAGGATAATGATGTGTCTAGATAGAGTCACTGACTGTAACAAACGTACTTGGTGGGGATGGGGCACTCTCAGGATATTAATAGTTGGAGAAACGGATGGGGGCGGTGTGCAGGCAGGGAGTATATGGGAACTCAGTACTTTCTGCTCGGTTTTACTGGGAACCTAAGTGAAATCTATTAAAAATGACAACTCAGTGTTCAAGCATTTTATTAAATCATTTGAGGAATCTCCACATTGTTGCACATACCAGATTGTATACAATTGTAAGGGCATTATCACTTGTTCACAAAGATACAGCTGAGCAGTAAGTTGGCAAGTCTAATAAGCTATCTTTAGTAAACTAAAATTTCAAGAACATTCCAGAGGAAACACAATAAAGGTCATGCAAGTTCTAGAATAGTGAATCATGACAAAGCTCACTCACTTTATCCTTTTACCTTCAAAATACATGTGTCATCTAAAACCAGAAAAAATCTGACCAGCTGGTTGGCATTAGTCAGATATCCATTTCTTTCAGGAATATTAAGCCCCTTACCACATAATGACTTGTTTGATTGTAAATAACTTAGTCTTAACTACAGAAAAATTTTCTGAAGAAATTTACTGCTGTAAAATGTATACCCGTTATTCATAACATGCCTTGAAGTCACTGAACTTTCATTAAAATGACAAAGTGTGATACTCAAACCAGGAATCCCAACTCTGACCTTTTCACTTACACTAAGTATCAGTTCAAGACAAAACACTGGAAGACCGAGACAGACTGAACAGCCAAACAAATCAGTGAGGCTGTGTTAATCTAGGCCTATTTTAATTTACATAAATGACACTAAGTTTAAGAATCTTAAGATTACCCTATGAACTTTCTTTTAGATGACAGTATTGAACTGCCTTAGAACAGCTGATTATCAGGTTTATAATAAAAATGGCTTTGTAGAAAATAAAGTCCTAACTGATGTGGTCTCAAACTTACTTGTTCATGTCTACGTTTAACTTACAACCACCAAATACTAATGGTTGGGGAGACGTGATCAAAGACCTTTGAGCAAACTTTACCTCCCCCTACCCTGCAGTTCCCCCTCCCCCCAAACTCTTGTACCAGTTTCTACTGCTTTAAGCTAAAAGGTTAATTCTGGATTCAAACTTGTGTGAACTAAGTTTATAGAAGATAACATGCAAATAAGGGGATAAAGTTAAATTCATTTGGCAACAGCAAACATTATAAATGTATGCTACTATCCTGCCTAACAGAAGACCCGGAGAAACCACAAATAGAACAGAACACAACAGCAGGTTTAAAAACAAAGAACCTTGAAGGAAGTAATTTTATTTTACAGTGGTTGAAGTTATCCACCAAATGCTTAATGACCACAAAATGTTTCTGCAACTAAAACTAAAAGATAGAGAATTATAGGGAGCTGGGGATACATGTTAGATACTAACGATCTTCAAGCTTTGAAGATGTCATTGCATGAAGAAAATTATGGGAAACACTGTTCCCGATAATTACGTACACCCTTAGTGTAACATATGGAGATCACTGTCTCCGATATAGACACTGTGGTAGGCAAAAACTACCATGTTCTTTATACATTATGGAAGACACTGCTCCCGATAATGTGAGTTAGGTTTGTGACAAAGGTACTGGAAATTTTGCAAAATTCAAATCGAAGTTACATCTTGGATAAATTGAACTGTAAAATTTTGCATGTATGAATACAATCACAGCTTTTAAGTGACATTAATTTATAACTTGGTCACAATTCGCTGCATTTAGAAGAACTGCCATTTTTATCTGGTTAGCTAAATAGAAGTTTAACTTGATTAGCAACCACTAATTAAATTTAATTCTCAAGACTGAGCTTTATAATTTTATTTAGCTTGCGGTTGTTTTCTAACACCCTTAAGTGTTGACCACAAGTGCAAAACTTCCAGTATCTGTTGGGTTTTATTAGCAGATGCTGCTTTTATTTTAAAAAAAAAGACAAAACGACAGTATAACTGTCATAATTATGGAAGGCACTGCTTCCGATAATTATCTTCTATAAAAAAAAAACAAACCACCATTTATAGTGAACTCTGTCACTGATAAATAAACAATAAATATCTCAGTGCCAAAATGACAGGAAGCTTTTCCAAAAACTTAACACTTTGGCCAAAATTTGGCAGTGTGTTCTCTAAAGTCTGACAAACTGAGTTTGAAATTAAACACCTAAAACCTGGTTCTCTTTCAAAATACCTCGGAATAAGTGAAAACAAAAAACTAACAAAGGTTTATGGGACAAGGGACAGAGGAAAAGAAAATAGACTAGGTCTTTGGCTTTCTGGTCTCCTCTTTTCATAGATAATCTTGAGATTGCCACATTAAGGCCTTACTCCTGTGATAAACAGTTGAACCTCATTTTATGCAGCTGAAGGCCCTCTATTTCAGACCTCATTGGCAAGAAAACATGTCCCATCTCTTCTGAAAGTGAATTGTTCCACTTTCAGAGGTGGAAACCAGCTAAATCCTTACAGAAGGCAGAGACCCCACATAGAGAGTAAAGCCTTACAGCCTGGTGTCTGTCTAGCATCAAATGAAGATGGAAGATCACTCTAAGCCATCACCTTCCACCTTCAGCAGGTATCACCTTCCTCCTCCAGCTCATAAGATAACCAGCTCATGTCCTTAGGATTTAGACAAATAGTTCACATAACTGGTTCTGACTTTTTCAGAACTATGACAGGAAAGAGGCAGTTACCATTACAAAGCACTAAAAATTCTAGAGATAATCAGAGAAAATATTCTATTGTGAACATTTTAAAAAATTATTCAATTTAACTTGAAATGCAAGTACCTACCCTGTATTAAAAGCTGCTGCCTAAAGACCAACATCTAGTAGTACCAAGATTGGGTAGAATTTTAATATTAGTTTTTTAGCCCTACTGAAAATTTAGCATAACCAATACAAGTCTAGAAACCACACTACCCTGATGTTCTCATATAAGTTATGGGTGTCACATTTAAAACTCATTGTCAATGTCCCAAATGTCCCCAGAGAGGGCATTTGCAGCTCCCTGAATAGTCCAAGTTGCTAGAGCCAACTGGTTTTCCAACAGTGTTTGATTAAAAGCACCATTATTTTTCTTACGCAGCTTCAAGTGCTCCAGTAAAGCTGACAGAGTGTGAGAGCCAGAGCCCCAGAAGATGTGTCGGAAAGGAAACTCTCTTGGAGATACATAGGGTGAGAGGAGGTGATATTCCACCTACAAAAACAAAACATAGACCTTACACAATGCTACAACTTTTATCATGAGAAAATGACCTGATATAGTAAAACAACCATCATTCTCTCACTTCAATGTTTAAATTTCCCTGAATTTTAAGAATGTTGAGAACCTAGCTACTAATCTTCTAATGTTAAAACTGTAAGGAAAGCTGTCTATTCCTTTATAAACTCTAACTGCACTGGGTTGTTTCTTGTTTGTTTTTGGTTGGAGCCTACATATGGAAGTTTTACAAGTTTCCACTAATAATAAAGAAGGTAAGGGTTGAATTAAACAGAAATACAGAGAAAATGACAGATGAAAATCATTACTGATCCTTTCTTTAAAATGGTTTTAGAGCCTAAAAAAACTAATACTAGGTCAAATGTCTTCTGTATTTTCAGTTTAGATATACTAGCTTTAGATCTTTTTTAAAATTTGTGCTGAATTCTAAAGCGGGAAAGGAGTCTAGGCTCCCAGAATTATAAAACCTACTTTTTAGAAACACAAGATTTACCAATTAGAAATGAACAAACTTGAATTCCTCCTTTTCTAAGGATTACGTACTTTCATGATACGGTCATTGATTTCCCTCATCACAGATCTGTCTGTTTTCTCAGCATTCTTATAATCCGTTGTTAGTCTGGATGTAGCACGGAAGAAGTCTCCACGAGCAGAATACAGCCACTGCATATTCAGACCCATATCCTGCAACAGAAAGACATGAGAGGCACTATTAGACGTTATATTTCTAAGGGTGTTATCCTACATACCTTTCTAAATTTAGGTGTAGTAACTGAAAGGATTCTGATAAAAGGGGGTGAGACTCACAAACAAGCTCAAGTCAGCAAAAGCTGGATATAAGCATGCTGTATAGACGGTTCCAGGCTCTATAAACTAAGTAACATACTCACATTTAAGCTCAGCAAATAGTACTATTATCCATTCTTAGGTCCCAGTTTCTGATCAGTTACAATTAGTTTCAAGTTTCAAGAAAGCCAATCCTTATAATTAAGATTCGGTTATCAGTGATTTACTTTATTTAAGGGATCTGTTGAATTGACTTCTGGTACTATAAAAGCCACTCATTAATATTAATTTGGTTTTATCAAAAGTTTGAATATTCGACACAAAAGATCAACACTAAATAAGCCCACGGGCTATGTTCCTCTCTCCACCCATGGGATCTCTGTATTTGTGGCCCAAACTCAAAAGTTCATGGTTGAGATCTTCATATGGTTTACACCCAGCCTCTTTATGGGGTGCTAGGAATACATGAATGAGAGAATTATTTCAGATGAATGAGGAAACACTGTTGTAGATTCTGAAACACCTGCTGTGGTCTGTCCTATGTCCTGCAGTCTCTGAGCTTCCTCTCAAGTGAGTTATGGATTCTATGCAAGATTATACTTCAGTGCACTTTAAAAACATACTTTGGCTACCTGTCCTGCTCCCCAGGAACAGCTAAACAGTATTCTTCAAACTGTCTGATGCTTTACCAGTAGGAACCTGATTTAATTAGTGCTTACCCTTATGTCTGCTCTGAATAGGTTCATTTCCTTCACAAACCGAAGTAGTTCGTCATTATACATCTCATAGTTCAGGTTCAGCTCAACATCATGGGTAAGTTTAATCACAAGCTGACCGGCCACTTCTGCTGCTGCACGTGCCACTTTGTTCAACTGAGGAACTTCTCCATTCAGCGTCTCATAGGTGTCCATGGGAGTGCCTAAATAAGGGTAATCTGCGTCCTGGAAAACAAAGGTGGGTTACAAGACTAGGAGCTTCACATTCTAGTTTCCCCCATCAAGGTAACAGTAACTATAATTCTTCCTTTGCTTCTAATATATTCCTACTCCAACTTGATCTCCTATCCACTACTTTAAGAAGATACTGCTTTTGCTTGTTCCTCTGAACCTAACCTACTCCTGGAATGATTTCACTTTCTCCTAAGCTGTACTGAATCCCTGTTCTATCACATCACAGACCCTGAACGGATTTGTAGCCAGAACAGGTTGTATCCTTGTTCTTGTCTCCCTGAGAAGTTTGGCATGAGGGAAGAGGAGAGCATGCCTGAAATGTACTTTCAATATAAAGTGCTGCTGCTGCTGCTGCTAAGTCACTTCAGTCGTGTCCGACTCTGTGTGACCCCACAGACAGAAGTCCACCAGGCTCCCCCGTCCCTGGGATTCTCCAGGCAAGAACACTGGAGTGGGTTGCCATTTCCTTCTCCAATGCGTAAAAATGAAAAGTGAAAGTGAGGTCGCTCAGTACTTTTAGCCAAAATTTACCTTCTTTCTCATCATGCAGCATTCATCCATTCATGTTGCCTTTGTGACGAGACCATTCCACACTCACAAGAACTCTCTACTTTCACTGGACAACTTTAGTAACTATTTCTTCAACTCTACCGCTGTCCTTGGTGGCAATCTCATTGGCAATCCTTTAGTTTGACCCCAGTCCTTAACTTTCAGAATGCACATGCTTATCTGTATGTGTTACATACATATCTGTATAGGTATGTATGTTATTTGTAGAGGTATTACCTATACCTCTGAACAGCTTAAAAAAAAAAAAAGACTTCTGAAGGTCAACAGAAATCATCCATAAATTTCCTCAACCCTGGGACCTGACACTCAGTTCTTCCAAGGGTACTAAATAGACATCATGACCTAATATTTCAATGCCATTCATACTGCTGATCTAGCAGAAAGTTAGGGGAATTCCAGCTATGTTAATCTGTAAATCCACATCTTTCGTCACTTCCTCACTTTTTCTGTCCTAATCCCAGGCTAAAACACCCAGTGGGAAGAAATCTAGTAAGGACCTGGCCTCTACTGGGTCAACAATTTGATGCCAAAGTCAACAGTTTCTACCCTGAACCCCTGGACGAACTCTGGGATCTCTCCACACCTTGGAAGAGCCTGCTACACAGATGGTTTTTCAACTCCAACACAGGGGCCTTTATCATTTTTAGTCTGCCTGGTTCTCAGTGTCTTCTAATTGGCACTTGTACCAAGCCAATCTTGGTTTTCTAACAACTTGATAAGTTCAAAGTTCTGTCCCTTAAAAAGCTTGCCTTTTTTTTTCATGCTTTTATCTATAATCCCTGCCTAAGAGACTAACATCTCGGGACAAACATCTACAATCATATTTCAACAGGCATCAAGAACAGCATTATCCAGTAGAACTTTGTTTGAAGAAAATATTCTATACTTGCACTGTCCAACAAACAGCCTTGTTACTAAAAGTCATCATATATAACTGAAGAAGTTTTAGCAAGTAAACTCAAATGCTAACTAAGCTGAGATTAAAATTCTATGTTAAGACTGACAATAAGGAAGATTACAGTAACTGGACATATATAATTTCTCAATACATACTAAGCATTCTAGGAAACTTGGTCTCAAAACTGACCAAAGAAGATCTAAGATATAATGCTGTAGCATTCTTCAGACTTACCTCACAAAAACAGAAAGAGACTGCTGGGATTCCAGAATATGCAAGGAAAGGGAAAGCAGCATTATCCAAAGAAAGTTTCTTCCTGCAAGAAGAGCCAAAAGTGTCTTTAGAAAGTTTTCTAAAGAATAGACTATGCTACATGGACCCCTATCCTACCCTCAAGTAAATTCTTAAACTGAATCTCTCCAGGTACAGGTAAACTCAATGCTAGGTTATGTTTAAACCTCTAATGGACATAGTAGGTGCTATTTATTGAGTGACCCTGCTTTCCTGTTAGCTATTCATTCACCTTTCTCAACTTACACTTTGCTGATCCAGTTGCTGTCCCGATACAGAGACAGCCCAGTAAGTGGATGTTTCACCTGTAAAATAAATTATGATTAAAATGAACCTTTTTGGATTTATTCATTCAGACTAGTCACTAACATTTTTCTTTATAAACATTTATTTAAAACATTAAATTTTTAAATTATATCTTCTGGAAAAAATTTTCTTTAAGACAGTTAAAACAATCCATAATTTCTGAAGTTATTCCTTCAAGGTTTGTGCTGTTAGTTCTTTTAGTTATAAGAAAAAATAAGAAAAAAAGTTTTCCTTTTTAACATTTTAAAGGGGGCTTCACCCAGTTTTAACAGTCCTTTATAGCTTTTATGTTCTGCCTACTATCTTCTTTCTAGTTTCTTCCTTCCAACACATATTATACTACTGCCAGCCTAACCTGTAAACACATTACTGCCCTGTTGGGAGACCCTATAGTAATTCCCCAGTTTCCCAAAGGATCAAGTTCAAGTTCCCTGACCCTTATTCCTCTCCAGCTTTAATCACTCCAGTATATTATATGTTTTTTTCCTGGTCATTCAAAACTATAGTCATTCATATGTCTGTTTTTATTCAATGAGTATTTCATCATTTAAGTCTCAGGTATGGTTCAAGTTCATTTAAACCTTCCTTAACATTCTGACTCAAGACAACTCTCATAGACACCTACAGTTAAATATATATGTTTGTCATCCTATTATTTTGTCTAACTTTCATTACACTTTCATAATTAAGGATATACTCACATCCTTCATGATTTTCTCAATAAGTGAATACAGCAGTGGGCTGGCAGAAACTTTGAAATTGGTAGTACCTGCAAAGAGATTACTTTAACATTGCTCCTTCTGTAGTCAAGCAATTTGCATACTGCTGCTTCTACAGCTAAAACTACTTGGCCAACAGGAGGACAATAACCTAAATCAATGGCACATGCAACAGCTATCCCTCTTTATGAAGTAGACAAAAAAGTGGTAGAGGAGTCAAGCTCTTTAGTGACTGCTAAACACCAAATTTTACTCAACTGAAGCTCTTAGTCCTTGGGTTTGCATATTTAATGTTAACGATGTGTATTTTTGTAACTTTTTGGTTCATCCATGTTAGGGCAGTCATCTATTAACTATAGCAAGCTTGTTATATTCAATACATTTTGTTGCAAAGGTAAAACAGCAATAATGACTAATAAAATTTAGTTTAATTGTAACTCCTTCCTTTTTCTTTCCCAAATAGACATTTCATTACTCTCCACTTCATCCACTGGTTACATCTGTATTTTTGGTAACACCAGACTCTTTCAGAGTTTGATTATCTTATATTTCTATCCATGAAGCCACAATCTAGCAAGTTGTGAATTAGTCTCCAGAAGTACCATTCTATTGGTATGGTTTATTTCCTCTTGGTCCAAAGTAGATAACTAGTGCTTCTCAAACTTTAGTGCATCATAATCCCCTAGAGCACTTGTTAGAAAAGTTTGCTAGATGGTATGGTCCAGATTCTGGTTCAAAGTGTAGGCGAGGGCCTGAAATTTTACATTTCTCACAGTTCCCGGATGATCCTGATGCTTCTGATCTGGGACCACGTAAAGAACCACTGCTCTAGGCAAGGCAATCCACACCCATATAACTTAATGCATTATTTAAGAGAAAGTTATGTAAACCTTTTGATCTGGCTATGTCCAATGTTATTTTTTACAAAGTGCCGCTTTAGAAAGCTTTCTTCTATTTTATAAGTAGTTTATAAATTTATCATGAAAAGATACTAAAGAAAAGACACTTACCAACAACAGCTTTATCCAGATTAATATAAGTGAAAGCCTTTAAATGCAATGAGGAAAGGTATCCCTGGAAAAGGAAAAATACCAATGTACTAGTATGTATTAATCCAGTTATCACCAACAAAGCTATCATTAGGGATTTCTATTTAAGTCTGGATTTTATTGAAACTAAATATATGAAGGTAAAAAATGATCTAAACAAATCTAAAAGAGCATGGTTTCTGGAAGACAGATTAAGTAATTACAAGTGGGAGGCCCATTCTGTGTATGGATAAGATATAGATAATACCTCTAGCCATTCAGTGGCACCAACAGCTCCAAAGTCTCCACCACTCCAGCTGGCAAAGACAATGCTTCTGCTGGGTTTAAACTGACCTAAAAACAACAAAAAGTTAGTTCTATCTTGGGAAAGGTTACAGGTCAGTAACTGACTTAAGATGCAATCAGAAACTTCAGACTACAGATTCAAAACTATTTCTTTTCCTTTTGAGGCCCCAAGTGAAAAGTACCAAAAGAAGAAATAGAAATACATTTTTAAAGTAATAGGAGATCATTTGCAAATAAGATCTTAAGTACACAGTAGGGACCAGCTTACTAGACCTCACTCCTACACTCCATTCTTTGAGTCCCATAACTTCCAGACCAAGAGCTATGTGAAATCACAACCCAAGTATCTTCTTTGAAAACGATTTACCTAGAAGTTACTTAAAATACCAGATTACTTTAAAAACAAATGTTTGAGACAATTAAAACTCACAAATTTAAGTTTAGGAAAGAGTGAGTTTTCAGAGAAATTAATGATAGCTCCTTTGGGGCTTTTATGGGCCACTACCCTCCACTCCACTCCTCCCCCTCCCCTGGGTACATCTTTTTCTGCATTAATTTACTTTTGTATATGAGTTAAGCACTGCAACTTGCCCTAGGACCCAAAGATTCAAGACTGTGATGGGGGTCTGCATGTGTGGGTGAGTCGATATAAAACAGTGGCAAGTACCATGTGACAAAGGCTTGAAAGTGAGCCTTTCTTACATAAACATATTATATACTATATACTTACAAATCAAATATTCTATATTTTATTTATAAAGTTTTATATTATCATTCTATAATCAAACTAAAGAACATAGTGCAGAGGTATGACACTGCTTGCTTTCAAACAGATTCCTTAGGGACCATGTTAGAGATTTGCTGTATCATTCTGGATATGTCAAAGAGAATTTAGGACCCAATACAATGCTTTCCAGGGTCTCAAAGAAACTCATGAAGACACTACACAGAAAACTGTTTCAAAGTCAAAAGCAGATACAACAAAAGACAACCTACTTTGTACTTAAGAATTCAGCGTCTAGGGATTCCCTGGTGGCTCAGTGGTAAAGAATCCGCCTGCCAATGCAGGAGATTCGGGTTCAATCTCTGGTCTAGAAAGCTCCCACATGCTGCAGAGCAGCTAAGCTCATGTGCCACAACTACTGAGCCCGCAACCTAGAGCCCAGGAGCCGCAACTACTGAGCCCGTGTGCCCCAGGTCCGAGAGCCTGTGCTCTGCAACAAGAGAAGCCATGGCAGTAAGAAGCCTACACACTGCAACAAAGAGTACCCCCCGCTTGTCTCAAATAGAGAAAGCCTGTGCAGCAACGAAGACCCAGCACAGCCCAAAATAAATAAATAAACTGTAAGGAATGTTGATGTAAGAAAGGCTTACTGTTAAGCCTCTCTCCAATGGTACTGGCCACTCTTATACCCACCCACCCACACGTACAAACCCCCATCACGTTCTTGAATCTTTGGGTCCTAGGGCCCAGCACAAGTGAACCAGAAGAACATTAGCAAAAGTGAGCAAAGCATATTATAACACTCAGAAGCACAGTATAGAACAGATGCTCAAGTTCTCAAAATTTGTACTCTACCTTTTACCACCATATCGGAAAGTATCTGGGCAAGTGTCAATAGCAGACTTGTTCCTACACTGGACTTTGCAGCTCCAGGACCCCAGGCATCCCTCTGGGCCCCTACTATAACATAGCGATCTTAATTAAAAAAAAAAAAAAAAGATAAATTATTCAATCAGCTTTTAAACTGTTTCCTAATAGTGAAGTCTAGAATAAACACATTAGTAGAAGGGTAAAAAATGTAGTATATGTAGTAAGGGTAAGAGATCCTTACTTCAGATCTGACTTAGGACTCCAGGGATTAAACATTCATATGACAATACTAATCTCTTTTTTCTACATTACTAATTAAGGTTACTCACTGCCTACTTATTTGTGCTCACTAATTGTCTAGTAAGCACTGAAGTCCAAGGGCTTTCCTTACCAAATGATATGACTATTTGATAGCAAACATATATAGTGGCAAACTACAGCCTGCAGGCCCATTCATTAATATTGTCCATGGCTGTGTTCATGCTGCAATGGCAGAGTTGAAGAGTTGCAATGGAGACTGTTTGGCCTACAACATGTTTATTATTTGCTCCTTAAGAAGAAATTTGCTTACCTCTGGTCTATTTAATAACTTAAAAAGAGATTTCCTAGGCATAACGGTCAGTTCAACAAGTTAACTTTCTAGGCTGTTATTACCTCCTATTAAAGCTGACACTTGAACAGTTAGTTCACTTTAGGACAAATATGGTTTAGCATTTCAAGAAACCAAGCCCAGTCAGCTCTCCTGCCCTCCCTCCCTCTGGCCACATCTTTAGTGAGGAAAACCAAACAAAAAGTCCCCAAGGATCTTTACCTGGTTCTTCAAAGCCCTTAATAACTCCAAAGACGTTAAAAATTCTTATCTCCTTCAGCACATTGTTCACGCTAAGTTTCACATTCTTATCCTGTGAGGATACCAGCTTACATGAAGAGTCTGTACCCCAAATACGAGGACAGTCTCCTTCCATATTTCTAGAAGCAGAAAGTAGAGATCAGAGTTCTGAGTTACTGTTAACTTCCTCCAGGTTTACAAAATCAGTGACTTTCAAGGTTAAGAGGACAAATAAAGAGAACACACAAAATTACTCACTAGTGACCAAACACTTGTGTTTTACTCCAATCTGTAGGCAGTTATTTGAAAATTGAGTTGCTTCCTAGTTTAACGAATTTTTAATTACCTATCCCACCTGATGTATGTGTTTCTGCCAGAATAGCTATAATTTACATTTTAAATAGACTCCAAGATGGATTAAAAATGAAGTCCTTATCTATAAAGGTGCATTAATACATCCTCATGTTTCCTAACTCTCCACTAACAATGCAGGTGAAAGTGAAAGCCACTCAGTCGTGTCCAACTCTTTAAGACCCCATGGACTATACATATACAGTCCATGGAACTCTCCAGAACAGAATACTGATGTGGGTAGCCTTTCCCTCTCCAGGGGATCTTCCCAATCTAGGGATCAAACCCAGGTCTCCTGCATTGCAGGCGGATTCTTTACCAGCTGAGTCACAAGGAAAGCCCAACAAGGCAACTATACATTCTTATTTCAGTTATGAAAGAATACTCTCATGCTGCTATAGTTAGGTTAGATAGCTTCCCCAATCTGATTCTGCATGTGTTATCCAAATAAGGACTGCTCAAAAAGGGCTTACTACATAAATAAGTCAAAACACTATTAACTCCCCAGTACACAAGAACAAGATAAGGGGCTGGCTTCACAGATTAGGAAGGCTTGTAGGTAGTAGGAAGAAGTAACTGATTCTAAGTTTGGTTTTAGTCAAAAAGAATCACCTATTACAAAAACCTCTTAGACACATTATTAATAGTCATATATAGTAGTGGTTAAGTCACTAAGTCGTGTCTGACTCTTGCGACCCCATGGACTGTAGCCTGCCAGGCTCCTCTGTCCATGCGATTCTCCAAGCAAGAATACTGGAGTGGGTTGCCATTTCCTTCTCCAGGGGATCTTCCTGACCTAGGAATTGAACCTAGGTCTCCTGCATTGCAGGCAGATTCTTTACCGACTGAGCTATGAGTCCTTGTATGTAGATGGCTCTTCATTTGATATCAGTAATCCTGCTAAGTAGAATACACTTCAGCTATCCAATTACATCAAACATCACCAATGTGGTTAGAGTAACTTATTCTATGTCACACAGCAAATAAATGCTCACATGAATGTTTGAAACTAGACTAACATCCCCTGCCAATACCAGGGGATATATCGAGATCAAGATAAAAATTAATGACATGTACTCTAACCAGCCTCATTTCTATTTTTAAACAGGAATACTAGTACACTAGGGAGGACGTCCAGAAGGACTAATTATGACTATAAAGCATCTGGGAAACTGTCATGAGAACTGAGGATATGCAATCTACAGACAAGGAAACAAATCATTCTGTTGCTAAAACAGAAAATCCAGAACTAATGGATATTCCAGGGAATAAGATTTCAGCCCAATACAAATTCTAACAGATCTTCTTCAATAACTGAATGTTGCCACAGGTAACAAAATGCTTTAACCACAGGAAGTACTCAAGCAGAAGGTATGCCAACAATATTACACAAGTTCACTGGGTGGACTGAACAAGGACTCTTCCAAGTTTAATGAATCAAATGTCTATTAAGATCACTTTATAGAGGAAAAATTGCATTTTTATATACATCAAGTTAACTGCTAACTATCCACCAAACACCCAACATGTGGAAAATTACAGCCAATTGTTTTAAGATTTTATCGAATCAACAGATTATTATTTCTCCCTAATCATAAAACTTGACCCTGCAAGATGGTTTTCAAATAAGAACTTACTGAAATAGCTTTTCTGCACCAGCTCTGGAAATTGTTTGGACAGGTATGTTGGGCAATCCTGATGACTGAGATGGTGGAAACTGAGTGTGATTGAAAGAAGGGAATCCAGGTGTGTAAGGATCACCTGTTCCCAGATGAGCCTAGTAAAACAAAAGAGTAATTATAATTAGTTCACACACTTATTCAAGAAATCCCTATAAGATTCAAATTCTGTATGAGGCTATAACCTACATTTATAGTCTGAAAGTCTGAGTGGCTCTATAATATATGACTTTTGTTTTTATATGGCATATGTCAAATTCTTAATTCAAGGTACTATTGGTAAAGTCTTTTTAGCAATAATAATAATTAGGTTTCAAAGTCATGTAATTCATCATCTCACTTACTGCTAAAATTCTCCAAGGGCAAAAAACAGTATTTAAGGAAGGCACAGTTCTATTGCTATTAATGTAGATGGAACCCAGCATCAATTTGGAGAACCCAATAACTTATTTAGTCAAGAAATAAAAACTCACATGTCCAAAAACTGGAAGATTTGCATTAACAATCGGAAATTTACTATGGTCCATGTATATCAAGACACCAATTGCATTTAAACTTTCAGCATTTGCAACCTGAAGAAAAACATATAAAGCTCAGAAAATGAAGATCTAATCAACAAAAATTAAAAATACATACTGAACTTATACTGAAAGACAAAGGGCTATAGCAGACTACACCAATACTTCCAACATTTCAATAGCTAATACGTACAGGAAAAAATACTTGCCTTAAAATTTAACTTTTTTAAAGAAATTAACTTAAATTTTTAATAAGATAATTGTAGATTCATTTGCAGTTTTAAGAAATAATAATAGAGATCCACTGTAAACTTTGCCCAGTTTTCTTTTAGTCAAAGTCTGAAGAACTAACAGCCTGAATACTAACATTGATACAATACAATCTGCATATATTGTTCAGACTTCCCCAGTTTTACTTGCACTCATTCATGTGTTTGTGTATTAAGTTCTAAACAATCAATCAAAATACCAAACAATTAGTTTTAACACCACAAAGATTCTTCCAGTTGCCATTTATTTCCATCCTCAACTTTTGGCAACCACTAATCTCTCTTCCATTTCTAAAACGTCGTCATTTCAAAAGTGTTATACACTCCAAAAGCTAAACATAGAGTTACAATATGACCCAGCAATCTCACTCCTAGGTAGACACACAAGATAATCAGAAATATCTATTCACCTAAAACATATAAATGAATTTTTATCGTAGCATTATTCATAAAACCAGAAAGTAGACACAGCCCAAATGTCTGTTAACTGACAAGTAAACAGGCAAAATGTGGTATATCAAATACTATTCAGTCAGAAAAAGAAATGAAGTACTGATTAATGGCACAGCATGGATGAACCTTGAAAACATTATGCTAAGTGAAAAGAAACCAGTCGAAAGAGGCAAAATATTGTATGATTCTGCTCATATAAAATGTCCAGAAGAGGCAAATCCGTAACAGAGTAAATTAGTGATTGTCAGGGACTAGAAGGAGGGAAGAATGGGGAGTAACTGAAAGTGGTATAGAGTATCTTTAGGATATAATGAAAATATTCTGGAATTAGATCATGGTGGTAGTTGCACAACCTGTGTATATACGAAAAACCGAATAGTATACTTTAAAGAGTGAATTTTATGGTATATGGATTATACATCAATTTAAAAAGTAAAAAACACTTCCACTCCAATGTGGTTGCACAATAAAGCTTAACTAAGAAAATTCAAAATATAAATAATAAAAACCCATCCAAGACAACCACTGTCTTTCCATTCTAAGCCCTTGTATAGGTGACTTTTAATTTTCCTTTTTATAAAAGTTATACCTGAATCATATACATTTATATAGAGAGAGTGAGAGCCAATGTATGTGTGTGTGTACATATACACATAAACCTTGGTTTTATATATATATATATAACTTGGTTACACAGACACAATTTAAATCTCTTTCACTTAAGCATTTCTCATAACTGCATGTTTACTGGAAAACAATTATTGCAAAGTACTCCAAGTAGATATGCCAGTTTCAGAAGTATCCTATAACTTTAGATAACAGGAACTTATTTGACTTGTAGAGTACTTTAATAAATTATATTATCAGGTATGAGAGTTTAAGACTGATGGTTTTCAGAATGTAAGAAAGTTAATAATACCATTTAGCTATAGAATGATTTTACATATTTAATAACTCATACTCACCTTTTCAGCAAAAGTGATTTTTCCAGCTCTTACAATCACTAAAGATCCATTCACAGGCATATTTAAATCCTCAAAGTCTTGTTTAGTGCCAAAATTAGCATAGACCAGTTTACCCTAGGATAAAGACATTGGATTCAATGAGCATTATGGTATTAGAACAATGACAGAGTCTACCACCAAATATTTTACAGGTCAAACCCAAGAGAGAGAGAGGGAAAAAAAAAAGGCGGCCAAGGCCTAAAAAAGTATGTGAGAGTTCTAAAGTCAAAAGTGGTCAGAGGACTTCCCTGGTGGTCCAGTGGCTAAGACTCTGCACTCCCAATGCAGGGAGCCTGGGTTTGATCCCTGATTGGGGAACTAGATCACATGCCACAACTAAGACCCGGCACAACCAAATAAATAAATTTCTTTTTTAAAAAAGTGTTCAGGGTTAACAGAAGTGAAGTCAAGATTTTTGGTCTCCAATATTCACATCTTTCATTATCTTATGATACCTTTCATTTAATTAACATTAAATATTTATGTTAATTTATATTGCTTCAGATATTTTGGGGAAAGAGAAAGGATAATAAAATATGCTTAAGCAAAGAGGTATCTATCAATAAAAACACTGTAGACTAGCCAAGGCAGAACCAATTACATATTGTTCCTACACTTGAACTGCAGATAACTGAGGACATAAGAATTAACTGAAAGCTGTGATAATAAATCCATCCAGAAGTTGTTCTGGAATAAAATAAACTTGCAGAGATCAACTTTTAGATGTTTATGTAAGCTGTCATCATAATGCTCCTAAACTCTATCAGAGTTCAGATGAACTGAACTGACATTATAAACTGACATTAACAACCAAATATCTAAATACAGATAGCATTCAGGTGAACCAATCCTCTCCACATTCTTTAACAGAACAATCTACTGAGAGAATTAATTCTTAGGTAGGTTGATAAGGAGTCCAGGAGGAGAAAGGGGTCTCTTGAGAAGAAAAAGACAAACTTTTTCTCTACATTCCTTAGTCTTAGTCACATAAAATGTTTTTCCCAGAGCTAATGATTACACAACAAAGCTCATCTTGCTCAAGGGTGTTTTTCCTTAAGCTCTGTATCTTGGTTATCTTGTTATATTAAGACTTATGTTATGGGAATGGGTCTGGTAAGACCTTTCTATTGTTAGTTCTAACCTTGTTAATTTAAGATGTATGTTGTGGGAGTGGGTCTGGTAAACATATATAAGGCCTTGATACCACTAGTGAGTGGGGGCGCTCTGTCCCCTTCTGATGTCTATTTCAGCAGCTTTGTCTATCGTTTTTCACTGTTATAAAACTTCTGCCACACAAAAGTTCTTGAGTGATCAAGCCTGGCACCTGGTCCCAAAGCTAAGTCTTCTTCAGAGATCACGAATCCAACGTCGTTCACCGTAAACTATCACTAATGTTAATGTTAATGTAATGTTAGTTGCTCAGTCATGTCTGACTCTTTGTGACCCCATGGATTGTAGCCCGCCAGGCTCCTCTGTCCATGGAATTCTCCAGGCAAGAATACTGGAGTGGGTGGCTATTTTCTTCTCCAGGGGATCTTCTTGATCCATGGATCAAACCATGTCTCCTGCATTGCAGGCAGATTCTTTACTGTCTGAGCCGCCAGTTCAGTTCAGTTCAGCTGCTCAGTCGTGTCTGACTCTTAGCGACCCCATGAACCACATCACGCCAGGCCTCCCTGTCCATCACCAACTCCCAGATTTCACTCAAACTCATGTCCATCGAGTTGGTGATGCCATCCAGCCATCTCATTCTCTGTCGTCCCCTTCTCCTCCTACCCCCAATCACTCCCAGCATCAGAGTCTTTTCCAGTGAGTCAACTCGTCGCATGAGGTGGCTAAAGTATTGGAGTTTCAGCTTCAACATCAGTCCTTCCAATGAACACTCAGGATTGATCTCCTCTAGAATGGACTGGTTGGATCTCCTTGCAGTCCAAGGGACTCTCAAGAGTCTTCTCCAGCACCACAGTTCAAAAGCATCAATTCTTTGGCGATCAGCTTTCTTCACAGTCCAACTCTCACATCCACACATGACCACGGGAAAAACCATAGCCTTGACTAGACGGACCTTGGTTGGCAAAGTAATGTCTCTGCTTTTTAATATGCTATCTAGGCTGGTCATAACTTTCCTTGCAAGGAGTAAGCGTCTTTTAATTTCATGGCTGCAATCAGCATCCGAAGTGATTTTGGAG
Source organism: Moschus berezovskii (assembly GCF_049115385.1). Taxonomy (NCBI): domain Eukaryota; kingdom Metazoa; phylum Chordata; class Mammalia; order Artiodactyla; family Moschidae; genus Moschus; species Moschus berezovskii. Next base: position 92,292,883 of record NC_142460.1, read on the forward strand.
CCAAAAAAAATTAAGTCTGACACGGTTTCCACTGTTTCCCCATCTATTTCCCATGAAGTGATGGGACCAGATGCCATGATCTTCGTTTTCTGAATGTTGAGCTTCAAGCCAACCTTTTCACTCTCCTCTTTCACTTTCATCAAGAGGCTTTTGAGTTCCTCTTCACTTTCTGCCATAAGGGTGGTGTCATCTGCATATCTGAGGTTATTGATATTTCTCCCAGCAATCTTGATTCCAGCTTGTGCTTCTTCCAGCCCAGCGTTCCTCATGATGTACTCTGCATAGAAGTTAAATAAGCAGGGTGACAATATACAACCTTGACGTACTCCTTTTCCTATTTGGAACCAGTCTGTTGTTCCATGTCCAGTTCTAACTGTTGCTTCCTGACCTGCATACAGGTTTCTCAAGAGGCAGGTCAGGTGGCCTGGTATTCCCATCTCTTTCAGAATTTTCCACAGTTTATTGTGATCCACACAGTCAAAGGCTTTGGCATAGTCAATGAAGCAGAAATAGATGTTTTTTTGGAACTCTCTTGCTTTCTCCATAATCCAGCAGATGTTGGCAATTTGATCTCTGGTGCCTCTGCCTTTTCTAAGCCCAAATGTAAAATGAAAGTGAAGTTGCTCAGTCCTGTCCGACTCTTTGTGACCCCTTGGACCACCAGGCTCCTCCGTCCATGGGATTTTCCAGGCAAGAATACTGGAGTGGGTTGCCATTTCCTTCTCCAGGAGATCTTCCCGACCCAGGGATTGAACCCGGGTCTCCCGCATTGTAGGCAGACACTTGACCATCTGAGCCACCAGGGAAGTCATAAATATAATGTAAGTGCTATATAAATACTTGAAGATGAGTGGCAAATTCAAGTTGTTTTTTTTGGAATTTCATGGAATTTTTTTTCCAAATTTTTTCCATCCTTCAATTGAATACATGGATATGCAGATATGAAGGGTCAACTGTATTTTCTTCTCTCCAAATATCAAATTCCTAGCAAATATATAATATATACAATTTCAAATTAAATTCAGAGGCTTCTTGTTTGTTTGATTTTGCTTTAACCTGTCACGTAACATATTGCCATGAGTCTTTGGATGTGGCATCTAACCGAAAAAAGCTGCATATAGTAACTCTCTTATATGAGAGGTGTAAATACAAAAGGAGACAACATTTTTGTGGACTATTTTAAAACACGATAAATGGCATTATCAACATCATTCACGATTTAAATATTATGTATACATTACAGATCATCTCCATATCAACAATTATGTAAGGGGAACACTAGAAAATAAAAATGTTATAATGTTTTTATGCAGTGCTTAAGCAACTGAATGTTTTATCTGAAGAGCCTATGATGTCAAAATCAAAATCAAAGTTTTGCTTTTTGAATGCATGAGTTGTAACCCACAGAAAATAAGGAGTAAATTGTTTGGTCAGGATCTTGTTAGTTTAAGAAACAAAAAATGTAAGAACCAAAATATGCACACCATTAATTCTAATTAATTAATTAGAATTAATTACTAATTCTGAAAATGATGTAGCTAAAAATTAAATCACCCTATACCTCCACAACACTGGTTTATGGGTGGCCAGTGAAAGTGATACAGCACAGGCAACCAGGAAGACAGAGAAGAACCATAAAACTTCATTTGGCTCAGAAGACAGTCTTCAGATAAGACTCCAGCATATAAATATGTGGTTTTTAACCTAAAAAACCTAGACAGATCTAGCTAGCTGTTTTTCAACTTCTACAGTAGTTTGGCCAAATTTGCCTAAATTTTAAAAGATCAAGCATTAAAGCATCAAACTAACATTAGACTCCAGCCAAGATGGTTATTTATATCTGCCTCCACAAAAGGGTGAATCTGATACATGAATTCATTCAGTAAATACTAGCATGTGTCAGGCACTGTCCAAGGCTCTGTGACATAGCAGAAAATGAAACTAACCCCTAGTCCTTTGTGTAGCTTACATTCTAGTGTGGAAACAAGTGAATAATGTCAGGTTCTGTACTTACAGGATAAGGAGAAGGGACTGGAGGAAGGCCATTTTTGATAATTAAAGAAGACTTCCCTAGGGAGGTAATGCTGGAGAAGAGACTCCAGTGCAATGTGAGGGAAGAAGCCATGCTGATATTTAAGGGAGGAGTGGGACAGACAAAGGGAAAGGCGATTTATAAAGGCCTTGAGGGGGGAGCATGTTTGAGTTAGAGTACTGAGGAACAGCAGGGAGGTGAGAGTGGCCACAGCAGAGTGAGTGAAGGAAGAACAGAGCCGCAGAATTACTTAGGGCCTTGCTGACCAAGCTGAGGGCTCGGGATTTTAACTGTGGCATAGGAGGGATGAGAACAAAAATATCCCATGACCAGCTACATTTTACAAGTAAACTTATACTAAGAACAGGAAAAACAGTGAGTTTTTGAGCTATTCAACAGGGGAAAAATCTCATGCATGGCTTTGCCTTACTCACAGTAACTGTCGCAGCCTTACTATATGCCACGTAACCCTCAGGACTCTCCACTGAGTATGCCTGACTCCCATCACCACTCGCACTCACTATAGACACCGAGTTTTGAGAACTGCGGGGGAAAAAGAAGAAAAAGGTTAAGGGAAAATGAAGCTAAGGCAGCTTTGAGAAAAAAATTAAATGGATTTAATACATTTAGCATTTGATATGCATTATTTATTTTGAAGGTCTTTGCTATAATTAGGGCTTCCCTGGTGGCTCAGATGGTAAAGAGTCCACCTGGAATGCAGGGACCCAGGTTTGATCCCTAGGTCGGGAAGATCCTACCAGGCAAGATGGTAGGAGTGGCTACCCATTCCAGTATTCTTGCCTGGAGAATTGCATGGACAGAGGAACCTGGCGGGCTACAGTCCATGGGGTCGCAAAGAGTCAGACAATAATTAGCACACCTGAGAATAGCTAATTCTATAAAATGAGGTTACCATCTTTCAACATACCTGCCTTTGACCTGAATCTTAACAAAATGTTCATCATGCCAGACTTTGTTGAGTTTATAGTCATGTAATTGATTTTCAATGAAAAAAGCCAAACTGCTATCTTTTTGAGATCCAGCCTCACGCGGGACATAAGAATTTTCATTCAGCATCCTGGAGGGGAAAAAAACTCACTGTTAAATGAACTAAAGTTTAACTTAAACACTGAACTCAAGTATCAAGCAAGTCGTCTTAAAAGCATAACTCAATAAAATAACTGTGACCCAAAATTCTGGATTAACCAGATAGAGACAAGCTTAGAAGGGAAAAAAAAAAGCGTCTATAGTTGAAGGAATTAAATCTCTTTATCTACTGTAAAGCCTCATCCCTATACATCTGCTTAGGGTAATTTTAGGGGAAATGAGTAGTTTCCATAAGATCTGCTGTAAGCGAAATGATGCTGTAAGCAAAATGAAAGACAGTGTTACTGTTGGTGAATTCAGGACATACAGCTTCAATTTCACTTCTTGAAGCATTCTGAATATCCCAGAAGCAAAACTCCTCTTCGTTTTGATTTCTCATGACTCTTTGTAAATACACATATCACATTAGTTATATAATATTTTTTGAGACTCCTCACCCTCACTTTATCCATAATGCCTAGTGTACAGTACACACAAAAATATTCACAGAAGAAGTAAAAATGCCAAGATTTCTCATTTAAGACCAAAATAATTATTGTCCCATTGAAACTATTTGGGGTTAACGAAAGGTAAAAGATGAGCAGCCCTTGCTCACTGCAACCAAAGAAAGCCTGTGCACGCAGCAATGAAGACCCAGTGCAGCCAAAAAAAGAAAAATATAAAGACAGAAACCTTAAGGACACTCCTTAGGGTATGGGTTGAGTAAGAACCAGAAGGAATCAAGAAATACTTGAGACTTGGGCTGTCAGTTAGTCCTGAGCTAGAGGATGAAAAAAGCTACTGATCCTTTTATGGATAGTAGCAGGGCTCAGCATGACTTACAGGGGGATGAGATGGAAAATCAGAGGAGAACAAAGTCTGACAGCAAGCAACAGGCTACAAAGAACCAGATGACAAAAGACCAAGAGCCTATGAATTTTCTTTAAAAAAACAAAAAGGGAAAGAATCTGCCTGCAATGTGGAGACCCGAGTTCGATCCCTGGGCTGGGAAGATCCCCTGGAGAAGGGAATGGCTACCCACACTCCAGAATTCTTGCCTCGAGAATTCCACGGACAGAGAAGCCTGGGGGGCTACAATCCCTGGAGTCACAAAGAATTGGACACAACTGAGCAACTAACACTTTCACTTTCACTACCCTTTAACTGAAAATGTCTCGCCTATTTTAAATTTTAAACAGCTTTTCCTCTAGACTATCACCCTTGTTTTATTCCATTGCACCTAATAGTATTTGTTTAGGCACTGAGATTGAACTTGTGAAGCAGCTCAGGCTTACCTGATGGCCCTGGCAAAGTCTATGGCATCCAGTTTGTCAGACAACGCTGATTTGAGGTCTGCCCAGAATATGCGAGGTATTCCAGGGAGTTGCTCTTCTGATTCGAAAGTTTCTGTCTCCTCTGGGCACGAAGGCTGTGTTCCTGCCCGTTTCCCACAATCACCTTGTGGTTCCACACGTTTACAATAACCCAAGTAGCCAATCATAAATCCTAAGGATAAAAAGTTTCAGAGCTGAACTCAAAGAATTTCATTTATACTCAGCTCCTGTAAGAATTGTTAATATTTTCAGTTATCCCTTGAAAATGCTGGCATTAATTAAACTGTAAGGCATCTGAAAGTAAATAAGGTATCTCAGCTTTGTCTATTTTAAACCATTCAATCTATTATATAATAATTTAATTTTAAACAGCTAGCTTTTCAAAGCAAAGGTAACTTTTCTTCCCAGAAGCCTTCTGTGAATCCTCAGGTCCAGCATCTATGCTACAAATATCCTGTGCAAATTTCTAGTGAAACATTTGCACATTACATTGAAATGATTCCTGTGTTACTCTTCTCCCACCAGGCTAACCTCAAAGGCAGGTGTAAAATCTTAGGCATCACTGTATTCCTAGTATCGTGCACAATGCACCACATAAATGTTTGCTGAGCTGGATGAACAAACTTCCTAGAGTTGATGACAAGGAATTTTTAAAGTTTTGAATGGCTGTTCTTACCAATCAAGAAAAAGATGATTACAGCAATGACCCCGTAGCAGATGTATCCATTTAACCTTTTCGGTTTCGTGACACTGGTGTGGTTGCCCCTCACGTTACTGTCAACATTTTCTTCTTCATCTGCAGCTAATTTCATCTCCACATGACTGTTGTCACCATCTACTTGCCGAGCCAAACTAAACCTGGTGTACGACAATGGTTCTCCACCAAACTGAGATTTTAAAAAACAAGAAAGAAAGCATTATGAAGGATAAGAAAAGGAACTGGGACATTTAAAGGAAGCCTGGTCAGGTGTTACTGGGCCATTACTATGACTTGCTGTACATTCTCAAGGAAAAGGAAGTTCCCTTTTTAAGCTAGCACTCTTCCCTGTGCCCAGCTCTATCAACAGTGGAAGGGGCCTGGTTCATCACTGGCCTTCACCTCATTCAGCCTTTTCATTCAGAGCTTCTGTTACCACGTCTACTGATAGACATTTTGACCAGTGCTTTCTTTAGTTTATCTGAACTACCTGACTATGTCTTCACTATGCCCTGAAACTTCTTACATGATTTTCCATAATTAACTCTACTCAAGATTGAATATAACCTTCCTTTGTGAGATCTATTACACCTCAAGACCACCACTTCAAACATAAATGAGTAACTGATGATAGCTTTGGGTATTTTTTCTTGCTTACTGGGTGAAAAGCATCCTCATATGCTTCAGAATCTTGCAAACTGGTGACAGAGAAATACATCTTAAAATCATACCAAGTTAGAGAATGCTGATCTCGCTTGATCCATCATTCTGAGCTGCCACACAGAAGAGCCTAGACACAAAACAGAGAATTAGCATAATGAAATATCTAACACAGATACCACTGTATTAGACTATTGAGGACTTTCCATTAAGTATTATATATCAAGTTTACTTTTAAATATATTATCATCTTTCTAGAAAGGATCTTTAACCAAGATAGTTTAACATGACAACTAAATTTAGGGTGATCCTTGATTTGCTCCTTAATTGAGGGAGGGATGAGGTGGGTTGAGGACAACTTGAAGGATATTATTGGGAGAAGTAAGAAATTTGAATACAGACTATATCCTAGACAATAGTATTGTATCAATATTAGGTTTAGAATTGTGATATGGTATTGCATTTTTTGGAGGAGTATGTCCTTGTTAGGAGATTAATGCCAACGATTTTAAGGATGAAGTATCATGATGTCTGTCACTTACTTTCAAATAGTTCACTTTAACTGAATTTACTAGACAAAGAAAAGGGACAAATACAAAAGACAATAGACTAGCACCTGAAAAAAAAAGCTAACTAACAAAAGTAAAATTAAGCCAAAGACTGGTTATGCTACACAAATCGGTAACAAATGATGCCAGTAGAAAAGGAGAGAAAACCTGATCCCTCTGATTAAATGAACACTTTCTAACAAATGATTTGATAGATCTTTGATGCAAAAAGGATAAAAGAAAAGCACAGAGTATGCTATTTTACAGATGAAAAGGCCAATTATTTGAGACCTTAAGTGACTTGTTCAAGGGCAAAAACTGATCACCTAAAAATGAGATCCAACAGCTTTCTATAAAACTGGTTTTACAAGAGAGCATGTTCTCATCTCCAGAAATTTAGGAAATTACTTTTAACTTTTTTCAAAGCAAACTATGCCTCTGTAACCAGGAGTCTTAAAATTTAAAGCATAGGTATTAACTGAAATCTAGGTTTTTCTAATTAATTTGGTTTGAGTGCATCTAGATGCTTGAAAGTGATAGTATGTTGAGATGTATAAAAAGACATTTATTTCACACTATTTTAAAGCTTGTCGTCTAAAAGTATATTCACAGTACATTTAACACCCACACAGCAAAAAGCAACATGTGATATATATGCAGATTGTAAAACAAACTATGCAAACCAGCATTAGAAAAGTCTTCTATCAAACTCTATTAACAAAAAAAAAAACAATTTTTAGTCCTCAAGCTTTAAAGACCAGAGCCAATAAGCAAAAGCTCATACTCTTAGAAGTACAATCTCACCCCATCTGGTACAAAAAGCTTATCACTATCACTGCACTCAACTGTATAAACCCAATCACTAGAGCCAGAACTGGAAGGCCCCACCCTGAACCAATTTTAATCACCCTTTTCTAGGAAAAAACAGCTTACCATCTTAATATTCATCTGACTCAGCCACTCCTCAAGGTTTCTAGTTTTAAATGAATTTTAAGATTAAAGTGACAACACATTCAAATAAATTATCTAAATAAAAAGTGTAAATAAACAATGAGGAGACTGAGTGCAAGTCTAAAGAAACAGATATTAATAGCACATGTCATGATTTTGGATAGTTAAAATGTAAGTATATTTTTTACTGAGCAAACAGATACAGTATTTCTATTTCAATCCCCAGACACAAAATTAAGGCTGTAACATAAAAGAAATCAAGTCAGAGGAGGAAAAAAAGTATGACCTACATAATTCTCATTTTTTTAAATTAACTTATTTTTTATTGAAGGATAGCTGCTTTACAGAATTTTGTTGTTTTCTGTCAAACCTAAACATGAATCAGCCATAGCTATACATATATCCCCTCCCTTTTGAACCTCCCTCCCATCTACCTCCCCATCCCACCCCTCTAGGTTGATATAGAGCCCCTGTTTGAGTTTCCTGAGCCATACAGCAAATTCTGGCTATCTATTTACATATGGTAATGTAAGTTTCCATGTTACTCTTTTCACACATCTCACCCTCTCCTCCCCTCTCCCCATGTCCATAAGTCTATTCTCTATGTCTGTTTCTCCACTGCTGCCCTGTAAATAAATTCTTCAGAACCATTTTTCTAGATTCCGTACATATGTGTTAGAATATGGTATCTATCTTTCTCTTTCTGACTTACTTCACTCTGTATATTATACCCATTAGGTTCTAGATTCATCCACCTCATTAGAACTGACTCAAATGCGATCCTTTTTATGGCTGAGTAATATTCCATTGTGTATATGTACCACTACTTCTTTATCCATTCATCTGTCGATGGACATCTAGGTTGCTTCCATGTTCTAGCTACTGTAAATAGTGCTGCAATGAACAATGGGACACCTGTGTCTTTTTCAGTTTTAGGAGTGGAACTGCTGGGTCACATGGTGGTTTTATTCCTAGTTTTTTAAGGAATATCCATACTGTCTTCCATAGTGGCTATATTCTCACCAACAGTGCAAGAGTGTTCCCTTTTCTCCACACCCTCCATAATTCTCATTTTAACTCCATCATTTAACCCCACATCTGTGAAGAACACAATTCTATCCACATTTTCATTCTATCTAAAATGATATCCACAAAGTCTATTCCTAAAGTTTTACCCATAACAAAATTGAGTCATTCTTTCAAAATAATTTCACCCATTAGTAAAGCTTTCTATTTAAAAGAATCCCTTAATGTTTTTTCTAACTGAAATAATTATGTGCTCTAAAAGCATGGGAGAAAAACTTTTCATACCAACCTACAAACAAGTAGTTCTGTTACAAGACTACATATACAAGCCAAACAACTCTTACTTAGCTTATTTCAAGATGTCACCATCAGTGCTAACAACTATTACAAAAGACAACCCCAAAATCACTTTGATTTTTATTTATATTAGCATCTTGTATATATTTGGTGTTCTCAATGATAACTGGAGAAAATATTCAGTTTCTCACACTAATGAAAATTCAGGTAGGCAAAATCAGAGCCCCACATGTTTTGAACATGAAATGGAAGGAAGAAATGTTTTAAAATGAGTCATGGGATGGAAGACAGAAGGTAGGCAAAGGTAATAGCTAGACTACAGTCCCAAGCTTCTTTCAAATTCAAATCATCTTATTCCTTTCTTGATATGTGGCATTAATTTTCTATTTAATTTTTTAATATGGGAATTATCTTGAGGTCTTATGCTACTTTGGGATGTCTTAAAATCATAGGTCTGTACAAAATATATATAGCTAATGGGATTAGGTACCAAAATACACTTTCACCTACACAGAAAACATTCAAAGCCACTACTCCACTTTACCTGAAATAAAAATAAGACACGTGTTTTTTAATACTGACAACCCCATAAAACAACCCACAGTTTCAAGTCCTTAGAGCTCACATAAATGAAGTTTCTCTGTCTGCTTTCGAGGCTCTGTTCTAGAGACCTTCACCACCTAATAACTTCACTGCCCTCTACCTTCTCCAGAATGAGACAAAATCCAGCCCCCGCCTGTACCCACTAACATTCTTCCTTTGTTCTTAAAGTCCTACCCATTTCTTCCCAGATCAGCTCAAGGGCCATCTCTATGAAGCCTTCTCTGACTGATTTCTCTATCCCACAAAACCTGATGTGGAATTATGTGGAAATCAACAAAGTAAAGAAAGCTTTATTTCTTAACAGTACTAGGGCATGCTAAATGTACATGAGGTTCACGTTTCATATAATTTGGAAATTATATGAAAAGGAATACAATGAAAACCTTGGATGTGGGATCTTCCCATCCTTGCTACTATTTTGGTTTATCCTGAAATCACTGGGCAAAGCTTGGGTAGGTAAGAAATCTTAAAAAGTAGAAAAACCTTAACCTTTACCTGGCAGAGATCCAAGATGTCAAGTAATTGGTTATAGATACCCATTTTGTAAACAGTATCCCAAGACATTTATGCATTTGCAGGTGAAAATGAAAAGATTACTGGAACTTACAAAACTGCATGGCCCTTAGAGCACATAACTTGTGTATACCCAGAATGACTTATAAAGAGATGGCTGGTCAAGGTTTTTACTAGCTTTAAGAGTCTAACTTTATGAGCCTAAAATGAAAAAGCAGTGGAGGGAATCAAAGAAAACAAAGCAAAATGTTCATTCTTATTTAGCTTTCTGAGAAAATGATTGTTCAAAATGAAGGTCAGGACCACTTGAAGTCCCTGCAGTCTATCTGTGCAGTGGTCATTTGAGAGAGCAGACAGAAAGGGTGCACACACAAGAGTTCTAAAAGGCCTCAGAGAATCATTTTTAAGAGCTCTCAATTGTTGTCTGATTCAAGGTGAGCTGGGCGCTTTCTTCATTACAGATAGCTATGTAATCAAAGGCAAGTAAATACCACTCCTCAGGGCAGAGTTAGCTGAGTTGTTCACTATCCAACAGTCTTCCGCACAGGCTAGGCTCACCACCACCATTACTTAACAAGAACATTCCATCAAAGACAAGTTGAAGGGTACTATGCTACATATAGACTTTTGGAAAACATTTCATATCACTGACAAAATTTTTAATTCTGGATTTTGTGTAACATATTGAGTCTATTACAGTCCAAAATTGAGAAAAACGAAAACAGTCAATCCTAAAGGAAGTCAACCCTGAACATTCATTGGAAAGACTGACGCTGAAGCTTCAATACTTTGGCCACCCAGTGTGAAGAGCCAACTTGGAAAAGACCTTGATGCTGGGAAAGACTGAGGGCAGGTGGAGAAGAGGATGACAGAGGATGAAATGGTTGGATGGCATCACCGACTCCATGGACATGAGTTTGAGTGAACTCCAGGAGATGGCGAAGGAAGGACAGGGAAGCCTGGGGTCCTGCAGTCCATGGAGTGGCAAAGAGTCAGACATGACTTAGCAACTGTCTGAACAACAATAATCCAAAACTGAGGGAAAAAACCAAAGCAAAACAAACAAAAAACCCGACAGGACCAGTCAGTTCTTTAGGGAGCCTAACCTTAATTTTCAAAGTAGAAAAATCAGGGAGGGACTTCCTCGGCAGTCCAGTGGTTAAGATTCTGAGCTTCCACAGCAAGGGGCACAGGTTTCAGCCCTGGCCTGGGGAACTAAGATCCTATTAAAAAAAAAAAATAGAAAACCACTTCTGGAAATCACCTTACATGTCTTTGTTAATAAGGTCAAATTCCCCAGCTCAGAGACCACGGAATCAGCATCTAGTATTCCAAACTCCTATCTAAGCCTAGAATAAAGGTATCAGGTATCCGAATACTTCTGTAACAGGATAACTATCTCCTCGGTCAACCTTACCAGAAAAAGCACCAGCAATCAATTTCCTTGGCATACCCAGTCACCACAATCTGGCCTGGGGCAAAATGTTAACCCGGGTCAAGTCACAACTGGCCCACCCGTCCCATTACTAGCCTAGAAAGCTGTTCACCGCAGTGATACAATGGGCATCGATGGAGGAGCCTGGTAGGCTGCAGTCCGTGGGGTCGCTAGGGGTCGGACACGACTGAGCGACTTCACTTTCACTTTTTACTTTCACACATTGGAGAGGGAAATGGCAACCCACTCCAGTGTTCTTGCCTGGAGAATCCCAGGGACGGGGGAGCCTGGTGGGCTTCCGTCTGGGGTCACACAGAGTCGGACACGACTGAAGTGACTTAGCAGCAGCAGCAGCAGCAGCAGCAGCAGCAGCAAGGTGTTTTTTATCATCAAGCACAGTCCTTTGATACTATATCGCTAATTTCCTGAAGACAAAAACCGACTCCAATCCAAATAGCTTTTACTTGGCCCCTAGACCATAGCTTTCACAAAGTAGACGTCTTATTCCTACGGTCTCCCATCTGTTAGTGAGAAGACCCTAGCAATCCGAATACTCGTAAATATGAACACCTGTGGGATTCAGTCCGCTTCTTAGAAAAACTGAGAACCCACACACAAGGCCAAGAGGCAGCGCGGAAAGATCAGGTTGTACCAGAGTTCAAAGATACGGCTTATAGAATCCCTTGTCTACATGCCCAGGACACAGTCGTAATGCAGTCGAGGACAGCTTTGTCCCTTTCAACAATGAGACCACGGCCCCGGCGGGCCCTGAGGAATCCAAGGGCTACGAGCTCAAGGTCATCCACGCACCCCGACAGCCGTTCCCTGGGACACTCCCTGAAAGGGCCACGTGCTCCCCGCAGAGTGGCCCAGCGCTGCGGCAGCGTGGCTGACGCCTCGCTCCCGGGCCTGCAGCCTCGGGCTGTCCCAAGAGGGCCTGCATCTTCTCAGGGTGAGCTAATGAGGACAAGGGATCCGGGTGACCTGGGAAGCCGGGAGCAAAACGGCAGGGCGTAGAACGACAGGGGCACACCCCTGACCTCGCCCTCAGGACCCTAACAGCACCTATTCGCAGGGTCGGGGGCCGAGGGGAGGAGGGCAGCCCGTCCCGCAGCGCCGCTGCACCCCGCCTGCACCTGCAGCCTGGCCCCGCTCCCCGCCACAGCCCCGTTCCCGCCGCCACGCGGGCTACGTTCCCGCCCGCCAACCCGGAGGCGCTGCAGCCTCCCGCGGCCCCGCGCGGCTCCCCAGGCTGCTGGACAGCACCGAGGAGGGTCGCACCCGAGCCCGCTCCGAGCAGCCCAGCAGGCTGAGGGGAGGGTAGGCGAGTCGGCGGGATTCTAGCAGCCGCGTGTCACTCACAGAGGCGCCTCCCCCGTCCGCCGCTTCCCGGCCCGCCACCGGTCTTTGCCGACACCCTCTGTCGGGATGACCACCCCACGTCTGCAGTTTATAGCCTGGCCCCGCCCCCTCCCTGCGTCACTTCCTATATCACGTACACCTTCAGAGGCGCTCTGGAAAAAGACAGCCTGGGGCTGGGAGCGGGCAGGCAGTCGGACCGGGGCCCTCCGCTGGAGCGCGGGACGCCGCGACGCGAGGTCGGAGGGAAAAGGCGCCGGACTGCAGGTGCAGGAGGGGATGGGCGAGTGGTGGACTAACTTCCTCCTTGCGGCCTCAGCTGGCGCGCAGCCGCAGCCCTGCCTCCCGGAGCCCTCTGTCTAACCTTGACCCATCTTCTTGCTGTGCAGTGCAAGGTCAAATGGTGTTAGCGTTTACTCCTAAATGCTGGATACTTAAACTGAAATATTTATTTTAAAGTGTCTGTCGTTGCTAGAATATTAAGTAGGCACTAAAGCCATGTTGTGAATAGGTGTTTTGCAGCATCAGAAATAGGATAAGAAAAACAGAATTAAAAGCAAAATGTAATTGTATGGCACAGGGAACTACATTCAATATCTTGTAATAATATTTAATGGAAAAGATCGAAGAATATAGATATGTATATATGTATAACCAAATCACTTCGCTGTACATCTGAAACTAACACAATATTGTAAAGCAACTATAATTTTTTAAAAAAGGAAAATGCAGATTTGTATTTCGGATGTATAAAAGCTGCCCATGAGTCACTAAGACTGGCATAGAACTTTGCACAATATTTTAATGCATGAGGGAATGGAAGAGAAAATAGAAACAACTGATTTATTAGGGTGATAGAATTGTAGAACTTTGATGTTCCTTGCCGTTGTTGTTGTTATAGGATTGTGCAATGCGTAATAAATAAATAAAATGGACTGTTATCACTTTCTAAACTCTTAGCAAACATTCTCACCATTTCCCTCCCTTTGGTCGGTGATATACAGTGAGCAAGATTAGACACGTTTACAAATAGCCCCTAAGCGAGAATAGTCTTGGGCCATAAAAAGGGTTACAGATAAAGTGCTCTCCAGGTCAGAGCCTAGAGGGAGACAACAGTCCTCTGAAATGCAAATCCCTTTCCCGGCCTTGAGATTCTGCTCTTCCCCTTATTACCCGCAGGGATGTCTGTCCACCGCCCTTCTCTATACTCCCGTTCCCTAAAGTCTCTCGCTAAGGAGAAGTATTTTAAAATCTCATATGTAGGAATATCGCTGCACCTTAGTGGATCTACACAGAAAAAAAGCAGGGAATGGAACAGAGTCGTTTTGATGGGGCCAACTTGAAATTCTGACAGCAGGTCGACTGGGTCCCTTCTCCTTCCCAGGTTGGTGGGACGTTAAAAGAAAGAAAAGAATAAACAATGCTGATATCCAGGTGAAAATCTTATAACCACGTGGAGAAAATGGACTTAGGAGACTGCAGGTCAGGATGTAATCTATGAAAATCCACATTAAAGCGTTTACATTCACTAGAATGAAACCATAAAGAAGACACTGAAGAGCATATCAATTATATGTTTGCTTCATCCTTTTATTAGTAACAAGGGATACAATGCAATTACATTCCCTTCACTATCCCTTTCTCCCTAGAAGCTCTGCAGGATCTCCCTCCTCTGTAATTTCAAGTAGATCAAAATAAATTTGTCATGCTTTGTTGTGGAACCTATACTGAGAGGCAATTCTGCTTTGTCTGATATTCCATACATATGTTCAAAGATTTTACTTTTTTAAATCAGAGTTTCATTGTTGTTGTTGCCATTATTGCACAGCATTAGCTTCCACTTCTGGAGACCAATAACTTGGACGCTTGCAATGAAATAAATTTTTGGTAACTTTATTTGAACTATTCATCATAACTGAAATGGATATTATTCACTTTCCAACCTTCCAAGGACTTACATAAGACTTACCTAAAATCCAGGCAGTTTTAGGCACAAAATTTATTTTAAAGGCACACAAAAATTGTTTTAAAATCATGTATACTAGAAGTTTGCATAAAGGAAATTGGAGACTGGAGAGGGGTGTACAATGTGCATAAATAATAAACAAGCAAGTAAATAAATAAAAGCCCTGGAGATCTGGGGAAAGAGCACAAAAACTGAAGTTAAGCAACTAGAGTTCTCAACTTTCTTGAGCCTGGGTTGTATCAGCTCTTAGTTAGTTAGTTAGTTCAGTCGCTCAGTCGTGTCCGACTCTCCGCGACCCAATGAATCACAGCACGCCAGGCCTCCCTGTCCATCACCAACTCCCGGAGTTCACTCAAACTCATGTCCACAGAGTCGGTGATGCCATCCAGCCATCTCATTCTCCGTCGTCCCCTTCTCCTCCCGCCCCCAACCTTTCCCAGCATCAGAGTCTTTTCCAGTGAGTCAACTCGTCGCATGAGGTGGCCAAAGTATTGCAGTTTCAGCTTTAGCATCAGTCCCTCCAATGAACATCCAGGATTGATCTCCTCTAGAATGGACTGGTTGGATCTCCTTGCAGTAGAAGGGACTCTCAAGAGTCTTCTCCAGCACCACAGTTCAAAAGCATCGATTCTTCGGCGGTCAGCCTTCTTCACAGTCCAGCTCTCACATCCATACATGACCACGGGAAAAACCATTGCCTTGACTAGACGGACCTTGGTTGGCAAAGTAATGTCTCTGCTTTTTAATATACTATCAAGGTTGGTCATAACTTTCCTTCCAAGGAGCAAGCGTCTTTTAATTTCATGGCTGCAATCAGCATCTGCAGTGATTTTGGAGCCCAAAAAAACAAAGTCTGACACTGTTTCCACTGTTTTTCCATTTATTTCCCATGAAGTGATGGGACCAGATGCCATGATCTTAGTTTTCTGAATGTTGAGCTTCAAGCCAACCTTTTCACTCTCCTCTTTCACTTTCATCAAGAGGCTTTTGAGTTCCTCTTCACTTTCTGCCATAAGGGTGGTGTCATCTGCATATCTGAGGTTATTGATATTTCTCCCGGCAATCTTGGTTCCAGCTTGTGCTTCTTCCAGCCCAGCGTTCCTCATGACGTACTCTGCATATAAGTTAAATAAGCAAGGTGACAATATACAACCTTGACGTACACCTTTTCCTATTTGGAACCAGTCTGTTGTTCCATGTCCAGTTCTAACAGTTGCTTCCTGACCTGCATACAGGTTTCTCAAGAGGCAGGTCAGGTGGTCTGGGATTCCCATCTCTTTCAGAATGTTCCACAGTTTATTGTGATCGACACAGTCAAAGGCTTTGGCATAGTCAATAAAGCAGAAATAGATATTTTTCTGAAACTCTCTTGCTTTCTCCATAATCCAGCGGATGTTGGCAATTTGATCTCTGGTGCCTCTGCCTTTTCTAAAACCTGCTTGAACATCTGGGAGTTCACCGTTTATATACTGCTGAAGCCTGGCTTGGAGAATTTTGAGCATGACTTTACTAGCGTGTGAGATGAGTGCAATTGTGCGGTAGTTTGAGCATTCTTTGGCATTGCCTTTCTTTGGGATTGGAATGAAGACTGACCTCTTCCAGTCCTGTGGCCACTGCTGAGTTTTCCAAATCTGCTGGCATATTGAGTGCAGCACTTTCACAGCATCATCTTTCAAGACTTGAAATAGCTCAACTGGAATTCCATCACCTCCACTAGCTTTGTTCGTAGTGATGCTTTCTAAGGCCCACTTGACTTCACATTCCAAGATGTCTGGCTCTAGGTCAGTGATCACGTTATCGTGACTATCTTGGTCGTGAAGATCTTTTTTGTACAGTTCTTCTGTGTATTCCTGCCACCTCTTTTTAATATCTTCTGCTTCTGTTAGGTCCATATCAGCTCTTAAATGAGAATAAAAAATACTTGCTTCACAGATTTTCTGTGTGTTTAAATGAGATAAGGCAGGTGCAGTCTCCTAAAACCACAGTCTACTCTGGCACAGAGAAGATTCTTGGTTGAGTCTGTCTGGGTGGAATAGAGCGGGATCAGGCAGGAAAGTAACATGGAAGATGTCTTCAGGCCAGACTTTGATGAGGAGACCGGCTTCCTGTGGTGTGTATTAAAAATCCTACTCTATGTAAATACCTCAGGGAAACCAGTGGTGGAAGAGAGTTACAGGAATCATTAGCTGCAAAATTCTCCTTCCCTCCCTTTTCTTCACCTTGAGATGAAAGCAGGAATCTTCCTATTTTCAGTGAGAGAGGAATAACAGGAAAAAGTAAAGCAGAGAAGTCACTGATGAGGTGAAAAGGGCCCCAGGCTCATTAAATAACTTGCCGTGTGCACAACAGTCTGGAATTTTCTATTTAATTTTTTAAAATGCTGATTTCAACCTATTATCAGTGGGCTATGACCTGTGTTTGAAAACCACACTCCTAATCCATCTCCTTTCTCGAAGCATAAATCTTTCTAGTGAACAGGACAACTTGCTCAAAGTTAAACATCAACTTGAAAGGATTCTCTCTGTTACTTTGCCCACTATTTCAACTTTCTACCATTCTGCACTTGAGTAAATATTGATTGAGGTTTTTTGAGTGGGAAGGCACTGTTAGAGAACACAGATCAAGTCTTTTCAGATGCTTTCAAACACACTTTGGTCAATGATGGCAGAACTCTGCTGGACACACAGTAAAGGTCCTCCCAGTAACTACTATAGATGCCACTCCAACCTACATTGGGCTCTGACCACAGCTCCTATTTGACAACCCGTATCCACTTTCTTTACTTTGGAATTCTAAGCTCAGGGCAATCACCTTAGACTAGAATCATAAAATAAAAATGTGGAGCTCTGCACACTGGAACAGGATTGTTCCAGAGAATGAAGGAGGGCTGTCGACTAATATATTTGAGGGTTGATACTTGAGGTTGCTACTATTTTCCACTTTATTTTTCATTTTTTTCCCTTTAAAATGTACTTGAAAACCTTCCGTTTCCTGTCCTAATACTCCTGACTAAATTATTCTGTGCTAAGAGGAAGCTCATATGGGAGAACATGGAACAGGAACATCCAGGTTAATATGGTGGAATTTGCCCCTACTTTATAGCAAGTGGTAAAAGTTACTCAGGCAGGAAAGCAGAATACATAATTAATTTTTAAATTAATTAAAAGAATATTTATGCCAATGAATACAGTGCTCAAAATCGGAGTTTTGAGCAGGATATAAGGTTCTATTGAGCCCTTCTAGTTTCATAACAGAATTTCAAATCTGGAAGGAACTTTAACTCATGTATCATACATAGCCTATAACAGATGTCCACTAAACATATGGCGATTTCATCTAACAAAATTTCTCTACTTCACCCCATCAACTGGTTGTGTAGCTTCTACTCAACCATTCCAATGAGAGCAAATTTATCGCTTCCAAAACCTTGATAGGTTTGGGAGAGCCTTGGGAAGTTCAGACTGTTAGAAAGTTTTTATGTAGTTAATTCCCTAGTGGTCCAATGGTTAGGACTCAGCTTTCACTGCCAACTGGGTTTAATCCCTGGTCAGGGAAGACCCTGCAAGCCATGCAGTGTTGCCAAAAAAAAAAAAAAAAAGTTTTCAGTCATATTATACTGAATTCTCTTTCCCTTCTACTTTTGATAAATTGGTTATTGTTTGAAGATGCTCTTATGTCCATAGCTATCATCTTTCCTTTGGGTGAAATATCCTGATCCCTTCTAAGGGCCACCAGAGGACACGATTCTACGTTTCCCCACTCACTAGTTAGCATTAGAAGCGTGGTTTGACCAATCCAGATGCCCAAACAGAAGAATGGAGCGGGACTACCATTCCTCTGTTCCAGGCCTTTACAGATGCCATCTGCCAGCCACCTCAGTCCCTACCTTAACAGCCACTGCACGTTGTAACTTCATGCTGAGCTCTCAGTAAGAGTTCAAAGGGGACAAGCGGGCCTTTGGAGCGAGAAACCTGGGTTCAAAATCTAGTTTTGCAGGTACTAGCTAATTGTGCTACTATTCCATGTTTCTCTCTTTTCTGTGGAGAATGTAATATCCACATGCTGCTGCAGTCTGATACACTATGCACAGACTCTCTTCCCCAGTTTACTGCTATTCTCGTTAGCAAATCATGCAGCAGAATCTAATCTATTTGGCTGGGAACATCCTTAATATTAGAGCTGAATGACAGATAACAGCTAAGATTTATTAAACATCTACTGTGTGCCAGAAGACTTCCCTGGTGGCTCAGATGGTAAAGCATCTGCCTACAATGCAGAAGACCCCAGTTCAATCCCTGGGTGGGGAATATCCTCTGGAGAAGGAAATGGCAACCCACTCCAGTACTCTTATCTGGAAAATCCCATGGACGGAGGAGCCTGGTAGGCTACAGTCCATGGGGTCGCAAAGAGTCAGACATGACTGAGCGACTTCACTTTACTTCACGTCAAAGCCAAGCCAAGAGTACATGTGAAGAGAAGGTAAACCTAGAAAAACCTAAACCTACTGTGCTAAAAACAATTCTAGTTGTTTATCTAGTCGTTTGTCTCACACAGGGCCCTGAGATCCAGCAGGGCCCTGTGTGACTCCCGGGCACAAAGCTTTTCTGTGTCCCCCGTTTCTTTGATTATAGGAAATAGCCTTCATTAGCCTCCAAAGGGTCTCCCCTCATAGCTCAGTCGGTAAAGAAACTGCCTGCGATGCAGGAGACCCGGGTTCGATTCCTGGGTCGAGAATATCCCTGGAGAAGGAAATGGCAACCCACTCTAGTATTCCTGCCTGGAGAATCCCATGGACAAAGGAGCCTGGCAGGTTACAGTCCATAGGGTCGCAAGAGTCGGACCTGATGTAGTGACTAAACCACCACCACCACAGCCTCCATGACCTTCCCTGAGTTCCAAAGGACAGATTTAAGCAGTTGTTAATTAGGGAAGGGGCTTCCCTTGTAGCTCAGTCAGTAAAGAATCTGCCTGCAGTGCAGGAAACCAGGGTTTGATTCCCGGGTCAGGAAGATCCCCTGGAGAAGGAAATGGCAACCCACTCCAGTATTCTTGCCTGGAAAATCCTATGAATAGAGGAGCCTGGAAAGAGAGGGAATGTGAGACAAAGGAGAAACGGTCAAGAGAAATAATAGTCTAGCTTTGGGGCAGATTCCTGGTTCCCATCAATGGATTGTTGTTCAGTTGCTCAGTCATGTCTGACTCTTTACAACCCCATGGACTGTAGCATGCCAGGTTTCCCTGTCCTTCACTATCTCCACAAGGAAAAATAGGTTTGAGCTGTTTTGTAGATACTGAAGTCCACTCGAGGTGGGAGAAATTAATGATTCCCACAAGCATGTAGACTCCAGACCAGGCAGAACCTGAAGGTTGATGATGCTGACTCCTGCTTATCTCACTACCAACCCATCAAAGAAATCTAAGGACAGGTTTAATAGAATTGCAATGCATTCATATTATCTCTACAAGACAAGCTGATTTATCAAATTCTCAGTATGTGTACTTATCTATGATAAGGAGGTTCCTTTATTTTTTTGCCATGCCTTGCACATGTCGGGAATTAGATACCCATGCGTGCAGGTGTATGTACTCAGTCATGTCTGACTCTTTCACCCCCATGGGCTGTAGCTCACCAGACTCCTCTGTCCAGGGTATTTTTCCAGGTAAGAATACTGAAGTGTGTTGCCATTCCCTGCTCCTGAGGATCTTCCCGACCCAGGGATTGAATCCAGGTCTCCCACATTGCCGGCAGATTCTTTACCATCTGAGCCATCAGGGAAGCCCAAGAATACTGGAGTGAGTTGCCATTACCTTCTCCAAAGGATCTTCCTGACCCAGGGATCAAACCCACATCTCCTGTGTCTCCTCCATTGGCAGGATTCTTTACCACTGAGCCACCTGGGAATCCCCCTTCGTTTCCCAACCAGGGATCAAACCCGTGTCCCCTGCACTGAAAATGAAGTCTTAACTTTTGGACCACCAGGGAAGTCCCATGGAGAGCAACTGAATTAAAATAAATATATTAACTTTGTTTCAAAATACCAATAAATCAGTTTCATCTTCCTCCTTTTGACATCTGTAGTTTAAAACTCTTTAATTTGTGTCTTAGTTCCCCTTCCTCTATGGTGTAAATCTGGCATCTTTAAACAGCAACACACAATTCTGATAAACTCAGTGCAATATGGCTAAATTTATCTTAAGTTGAGGTTTTTAAAAAAGGGGATAAAAAAAGAGGCTGTGCAGTTCTGGGTAGTTGCTGATATAAATGGGAAACATGAACAAATGTGTAAAGAAAACAGTTGCAAAAAGATGATTAAATCCAAATCCTAAACCAGCGAATCCAGTGTTTGGAAAAATATTGTATCACCAGAAACTTTTTGGTTTCTTCAGCTTAATACATGCAAGTAGACAAATGTTCCCCCGCTTTGGAAGATGATCCTGCCAAAAGTTTTATTTCTCGTACATGGAAATGTGGTCAAGGAGGAGACTGAGGGTTGGCCTGGCTTCCCTGCTTCATCTCATGCAGTCTCCTGAATGGTAGAGAAGCTGTGTCCTAGAGCTAAGTTTCCCAGGTATCAGTCTGAGAACCCTGTTCGCTTACACTGTATCAATTTTAGCCTCCTAACAATTCTGTCAAGTAGGTACCATATTCATTTTATAGACAAATATGTGAGAGTGCAAAGAATACAGAGTAATTACTTTCAAGGGACACAGTTTTTAAATGGCACAGTTTAGCTCCAGATCTTTGAGATCTTTGATCTCACAACCACCCTTCACTGCATCTTAGGTACTGAAACACTGAAATACTAACCAGCAGGCAGATGGTTGAAGCCCTGGGCCCAGAACAGAATGCTTACTTCCAAGTTCCAGCCTGGACCTTGTAACCACAGCCATCTTAGGAGGGTTTGAGTCCAGTTTATAGTGACAAGGTCACTACATGCAATGTGCCTGGGATAACAATCTCTCAAAATGTGTCCTAGAAGTAACCTGTGCCAAAGTGAGATTTGAAATTTGCTTAACTGATGACATGAAAGCTCACAGCCCCCAACGAGGTAATCAGAAAGCAGCTAATCATCATAAACCATCTCTAAACATTGTAAGATGACTGCTTCTGAGACTGGATTCAAACAGAGAAGCATTTGAAGAGACCCACTCCTATAATAAAATCCATGCCAGGACTCAAAAGTAGGCAATAGGAGCCAAGAGCTGCAGAGAGAAAAAGAATCCGGAATAGAAGGCAGGCCTGCTGAGCCCAGTGCCCTCCCCATTTCAGGCGGGAGACCTTGGGTCCAGCCTTGAGGGACACTATGGACAGGAAAGATTACCTGTGGGTGTTGAGATGAATCAAGCTAAAGTGGATTTTGAGATCCACATGGAGCCTAGATACCTAGGTGAACTCCCTGTGGTATACAGCAGGTTCCCGCTAGCCATCCATTTAACACATGGTAGTTGGTGGTGGACAGGGAGGCCTGGCATTCTGTGATTCATGGGGTCACGGAGAGTCAGACACGACTGAGCGACTGAACTGAACTTAACTGAATGTATATATGTCAATGCTGCTCTCTCAGTTCGTCTCACCATTTCCTTCCCTCACTGTGTCCACAAGTCCATTCTCTACGTCTGCATCTTTATTCCTGCCCTGCAAATAGGTTTATCAGTACCATTTTTCTAGATTTCACATAAATGCATTAATGTATGATATTTTTCTCTTTCTGACTTACTTCACTCTGTATAACAGGCTCTAGGTTCATCCACCTCACTTCAACTGACTTAAATTTGTTCCTTTTTTACAGCCCACGGCTTCTTAAACTATAAAGAGCATGAGTGTTCTGGGGTCTGTTAAAATGCAGATTCTAACTCTAAGCAGGGGCCCATGACTCTGCATTTCTTTTGTTTTTTTAATTTTTATTTATTCCTTTATTTTTGGCCATGCTGGGTCTTCGTTGCTGCACAGGCTTTTCTCTAGCTGTGTGGGACAGGGGCTACTCTCGAGTTGCGAGTAGAGCGCAGCTCCTGTTGCGGTGGTGGCTTCTCTTGCTGCGGAGCACAGGCTCTAGGGCACTCAGGCTTCAGTAGTTGTGGCTCCAGGGCTCTAGAGGCTCAACACTCCTGCTGTCCAGGCTTAGTTGCTCCAAGGCATGTGGGATCTTTCCTACCCAAGGATCAAACCCATGTCTCCTGCATTGTCAGGCAGACTCTTTACCACTGAGCCACCAGGGAAGCCCCATGACTCTGCATTTCTAACAAGCTCACTGGTGATGCCAGGCAGCTGGTCTTCCGAGCACACTTGAGTAGGTTTTAGAGGGAGGAGGGTTTCTATTAGCAGTACTCCCACAGAGAGGACACGCTGTGCCAGCTGGCATGGGAGTGGTTTCTGCAGGGCAGCTGCCTTTCTGTGGCTTTTCGATGGACAAGGGCAATTACCAGGGCCATCGCAGCTTAAGTAAACAACCCTGGAGACCACTCCACTTCTTTGCTGGCAATCCACAACTTCCAAACCACCCACTCATCCCAAGTTCTGAGAGGATTTCACCCCCTGAGCAGCCCCTGGACCCTGATGTGAAGATCTGTCCCAGATGGCAGTTCTCTTGCTCCACACAAATGAATCAGGCCTTATGAATCAGCGTTGTGTCCCCGGGTAGCAGATCACCTGATGACCCTGGGTGAACTGAAAAAAAGTATCTCTGAAACTAAAAGGAGAAACAACCCAGAACTGCTGTGAACTTCACCCAGGCCTCTGGTCAGGGAGGACCGGTGTCAGCAGACTCTGCTCTGCAACTTCTCCTGAGACCGGGCTAGGGCTGGAACAGGCACTGTTGTTTACTCGCTGAGTCGTGTCCAACTCTTTTTTGACCCCATGGACTGTGGCCCACGAGGCTCCTCTGCCATGGGATTCTCCAGGCAAGAATACTGGAGTGGGTTGCCATTTCCTTCTCCAAGGGATCTTCCTGACCCAGGGACTGAACCCATGTCTCCTGCATTGGCAGATGGATTCTTTACCACTGAGCCACCAGGGAAGCCTAGAACAAGTGTAGAAATTTTCAAAAACAAACACCATGACCAATTTTCTCTACCCCCACCCCCACCCCCACCCCAAACAAACAAACATACAAAAATTCTTACTGAGTACCTAAAGAGCTACAGAAAAACCCGAATGAACTTTTCGGCCAATACAATACTGAATCACTATCCCTCAACCCACTCACACATTCATAGTATATGAGACAGATCACAGAGCCTGCATCTGGAAGGCTAGTTTTGGAGCCAAGTTAAAGGTGGGTTTGAGTGGGCCACCAGCCTTAACCTGTTCCCTTCTCTTCTCTCTGAGTTGGAGAGAGAGTGGCTTCTGGGCAAGGACACTCATGCATTGAGCTGGGGAGAGTTGGTGCTGGCACAGCATGGGTGGCATGGTCGACTCTTGCCCGGGAATGTACTCTCAAGGTTATTCTACCCCTCCCCTGCCCTCTCCCATACCATGGGGATTTGCCCTGTCCTGAAGTATCCCTGGCTACCCAGGACCTCCCCTAGAAGCTGAGCTTCAGGTGGCCCTCTGGCCTCTCCCCTGAGGCCCTGCCCCTCTTCACAGCACCTGCAGACACCACTCCAGCCTGTTTGGGTAGCTCTATGTGCTTAGCTCCTGGAAGGCAAGCCCTTGCCCTGACATATTTCTTTCACTCACTGGGCTGGGTCATGAATGGCCCTACACAAGCCTCCAGGCTGAATGGCATGGGGCACCTGCCCTGTACTTGTCTGCATGGCACCAGCTGCCTCTGCCAGACACACTGCATTATCTCATTGTGTTTCTAAGCCTGAGCTTGCTCTGGGGCCATAGTTCAAGTCCCTTCTCCCTGTCTGAGGGATACCTCTGATATTGCACGTGTTCAGAGAACAGAGAAACTCTGTTCCCGTTCTTGTCACCTTATTCACGGTGTAGTGGATGGATCTACCAAGGCTCTATTGTGTGTCAGGCACTGTGCTGAACCTGGTGATGAAGAGCTGCTCAGAATGCTTCCCTTGGGTTCTCTCTGATGACTTACTTCCAGAAGCCCACCATTCTACTTCTATAGTATCAGAAGCCTTTGAAACATTGAGAGAAGCTTCCTTGTTTCATACTGAGATACCACTTAAAACAGACAAATGACCAGCACACAGTGCTCACAGAAGCACTTCACTGTTCTCTACTTACACGAATTTCTGTAAAGACAAGCTAAGCAACAGACGTGCAAATGCCATGAGTTATCAGAAAGAAGGTAAGTGATGAGTTGAAGGTTAGGTACCCACAGGCTCCCATCTGCGCCTCTCCAGTGGGATACCTTCTGCTCACTATACAAACACCAATTTGTGTTCTCTCTTTCTAAGTGCCAGATCTTTATTCCCAGGTTCTTGCTGGACACCCCCACCTGGATGACCGGCTCAAATTCAATCTGTCCCGAAGAGAAGCTGACACCTTCTCCCCATGTCTAGTGCTCCTCCCTCCTGTATGCCCTGATCCCTGACACTGTGCTTTACAGATTCTGAGGACAGTCCTGATAGTCTGGGGGACTCTCCCCACAGCCGCTCAACAAATGTTTACTGAACAGAGCTCCTCAGTCATCAGTTTTCTCCTGGGCTCACATGAAACCACTCATTTATTGGATAACTTCCCCCAACTGACTGCCCTGAGTTAGAGGTGAGTGATGGCTTCTCTGCAGAGTACTGGGCTTAGCTCCAGGAGGCAGAGACATGCCAAAATGAACTGCATTTGTCAAAGTACATCAATGGGTACGTGAGTGCACAGAAAATAACTGAAAGGGAGACACACCACACTAACAGATAATAATAAGGGAAAATGAGTGGGAGATACATGGGAACTCTGTACTATCTTCACAATTTTCTGTAAACCTAAAGGTGTTCTAAGAATTAAAGTCTATTTAAAGGGAAAAAAGATGGACTTCCCTGGTGGTCCAGGGGCTAGGACTCCGTGCTCCCAGTGCAGAAGGCCTGGGTTTGATCCCTGGTCAAGGAGCTATATCCCGCATGCCACAGCAAAGATCAAGGATCCCGCATGCTGTGGCTGAGACCCAGCACAGGCAAATAAATAAATAAATATTTTTAAATTTTTAAAATAAAGGGAAGAAAGAGTAGGAAAAAAATGAAAAAGTAAGTTGTTAAAAGTTCAGGAATTGCAATATAAATGCAAAAGCTGAAACTCAAGGCAAGATGTGGCTCAGTTCAGTTCAGTTCAGTCGCTCACTCATGTCCGACTCTTTGTGACCCCATGGACTGCAGCATGCCAGGCCTCCCTGTCCATCACCAACTCCCAGAGTTTACTTAAACTCATGTCCATCGAGTCGAAGATGTGGCTGTGGAGTCACTAAACGAGCGTCTGGGAGTTCAGGGGAGGGAAGACTGTGACCAAGGCTCTTAGGGAGGCTTCTGGAAGAAACAGACCTGGGGAGTCTTGGGCAGGTTGTGACACTTTGATACCCCAACGCTGGAGCATGGAAGGTGTTTAAAACTTTGCTCATCGACACAAAGAAGGCAGCTCTGAACCAGACAAGCTGAAGTGGAAATCTCAACTTAAGCTCTCTAAGTATCTTACAGATACTCATCTCTAAGTACCTTAAACTCTCTAAATCTCTATGATCTCTAATCTTCAAAATGAGAATAATAATGCTCACCTCAAAGGTTTAAGTGAGAAAATGCATTTAAAGAGCTTAGCATAGTGTGGGCCCCTCAGAAAGGCTCAAAACATGTTAGCTGTTGCATATGCTGTATCCAAGTCAATACTGTATGGTATTGGTTACATGTGGAATCTACAAAACATGACAAATTAGCAAATATAATAATAAAAGAAGCACATTCACAAATATAGAGAACAAACTAGTGGTTACCAGTGGGGAGTAAGGGTAATACAGTGGTAGAGGAGTAAGAAGTACAAGCTATTAGATATCAAGTAAGCCCACAAGGATATTTATACAATACAGGGAATATAGTCAATACACCTATCAGTCCAGCTGTCGCTAAGTCCTGTCCAACTCTTTGCAACGCCATGGACTGCAGCACACCAGGCTTCCCTGTCCATCACCAACTCTCGGAGCTTGCTCAAACTCATGTCGATGATGCCATCCAAATATCTCGTCCTCTGTTGTCCCCCTCTCCTCCCGCCTTCAATCTTTCTCAGCATCAGGGTCTTTTCCAATGAGTCAGTTCTTCACATCAGATAGCCAAAGTATTGGAGTTTCAGCTTAGCATCAGTCCTTCCAATGAATATTCAGGACTGATTTCCTTTAGGATGGACTGGTTGGATCTCCTTGCAGTCCAAGAGACTCTCAAGAGTCTTCTCCAACACCACAGTTCAAAAACATCAATTCTTTGGCGCTCAGCTTTCTTTATAGTCCAACTCTCACCTCCATACATAACTACTGGAAAAACCGTAGCTTTCACTAGATGGACCTTTGTTGGCAAAGGAACGTCTCTGCTTTATAAAATACTGTCTAGGTTGGTCATAGCTTTTCTTCCAAGGAGCAAGCGGCTTTTAATTTCATGGCTGCAGTCACCATCTGCAGTGATTTTGGAGGCCCCCAAAATAAAGTCTGTCACTGTTTCCACTGTTTCCCATCTATTTGCCATGGACACCTATAATTTCTATAATATTGCACAGCAGCTATCAGTTCAGTTCAGTTCAGTTGCTCAGTCATGTCCGACTCTCCGCGACCCCATGAATCACAGCACGCCAGGCCTCCCTGTCCATCCCCAACTCCCGGAGTACACTCAAACTCATGTCCATCGAGTCAGTGATGCCATCCAGCCATCTCATTCTCTGTCGTCCCCTTCTCTTCCCGCCCCCAATCCTTCCCAGCATCAGAGTCTTTTCCAGTGAGTCAACTCGTTGCATGAACACTTCAATTTAAAAAAAAATGTGAAAATTTGCCATATTGGAATCCACATTTAAACATACTTCAGTTTTGAAAAAACAAAAACCAAACAAACATACCAAAACTTCAGGTCAGAATGACTCCTAAACTGATTTCATTACCTCCCAGTTTCTTCTCCGTAAGCCTCTCGCTCTCAGCTCCCATTCAGATTAGATTGTATTTGCCCCCCATCCTGGCCTTATAGGCTGATTTCTTGCATCTTTCTTTCTCTCTGCCTCCTCCATTCAGGCCCATGGGGTTCTCTGCCATGGGGATTGCCCACTTGTGCCATGGACCCCTTTCCTCTTCCACAGATGGATTCTTGCTCTTTTTTGACTCTCCCCATCACTGATGTGGCTCCCTCACTCCATTTCCCCACACTTGTCCTAATACCTGTTGGTTCTTCTGGGTCTTCTTGTAGCCAGCACTCCCAATGCCATATTTATTTGTCCCATCATAGCTCTATCTCAAGGTCCGTCTTTAATTGGAATTCAAATTTAATAAGAAAAAGACCATCTTGGAGACTTCCATGGTGGTCCAGTGACTAAGAATCCTCTTTCCAATGCAGGGGACATGGGTTCAATCCCGGGCTGGGGAACTAAGATTCCACACGCCATGGGACAACTAAGCCCATGCACAACAACTCTCTAGAACCTGGGCCTCTCAACTAGAGAGAAGCCTGAGGGCTGCAATGAAAGATCCCACATGTTGCAGCAGAGGTCTCGCATGCCACAACTAAGACCCGATGCAGCCAAAAACAAACAAATAAATATTTTTTAAAAAGAAAAGGACCATCTTATCCTATAACACTTCAACCCAAATACAAATATTTCTTACCATAAAAGACAAAATCAAAGGGAGAGGTAAAGCATTTTCTGAGAAATAAAACATCTGCAGTACCCAGTGGCATGGTAGCATCTGGTTTACTAGAAGGGGTGCAAAATGTACTAATATATGGCCTGAGGCTGACATTATCAGTTTAGTGAAGAAAGAATCCTTTCTCTCTGTAACTGTTAGCAGAATGAGACCTCCTTGGATATCCAGTGTTAATAAGGTTAGCCATTGACCAGGAGACTGATAAAATTAATCAAAGTGTCCATATCTCCCTTCTAGGCACTCCCTTACTTTCCTGCAGTTTCCCACGGCCTTAGATCCATCCAAGCAGTAACAGCATGATTAGCGGAGGGCCATAAATTTAGATCCTGGGTCATTTTAGCTGAAAAGTCCTCTATCATAGTATATAAGAACCCTCATTCATTGCTAGTGCGTATGTAAAATGGTAGAGCCACTCTGGAAGAGAGGTTGGCAGTTCATCATAAAGTTAAACACAGTTTTACAGAACAGTCCAACGATTACACTCCTGTGCACTCACTCAGTGAATTTCAAAGCTTAGGTCCACACAAAAGTCCTCACACGAATGTTTAGAGCAGTTTATTCATAATCTGCCCCCCAAAATTGGAAGTAACCAAGACAGTCTTCAATAGGTGAATGGATAAATAAACTTTGGTACATTCATACAATGAAATACTATTCAGCAATAAAAAAGAATGAGCTGTCAATTCACGTAAAAACATGGAAAATATTGCTAAGTGAAATGCACATTGTTAAGTGAAAGAAGTTGATCTTAAAAGAGTACATACTATATGATTCCATTTATGTGACATTTTGGAAAAGGCAAAATTATAGAGACTGAAAATATATCAGTGGTTGCCAGGGGCTTGGGGAGTGGGGAGGACTTAATAAATGAACTATATTTTAGAGCAGTAAAACTATTCTGTGTGATACATGACACTGCATTTGTCAAAATCCATAGAACTGTACAACAAAAAGAGTCAACCTTAATGTATACAAATTTAAAAAATTAATTAGTAAGGCAGGGAAATCTCAGAGTGGAATACAGACTGTGATTTTTAAAAGTATTATTAAAATGTACTATATAACCTCACTTAAGACAGTGGAGGGTAAGCATTGACTTAAGTGACTTTGGAAATGAGTAGAGGCTGTAAGACTAAAGGAAATGTACATAAGCACTGTGCTCTAATTGATGAAGCTGATGCCCACAGGTGTATGGGTTAACAATTCTGAGAACACTAAACATGTATACTGTGATTGAACAAATAAATAAATGGATGGCAGATAGTGGGAGGTAGACTTCTCCTTCTTTTTTTTTTTTTTTCTTGTTTTAATTTTATTTATTTATTTATTTGCATTACAATAGTTTAATATGAACAATCAGAACTAATTAACAGTATAACAATATTTTACAACTGAAATAATTAAAATAAACTATAAAATTACTACATAAAACAGGTCTGATCTAGCTTATTTACTTTCTATAATCTCTTCAGTGCTGCAAAACCATTTATTTCTTTTTTTTTTTTCATGTTTTAATAATCACTTCGTCTTTTTGTATTGCTTTTTTTTTCATCACAATAATAGAAATATAACATCATATATCACTGTAAAACACATTTCCACATAAATGCTGATAAGCACAAAATATTTTTCATCATTTACATTTTAACTGTAATAATATATGGCAGAATTAAAGCTGCATCCATCATGAGTCTAACTCACCTTGCTGTAATGAATTTTTAAATGTAATGGTTTCTGTCGCAAAGTAAAATCGTACATAATGTCTAGTGACACAGTACGCTGGTGGATGGGTGGATTTGGAAAATGGAAATGCAACTTCATTTTTAATTAGATTTATAAACTTCACCACCTCCACCTCCAGCCAGCTTCCCAACCCTCCCTCCCACCACCATTATTTATTTATTTATTTTTTTAAAATGAGGCTTTTAATTAATGTTTGACAGAGCTGATTCAGGTTGAATAGACTAAATTTCTTTAAACAAACTTACTTATACTCCAGAGTCCTTTAAAAACTTAATAGCATTTATACATTGAAGGTATTTGATTTTCTTGTAACTAGCACTTCAAATGCAACAAGCATTTGAAGCAACAAGCATTTGACCCAACAAGTAAAACTTTCTACAGTTCATAACTTTTATAAATAAAATAAATTAAATGTACAGTGAATAAGTTCTCTGAAATATTTCAATATTTCTGCAGGTTTAGTAACATCGTAAAATACATTTCAACTAAAATTCACAAATCTAAAAACCTGTTAGGCATTTTTAGGCGTTTTAAGTTGGAAATGAAGACCAATGTTACATCGTAATATGCCAATTACAAATAGCACTTCAAATAGCAAATACTACAGTTTGTCCCAAACTTTAAAAACTATTCATGAACTCAACACTGAACTATTGATGGCTATGAGAATTGTTTCCTAGCCTTTTTGAAAATTTCAACCCATTTACGTTTAAGGTAATTATTGATAAGTACGATCCCATAGCCATTTTCTTTATTACTTTGGGTTCAAGTTTATACACTCTTTCTGTGTTTCCTGTCTAGAGAAGATCCTTTAGCATTTGTTGGAGAGCTGGTTTGGTGATGCTGAATTCCCTCAGCTTTTGCTTGTCTGTAAAGCTTTTGATTTCTCCTTCATATTTGAATGAGATCCTTGCTGGGTATAGTAATCTGGGCTGTAGGGTATTTTCTTTCATCACTTTAAGTATGTCTTGCCACTCCCTTCTGGCCTGAAGAGTTTCTGTTGAAAGATCAGCTGTTATCCTTATGGGAATCCCCTTATGCGTTATTTGCTGCTTTTCCCTTGCTGCTTTTAATATTTGTTCTTTGTGTTTGATCTTTGTTAATTTGATTAATATGTGTCTTGGAGTATTTCGCCTTGGGTTTATCCTGTTGGGGACTCTCTGGGTTTCTTGGACTTGGGTGATTATTTCTTTCCCTATTTTAGGGAAGTTTTCAACTATTATCTCCTCAAGTATTCTCTCATGGTCTTTCTTTTTGTCTTCTTCTTCTGGGACTCCTATGATTCAAATGTTGGAGCGTTTAACATTGTCCCAGAGGGCTCTAATATTGTCCTCATTTCTTTTAATTCGTTTTTCTTTTTTCCTGTTTCATTTATTTCTACAATTTTATCTTCTAGTTCGCTAATCCTGTCTTCTGCCTCTGTTATTCTATTGTTTGTTCCCTCCAGAGTGTTTCTGATCTCATCTATTGCATTATTCATTGTATATTGACTCTTTTTTATTTCTTCTAAGTCCTTATTAAATCTTTCTTGCAACTTCTCAATCCTTTTCTCCAGGTTATTTATCTGTAACTCCATTTTGCTTTCAAGATTTTGAATCATTTTCACCATCAAAATTTGAAATTCTTTATCAGGTAGATTCCCTATATCTTCTTCTTTTGTTTGTGTTGGTGGGCAATTATCTTGTTCCTTTACTTGCTGGGTATTTCTCTGCCTCTTCATCTTGCTTATATTGCTTTGCTTGGGGTGGCCTTTCCCTCTTCTTGCAGTTTGTGGAGTTCTCTTTATTATGTAGTTTCTTCGCTGTGTGTGGGGTTGGACGGGTGACTTGTCCGGGTTCCCTGGTTAGGGAGGCATGTGTCAGTGTTCTGGTGGGTGGAGCTGGATTTCTTCTCTTTCCTTTAGAAGACAATGGCTGCTTTTCTGGGAGCCTGATGTCCTCTGCCAGTATTCAGAAGTTGTTTTGTGGACTTTACTCCGCATTCAAATGTTCTTTTGATGAATTTGTGGGGAAGAAAGTGGTCTCGCCGTCTTATCCCTCCGCCATCTTGTTCCTTCCTCCCCAGAACACTGGATTCTTATATTCCACTTGATCGTGGAGTACCTCTTCCCAGCTGCTCCAGCAAGGCGCAGCCGCTGTACCTTACCTTGGACGAGGGGTATCTCCTCAAGGCCGCCCCTCCTGCTTTGAATGTGGATCAGCTCCTCTCGGCCCTCCGGTGCCCAAGCAGCCACCGCCTCCTGGACGTGGTACAGCTCCTCTCGGCCACCGCCCTAACCCTGGGTGCGGGGCAGCTCCTCTCAGCCACGATTCTGCACGTGGTCGGTTGCACCGGGAGCCGGGCGTCTCTCGCGTCTGCGCCGCCGGGAGCCGGGCGTCTCTCGCGTCTGCGCCGCCGGGAGCCGGGCGTCTCTCGCGTCTGCGCCGCCGGGAGCCGGGCGTCTCTCGCGTCTGCGCCGCCGGGAGCCGGGCGTCTCTCGCGTCTGCGCCGCCGGGAGCCGGGCGTCTCTCGCGTCTGCGCCGCCGGGAGCCGGGCGTCTCTCGCGTCTGCGCCGCCGGGAGCCGGGCGTCTCTCGCGTCTGCGCCGCCGGGAGCCGGGCCAGACTTCTCCTTCTTGGAGTGTGAAATTACAGATAAGCAAGAGGGAAGTCTAGAATCAAGCAATACTACATAGTCACAGACATCAGTATGTATGTCTGCACACACATACACATATATATATATGTGTGTGTGTGTTTAGCCTAATGTATATAGATATAATAGTAATAGTCATGATGTGTGTATATACACAGATTAGTATACATGTATAAAAAAAGAAAGTCAACAAAGCCAAAGTTGGTCCTTTGAAAAGATTAAGAAAACTGACTAACCTTTAGTTAAACTGACTGAATTTAAAAAGAGAAAAAATTCACTCAAAATATGAAAATTAGGAATGAAAGAGAGGAAATCATTACCAAACCTACAGAAACTTTAAAAGACTATAAAGTAAAACTATGAACAATTGTATGCCAATAATTTAGAAAACATAAGATGAAACTGTCAAATTCCTAGAAAGACACAAACTGCTAAAATGGACTCAAAAAGAAACAGAAAATCTACATAAATCTAGTAAAGAGATTGAATTAGTATTTAAAATTTCCCACAATTTAAAGTCCAGGCCCAGATTGCTTTACAGGTGAATTTTAACAAATGTTTAAAGAGGAATGAATAAAAATCTTCAACACCTCTTCCAAAAAACTAAAGTGAAGGGAAAACTTTCCAAATCATCCTGAGTATCTCCCTGATACCAAAGACTTTACAAAAAAAAAAAAAAAAGAGCAATATCTCTTCTGAATACAGAAGGGAAAATTCTCAACAAGATACTAACCAACTGAAATCAATAACACAGAAAAAGGATTATACACTATGATCAAGCAGGATTTATCCCAGAAATGCAAGGTTGGCTTAACATCTGAAAGTCACTTAATATAATATACCATACCAATAGGATAAAGGATCAAAACCACTTGATCATCTCGACAGACAGCAGAATAAGCATTTGACAAACTCCAACATCTTTCATTGGAGAAGGAAATGGCAAGCCACTCCAGTACTCTTGCCTAGAAAATCCCATGGATGGAGGAGCCTGGTAGGCTGCAGTCCGTGGGGTCGCTAAGGGTCAGACACGACTGAGCGACTTTACTTTCGCTTTTCACTTTCACACATTGGGGAAGGAAATGGCAACCCACTCCAGTGTTCTTGCCTGGAGAATCCCAGGGATGGGGGAGCCTGGTGAGCTTCCGTCTATGGGGTCACACAGAGTCGGACACGACTGAAGTGACTTAGCAGCAGCAGCAACATCTTTCATATAAAAACACTCAACAAATGGAAAGGAATTACCTTAGCCTGATAAAGAGCGTTTGCAAAATACCCATAGCTGATATCATACTTAACGGTGACACACTGACTGATCATCCCAAGATGAGGAGAACAACACTGCCTACTCTCACCGCCTCAATTCAGCATTTTGCTGGAGGTTCCAGCCGAAGCAGTAAAGGGAAAAAAAGATAAAGATAGAAAGGAAGAGGCAAAACTCTATTTTGTAAATAATATGATTTTGCTTATAGAAAGTCTTAATAAATCTACTAAAAAAACTGTTGGTTTACACATGTATATTTCCTGGCTCTGCTACAGAGAGGGCACAGAAGCAGCAACACTCAGGTAAAATGAGCACATCTGGTACCCAGATCTTGGTTTCTTACACCATTCTTCAATAAAAATAAACCAGATTCCTTGGAGAAATGGCTGGGGCAGGGAATATACAAGATGAATCTGGAGCATCCTCTGGTGCCAAAAGTAAGGATGTGCTCAAGGAACAAAATGATGGAGATGTCTCTCATAGCACAGGAGCCAACTGAAGGAGTGTCCCGTGGCCAAAGTTAGAACAATCAGAGAAACAAAATACATAGCCTAACCAGCCTAGATAGCATATTAAAAAGCAGAGACATTACTTTGCCAACCAAGTTCCGTCTAGTCAAGGCTATGGTTTTTCCCGTGGTCATGTATGGATGTGAGAGTTGGACTGTGAAGAAAGCTGATCGCCAAAGAATTGATGCTTTTGAACTGTGGTGCTGGAGAAGACTCTTGAGAGTCCCTTGGACTGCAAGGAGATCCAACCAGTCCATTCTAAAGGAGATCAATCCTGGGTGTTCATTGAAAGGACTGATGCTAAAGCTGAAACTCCAATACTTTGGCCACCTCATGCGACGAGTTGACTCACTGGAAAAGACTCTGATGCTGGAAGGGATTGGGGGTGGGAGGAGACGGGGACGACAGAGAATGAGATGGCTGGATGGCATCACCGACTCGATGGACATGAGTTTGAGTGAACTCCGGGAGTTGGTGATAGACAGGGAGGCCTGGCGTGCTGTGGTTCATGGGGTCGCTAAGAGTCGGACACGACTGAGCGACCGAACTGAACTGAACTGAACTGAATACTAGATTATTATCCAAAGTATAAAATAAATATTGATGAGATCCTACTAATATAAATAAATGATTGACTAAGTGGGAAAGATAGACAAATCTTCTGTACAGAAGAATTCCTACACAAACAATATAGAGAGATATGGTTCCATTATGAAGATGGAGCCAAACCCCTTACTCTTCAAGTGTGGACTGTGAATAGTGACTTCTTTCCAAAGAGTACAGTACAAAAATGGGAGATAAAAGAAAACTTTACAAGCAGTAGTACCTCAACTAGGTAATCAAAGTCAGCATCACAGAGACGAGTAATGTTGATAAGACCTTTGATACAACGTGATGAAAATACCATTTCCATGGTTTTGCTCCCACAAATGGTAACTCCAATGTAATCAGAAAGACGCATTAGACAAACCCCAATTGAA
Organism: Moschus berezovskii; assembly: GCF_049115385.1. Taxonomy (NCBI): domain Eukaryota; kingdom Metazoa; phylum Chordata; class Mammalia; order Artiodactyla; family Moschidae; genus Moschus; species Moschus berezovskii. The sequence continues at coordinate 92,328,288 of NC_142460.1, forward strand.
GGACATCCTACAAAATATTTGACCAGCACACCTTAAAATTGTGAAGTTCACCAAAAAAGAAAAGTCTAAGAAACTTTTACTTTCTGGAGACGACTAAGGAAACACAACTACAGGTAATAAGGTATCCTGGATGAAATCTTATTATGGAAAAAAAATAGTTTACTTAAAAAATATATATATATGAGTGAAAGAGGTCAAAAGCTACAAACTTCCTCTTATAAAGTCATAAATTAGCAATGGGGATGTAGTGTACAACCTAGTGACTATATAATATTGCATTGCATATTTGAAAGTTGCTTAAAAATTAGACATACATTATACAACACATATAACCTCAAGATGGTGGAGTAGAAGGACGTGAGCTCATCTTCACCTGCGAGAAGACCAAAATTGCAACTAGCTGCTGAACAACCATCAACCAGAGAACACTGGAACCCAACAAAGAAAGAAAAGATACCACACGACCTAGGACAAAGGAGAAACAGCAACACGGCGGTAGGAGGGGCGCGACTGCATTTAAAATCAAACCTTATACCCACCAGAGGCGCTTGGAGGGCACAAACAAAACCTGCGCACACCAGGACTGGGGGAAAGGAGCAGGGACCCCCACAAGAGACTGAGCCAGACCTGCCTTTGAGTGTTTGAGGGTCTCCTGCGGAGGTATGAGTCAGCCGTGGTCTGCCATGGGGACAGAGGCTCGGGCAACAGCAGTCCTGGGAGGTGCAGCGTGTGGCCTAAGTCCTCTTTCTCTTAAATTAATTAATTTACTTTAATTGGAGGATAATTTCTTCACACTATTGTGGTGGTTTCTGCCAAACATTGACATGAATCACCCACGGGTGTTCATGTGTCTCCCCATCCTGAAGACCCTTCCACCTCCCTCCCTAGCCCACCCCTCTGGTTGTCCCAGGGCACAGGCTTTGAGTGCCCATTCAAGGCATAAATCCTCTCGAAGAAATTCGTCATTAGCCCCACTGTAGAGTCACCGGGCAGGCGACTCACAAACTGGAGAACAATTATATCAAAGAAATTCTCACACTGCCGCAAAAGTTCTAGGCACCAAAACAGACTTCCTAACCTGGGGATCTGGCAAAGGAACTGAGTATCCCCAGGGAATCTGACTTCTAAGGTCAGTGGGATTTGATTACAGAACTGCCACAGGACTGGAGAAACAGAGGCTCATGGAGGGCACAAACAAAAACTTGTGCGCACCAGAAGCCAGGTGAAAGGAGCAGCGATCCCACAAGAGACCAAGCCAGACTTCCTGCGTGTGTTTGGGAGTCTCTGGCAGAGGCACGGGTCGACGGTGGCCTGCTGCGGGATCAGGAGCACTGCCTACAGCATCCTGGGAGGACTTCCTTCCTTTTGAAGGAGGTCACAACCACCCCTACCATCGTTTGACCTCAGGCCAAACTACAGGAAGGGGACACAGCCCCACCCATCAGCAGAAATTTGGATTAAAGACTTACTGAGCAGGGCCTTGCTTCCTTTTGTACTCCAAGGCCAAATCTGCCTGTTAGTCCAGGTATATCTTGACTTCCTACTTTTGCAGGTGGTCAAGAAACAACAGTTGGAACTGGACATGGAACAACAGACTGGTTGTTGTTCAACAACAACCAAATAGGGAACAACAGGTTCCAAATAGGGAAAGGAGTACGTCAAGGCTGTATACTGTCACTCCAATTATTTAACTTATAGGCAGAGTACATCATGAGAAACACTGGGCTGGAGGAAGCACAAGCTGGAATCAAGATTGCTGGGAGAAATATCAATAACCTCAGATATGCAGATGAAACCACCCTATGGCAGAAAGCAAAGACAAACTAAAGAGCCTCTTGATGAAAGTGAAAAAAGGAGAGGGAAAGTTGGCTTAAAGCTCAACATTCAGAAAACTAAGATCATGGCATCCAGTCCCATCACTTCATGGCAAATAGATGGGGAAACAATCGAAACAGTGACAGACTTTATTATGGGGGCTCCAAAATCACTGCAGATGGTGACTGCAGCCATGAAATTAAAAGACGCTTGCTCCTTGGAAGAAAAGCTATGACCAACCTAGACAGCATAGTAAAAAGCAGAGACATTCTTTTGCCAACAAAACTCCATCTAGTGAAAGCTACGGTTTTTCCAGTAGTCACGTATGGAAGTGAGAGTTGGACTATAAAGAAAGCTGAGTGCCGAAGAATTGATGCTTTTGAACTGTGGTGTTGGAGAAGACTCTTGAGAGTCTCTTGGACTGCAAGGAGCTCCAACCAGTCCATCCTAAAGGAAATTAGTCCTGAATATTCATCGGAAGGACTGATGCTGATGCTGAAACTCCAATACGTTGGCTATCTGATACAAAGAACTGACTCATTGGAAAAGATCCTGATGCTGGGAAGCATTGAAAGCAGGAGGAGAAGGGGATGACAGAGGACGAGAGAGTTGGATGGCATCACTGACTCAATGGACATGAGTTTGAGCAAGTTGCAGGAGTTGGTGAAGGACAGGGAAGCCTGGTGTGCTGCAGTCCATGGGGTCGCAAAGAGTTGGACATGACTGAGGGACTGAACTGAACTGATCAGGGCTTTTCCAGAAGATCCAGTTTCCTGACAGTCAGTCCCTCCCACCAGGAAGTTTGCACAAGCCTCTTATCCCCATCCATCAGAGGGCAGATAGAATGGAAACCACAATCACAGAAAACTAACCAAACTGATCACATGGACCACACATTTCATTGCCTAATTCAATGAAACTGTGAGCCATACTATGTAGGGCCATGCAAGAATGATGGGTCATGGTGAAGAGTTCTGACAAAATGTGGTCCATGGGAAAATGGCATAGCAAACGACTTCAGCACTCTTGCCTTAAGAACCTAATGAACAGTATAAAAAGGCAAAAAAATGTGACACTGAAAAATGAACCGCCCAGGTCAGTAAGTGTCCAATATTTTACTGGAGAAGAGTGGAGAAATAGCTCCAGAAGGAATGAAGAGGCTGAGCCAAAGCAGAAACAACACCCAGCTGTGGTTGTGTCTGGTGGTGAAAGTAAAGAATAATATTGCACAGGAACCTGGAATGCTAGATCCATGAATCAAGGTAAATTGGAAGTGGTCAAACAGGAGATGGCAATAGTAAACAGCAACATTTTAGGAATCAGTGAACTAAAATGGACCGGAATGGGTGAGTTTAATTCAGATGACCATTATATATACTACTGTGGGCAAGAATCCTTTAGAAGAAATGGAGTAGGCCTCATAGTCAACAAGAGAGTCTAAAATGAAGTACTTGGTTGCAATCTCAAAAACAACAGAATGGTCTCAGTTCACTTCCAAGGCAAACCATTCAGTATTACAGTAATTCAAGTCTATGCCCCAAACCACTAATGCCAAAGAAGCTGAAGTTGAATGGTTCTATGAAGACCTACAAGACCTTCTAGAACTAACACCAAAAAAAAGACATCCTTTTCTTCATAGGGGACTGGAATGCAAAAGTAGGAAGTCAAGAGATATCTGGAGTAACAGGCAAATTTGGCCTTGGAGTACAAAATGAAGCAAGACAAAGGCTAACAGAGTTTTGCCAAGAGGATGCACTGGTCACAGCAAATGCCCTCTTCCAACAACACAAGAAACGACTCTACACATGGATATCACCAGATGGTCTATACTAAAATTAGGTTGACTATATTCTTTGTAGCCGAAGATGGGGAAGCTCTAAACAGTCAGCCAAAACAAGACCAGAGCTAACTGTGGCTCAGATCAGGAACTTCTTATTGCAAAAGCATTGGTTTCACTTTGGTGCCATCTCTTCATTCTTTCTGGTTATTTCTCCACTGTTCTCCAGTAGCATATCGGGCACCTACCAACCTGGGGAGTTCATCTTTCAGTGTCCTATCCTTTTGCCTTTTCATAGGGGGTTCTCAAGGCAAGAATACTGAAGTGGTTTGCCATTCCCTTCTCCATTCCTCGTATCTAGAGAAGCACTAAGGATAGGACACTGAAAGATGAACTCCCCAGAGTTCATGGTGACATCAGATCCTCATGACTAACAAAAATCTTTTGTAAAATGACTGCTTAGTGGTTTTGAATTCCCCCTTCATCAAAACCTTATATATTGACCTTCCCCCACTGCCACTTTGGAGCAGTCTCTCAGGGTTATATGAGATGCTGCCTTCTGGGCTACAGTCCTCATTTTGCCCCAAATAAAACTTAACTCACAACTCAAGTTGTGCATCTTTTTTAGCCGACACTATCATTTGTTGAGCACTAATATAGGCTGCTTTTTAATATACTATCAAGGTTGGTCATAACTTTCCTTCCAAGGAGTAAGCGTCTTTTAATTTCATGGCTGCAATCAGCATCTGCAGTGATTTTGGAGCCCAAAAAAATAAAGTCTGACACTGTTTCCACTGTTTTTCCATCTGTTGGTGATGGACAGGGAGGCCTGGCATGCTGTGATTCATGGGGTCACGGAGAGTCGGACACAACTGAGCGACTGAACTGAACTGAATTGAACTGAACATAGGCTGTGTACTGGGCTAATTATTTTATACAAGTAATTTTATTAATTCTCTGAACAACCCTGTCAGGTAAGTAATATTATCTTGTAGATAAGGACAGGCTCAAAGAGGTTAAGTACTTTGCCTAAGATCACACAGTTGATGCCCAAGGTGGTACTGACTCCAAGTCTGTGGTTTCATCCATTGGGTCCTACTGAGAATGACAGGAGAAAAGATGAAACCAGGCAGGCTGAGCCTCTGTCTAAAAAATACACATTCTGAAGTCTTGCACAGTTGTTGGAATAGGGCCCCAGAATGGATTCTGACTTCCTAAGTCTATAGCAGAGAAATAAACACCTTAGGAACAAGATTCACAGCAGCATTTCTGTTTTTATCAGAGAATAAGGAGAAGGAGAAGCTCAGCCTTTTCTGTACTAAAACCCTAGAAAAATTCCTAGAACCTCATAAGAGAGACCCTGGGTGTGATGTGGTATTGGCCACCTTCCTTAATGGCCCCTACGATAAGCTCAGTAGTGAGTTTCCTATGACTTTTCATGACAAAGTCCCTTAATGAAAGCAGTTAGTGGGAAAACAGTGGAAACAGTGTCAGACTTTATTTTTTGGGGCTCCAGAATCACTGCAGATGCTGATTGCAGCCATGAAATTAAAAGACGCTTACTCCTTGGAAGGAAAGTTATGACCAACCTAGATAGCATATTAAAAAGCAGAGACATTACTTTGCCAACAAAGGTCTGTCTAGTCAAGGCTATGGTTTTTCCAGTGGTCATGTATGGATGTGAGAGTTGGACTGTGAAGAAAGCTGATCGCCGAAGAATTGATGCTTTTGAACTGTGGTGCTGGAGAAGACTCTTGAGAATCCCTTGGACTGTAAGGAGATCCAACCAGTCCATTCTAAAGGAGATCAATCCTGGGTGTTTATTGGAAGGACTGATGCTAAAGCTGAAACTGCAATACTTTGGCCACCTCATGCGACGAGTTGACTCACTGGAAAAGACTCTGATGCTGGGAGGGATTGGGGGTGGGAGGAGACGGGGACGACAGAGAATGAGGTGGTTGGATGGCATCACCGACTCGATGGACATGAGTTTGAGTGAACTCTGGGAGTTGGTGATGGACAGGGAGGCCTGGCGTGCTGCGATTCATGGGGTCGCAAAGAGTCAGACACGACTGAGCGACTGAACTGAACTGAACTGAAAGAAGAATTTAGTGAAGGCTTGACATGTCAACAGCATGGTCCCAGGTCAGAGCTCCGTGTTCACGGTACTGATGGCAGTTCCTGGGACTCTCAGAGGTGGCTCTGTGTCTCCGGCCCAGACCTGTTGTCACAGGGAAGCTACTGGTGCGTATGCAGTTGAGGCACAGGGCAATCCGCTGAGAAACCTGGCTTCACTTGTCCTGCCCGAGCCCAGGTTGTGCAAGATTGTAGCCCTTTCTGCTCCCTCCCTTGGGACCTCTCTGATCTCACAGACTATACCACTAGCTACCAACCATCTGCATTGAAGCTCCAGGGAGCTTTAGTGTCAGTGGGGAGCACCACTGACAAACGTGGATGTTGTGCAATACAGTGACCCTGTTGACGATGGCCTTATGACCCCTCACTGTCTCCCGGGAAGAAGTGGGCTTCTTGTTGAGGAAGGAAGGACAGACTCTACCTCATCCCCATGGCTCCACAATAGTTGGGCTCTGGAGAGAACCAAGAAGCCCCAAGGGGATCATGATCTGGGTGTCTGCCAAGCGGAGATGCCTACCTACTCTTCTGCCATCTCTCTTTACCCTGGATATTAACCAACCCCAGCCAGCTCTCAGGCTGCAGGTTTCACGGTAGCACAGGCCAACATGGGCTCTGGAGTCAGTTGACCTAGATTCAAATTCTGACTGTACTCCGTACTAGTTGGGCAAGTTCCTAACCACTCAAAGTTTTCCCAACTGGAAAATGGATATGATGATCACATCAGTACCCACCTCACTGGGTTGTTATGAGAAAATTTTTGTTTTTCACTTTTTGGCATTTTTTCCTCTATTCCTTTTCTATAACTATGTGTACATATGTTGTATGTTGTTGTTCAGTTACTCAGTCATGTCCAACTTAACTAGATATGAGAAGATACAAGGACTGAGATCATAAAATCTGTTCCTAAAAACTCCCAACTATCTAAAGACCTGTCCCATCAGACTCCCTGGAGCGCAGTGTACCTCACTCCACCCTGAACTCCCCCAGGGGTTGTTGAAGGTCAACAGCTTTAGCCGCACAGGGTTCAGTCTCCTTAGAGGCAGATGGCAAATACCTTTGTTGTTCAGTCACTGGCAATGCTCTTGGTAAGTGCCAATTTGTAGTTGAAAATACCTAATACAATAATTTTAAAGTTTTACTTATTCTCCATTGCCACCTCAAATCTTTTTTTAAAAATTTATTTTATTTTTGACTGTGCTGGATCTTTGCTGCTTTGTGAGGGCTTTCTCTAATTGCAGTGATCGGGGGGCTAGTCTTTGTTGCGTGGGCTTCTCCTGTTGCAGAGCACAGACTCTAGGTGGGTGAACTTCAGTAGCTGCAGCACTCAGGCTTGGTAGCTGTGGCTCAAGAGCTTAGTTGCTCCACAGCATGTGGAATCTTCCCAGACCAGGGATCAAACCCATTTCCCCTGCATTGGCAGGCAGATTTCCTATCCACTGCACCACCAGGGAAGTTCTCAAATTTTCTTTTGGAATGATAGACGAGTAACAATGGGCTTCCCTGGTGGCTCAGATGGTAAAGAATCTGCCTGCAGTGCAGGAGACCAGGGGTCATTAGACAAACACAGAAGAAACCATAATGCAATCAGAAGGGTGGTTGGTAGAAAGGAATTAGGACAAGGGAAGTATCTCTCTGGAGAGTAGCAAGGCTGAAGAGACCTGCCTATCTCAGCTCCAGACCTTCCTGTTGTAGGATCAGCTGAGGCCTTGGTCATACCCACAACCCATGCCAACCTCTCCCAATCCTGCTCCATCCTCCCTTCTGTGGATGTTAATCCTGAGGGCGTCTTTAGTAAACTTCCTGTGGGTTAAGCTCCCTCTTGGTCTGTTTCCCTGACATCCTACCTGTGACAGTTGTAAGGTTTGAGAATTAAACCATCCCATCTCTGACAGTCTACTGTGTTTCTCTCCACAAAGGGCATGGACCCTCCTAGTTCCCCTGATGAGGCACTGTCCCCTCAGGGATGCCTCTAGACTTGGTAATCTATAGAAGGTGATCAAAACTGGAGACTGGGAGAAAATGCTGGAATCCTAATGCTTCCTACACACATGAAAAAGAAAAATTTTTAATAATCCCAAAACCACTAAAGAGGAACAATTCAAATTATACTTCTCAGAAGTACTTGGCATTGAAGTTGCTTCACTTTGAAAGGCTCTTTAGAAACAACTGAGTTTTTTGCCCCTGCCGCCCCCACCACCACAGCTCAAATTAAGCAAGACGGGAAAATCCATTGTTTGCTCCAGAAAGAAACTGTGCAAGAATCTTAAAGACTCTTCAAGAGTTTAAATTTTAATAAAATAATGAGCTCCTTGATGGAACTCTGATTTCCTAGGTTTGAGCAGAGAGGGAACATACACAGAGGTGTCAAATTCCAGTTTGCAAGATGAAGCTTAATCCCTGAAAACACTGTATTAACTAACGCCTATTCTCCTGGGTATCTTGTAGGTCACTGATTCAACTACAGATACTAAAAATAATGTAGCTGTACACACACTACTATATTTAAAATAGATAACCAACACAGGCCTACTGTACAGCACAGGGAACTCTGCTCAATACTCTATAATAACCTAAATGGGGAATGAATTTGAAAAAGAATAGATACTTGTATATGTATAACTGAACCACTTTGCTGTACACATGAAATAACACAACACTGTTAGTCAATGATACTCTAATATAAAATAAAAATTTTTTAAAATGCATCTGTAGTGGTTTGGTTGAGAAGGGTGTGTGTGCGTGCTAAGTTGCTTCGGTCATGTCTGACTCTTTGCATGGCTATGGGCCATAGTCTGCCAGGCTCCTCTGTCCATGGGATTCTCCAGGCAAGAATACTGGAGTGGGTTGCCACGCCCTCCTCCAGGGGATCTTCCCCACCCAGGAATCAAACCCACCTCTCTTACGTCTCTTGCATTGGCAGGCGGGTTCTTTACCACTAGTGCCACCTGGGAAGCTCTGAGAGGGGTGAAAGTCAAAATGAAGTCGCTCAGCCGTGTCTGACATTGACAGTTTACAATTGCATACCCATGAAGTGTCAACATGTTTATTTTGTGTGTGAATATGTTTTTACATGTGTATTTTACCACTTTTTTTTTTTTTTGGTCATCGTCCTAATTATCTGGGAAAAAATTTCTCCAGTATATTATTGGGGTGCAACTGCCAGAGTGGGTGCTGGCAAGTGGATGAGCTGCTGAAAAAATGGCTCAGGGTCCCTTGGTCCACACAGCTAGGTTTAGCTTTGTTTCTTTTTAGAGGAATCTGGTCTTGGGTCAGTTGACCAAGCTCCTCATGATAACCTATCATCAGATAAGATACATTCTGGATTTCCGACTGACACAATGCTTAACAGACACTGAGTTTCACACATAAAATTTTAATTGTCAAGATCACATTGTAGACTTCCCTGGTAGTACAGTAGATGAGAATCTGCCTGCCAGTGCAGGGGACACATATTTGATCTCTGGTCCGAGAGGATTCCACATGCTGCAGAGCAACTAAGCCCATGTGCCTCGACTACTGAGCCAGCGTTCTAGAGCCCGAGAGCTGCAGTCACTGAAGTCTGAGAGCTCTAGAGCCCATGCTCTGCGACAAGAGAAGGCCAAGCAACACAACAAGGTGCAGCCCCTGTTCCTGCAAATAGAGAAAGCCTGCACGGCAGCAAAGACCCAGTGCAACCAAAAATAAATATTTAATACATAAAAAAGATCACAGTGACTTTATTTTGATATAACTTGATTTTATTATTTCCTTGGTTCACACCAGAATCACGTATTTGTTCACTTTGTTAAAGTATGCTCTAGAACTTGCTTACTACTTAACTAGGGTATCATATTAGTCATTTCTTCTCTGCACTATACACTCTATTAAATATCAGAGTAATCTTTCTTTTTCAAGTATTTACTGATCTATAGTGCCTTTGTTCCTTTTTTTGGTCCTCATTGCACGGGATGCAGGATTCCTTTGACCAGGGATTGAACCCACAAATCCTGCAGTAGAAGCATGGAGTCTTAACCACTGCACTGCCAGGGAAGTTCCTACCTCAGTTCCTTTTTGTTGGTTATTTTAAAAAATATTTTAAATGTATGCCCATAATGATATTTATTCACCCACTTAGGTCCCTTGAGCATCGGAGCCTGGAAAAAAAGATCTTCAGTGGCCTTCTCGGACCTCCCCACAGTATACAGATGTGCAAACTGAAGCCCAGTGAGCTCCCTTAAAGAGGAAAACTTTCTGGTAAATGATATCAGAGATATTGTATTTGTTGGTAAGATTAACAGTGTGATTCCATTTGTGTTATAAAAGAGGAGATTTTTTTTTTGCTTATATATATTTTAAAATAATTTCTGAAAGGACACATAAGATATTATTGATTATGATTAACCCTAGAGAGTGGGCCGGGGAAAAATTGGTTTTTTATTTTATAGCCTTCTGTAGTATTTAAGATGTTTTCTTCCCTTTGTTCATATATTATACACATAATATATCATATATATTTGTGTGTGTATGTGTGCCATTTTTGCTTCATTAGTAATCTGGCTATAAAGGCCTTCCAGAAGCCTCTGCTTAAACACACAAATTAGTGACTGAAAAATAAAAGGAATAAGATGTGTGTGTGTGTGTGTGTGTGTATTTTGTTTTGGCTGTGCCATGCAGCTTATAGGATCTTAGTTCTCTGACCAGGGATCAAACCTGGGCCCTGGCAATGAGGGCACCAAGTCTTAACCACTGGACTGCCAGGGAATTCCCAGGAGTTTTTTTATATTGAATGAGAAAGAACTCCCCTAAAACCTCTGTTCTAAAAATGCAAACAAGACAGACCATCTGCTTTGAGTGGTTTTTCTACGGTAGCAGCAGTAGGCTCATGGAGAGCCTGATGAATCAAATGTGGCCCCACTGGTTTTAACCATGATTATAGCCATATAGGTACCATACCTGTTTGTAAATATCTATCCTACTTGTGAAAAAGTAGAGGGTGATTTTACGATCTTAGGAAAAACTTCTGGACTACAGCACATCTCTGTGGAGGAAGATAAGTAAAACAGAATGTGAACAAAACCACAGGTTCACCATGATATGGCAGAGTTTCCCAGATACATCCCAAAGAACATGAGTCTGGGAATCCCCAACAGCCCATGGAACCTCTATAAACCTCTATATGTGAAAACAATGAATCAGGAAGCTAGAACATACGTGATGTTCTCCCTACCAGTAAATTCCTAATTAATGATTCAAAATTTTAGCAATCTATAGTTTCCCTTTTTGTTTCTGTACAAAACCTACCTCTAGAAAGGCCCACAGTAGACACTAGATAAAATCCTATAAAATCAAAATGTATAGCTCCTGTGTGAGTTTAGAAAGCACATGCATTGTCTACAATTAATATAAAGAACAAGATCTCTACCTTACACACCTAAGATACTTAACATCAACAATCATGCAGGAACTGCAAATCAAAACCAAATGAGAAACCACCTCACACCTGTCAGAATGTCCATCATAAAAAAGAACACAAATAGCAAATATTGGCAAGGATGTGGAGAAAAAGGAACCTGTACTCACTGTTGGTGGGAATGTAAACTGGTGCAGCCACTGTAGAAAACAAAATGAAGTTTTCTCAAAAAATCCCTGAAAATAGAAATACCATATGCCCCAGGAATTCCACTCCTGGGTATATATTCAAAAAAACATAAACACTTTCGAAAAGATGCATGTACCCCAATATTCATAGCAGCATCATTTACAGTTGTCAAGACATGGAAGCAATCTAAGTGCGTATCAACAGATAAATGGATAAAGAAGACGTGATACACACACACAATGGAATGCTACTCGGTCATTAAAAAGAATGAAATTTTGCATTTTCAGCAATATGGATGTACTTGGAGGACATTATGTTAAGTTAAATAAGTCAGAGAAAGACCAGTGCTATATGATATCATATAACTGGATATATACCCAGGGGATTTGCAGGTCCCGCATGATTGTTGATGTTGAGTATCTTAGAGAATAACCTTTAAATTGTGAATCACTATATATCTGTAACTTATATAATATTGTACATCAACTACACTTCAAAAAAGAATACAAAAAAATCTTTATAGATGGTTTGCAATAGGAAATGGCTTTAAAAATAAGCTATAAAAGTATAAATGGGCTTTCCAGGTGGCATAGTGTTAAAGAATCTCCCTGCCAATGCAGAAGAGGCAAGAGACACAGGTTCCATTCCTGGGTCAGGAAGATCCCCTGGAGTAGGAAATGGCAACCCACTCCAGTATTCTTGCCTGGAAAATTCCATGACAGAGGAGCCTGGTGAGCTACAGTCCATGTGGTTGCAAAAAGTCAGACATGACTGAGCACACACACATACATAAAAGTATAAACCATAAAAGAAAACACTGATAAATTCTAGTCCATTAAAATTAAGAATTTGGTTTTATTAGAATATTATATCTATATTTGAGAGAAATTTGTAATACGAAAACTTATCAAATAAAAAGTTGAAAAAAATTTAAAAGGTTATATAAAGCAATAAACTACAAACATTTCTAACATACATAACCAATAAATTATCAGTATATAAAATATATTACAATTTGTTAAACCACTTAGATATGACATCTATACTATTTTGAGAATATATTTTATAGTAAAGAAAAAGAATGACAAACTGCTGATCTGAAGCTGGAGTGAACTTGGCTCTGTAACTATTAATAATTGACTGAATCTCTCCAACCTCAGTTTTGTTCTAAGTGACTGTAATAATAGTTACCTCCCCATAGGGCTCTCAGAACCAAGTGTGTGTAAGCAAACACCTGATACACGGCAAGATTGTAACAAACGGTTAATGATTATAACCATAAATAAATAATAATGTCAGAGCAAGGTCCGAATAAAATTCAACTCCTTAACTCCTCCTAATCTAAAATTAGGACTATTTCCAGAACACGTGGTTGGAGTTAAATGGCCTTGGCTGTGGAGGGAAGGGGAAGCCGATATTGATGGATAGAACCTGTCCACTTAGGAAGCCAATGGCGTTAAGTTCCTTTCTTCCCATTCACTGGCTCTGAGGCAAGACCAATTTACAACAAACGTCACCTTCCACAAGGAGTCACTACATAGAGCCAGCAGCCAGCGTGCCTGAGGGTCAGGGTGGAGGAGCAGGGTGTAGGCTGGATTCTTGGGCAGGACACCTGGGAGGAGAAACCATCCTGATTAAGACCCAATCCAGGAAAGAATTTCCATCCCAAGTAAAAGTGAAGTGAAAGTCGCTCTGTCGTGTCCGACTCTTTGTGACCCCATGGACTGTAGCCTGCCAGGCTCCTCAGTCCATGGAATTTTCCAGGCAAGAGTACTGGAATGGAATTGCCATTTCCTTCTCCAGGGGATCTTCCTGACCCAGGGATCAAACCCTGGTCGCCCGCATTGCAAGCAGACACTTTACTGTCTGAGCCACCAGGGAAGAGGCTCACCAAAAACACACATTCAGTTCATTAGAGGCAAATAATCATCTTATATTTTTAAACAGAAGAAACCAACTTCTGAAACTCAATATAGCCCAGATTCTGCAGCACTGAAGGGCTTCCTTATTTTAAAAGCCATTTCCCGGGATTCCCTGGTGGCTCAGTGGTAAAGAATCCGCCTGCCAATGCAGGAGATACAGGTTCAGTCCCTGGGTCGGGAAGATCCCCTGCAGGAGGAAATGGCAACCCACTCCAATATTCTTGTCTGGGAAATTCCATGGACAGAGGAGCCTGGTGGGCTACAAGAGTCAGACATGACTTAGCAACTAAGCAACAACAATGGCACCACTGAAATTAAGAATTCTTACTCTGAACAGGTTTAGCTTCCGAGAGAAATTTCTCCAAATTTTTGGTGCATTTTTAAATTGTCTATCTTGCTTATCATCACACTTAGAAATATCAAGTAAGAAAAAAAAAAAAAAAGGTGTAACTAAGGCTGGCTTCAATCCTGATGGCAGAGATCATCAGGGCCAGGTCAGTTGAGAAGGCCCAGGACTCCAGGGGGCATGTCTACAAGGAAAGACCAAAATTCAAAGTGCCCCTTCCCTGCTGGGACCTAGAAGCCCCGGCTCTGGAGCCTTGAATAGAAAGCTCAGAGCTCAGTGGCTGGGGGTGGATGGAGAGTGGTGCCCTGTGAAGGCTGAAATAAGTGAACTCCATGGGATGAGGAGAGACAGTCCCATTCACACCATAAATAAGCCTATTCTTACCTAATCCTGTGGCCAAACTTACCAGGTCCCTTTCATTTGAGGGCTTTTGAGGAGCTGTTTGTTTGGGTAATGAGAGCTTAGATCAAGGAAATTTGTTTCCTCTCCAAAACACTGAGGGGGAAAATGGGCTTTCTGTAAATGGCCCAAGCAACTCTGGCCCGAAGGGCACAGGGCATGCAGTCCTCATGCCCCATGACCCCTAGTGGGTACAACAGCATTCTCCATATCATCCCATTCTCACAGTTAAGGGCCAAGAGAATTGAGGAGGATCAGCAGAACCTTGGATGGGGCCACTCTGGATCTGCTGGGCTATAGCTTGGCCTAGGCTTCAGCTGGGGCAAGGGAGGCCCAGAGCTGAAGCTCAAGCAAATGCTTTCCCTCTCATACTCTTGCAACCCTTGCTCTAAAGTTGCTATGTTGGCCCCCCAGACAGACCAAGGGTCAGACATGTGCCAGTGCCGGGGAGGTCTCCCAAGGTGACAGCCGAGATGTTAAGAAGAGAAAATTCCAGTTTCTCAGAATTCACACAGCAAAAGAAAGTAAACAATGGCAGGGCTTTTGAAAGGAATTGCATCACAGGAAGATGACCCACAGAGACATAGGTCGATAGCTTCTTTCCTATGAGCCTCTGCTTTCATTTTGCCACTCTTCCAGTTTTTATCTAAAACACAAAGCATTTCCTTCAATGCCATGAGAAGAAATTCGCTATATCAGGAAAATATATTGCAATGCCATTCCCAGCATTAACACATCTGTTTTTTCTTGATCTATATATACCTTTCAGTCAGGTCATTAAAATAAGACCTTAAGAATTATCCTCATACTCTGCTCCAGAGACCTATCCCTGGTTCTCAACCAATTGGCTTCTTGCTGCACCACGTGGCATATGAGATCTTGGTTCCCAGACCGGGGATGGACCCTACGCCCTCTGCATTGGAAGTGCAGAGTCTTAACTGCTGGACCTCCAGGAAAGTCCCTTCACCAACTGGCTTTAACACAAGCACCAAGTGGTGCCTTAAAAACAGAACCACAACGGACAGATTCAAACTCTGACGTTTCACGAAAGTACAGGCAAAATCTGGAACTTCCATTAGAATACCTGTAGAATTACTCCTCATATTGTTCCCAGCGGGGTTTCCCCTGGTGGCTCAACAGTAAAGAATCCAGCTGCAATGCAGGAGAGTCAGGTTCAATCCCTGGGTCAGGAAGATCCCCTAGAGAAAGAAATAGTAACCCACTCCAGTATTCTTGCCTAGTAAATCCAAGGGACAGAGGAGCCTGGCAGGCTCCATGGGGTCGCAAAAGAGTCGGACATGATTTAGCAACTAAACAACAATTGTTCCCAATAGATTATTTTCTTGATGGTTAAGTTTGGAAGATTCCCACAGGCGCTATTCAGATAAAGTAATCTGTAGTTTTATCCTTCCTCACTTTGACACATGTTTGTTGTCCAGTAGAAGTATAATGCAACTCACATGTGTAATTTAAGATCTTCTAGTAGCCACATTTAAAATGAAAAAAGAAACGGGTGAAATAAATTTTAATAAAGAATGTTATTTCACCTAATATATCCAAAATATTATAATTTCAACAGGTAATCAACATACCAATATGCTATTTTACTTTTTTTTAAATGAAATCTCAAAATCTGATATGTATTTTATACTTGCAGCCCATCTCAAAACAGAGTAGCCAGCCACATTTCATGTGTTTAGAGCCACATGTGGCTAATAGTGATAGCTTACAGTGAACGCTGAACAATGTCAGATTCGTGATCTCCAAAGAAGATTTAGCTTTGGGACCAGGGGCCAGGCTTGATCACTCAAGAGCTTTTGTATAGCAGAGTTTTATTAAAGTATAAAAAGGGACAGAGAAAGCTTCTGACATAGACATCAGAAGCGGGACAGAGGGTGCCCTCACCACCAGCTGCTCATCTTAGCAAGGGAGCTATATACTTTTTCTATCAGTTATTAGAATAAATCAAAAGAATGTTTCAAGGTTGTATAGGTCTTACCAGATACATTCCTACAATATACATTTTAAGGTAACTATCAGAACTAACAATAGAAAGATCTTACCAGACCCACTTCCATAATAAACATTTTAAGATGACAAGATTAGTCAGAAGGTTCTTGTTAAGGAGAAGCATGTCCTCGAGCAAGATACACTGTTATATTGACTAAGACAAAACAATGTAGAAAAAAAGTTTTTCCTTTTCTCCTCCTCCAGGACCCTGGACTTCTTATCAACCTACCTAGGAATTGACTTTCTCAGTAGTTAACCTTACTAGACAGGGCAGTTTAAAGCATAAGGTCTGAATGTGGCAGTTTGATCTTCCAAGTGCTTCTTAACTGGACCTACATTTACTGATTCAGGCATATCCATCCTTACTTCTGAACAGAGAAAGAAGGGATCTTAGAGAACTTCTCTCATTTTACATCTAATCCCATTTGAGTCCAGAGATGGAGCGTGACCTCCTTGAGGTGATTCAAATATTTAGTGGCAACACCAAAGCTTTTCTGACTTCTAAAGCAATGGAACCATTTGTGTTAGTTAAGGAAAATACAGCTTATAACAGAGACCTAAATATAAGGCTGGATACTATAAAACTCTTAGAGGAAATGAGGCAAAACACTCTCTGACATAAATCATAGCAGTATGTTTTTGGATCCATCTCTTAGAGTGATGAAAATAAAAACAAAAATAAATGGGACCTATTAAAACTTAAAAGTTTTTGCATAGCAAAGGAAACCATAAGCAAAAAGGAAAGAAAACCCACAGGATGGGAGAAAACATTTGCAAAAGAAGCAACCAACAAGAGATTAACCTCCAAAATATACAAATAACTCGTGTAGCTCAACAGCAAAAAACAAACAACCCAATCAAAAAATGGCCAGAAGATCTAAATAGACCTTTCCCCAAAGAAGACACACAGATGGCCAAAATGCAGATGATCACTAATTATTAGAGGAATAAAAATAAAAACTATAATGAGGTATATCACCTCATACCAGTCAGAATGGACATCATCAAAAAATATACAAACAATAAATGCTGGTGAGGGTGTGAAGAAAAGGGAACCCTCCTACACTGTTGGTGGGAATGTAAGTTGGTACAATCATTATTAAGAACATCATGGAGGTTCCTTAAAAAACCAAACACAGAACTACCATATGACCTAGCAATCCTTAACCTCGGCATACAGCCAGAGAAAATCAGAATTCGAAAATATGCATGCACCCAAAGCTTACTGCAACACTGTTTATAGCAGCAAGACCCGGAAGCAACCAAAATGTCCAACAGAGAAGTGGATAAAGAAGATGTGGTATATATATATGATGGAATATTACCTAGCCACAAAAAAGAGTAAAATAATGCCATTTGGAGCAACATGGATGGATCTAGAGATTGTCATACTGAGTGAAGTCAGTCAGACAAAGAAAGGCAAATATATGATATTGCTTATATTTGAATCTAAAAAAAATGGTACAGATGAACTTATTTACAAAAACAAACATGGTTACTAAAGGAGAAATGGGTAGGGGAGGGATAAATTAGGAGATTGGGACTGACATATACACACTGCTATATATAAAATGAATAACTAATAAGGACCTACTGTATAACAGAGGGAGCTCTACACAATACTCTGTAATGATTTATATAGGAAAATAATCTAGAAAAGAGTGATTCACTTTACTATACACCTGGAACTAATACAACATTGTAAATTAACTATAATGAAAAAAATTTTTAAGAAAAAAATACAACCTACAAAAAATATTGTGAGAGTTGCTCAGTCGTGTCCAACTCTTTGTAACCCCATGGACTGTAGCCCACCAGGCTCCTTTGTCCATTGGATTCTCCAGGCAAGAATACTGGACTAGGTTGCCATTTCCTTCTTCAGGGATCTTCACAACCTAGGTGTCGAAGTCTAGGATTCTTTACCACTGAGCCACCAGGGAAGCTAAGAATAATAGCTATTATTAAATATGGAAGTAGTTTATAGTTGACAAAAGCCAGTCCTCTTTAGAGGTCAGTTGGATTCGCCTTGTCCTTGAGAAGGTTCTGGTGAGATCAGTGTAACAGTGCAGAAACAAATGTTAAGTGGCAATGATGAAGATGGTAATGCATTTCAAGAATCTTGGGGAACAGAAGACAGGAAGCAAGACATCTGACCCCATCACTTTCTTTCCCCTTCTCCATTTCTGGTAACAGAGTCAATAACACATTCACTGGCTCCAAACAATGGAATCAAAGCATCCCAGACAAGAGAACGAGACAGGATCGGGTAGTGAGAACCACCGCATCACTCCACAGAAGTCCCTGCCCACTCTTCTTCCCTAGAAGCCACAAACTCTCTGGCATCCTGGGCCTCCTACCACCCCCACACTGTCACCCCTGCCCACAGGGCTCAGAGCAAGACTCTCAGACTTGGTTTAGTTTTCTTTTATTTATGCATTTACATATTCATTATCTCCCCCACTGACTTGGATATTTGAATAGTTCATAGACATAGTTTCACAGTTTCCGGGCCTAAAGCAGATCTTGGCGGCACGTATTGCAACCTTAGCACGGAGGCCATGAAGAAAAGAACCAAAGAAAGAATGCTACTGGAGAGAATTAACGGATGATGGTGTCCTCTCTGCTCTGCTGAAAGTTTTCAGTTGACCCCAAGTTCTCACCATTAGTCATCCCCACAGCCAGCCCCATGACTGTCTCAACAGCAGGGTGCACTGACATTTGGATGACTATTGGGAAAGCTGCGTCAAGCTCTACATGCCACAGGGATTTGTATACGATCCTCCTCGGGCAAAGCTAGAGGTTTCACAGAGGATGCACAGCCTGCTCCCTGCTCCAGGTAACTCAAGGCAGGGTCAAGGTCTCCCACACCCCCACCTATTAGACCGAAACCAGAGAAAGGGAAAGGGAAGTAACATTAAGTCTTACAGAAAGGAATAGTCAGGATGAATAGTCAGGAGGGCCAGTGGGTGTCAGGCAACAAAGGGCCCGAGGCCCCTCCACTTGGAGGTGTCTTTAGTTCTCATTTCACTGACCCCAGTGCTGACCTGACTCTCCTGGGGATCTTGTTAGAATGATGATTCTGCCTCAGTAGGTTTGGGGTAGGGCCACAGATTCAGCCTTCCTAACCATCTCCCAGATGAAGGTTACCACTGGTCCAAGGACCACACTTACCAGCAGGAGCCTATCCCCTCTACCTGCAGGAAAGTCTGTGACTAAGGAGGCCCAGGCAGGCTGGCTGCAACTGGGCTCTTTCTCTTAACCCAGATTTTGGAACTCATAATGATAACTAACACCACCACTCTTCACCCTTAACACTAACTCAACAAAACTTCACAACAGCACTATCAGCTGGTGACTAGTTACAGATGAGGAAACCAAAATAAGAGAGGTTCTCTGGGTAGCTCTACACACTGGGACTAGTCACGCACAGTCTCAAAGACCCAGGCTATTGTGTGTGGTCCCAGCTGTGTGGTGACAGACACATTTGCTGTCTGCTAACAAGACACCTTTCAAACTGTTGTGAACTCTCCAAAGTTTGTTTCAAAAACCTGCAAGCCTTCCCCTCAGCAGGTTTGGGCCATAACATAGTTTTTTGTTGTTTTTTTTTTAATCTTCAAACAAGTTCAAAGCTTGTTTGTAATGTTTTGAATAAAAGTTTAGTTTCTTAGGAATTTTGAAAAGGTATTAAAAGTAATTAGCGTGGGCTGAAGGAACTGTATCTTCAACTTCCTCACTCTGGGGGACAGGCCCTATTAATATGCTTCAAACGTTGTTGATCCGTCTTCTGTTTGTTGTGTCATCCTGTTGGGCCCAGGGTTTTCTCCTTTGTTCTCTTTTGATCCATGGCCGTGGGCAGTTAGGAGAGGAGCTGAGGGGTGCAGGGGCTGAGTGCCAGTCCAAGGACCAGGCCTGCTCTGCCTCCAGGTAGCTGTGTGGCCTGCTCAGCTGCCAACCCTGCTCAGGGCTCAGGTTCCTCATTTGAACCATGAAGGTTCTGGCCAGATGCTCTGAAGTACTAGTACATGGCAGATTCTCTTTGAAGGTTCCTGATCTTTGTCAGACTTTTGCTAGCAGTTGCTGATTTTCTCTGTGATTGACTGTCTGTCCCCAACCTCAGGGTGATAGGTTCGTGCAAATCAGAGTCCCTAGAGAAGGTCTGAGACAAAGGTGAGAATTTCTTTGGCAAAAAAGCCTTGGCAGTGATTCTGGCTCCCTTTCAGTGGTCTGACTGTTCCCGACACTCACCCTTCCTCATGGAGCCCAGTCACTTGGATATTTTGTAACCTGCTTGACTTCCTCCAGCTCCTACTTATAGCCTCTTGCTTAAAACCCCTCACTGGCTCCCTACTCCCCACTCAACCAACAACAAACTATTTATTCTGGCTCCAGGCCCCTCATGTTCTGCTTAGGTTCCTCCAGAGGCCTTCGCTAACCTGCATCCTCCTTCTTCCCTCCATGCCTTGCCATGTGCCATCCCACTGCCTGGTTCACCAGTCTTTCCCCTACTTGCCTGGCAAACTCCTATTTATCCTTCAAGACTTTCCTCAGGGGCATTTTCTGAGAAGCTTTTTAAGATCCATCTGGATAAAACAAGCCAGTCATACTACTGTTTGTGCTTCTACTGAAGTGGTCCCCAACCTTTTTGGCACCAGGGACTAGTTTTGTGGAAGACAAATTTTTCCACGGACAAGGGGGTGGGGGAGGTGGTTTCAAGATGATTCAAGCCCATTATATTTATTGTGCACTTTATTTCTATTATTATTACATCAGCTTCACCCCAGATCCTCAGGCATTAGATGGTTCCACAGGGAACCCATATTCTACTGTATCCCATGCTGATCACAATGAGCTTTCACTTTATCAGTTTGAATACATTCAGCTGCAAGTAACAGAATACCTGACTAATAGCAACATAAACAATAGGAACATTTCATCATCTCTCAGACGGCTGAGGGTGGACTCTTCAAGGTTAATTCAGCAGCTCAACTCTGTCATCAAGGACCCAGGCCCCTTCCCTTCAGTCATCCTCAGCCTGTTGGGTGTATTTTGCCTCATGGCCACAAGATAGTGGCTGTAGCTCTAAATATCACTTCATCACACCTCAGCATCCAAGAAGGAAGAAAGAGGGTAGGAAAAAAATGGGCTTTTTACTCCTACACTCCCTCTCGGCCTGCTGATACCCATCCTTTCCTATCCCTGGTCCCCACACTCTATTAGATGCTCCAATTTTAACTACTCAAATTGACCAAACATCTTTAAATGTTCACACTCAAGACCTGACTCTCAAGTACCTGAGGTCAAATAATTCTTTTGTTCTTAAAAAAAAATCAGTCTCAGTCTGAAAATCTTGAAAGCTTTGACTGAAAATTTATTCACTTTTGAATAGTTCTGGAGTACATGTGACTTTTATTCTGAGCCATCTCAAATATGTTTCAGAAGTGGGTGTGGTATAAATAATAAATAAATGAGTGAATATCTGGAAGTGTGGCTGTTTTTATTTAATCTTGGGAAAATGTCGTTACCACTGTGATAAGCCCCTCTGGCTAATAGTAAACAGGATGGCCTGACCTCTGTCTTGAATAAAAGACAAGACAAGCTGCAAGCTAATATAAGGTAAGAAGGCCAGCAGTGGGTAGAGGTGGGGGCGTTTGAGATTTGACCTGGCTTTTTCGTACAGCCTATTGGATGCACAGTGTGTGAACCCTGAGGGATAAGGTCTGAGGCCTCATCACTGACTTCATAGCAACAGCCTGTGTAATGGAAGGATCCCTGTCTCTGGGTCTCAGATTCCTAAGCATAGAATAAGGAGCTGGGGATAGATGGCCTCAAAGGGCTTCTCTAGCTTGGCGGCTATATATGTACTGCGGAGGCGGGGGGGGGGGGTCGGTTATGAAGTGCCTCCCAGGGGGTAGAATTGTCCATTGGGGAGTAGTGGGAACAGGCAGTGGGGTCCCTGACCACTTTGTCTCTCAACCACTGTAGCTTTAACTTACCACAAGAGCTGGGAAGAGGGTTCACTGCCTCCTACCTTCCTTGGAAGGATAGGGTTCCCACTCTTTTTTTTTTTTTAATTATTTACTTGGCTTCATCAGGTCTTAGTGGCAGCATGTAGGATATAGTTCGCTGACCAGGGATTAAACCCAGGCCCCCAGCATTGGGAGCTCAGAGTCCTAGCCACTGGACCATCAGGGAAGTCCCAGGGTTCCCACTCTTGAGCTACTCTCTGCCTGGCAACAGAGTTTACGACACTCCTCTCTATACTCAGCTTGGGGACTGCCCCCTCCAGGCTCCAAGCAGCTCAGGGGTCACCCCTACCCCTACCGCCACCTCTATCTTCAACCGGGACAGGGCAGGCAGAGAGAGAAGGAAAGGGAGCAAAAGGGGGGTTCCAGGGGTGGTGGACATCTCTCAGCTGCTTGAGGGGTGAGAGGGGACTCCTGCCTTCAGAGAGAGCAGGACTGGAGCCCTGGGAGGCAGGGAAGGACTCAACATTTCCCTGAATCACTGTCTTTCCGTCTGCCTCAGGAACAGCTGAGCTGAAGTAGGAAGAGAAGGGAAGGACTGAGAGAAGTAGCCATCATAACAGTTCCATCTCCTCACCTAACGCGCCGTGCCTCACTTCAACTCGCGTGTGCCTCTCAGCAGCACAGCTTTTCAAGACAGGTGGCAGGGCAGCTGGGAGTGGCTCCTCATGGCCTTTGACCCAGGGCACTTTCCTTCCCTGCAGCTCTAACTGCAGCCACAGAGGAGGAACCACACCTTGGACTGACCTCCAGGAATCAGAGCCCTTCACCACTGGTCTTGGGCGTCCCTGGTGGCTCAGATGGTAAAGAATCTGCCTGCAATGTGGGAGACCTGGGTTTGATCCCTGGGTTGGGAAGATCCTCTGGAGAAGGAAATGGTGACACACTTCGGTATTCTCGCCTGGAGAATCCCATGGACAGAGAAGCCTGGTGGGCTACAGTCCATGGGGTCACGAAGAGTCAGACATGACTGAACAACTAACATCATCTCATCACGTCATCTCACCATTGGTCTCGAACTTACCTACAATTCTGATCTATAGCAAGTAGCAGGCTGCGTTTTCCTCTCATCTCTCTGAGCTGAGAGATGAGCTTGTGACTCCTACAGGGTGGAGAACTCAATTATAGAATAACTCCAGCCTTCTGCTGCAGAGTCCTTTCCAGTTCACACGGCACCTATCTACTTTCTTCACTACAGCAAGTTGGCAAGATGGATACCCTTAAGCATTGTCTCCATTTTACAGCTCAGAAAATGAAGGCTCAAAGAGAACACCCATTTTCTGTTCTTGCTATGACAAATCAACACGAATTTAGCAGCTTAAAAACACACAAATGCATCATCTCACCATTCTGTAGGTCAGAAGTCTGGGCACAGGCATAGCGTGGCTCAGCTGGTTCTCTGCTTTGTTTCACTGTATCAGAATCAAGGTGTCGGCAGGGCAGTGTTCCTTTCTGGAGATTTTGAAGATGAACCTGTGTCCAAGTTCATGCAGGTTGTTGACAGAAATGACTCTCAGGTAGTGTAGGAAGAGGTACCAGCTGGCTGTCATCTGAGAGCCATTCTCAGCTTCTAGAGACCGCCTGCGTGTAGCTCCCTTCTTCCATCTTCAAAGCCAGCAATGGTAGTTGAGTCCTTTCCAAGCTTTGAGTCTCTGAGACCTCCCCTCGTGCCTCATCTCTCTTTCGTCTCCAGCCAGAGAAAGCTCTCTGCTGTTGAGGACCCATGGGTTAGACCGGGCTTGTGAGGACAATCCGGGACAACCCCCCCAACCCCAGATCTTTAAACTTAATCCTGTCTGCCAATTCACCTTTGCCATGGCCATGTTATATAATACCTTCACAGCTCTGCACTCCATGGGGCAGGTGGCCTCAGGGACCATTATTCTGCCTACCACAGAGAGGTGTCAAAACCTGTCACTCTGCTGGGAAGTGGCAGAGATAGAACGTGAATCCTTATCCACCAGTATATGCACAATATACACTCTTTCCACACCTCAGATGGGCTTCCCTGGTGGCTCAGATGGTAAAGAATCTGCCTGCAATGCAGAAGACCCAGGTTCAATCCCTGGGTCAGGAAGATCCCCTGGAGAAGGGAATGGTACCCACTCCAGTATTCTTACCTGGAGAATCCCAGGGACAGAGAAGCCTGGCAGGCTATAGTCCATAGGGTCGCACAGAGTCAGACACGACTGAGTGACTAACACTTTCACTTTCATGTCTCAGCTGACTCAGGAACTTCCAGGGCATCATTTAATTCATCCCATTTCTTTCTGGCAAACCAGAGGTTGGAGTAGAGGTTCATCTTTGCATAGCAGAACCTTGGGAGAAATGTGGGAAACTGAGGAAGGTGGGCCCTGGCCTCAAGCCAGCTCAGTGGGATAAGAGGTGGGTTCTTGGGCCTGTGAGGACTAGGCTGGTGGGGCCCCTGGAAGCACTCGGTTATCTCAAGAAGACTGGATGGGGAGTACAGACATGGGGACTCTTCAGGGCCCCACAAGCTGACTGAGTCACACAAATGGCCAACATCCAAGCCAGGAGGTGAGAACAGCCTGCTCCCAAGTCAGAGACTCAGCGACAGTTAAGTTCTGGAAGCCAGTCGGAACCTTGAGTTTTCTCTGTGTGAGTTACCAGCAGCAAAAGCAAGCAAAATCAAGTGGTCTTGTTGGGCCTGTGAGGGAGACCTTGGGAAATCTGTGTAGAGCCAGAACCAGACAATGGAAAGGACATGATGCCTGTCCTGTGAAACAAAGGACATGGTAGTGTTATTGGTGTTCCTTTGTGCAGGGTGCTGTCTTTATTTTGTTAATAAACAAAAACACACTGTAATAGGGCCTTTCATAGTCTTAATTCCAACTGGTTGTCCTTCCCTTCCAAGTGTCCTTCCCCATGAGAGTTTAGCTCACAGCCAAGGAAGTCTCCTTCCTTGCAGGGTTTTGGGATAGCACACACGGAGCAGAAGAGGCACCTGTATCTCTCCAGGGCAGGTGCTCCAGTCAGCGTTTCACCAGCTCCGGCCAAGCCCTGCCCAGGGAGCTGAGCCCAATGGTGAGGCTTTGAGGCCCTTTCCCAGGAACCTGGGGAGATTGCATGCTTGATCATAAATGAAGAGATTAGGACCCCAAAGGGGTACACGGAGTGATGCCAATTATGCCTGCGTCTACGGACTGAAGTGGAAAAAGAAATCTACTAAAAAACAAAACAAAACAAGTGGTTATATTTCAGTTCAGTTCAGTTCAGTTCAGTCGCTCAGTCGTGTCCGACTCTCCGCGACCCCATGAATCACAGCACGCCAGGCCTCCCTGTCCATCACCAACTCCCAGAGTTCACTCAAACTCATGTCCACAGAGTCGGTGATCAAGGCAAGGGTTTATCAGTGACATCTTTTTTCCTTATAATTCACATGTATTCCAAGTAAGAGAATTTTGATATCTTTTAAGGATTCTACAATGAGAATAAAACAATGAAAATATTATATTTGTAATAATAATGGCAGAAAACTCAATTTGGTGCATGGAAGAATTCCCTGAGTGGGATTGACAGAAAAGGGGTCCCCACTGAGGAGTCTCTGCCACCTCTCTGTTGGTGTGAGGGTCAGAAACCCAGTGCCTAGATGGACTGGTAATTGCTTGGGGCCCTGAGATGGAGCCAGTGACCTCTACACCATACTAGCCCTGGACCCTGTGGTCCTGAAATCAATTTTGCATCCTAGCCACATGGTCCCTGCACCTGGCAGCGTAAGCCTTGTCTGTAGTGAACTAACACTAAGCTGATTAGGTTTCAATACCTTCCATGTTCAAGGAGGATTTTCTTTCCTCTGAAGCTGGATGAGGACTGAAGTTCCTCCCCTGGGGATACTGTACCCTAGGATTACATGTGCTTTTCCCTTCATTCAACTCATACCTGTCAGGTCATATTTCCTGATTCCTACCTCCAGAGTATAGCCTAGAGGGGATTTTGCTTTATTTTCTTTTTATTTTTATTATCCGAGTATTTATATTTGGAAGGAAAGTATATTAAAAAGCAGAGCATATTAAAAAGCAGAGACATTATTTTGTCAACAAAGGTCCATCTAGTCAAGGCTATGGTTTCTCCAGTGGTCATGTATGGATGTGAGAGTTGGGCTATAAAGAAAGCTGAGCACCAAAGAACTGATGGTTTTGAACTGTGGTGTTGGAGAAGACTCTTGAGAGTCCCTTGGACTGCAAGGAGATCCAACCAGTCCATCTTAAAGGAGATCAGTCCTGGGTGTTCATTGGAAGAACTGATGTTGAAGCTGAAACTCCAATACTTTGGCCAACTGATGTGAAGAGCTGACTCATTTAAAAAGACCCTGATGCTGGGAAAGACTGAAGGCAGGAGGAGAAGGGGGCAACAGAGGATGAGATGGTTGGATGGCATCACTGACTCAATGGACATGGGTTTGGGTGGACTCTGGAAGTTTGTGATGGACAGGAAGGCCTAGCGTGCTGCAGTTCATGGGGAGGCAAAGAGTCGACACAACTAAGTGACTGAACTGAAATGAACTGATTTATATTTATTGCAGAAATTCTAAGAAAAAAATAAGCAAAAACGTACAAAAATCACTTGCAGACCCACCAACCAGAAATAACCACCCTATGTTTGTCTCATGAAAAGAAGTGAAAGTGTTAGTCGCTCAGTTGTGTCAACTCTTTGCAACCCCATGGAAAACCCACCAGGCTCTCTGTCCATAGAATTCTCCAGGCAAGAATACTGGAGTGGGTAGCCATTTCCTTCTCCAGGGGATCGATCTGACCCACGGATCGAACCCAGATCTTCTGCAGGCAGATTCTTTAACATCTGAGCGACCAGTTAAAATAAAATATCAAACATACCATTTGGGAACATGGTTCTTTATGACATATACATTTTGAATACTTTTGCAGCACTGTATTTATACAGGTCTACACATATGTTTTAATGAGTATGTACTATTCCATCACATAACCCAATCATTAATTAACCATTCCCCTACAGGTGGACAATGCTTTTCCAACTTTCTGCCATTATAAACAATGTGGTGATGAGTATTCTTGTACTCATTTTTGCCTTCATCTTGTCATTATTTGATTAAGCCAAATTATAGGAAATACACTGCTAGTTTGAAGGAAATGAAATCTTTTAAAACATCTCTTTAAAACAGGTGAACTCTAAAGCCCTGAGTTTTTTTTCACCTGCAAAGTGCAAAAACTGGAGATGTTAAGTATTGACTCAGATGAGCTCTAGGGCACCTCTGGCTCAGACCCTCTGATTGTCATTGCATAGCCTCAATCACCTTTCTTCTGGCCTGAAAGGTCTTGAGTGTGTTGGTATCCTCTTGCCAAAGTACAGTTCCTTCCTTTTCCAAACTGTCCCACGATGCAATTTCTCCACCACCTTGTCCTCCTCCTGAAATCATTCCCCCAGCTCCCAGCTCTTCTCACCTCTACAAATGTCAGCCACAGTGCTGGCCACACTTGCATTCATTCAGATAATTCAGTAAACAGTGAACATGCATGAAGGATTTACTCTGGGCTCAGTTCAGTTCAGTTCAGTCACTCAGTCGTGTCTGATTCTTTGCGACCCCATGAATCACAGCACGCCAGGCCTCCCTGTCCATCACCGACTCCCAGAGTTCACTCAAACTCATGTCCATCGAGTCGGTGATGCCATCCAGCCATCTCATTCTCTGTTGTCCCCTTCTCCTCCCGCCCCTAATCCCTCCCAGCATCAGAGTCTTTTCCAGTGAGTCAACTCATCGCATGAGGTGGCCAAAGTATTGGAGTTTCAGCTTCATCATCAGTCCTTCCAATGAACACCCAGGACTGATCTTTAAGATGGACTGGTTGGATTTCCTTGCAGTCCAAGGGACTCTCAAGAGTCTTCTCCAGCACCACAGTTCAAAAGCATCAATTCTTTGGCACTCAGCTTTCTTCACAGTCCAACTCTCACATCCATACATGACCACTGGAAAACCATAGCCTTGACTAGACGGACCTTTGTTGGCAAAGTAATGTCTCTGCTTTTTAATATGCTATCTAGGTTGGTCATAACTTTCCTTCCAAGGAGTAAGCGTCTTTTAATTTCATGGCTGCAATCACCATCTGCAGTGATTTTGGAACCCAAAAAAATAAAGTCTGACACTGTTTCCATTGTTTCCCCATCTATTTCCCATGAAGTGATGGGACCAGATGCTGGAGCACTAACAAGAAAACGAATGCGAAATCTCAGAGTTGCTTTTAAAAACCCCCTGGCCCAAACAAAAAGGGGGGGAGGCAAAAAATAAAATTGGGGAAAATTAGATAAAATTAGCAAAATTAAATATTTGCTGAAATTGAGTAATAGATGTATCAGTTCAGTTCAGTTCAGTCGCTTAGTTGTGTCCGACTCTTTGCGACCCCATGGACTGCAGCACGCCAGGCTTCCCTGTCCATCGCCAACTCCCAGAGTTTACTCAAACTCACATCCATTGAGTCGGTGATGCCATCCAACCATTTATCCTCTGTTGTCCCCTTCTCCTCCCACCTTCAATCTTTCCCAGCATCAGGGTCTTTTCAAATGAGTCAGTTATTTGCATCAGGTAGCCAAAGTATTGGAGTTTCAGCTTCAGCATCAGTCTTTCCAATGAATATTCAGGTGTGATTTTCTTTAGAATGGACTGGTTAGATCTCCTTGCAGTCCAAGGGACTCTCAAGAGTCTTCTCCAACACCATAGTTCAAAAGCATCAATTCTTCAGTGCTCAGCTTTCTTTACAGTCCAGCTGTCACATCCATACATGACCACTGGAAAAACCATAGCTTTGACTAGATGGACCTTTGTTGGCAAAGTAATGTCTCTGCTTTTCAATAAGCTGTCTAGGTTGTAGGTATTCATTTTATCATTCTAATTTTGCATACATTTGAAATGCTTTGCAATGAAAAGTTTCAAACGCTATCTTCTCAGGAGGTCTTCCAGGGTGTCTTAACTAAAACTCAAACTCATCTCCTTGATTCTCATTTTGTATTTCTCATCCCTGATTTTTGTTTTTTTTCTCCTTTCCATTATTATCTACCATACTAACCTTGCTCTTATTTCATCTGGCTAATTTGGCTTATTATCCCTCCCCAACTGGAACACAACTCTCCCAGAATTTTCATCTGTTTTGTTCACTACTCCTACCATCAACAATGCCTGGCTACTCAGATAATCATCAACTGAAAACAAAGTCATTGTTAACATTTAAAAATTATAGATTTTCATTTTAACTTTAAATTTAACAGGAAAAAAAAAGAAACTGTAGTAGAATGAAGAAATTTCTGAACATAAGATTATGGTTCCTAGAAGATCCTTCTAAAGTTTGTTTTTAAGTATATGAAATCATCGAGGTTGGAGCCATTAGATTTTTATGCTTTTTTTTTTTTTTTACTGTTCATTTCTTAATGGGCAGAAATTTAAATTCCCAGGCAACAAAATCTATTAACATCTTCATGAACATCAAAATAAATATTGCCGATATTTAAAGAAACAAATCTTATTTTTTATTTATAAGCACACAAGAAGAAAAATGTAGAAAATATACCCCTACTTTTAGAATGATCCTCTAGACAAAACAAAGAGGGGAAGGCAGATCTGTGAGCAAAATATCCTATAAAATATCCAGAGGAGAGAAAGCCACCCATCATGAAGAAATTATTTGAACTACTGTATTTCCTTTGTTGATGTTTCCTTTGTGGCTCAGGCAGTAAAGAATCTGCCTGCAATGCAGGAGACCCGGGTTCAATCCCTGGGTCATGAAGATCCACTGGAGAAGGGAATGGCAACCCACTCCAGTATTCCTGCCTGGAAGATCCCATGGACAGAGGAGCCTGGTGGGCTACAGTCCATGGGGCCACAAAGAGTCAAACACAGCAAAGCAACTGACACTCTTTTCATTACTTTTTAAAATAATCCATCATAGGCATTTAATTGCTGGCCAGTCTGGCAACAGATGTACATGCGTAAACCTAGTCACAAGGCAGGAGAAGACGCCCTCTTGGTTCTGTCACCTGTTTCTTCTACATTCTTCCTTCACCATCCTCACTCTGGCCCATCTGTCTTCCCAACCTGCGTTCTGGCTTTGTCCCTCCTCCTCCCAGCCCACCCCACCCTCAGCTTCTCCCTTCACCAGTGAGCTGGTTTCCAGGCCTAAAGATTGGGCTCACGTAAGAAGCTGTAAAAACAAAGACTCTACCCCTGCCTCCTTGGGCCCCATCTTGGCAGACCCTGACATGTAGGTCTGGGTAGAAGTAGGGAGTTCATCTTTTCTGCAGCTCTGCATGTGATTCTAATGAGCAGGTTCAGGGCCCACTCCATCAGTGTCTTTCCTTACATATTCCAGAACTTACCACAGTGCCTGGCAATTCAAAGGTGCTAAATAAATTTGTGACAAATGAACTGAAGGGAAGGAAATGTAAGCCCTTGTATATGGGTACAGAAGTCAAGGTCACCTCTTTTGATTTTCACAACCATTTTGAGAAGCAGTGAATAAGGTGTATATTATTGTCCCCACTTCACAGAGGCCCAGAGAGGAGAAGGGAGTTCCCCAGTGTCACAGCTGGAGGGACCAGAGGCTGCCTCCCTCTACCAGGACAATTTCCAGGGACTTAGGAAGGGCACAGAGTTTAAGCAGGGGGGAAAGGAATTCCCATCCTCATTACATAGTGGGTTTAGGGGAGTGGAGGAGTGAGAAAAAGAAAAAGGAAGAAGAAAAGGGACCAGAAAAGAAACATAGGGAGGCTGGAGGTGCTGAAAAGCATGAAAAGGGAACAAGACATCAGAAAAACAAAAAGCAAGACCCCCAAGCAGACACGGGCAGAGACTGGAAGGGATTTTGAGGAGGTGGGACCAGGGCAGCTTCTCACAGGAAGAGGCAGAGGGTGACACTGTAGGCTCTAAAGAAAACTCAGGAACTTCCTTGGCAGCCCAGTGGTTAACACTCTGCACTTCCACTGCAGGGGGCACGGGTTCCATCTCAGTAGGTTACTAGGATCCCAGATGCTGCGTGGCATGGCCAAGAAAAAGAGAACAGATCAGAGGGTGTCAAGCCACAAAATCTATCTCTGGGGAGCAGGCGTGTACCACTGGTTCCCAAGTTTGATGCTTCTCTTGGTGTCAGAGCACTGGGCCCAACATCCCCACGGAAAATACATCCTTCTGCATACTGGGGCCTCTGCCCGCCAGCCTCCTCCTCCAGGGCTGTGTGTTTAGGCAGCTGTATTGCATTTTTAGAACAATTTTTAACTTGCAGGCTGTACCTGCCGAACCAGAATGTCTGGCCAAGAGCAGTTACATAAGATCCTCAGGCCCTCTGGGTGCCAAAGGCAACAGCAGCTCTGGGCCAAGGCAGGTGTGGGCTGGGTCTAATCAGAGAGTAGAGGAGGGAAAAGAGGGTCCCCTGCCTACCAGGAGGCCTGGTAGGAAGGCCTCCCTCTGGAGGGGGGAAGGTGAGTGGGGCAGGACCCAATCTGAGTCTTCTCTCCAGAAGCCCTTAGAGGGCAGTTCTATTCTCTTCTAGGGCTTCCCTGGTGGCTCAGAGGGTAAAGAATTTGCCTGAAATCCAGGAGACTCAGGTTCAGTCCCTGGGTTGGGAAGATCCCCTGGAGAAGGGAACGGCTACCCACTCTAGTATTCTTGCCTGGAGAATTCCATGGACAGAGGAGCCTGGTGAGCTACAGTTCATGGAGTCACAAAGGGTTGGAAACGACTGAGTGACCACACTACTACTACGATGGCTCCCTGAAGAATTTCAGCTGTCTCCATCAAGAACCTCATCACTGAAGATCTGTAAAATATGAATGTGTTACCCCGAAGGTATGAATTTTTCTTTTGTACCTATTTGAAAGTTATCTTTAGTAAATAAAGTACTTTAGTCTGGAGCAGGGGATGGACTATATGACTTCGGGAAGACTCTGCCAGGCTGATGGTACATGGTGTACTGGGCAGATTCTAGGCAGAACATCCTGGTCTTAGCATGCAAATGCTCCAACACCAAACCTCAGAAAAAGTTTGCAGACGGAAGAGAAACTGAGTTCACTGCAGCCTCTCTGGGCTCCTCAGGGCAGGCCTGAGCAGAAGGAAGCAGGGAAGGAGACAGCCATGAGGGTGGCTGGAATGCATGTTACAGAGACAACCTGGAGCCCATGGAACCCAGGGAGGTGGGTGAGAGAGAGCGCCTAGCAAGTCAGTGCGGGCAGAAATGATGGGGAGCAGCTTGGTCCAACCCCCTCATTTTATAGACAGAAGACTGAAACATGACTCACTTGCCCACAGTCACGTAGGGAAAGCGGAGGCGATAAGGCTGTTAGTTCAAAGCCTCAAGGTCTTCCATGAACTTCAGAAGGGCAAAGGTAGCCCTAGCTCTGAAGGCTGCTGGGCAGGCTGGAGTTCCAAGCCATGGATGGGCAGCCTTCCAAGAGGTGTGGACAAAGAGGCATCAGCTGGACTTAAGGTGGACCTCCTGGAGCCAAACCAGGGGCCCCAAGTGGCACTGACATCTCCATCCTGACCTTTCTTCCCAGCCTCCCAAGGCTATCACCCCACCCTGCCAACTTTCCTACAATGCAGGAGCAAAGACCCTGACTGCTCACTGTCTGCCCACCAGTCAGCTGGCTTCAGACTGGGCAACACCTCACTTCGTTCACCTGCTTCCTCCTCTTTCCACCCCCTCCATTCATCTGGCTCACAGACAGGCTGAATCCCTTTTCAATGACACTGAAGAAGTCCCACTGGTCACGTTTACCTCACCCCAAATCATCATCCCCACATTCACCTGGACACCTGCCACAGCCTCCTCACTGGTGCCCTGCCTCCCACCTCTGTTCCTCCAGCCCTCCCACTCAGTCAGCACCTAGAGAGTGTTCTAAAACACAAGCCTGCTCCTCTCACACCCTGGAAAGCTAGTCATGGTTTCCCCTGACCTCTAAGATAAAGCACGGACTCCTTGGGAAAGCCTTGCATCTTAGCCCTCTGCTCCAAGCTTTGCCGTGTTGCTCCCAGAACCCATCAAGCCTTTTCACACCTCTGGTTTTTGCACATGTTCTTTTCTTTGCCTGTGATGCTCTTCTGTCCCCAGGTTCCCCAAGGATATCTCCTAGTCATCTGCCACCTTTCAACCAACAGCTTCTTTCTCTGGGAAGCCCTCCTTGATCTCCTCCAGCACTCACCTCTCTAGGCACTTGTCACACGTGCTCTAACCACCCATTTGCCTGGGTGGAGGGTGGCTGCTCACAGGATGGCTCTCAATGACCTCTGCCTCTTGGTGTTTCTCCTTATGCAACACGCTCCCCTTGAGTGTGGACTGGGCTCAGGGGCTCCCTTCTAATGACAAGAAAGTGGCAAAAGTCAGTCTCAGAAGAGTAACTTCGGAAATTGGGTATGAAAAGAATGTTTGATTTGGGCCACAGATTACCTTTGGCTCTCTCTCTCTCTCTTTCTGTCAAAGCCCTCACGCTGGAGGAAGCACTCTGCCATTCTGGAGCGGTCCTGTTGTTCAGTCACTCAGTCGTGTCTGACTCTTTGCAACCCCGTGGACTGCAGCATGCCAGGCTTCCCTGTCCTTCATCAGCTCCCGGAGTTGGCTCAAACTTATGTCCACTGAGTCTGTGATGCCATCCAAGCATCTCATCCTCTGTCATCCCCTTCTCCTCCTGCCCTCAGTCTTTCCCAGCATGGAGTGGTCCTATGGACAGGCATATGTGACATGGAATGGGTGTCTCTGGAAAATTGTCAATAATGACTTGAGGTGGGGCTACTGCCTCATGAATGGGCTGGAAGCAGATTCCCCCCTTAGTCAGGCCTCTGAGATGACAGCCACCCTAGTTTTCACTTGATTGTTTTCATTTTTAATCTGGCTGCACCACATGGCATTCAGGATCCTAGGTTCTCGACCAGAAATCGAACCCAAGCCCACTGCAGTGAAAGTGCAGAGTCTTAACTACTGGACTGCCAGGGAATCCCCGCTTGGTTGGTTCTGGAATGGAGATTGAGTTAGAGACACTGGGCTAAGCTGGGCTCAGATTCCTGATCCACTGAAACCAGGAAATAACAAATATTTATGGTTTTAAGCCTCTAACTTTGGGGGCAATTTGTTACACAGTAATAGATAATCAATGCACCTGTGTTTTCCATTGGCCTTAGAGCTCCTTGGGAACTCATTTATCTTCAGATCTGCTGGGGCAGCTCACTGGAGACAATGAGAAGATCCTACAAGCTTTAAGGAAGCAAAACCAAACCAAACCAACGGGTTTCATACAAAGGATCCAGAATCAGAATGGCATTACCTTCTTAATAGTTAACTCTGGAAAGCCAGAACACAAGAGAACAAGATCTCAAAATTCTGGGAAGGGGACTTCCCTGGTGGTCCAGTGGCTAAGATTCTATGCTCCCAATGCAGGGGCTTCCCAGGTGGTGCTAGTGGTAAAGAATCTGCCTGCCAGTGCAGAAGACATAAGAGATGTGGGTTTGATCCCTGGGTTGGGAAGATCCCCTGGATGGCACAGCAGCTCAGTCCAGTATTCTTGCCTGGAGAATCCCATGGACAGAGAAGCCTGGCAGGCTATAGTCCATAGGGTCACAAAGAGTTGAACAGAACTGAAGCAACATAGCACACACACATGCTCCCAATGCAGGGGCCCAAGTTTGATTTCTGGTCAGGGAACTGGATCCCACACTCTGCATCTAAGAGTCGAAAGTGAAAGGGAAATTGCTAGTCGTGTCTGACTCTTTGCAACCCCATGGACTGTAGGCTACCAGGCTCCTCGGTCCATGGGATTTTCCAGGCAAGAATACTGGAGTGGGCTGCCATTTCCTTCTCCAGGGGATCTTCCCAACCCAGGGATTGAACCCAGGTCTCCCGCATTGCAGGCAAATGCTTTTATCATCTGAGTCACCAGGGAAGCCGCATCTAAGAATTGGAATGCCACAACTAAAGATCCTCGTGCTGCAGCCAAAATCCAGCACAACCAAATACTTTTTATTGACAGTAAAAGCGTGGACAAGATATACCATATAAATAATAACTAATAGAGAGCTGGAGTAATTATAGTAAGATTAGAAAACAAATTCAGTTCAGTTCAGTTCAGTCGCTCAGTCGTGTCCGACTCTTTGCGACCCCATGAATCACAGCACACCAGGCCTCCCTGTCCATCACCAACTCCTGGAGTTCACTCAAACTCATGTCCATTGAGTCGGTGATGCCATTCAGCCATCTCATTCTCTGTCGTCCCCTTCTCCTCCTGCCCCCAATCCCTCCCAGCATCAGAGTCTTTTCCAGTGAGTCAACTCTTCCCATGAGGTGGCCCAAAGTATTGGAGTTTCAGCTTCAGCATCAGTCCTTCCAATGAACACCCAGGACTCATCTCCTTTAGGGTGGACTGGTTGGATCTCCTTGCAGTCCAAGGGACTCTCAAGAGTCTTCTCCAACACCACAGTTCAAAAGCATCAATTCTTCGGCGATCAGTTAGACTTAAAAAAATTCTGAGGGAAAATGATATTTAAGCTACACCAATTAAATGTGATTGTGAAACATTTTCCAAGAAGATCCCATACCTTTAACTCCCATGAACCCCATTTCTCAGGAAACTACTTGAGGATGTGCTCTGCCAAAACGAGAGAGTAAACTAAGGCTGTGGCCAAAGAGGGCAACTGGTCCAGACTGGAGCCCATCAGAAAGGCGACCAAGGAAGATGCTTCTGAATGACTACCTAGTGTTCTGAACATATTGACTAGAGATTTGCACATATGGGTGTCTGGGGTTGAATCAGTAACAAGTATACAGACAACTAAGCAAATGAAAAATGTAAGACAACTGTTAACTCTAGCAAAAACAAAACGGTGTGCAAGAAAAAGTAATCATAGTATACTAACAAGCTGTGAAGAGAGTTTACAAAGTCAAAATATAAACAGTGAATACTGATCAAAACAAGACAACAGACCTAAATGGAAAGGAAGGAAGGAGATGTGGGAAGTGTGCTGTGTGGTGGGGGTAGAGAGAACAAAAATAAGCTAAATCTCACCTTTCATCATGAAAAGTCAATAGACAAAGAATCAGCTGAAAAATTGCAAGTGATTGCCTCTGAAGAGTCGGAAATTGGGTCTGAGCTACAAGAGACAATAGCTTTTCAAAAGTCTTACAGAACTATTTAAAACTGCTAAACTATGTGCAAGTATTAATATAACTCTATTAAAAGTTAAACTTCAAATAAAAATCTACCACAATTTCTACACGTGGAAGATCCTCAATAAATGTCAACCATTATAATTCCTTCTGTACGATATCAGACAGCTTGCTATTCTTGCAGCTCACTTGTGATATGTTAGGACACTTGGTTGCAAATTACCAAACCTCAACTCAAACTGATGAAAGCATAAAGGGGATTGTACTGTGTCATGTCACAGACAAGCTTCAGGCCTCACAAACGTGGATCCAGGCATTCACACGGTTCCAGCAGAAAACTTCCTGTCTCCATTTCTTGGCTTTGTTTCCTGTATTGACCTCATGATCTCGCCTTGGCAAGCTGGGCTCCGGCACCTCCAGGTTTCTATCCTGCCAGCTTCATTAGCCTAGTGAAAAGAGAGGCTCTACCCCCGGTAGTTGCACCAGTAGGCCTGGGACAGGCACTCAGTGATGTGGCTTGGGTCACATGACGATCCCTAAGCAGGTTGGTATGGCTAAGGGATTGAGCGCTCTGATTGGCTAAGCCTGAGTCATATGCCCACCGGGGAACCATGGACAAATAAGGGTGGAATGGTCTCACAAAGGAAATCTGGGTGCTGTTACTGGAAAAAGAGAGGAAAAATGCTGCAAAACCAAAAGTTGTGCCCTGTGCCTGAAAGCTGGGATGGCTTCTTTTCATTGCATTAGCCACTGCTTAGGAACTTTCTCCTAGAACACTACCCAATTGACCCATTTCCTCTGTTTCACAAGAGCAATGAGCATTTAAAGAGAAGCCCCACGTCCCTACATCTTCTCGTCTCCAGAGAAAACAAGTCAAGATCCCCTTGTTATCCTTGCCTGACAGTCTCTGGTCCCCTCCGTTTCCTGGCTCTCTTTCTCTGGGTGCTGAGAAGTGTCAAAATGCTGAAACATGGTACCGAGAGCTGAATGAAGTTCTCGGTGTAGTCTAACCCATCCAGAGGCCCACACGGTGCTCATCTCATTTTTCCTTGGCACCTTAAAGATGCATTAACTTTTTTAATGACCGCTACGCTACACATGGTTGGCTCACACTCAGTTGTAACCAACACCCTTTATTACATGAGCTGTCATTAAGCCAGAAGCTCCTCAGTTTACATTCACACAGTTAGTTCTTTGAACCTAAATAAAGGACTTTTTCCTTGTTAAATTTCAACTTATAAAATTTGGTCCAGGGACTTCTCTGGTGGTCCAGTGGCTAAGACTCCAGGTTCCCAATGCAGGGGGCCTGGTTCAATCCCTAATCAGGGAATTAGGTACCGTATGCCACAACTAAGACTCTGTGCAGCCACATAAATAAATTACTGCAGCTCACTGAGGTGTTTATGAATTGATATCCTCTCTTCAATACTAACCACCTCTCCAGGTTTCTCCACCTCTCCAATCGAATCCACCTATTTTATTGGCAGATATTTATTTTCATCCAAGAGGACAATAAAAGAAAATAGAGTAAAGGAAAAAGCCCTTTGTCCCATTACCCAAGTCCACATGGCATGTTGTGATTGCCCAACCTGCTATGGAGCAAGGTTGTTTGAATTTCCCAAAGCTGCCAGAACAAATGACCACAGGCTGAATGGCTCGGACACCAGAAATCCATTCTCTTGCAGTTCTAGAGGCTAGAATGCCAAGGTATCAGTAGGGCCATATCCCCTCCAAAGACCCCACAGAAAAACCCTTCCTTGCCTCTTCCTGACTTCTGTTGGCTGCTAGCAATCCTTGACATTCCTTAACTGTGGCTGTATCACTCCACATCTGCCTCCATCTCCACATGGCCTTCTCTCCTCTACGTGTGTCTTCTTGGTATCCCTATGTCCAAATTTCCCTCTTCTCAAAGGACACCCAATCATTAGATTTAATGCTCACCCCAGTCCACTATGAATTCATCTAACTAGATGACATCTGAAAAGACCCTAGCTCCAAACAAAGTCATGTTCACAGGTACCAGGGTAAAGATTTCAACATATCTTTTTAGGAGACACAATTCAACCCATTATCCAAGCAGTATCAGTTTTCACCTCCCATGTTTCTTGCATGCCCTCTCATGTCTGAATATCTTCTCAATCAGAAGTTCTTGCTGCAATCCAGGTGGCCAGGGGACTCCATGCACCTGCCCTGATCCACTAACCCAGTCTAAAGCAGTGGCTGCCACCATAATGTCTATGTGGCTGCCATCTCCATTTCCACTTTTTAGAGATTTTGATAGCATCTCTCTGGAGGAAAGGCCAGAATCTCCTGTGGGTAGGGAGAGGGTAGGTACAGAAGGGAGGCCATAAAGTTGCCTGGTTAAGAGCTTGGGCTTTGGCGTGAGACAGACCTATGATTCTGGGCTGGCTTACTCCACCTTTCTTACACCTCATTTTCTTCACTTATAACTTTTCTTTATGATAATTAAATGACATCACAGTGTAGCAGTGGCTGTTGCCACTTTTGCTGCTGTTGCTCCTGCTGCTAGCTGTTCAGGATCTGGGGGAATCTAGATCTGAATCCAAATCTTTGACATCTCCCTAAGGCGAGATTCTCAACATCACCAAACGTGTTTCAGGGTCCACATCTGTAAAATGAGCTCTAACTACACCCAGCACAGAGCCTGGAACATAGAAAAGCCAACAGAAATGTTTGCTTCTTTCCCTTTGCTTCTCCTGGGAGTAAAGGAGAAGAGACGGGAAGGGAAAAAAGTGATGTTAGTCTCACAAGACCTACTCTTAGGAAAATCAAGTGACTCCTTCCTGACCACTCTCTTTTCCCTGTCCTTGGGGACAGAACTTGGATGCACTTTGAGCCTGTCATTACAGAGACTCTAAACTGTTTTTTCTTTTAAAGCTAATTATAACTAGCACATGTATATCTTTTTGTCCACCGGTCCACTGAGTTCTTTAGACAGCCTTCTAGAGTCACTTTTTTTATTCTGCCCACTTCACCTTTGCAGCAGCTGAGGCAGGTGGTTCAGTAAGAGCACAGGCACAGAGTAACAAGGGGTGGAGCAGGGTGTCACCCACAGCCTCCAATTCGAGGCCCTACACTTGGTCTTTTTGTTGTTTTTGTTCAGTTGCTCAGTCACGTGCAACTCTTTCCAGCCCCATGGACTGCAGCATGCCGGCCTCCCTGTCCCTCACCAGCTCCCAGAGTTTGCCCAAGTTCACGTCCATTGAGTCAGTGATGCCATCCAACCATCTCGTCCTCTGTTGCCCTCTTCTCCTTCTGTCTTCAGTCTTTCCAAGCAACACTTTGTCTCCACACAAAGAAATCTAGATTTTTTAAAAATAAGGTTTAATAACGTACATAAATGAGTTTTCTTTTAAAAAGTAGAAGCTTTTCTTTTTAGTAAGTAGAAGCTTACTGATAAATATAAAGTGTCTTTGTCCATCCCTTTCAATCTCTGTTCTCCTATTCACCTCCCCAGGGGAACTACTGTTTATGGGTTTAATAAATATGCTCCAGAACCTTAAAAAACATAGACATTTCCATTCCTTTACATACAAACCTATACAAAGTACGGACTTCCCTGATGGCTCAGTTTAAGCAAGCTCCAGAAGTTGGTCATAAAGAGTTGGACACAACTGAGTTATATGCAGAGTACATCATGAGGAATGATGGGCTGGAAGAAACACAAGCTGGAATCAAGATTGCCGGGAGAAATATCAATAACCTCAGATATGCAGATGACACCACCCTTATGGCAGAAAGTGAAGAGGAACTCAAAGACCTCTTGATGAAAGTGAAAGAGGAGAGTGAAAAGGTTGGCTTGAAGCTCAACATTCAGAAAACAAAGATCATGGCATCTGGTCCCATCATGTCATGGCAAATAGATACGGAAACAGTAGAAAAAGTGTCAGACTTTATTTTTGGGGGGCTCCAAAATCACTGTGGATGCTGACTGCAGCCATGAAATTAAAAGACACTTACTCCTTGGAAGGAAAGTTATGACCAACCTAGATAGTATATTAAAAAGCAGAGACATTACTTTCCCAATAAAGGTCCGTCTAGTCAAGGCTATGGTTTTTCCCGTGGTCATGTATGGATGTGACAGTTGGACTGTGAAGAAAGCTGAGTGCCAAAGAATTGATGCTTTTGAACTGTGGTGCTGGAGAAGACTCTTGAGAGTCCCTTTTTGGACTGCAAGGAGATCCAACCAGTCCATTCTAAAGATCAATCCTGGGTGTTCATTGGAAGGACTGATGCTAAAGCTGAAACTCCAATACTTTGGCCATCTCATGCGACAAGTTGACTCACTGGAAAAGACTCTGATGCTGGGAGGGATTGGGGGCAGGAGGAGAAGGGAACGACAGAGAATGAGATGGCTGGATGGCATCACCGACTCGATGGACATGAGTTTGAGTGAACTCCGGGAGTTGGTGATGGACAGGGAGGCCTGGCGTGCTGTGATTCATGGGGTCGCGAAGAGTCGGACACGACTAAGTGGCTGAACTGAACTGAACTGAACTGAACTGACTGAGTGACTGAACTGACTGATGGTTCAGTGGTAAAGAATCCGCCTCAATGCAGGTCAGAGGAGACCCAAGTTTGATCCCTGGGTTGTGAAGATCCTCTGAAGAAGGAAACGGCAACCTGCTCCAGTATTCTTGCCTGGAGAATCTCATGGGCAGAGGAGGCTGGCAGGCTACAGTCCATCGGGTTGCAAAGAGTTGGGCACAACTGAGTACACGCACGTACAAAATATCCTGTGTGTGTGGCTGTGTTTTCACGTAGATAGCATGCCACCTGTGGTTTGGCAACTTGCAGTTTTTGCTCCACAGCACACATGAATCTGGTTTGTCCCTTTGGTCAGCTCTACTTCACCTCCGAATGTTGACCCCGCCTCAAGTGACAACCCCAAGCTCCTACCCCAGGTTCCCACTGTTTCTGAGGTCTGGGGGCTCTGTGGGGCAGGTCCTAAGCAGCTATGAGGAAGCCTCCTGGGCTCAGACTTCCTTGGCCTGGAGGGACAGAATCACGAGTAGTCTACTTTGAAAGCAGAGCCACTGGCAGACCCTAGGTATCTGGGTTCAAGATCAAGGACTTCCCCCAGGCCACCCGCCACAGGAGCAGGAAGGCCCAGCAAAGCTCTTAGAAGCTTCCTGAGGCCCTCAGTTCCTCTCTGCTGGGCCAGGTCTCCTCACCTCTACTCACTGCTAACAGCGAAAAGATAAAAAGAGAAGTAAAATAAACACAACAAATAGGCTGAAAGATCGTGAAGAAAATGGCAGCAGCAAACAATAAAAACAAAGCAACGGACTACAGGGCAAAACAAAAACAGTGATTAAATCTTTTTTGACTAGACTTTGATCTAAATTAGGACTCACCAAGAACAAAGCCTGAGGATGGAGGTGGGGGGAGCATTTCCCTAAGGGAGCACTCTCTCTTCCCTGCAGGGATTCATTCTTCCTATGGAACTGAAGTGAGTCCCCTTGAGCCAGTCCCCATCTCAGTGGCCTCCCACACTTGAACTTCTTCCAGAGCAGGGGCTCCACATTCGAATCACTCAGGAAGATTTAGAACAATTTCCCAGTGGTTGGGGGTAGATCAGCTATAAATTCACACTACGCTGATTTCTAGTGTTTGGCAGTTTCCATGGTATAAATGCTCCCAGCAAGTGCTAATGGTTTACTAACTGGCTTGCAAATTAACTCACTCAGAGTTCAAGACAATGGCACTGCCTTTAGAACTCTGTAGCTTTTCTCACTTTCTAAGAATTTCCAGTATACACCATGATCACTGAAAAACCAGCCAGTCAAAATTCAGCGAGTCATTTATAGCCAAATAATGTATAAAGCAACTTTTAAAAAACTCTTTCCAAAAGTTGACAGCAAAAAATATTTAATGTGGGCTGGGGGCTTGTTTCGGAGAAGGCAATGGCAAGCCACTCCAGTACTCTTGCCTAGAAAATCCCATGGATGGAGGAGCCTGGTAGGCTGCAGTCCGTGGGGTCGCTAAGGGTCAGACACGACTGAGCGACTTCACTTTCACTTTTCACTTTCACACATTGGAGAAGGAAATGGCAACCCACTCCAGTGTTCTTGCCTGGAGAATCCCAGGGACGGGGGACCCTGGTGGGCTTCTGTCTATGGGGTCACACAGAGTCGGACACGACTGAAGTGACACAGCAGCAGCAGCAGCAGGGGGCTTGTTTTGGGGGCTTTCCAGGTGGCGCTAGTAGTAAAGAACCTGCCTGCCAATGCAGGAGACTGAGAAACATGGGTTTGACCCCTGAGTCGGGAAGATCCCCTGGAGGAGGGCATGGCAACCCCATGCACAGAAGTTACTGTGGGTTACAGTCCATGGGGTCCCCAAGAGTTGGACATGACCGAGCAACTTAGCATGCATGCATGCATGGGAGCTTGTTTTACTGTTTGATGTGACCCGTGTGAAGCTTTCACAAGGAAGTAAGTCCAGGACATACCAAGGGAATAGAAGAGGAGGGAGTCCCCTCTTCTAGAAGAGGGAGGGAAGAGGTGGACAAGAGAGGCCCCCGCTGACTACAGAAGTCCTTCTCTGCCAGCCCTGTGGTTCATGGAGAGCTTCCACTCAGAAGGAAGCTGAGATTCCAAGAGGAAAAGCAATAAGGTCACACAGTCATTTCTTGACTCAATTCTGATACTAGAACCAGGCCTCTTTCCAAAATATACTGGAGCCTCCCTGGTGGAGTCTGAGACCCTGCTTAGGTCTGTGACCTTTAATGGTGGGGTGCTCTTCCCTTCTCTTTCCTGACCTTCAGCCATGTCCTGCAGACCACAGGCTGAACCTGCCTAAGCCAGTAGTGCCCAAAAGGAGAGCCTGGAAGCCTACAGTCTCCTGACACCCAGGAGAAAGCCTTGATTGCCCACCCACAACCACCTCAGCAAGGCTCCCCAAGATGGGAGAGATGCCTGCATGAAGCTTTCAGACCTTCTGCTGAGTGTCAGTGTTAGGGGAAGCACATTGACTGAAACCATCCACCTTGGTCAGGCACCATAGTAACCATTTGCATGAGTTATTTTAAGACAGGTGTTCTTGGTAAGAAACATGAAACTAACAAGCAATCACCAACAGGAAGAGGTCAGGAGAGGCTAAAAGGAGACACCATGTGTCCGACCACTGTTGTAGCCACGCGTTCCAGGAAACAAACTCACTCAGAAGGACGATGCAGATAGTGAAGTGCAGTTTATTACACCGGCAAGCCCAAGGCAGAGTCTCCTCTTACCTGAAGTATATCAGTTGTTATCTGTCTTATTATGGGAGGAGGCCTCCCATATACAATTTCGTAGGGAGAGTAGCCGTGGGACCGTGGGGTCATCCTGAGTTTGAGCAAGGCCATGGGAAGTAAATCTACCCAGGAACAGTCAGTTTCTATAATCCA
Organism: Moschus berezovskii; assembly: GCF_049115385.1. Taxonomy (NCBI): domain Eukaryota; kingdom Metazoa; phylum Chordata; class Mammalia; order Artiodactyla; family Moschidae; genus Moschus; species Moschus berezovskii. The sequence goes on from NC_142460.1 coordinate 92,371,834, forward strand.
TTTAGCAAATGTCTCCTTTGGTGTCCGGTTAGTTCGTTCTACCATTCCGGAGCTCTGAGGCCAGTAGGCAGTGTGTAACTTCCATTTATATTCATGGCTTTATTTACTTGTTGTATCAGATCTGATATGAAGGCTGGGCCGTTATCCGATCCTATGCTGGTGGGGAATCCAAATCGAGGAACTATTTCCCTAAGCAGGCTCCGAATCACTTCTGATGCTCTTTTAGTTCGGGTGGGGAAGGCCTCTACCCATCCTGAGAATGTACATACCAAGACCAACAGGTAACAAAAATGGCGATATGGTTTCATCTTAGTGAAGTCCACTTCCAGATGTTCAAAAGGAAGGGTACCTTTAAATTGGATACCTGGGGGTTTTGGTCGGCACCCTGGAGCAGCGTTAATCTAAGAGCAGGTGTTGCAATTTTGGGATTCCATTCTATATAGAGAGGAGAGGAGAGGAACCAGAAAATACCTTCAGATCAATTCCTCCAAGTTGTCATGTCCTAGTTGAGTCGTACAATGAGCTTGGCTCACCAGAGAGGGGGCCATCTCTTTGGGCACTAGTAGCTTACCGCCTGGTAATACCCACCATCCTTTGTTTTGGTGGCTCCCTCCGCTTCGGCAAGTTGGTTTTGAGCCTCATGTATGTCGGGGAGTTTAGGGCCAGCTCAGGTAGCTCAGCTAGGACAAATGTTCTCATGGGGATTTCCCTGGATTCCTTTCTGTCCTCGGCTGCTCGTCTGGCGGTCTCGTCAGCCAGCCTATTTCCTCGAGCCTGTGGGGTGTCTTCCTTCTGGTGCCGACGGCAGTGCATGACTGCTACCTCAGTGGGGCTCCAGACAGCGTCTAGCAGAGTTAGGATCTCCTCCTTATTCTTAATGTCCTTTCTATTGGCTGTTAGAAGACCTCTCTCCCGGTATAGCACCCCATGTACGTGGAGTGTAGTGAAAGCATACCAGGAGTCGGTGTAGACATTCACTCTCTTACCCTTTGACAATTGCAGTGCCGGACTAAGGCCCATAACTCAGCTCGTTGGGCTGACCAGTGCTGTGGTAAGCAGCCGACCTCGATAACAGTCCTCTCTGTGACTACGGCATAGCCTGACAGTTGCTGCCCTAGCTTTACCAGGCTGGTGCCATCAGTATTCAGAGTCCAGTCAGGATTTGAAATTGGCCTGTCTTGGAGATCTGGACGGCTAGCATAGACCTCCTCTAAGACTTCCTTGCAATCGTGGGTAGATTCGCCTTCTCCCATTGGGAGAAGCATTGCTGGGTTTAAACCCTGGCAAGGCTCGATACGGAGGTTGGGGTTTTTACATAGCAGTCCCTGGCATTGAATAATCCGGGAATTTGACAGCCATCTGTGGGGGCTCTCCTCGGAGAAGGGTGTTGACTTCACGTTGGAACCTTTATGATCAGGTCCTGGCCAAAAGTCAGCTTTGTGGCTTCACATACCAGTAAGGCAACCGCAGTCACTGCCAGCAGACAGCTAGGCCACCCGGTGGCAACGTTATCAAGTCGCTTTGAAAGGTAAGCTATTGGCCTGTCCCACATTCCCAAGGTTTGAGTCAAAACCCCCATGGCTGTTTTATCTTTCTCGGTCACATATAAGGTGCATGGTTTGGTGAGGTCTGGCAATCCCAAGGCAGGGGCGGAGGTGATTGCTAGTCTTAGCTCCTCAAATGCTTCCTGCTGTTTCTCAGTCCAACTTACTGGATTTTCTTCAGGCCCTGTCAGGAGCTCAAATAGGGGCTGGGCTATTTGAGAATACCTTGGAATCCAAATCCTGCAGAATCCAGTGGCCGCTAGGAACTCCCTGACTTGCCGCCGAGTCTTAGGTGTGGGGAGCCTCAGAATTACTTCTTTTCTAGATTGGTCTAGCAACCTTGTGCCTTCCCTTAAGACAAACCCCAAATACCTTACCTCCTCCTTGCAGATTTGTGCCTTTTTCCTCGACACTAGGTATCCCGCCTCTGCCAGCAATTGGAGGAACGCTTGGGTCCCTTCCCAGCATTCTTCCCAGATCTCAGCGGCCAGCAACAGGTCGTCCACATATTGCAGGAGCCAACATCCATACCTTTCAGGCTGGACAGGTTCCAGGTCTGAGGCCAAGGCTTCTCCAAAGATGGTTGGTACGTTTTTGAATCCTTGCAGGAGGCGGGTCCAAGTGAGCTGCTGCTTATTGCCTCCAACTGGGTCCTCCCATTCAAAAGCAAAGATGGGTTGTGATGCAGGTGCTAGGCGTATCCAGAAAAAGGCATCTTTGAGGTCCAAGCAAGTATAGATCCTTGTCTTAGGAGGGAGGAGGCTAAGTGAGGTCTAGGGGTTTGGGACAGTTGGGTGCAGAGTTACAGTGGCCTGACTGACCAATCTGAGATCCTGTTCTGGCCTACAGTCTTGTCCTCCTTCCTTCTTTACCAGGAAGATTGGTGTGTTCCAGGCCGATTGACATTCCACCAGGATGCCTGCCTGCTTTAGCCTATTGATGTGAGGCAGAATCCTGATTCCGTCTTCTATGGGTATTAGGTATTGAGGCTTTCTCACCAGGGTGGCT